>NC_143026.1:37137500-38337500 GCF_057628025.1 Oncorhynchus mykiss | reverse complement strand
GCGACCGTGTCAGAGTGCATGCGCCCGTCCCGCCACAGGAGTTGTGAGAGCTCGATGGGACAAGGACATCCCTTCCTGCCAAACCCTCCCCTAACCCAGATGATTATGCAGGCTAATTGTGCGTTGCCTCATGGGTCTCCCGGTCTCGGCCAGCTGCGACAACCCTGTATCGAACCAGGATCTGTAGTAACGTAGCTAGCAGCAATGCAGTGCCATAGACCGCTGCGCCACTCGGGAGGCCCATTTGCTAAACATTATAAAGAGCTGTTTTTGCTTTGTCATTATGGGGTATTGTGTGTCGCTTTATGAGGGGGAAAAAAAAACAATTTAATCAATTTTAGAATAAGGCTGTAACAACAATGTGGAAAAAGTCAAGGGGTCGGAATACTTTCTGAAAGCACTGTTTACTGTATAACAGAAAATATACTGTATAACAGGAAATATACTGTATAACAGGAACTCTATGGATGCAGCGTTTCATTTTGAAGCGACCACCTCAGAATGAGAAATGTACAGTACCTTTTTATTTAGTGTGTATGTGTGGGTTGTATTGGTAGAGGGCTATGTGGTTTGGATGTGACCAAGTGTTTTAAACCTTTTAAAGGGTAACGATAATCATGACCTAAAGGGTCATCTCATTTGACATCTTAATGTTTTCATTTCGGAGGGTTTGTTATCCAATCATATCAGTTCACATCTTCTGGAAGTTCCTCAGAAGATTCCAGTGCTGTGCACTATGTCAGAATGGTGTTTTGGGGCTTATTTTCCCATCTGTCCATTGTTTAATTTTTAAACCATTTCAAAATGTTGTAAATTCAAGTATGGCGAAAAGGTGACGTGCAGGCAATCCTCCTATTGCCCTTTTACAAAGTGCCAAACTGGAACATTTTATACATAGGGGATACAAGGGCACAGCTCCAGGGCTCAAGACTGTCATGCTTTAACCCTTACACTTAATTGACCAATAAAGGTCACTGATTATAATGCACTGCTGTAAGAATGGAAAAGAATAGGTTAGACATGGGGAAAGGTGTCTGGGATCTGTTATTTTAAAATAAACACTTGAATATTTTTTTTTGTTTGTAGTTTTGTTTGGCATAACCTGTGTTGGCTGCTAATGGAGCATAATGTATTTTATATAATGATTGACATTGTTTTTGTTAATTTTTTTGTCTGATCTTGTTTTTGTTAATTTTTTTTGGTCTGATCTTTGATTACTGACTGTCTGTTACCAGGCTGTTGCTAGGCTGCATGTCACAGGCTAGATATCTGCAAGCCATCACCGTTAATGTTTGATCATTTCATTTATTGGCATGACAGATAATTATGTTTTACCCAAAACAACACAGACTTTGAGGACAGGATGTGCCATTTTGATCATCTAATTTGTTCACATCTTGCTATTTTCTTAGCTTTAGTTGACATTCATCCTTTAGGTCTGAATGACAAAAATACTACCTTAATCATCAGGAGTCCCTCAGAGTTCCCCGGTGACAGGAGAACTGTGAAAGTATGACAGGAGAACTGTGAAAGTATGACTATCAAATTCCATGGAAGACCATTTGATTTACAAATTAGTCGAGTTCACTGGATAGGTGTCCTGTTTTCACAATCACTGGAGAACAGGCATTCCTTATACAGTCACTGCTTTTCTGTCAATGTTTTCTTTCTAAAGATTAGATGTATTTATTTGATTAGTGGTTTATTTGATGGCCTGAGAAGTATGGCTAGATAAAGAATCTTTGTCAGCACTGTCTAATATAATTGCTTTTTATTTTCTTCAACCAGTTAGGATTTATGTTGGTTAACAACATAAGTAACCGACTCAATGACTATGAAGTGCAATTATAATATTGAACAGTGAGGCCTCTACAAACATTGTTGAAAAAACAACATTTACATGAGTACATGTCCGACCCCAGACTCCCATACCCAATCCCCTATTCTTAATTAAGATTGTCAAATAAAAAATCTAAACCCAGCACTTTGTTTCAGTTGTTTTTTGGTGCACAAGTTGAAGTACTGCAGACAAAGGAGGCGGTTCGACTCAACTGCGTTCAGATAAAGTACAATTGCAAGCAAGTGAGAAAGTTCATTAGAGAGTAAAATAAGTTTTCAAGTTCTTCTCTGAAGTGTAATATTTTAATTTTATTATGCCAAGGTGTGATATATATATATATATATATATATATTGCGGAACGTAGAAAGACCCAACACAAACATTGTTTCACTGAGCCTATTTGACTCCTCTAAATATTATCTAGGCTTAGTACAGTGACCTAAGTATCAAAGGCTAATCCGGTTTCAGTATGACCCAACTGCTAACAACTCAATCAACCCAGCTCACATCTCTAAGTACACGTACTAGATCTCAATGTCGATCTAGTACATGTAAGCGCATCAGGTGCTGCCAATTAAGGTGATCGTCAGTCAGAGTGCCAGCTTGTAGAGCCATGAGGCTGCTGGTTTGTTGGGTGGCCATGAGGGCTTTCCTTTTGGTTTTGAGTCTTTTAGTTTGGACATGCCTTTTTTTTATACCTATTTATGTTTCGTCCTCATCTGAACAAATAATCTGCTTGGACTGGCTGACCAAAAGGTCAAGAAGGAGCTGACCCTGGACCAACACCTCAGCGCAAACGCTTACGTCACACATTAAGCACACATCAATTCAGGTTACAGGCCATGTAGCTAGGCCTTAGGCATAATGAGTGCAGCAAAATCAGCGGGCTAGTTATTGGTTTTGTAACACTAGGCTTTGGAGAAAGGGGGAGTATACTACATATTGTAAGTGGTTGGAATGTTAATGGCCACTGAGGTTCTGTCATTGAGTGTGAACCCATAAAAAAATGATAGGTTAAAAAGTTTTCTAAACGGCACATCGATTACATGATTATAGCATCATTGTCTAAGGATTTACTATGGATTGGGAAATGGGATACTTTTTTGTTCATTTTGGAAGGGGGGGATTCTATTCTCTTCAGTGGCTATTATTACAGTAGCCGCAATGGCTGGAAAAGCTTGAGGTAGCTTGGAGCTAGTGCAACCTTAAAAGAGTCATATACAGTACCAGCCAAAAGTTTGGACATACCTACTCATTCAAGGGTTTTTCTTAATTTTTGAAAACTATTTTCTACATTGTAGAAAAATAGTGAAGACAAACTATGAGAACACACATGGAATCGTGTAGTAACCAAAGTGTTCAATCAAAATATGTTTTACAGTGGGGCAAAAAATAATTTAGTCAGCCACCAATTGTGCAAGTTCTCCCACTTAAAACGATGAGAGAGGCCTGTAATTTTCATCATAGGTACACTTCAACTATGACAGAGAAAATGGAGAAAAAAAAACTCCAGAAAATCACATTGTAAGATTTTTTATGAATTTATTTGCAAATTATGGTGGAAAATAAGTATTTGGTCAATAACAAAAGTTTATCTCAATACTTTGTTGGCAATGGAAGAGGTCAAACGTTTTCTGTAAGTCTTCACAAGGTTTTCACACACTGTTGCTGGTATTTTGGCCCATTCCTCCATGCAGATCTCCTCTAGAGCAGTGATGTTTTGGGGCTGTTGCTGGGCAACACGGACTTCCAACTCCCTCCAAAGATTTTCTACGGGGTTGAGATTTGGAGACTGGCTAGGCCACTCCAGGACCTTGAAATGCTTCTTACGAAGCCACTCCTTCGTTGCCCGGGCAGTGTGTTTGGGATCATTGTCATGCTGAAAGACCCAGCCACGTTTCATCTTCAATGCCCTTGCTGATGGTAGGCTTTGTTACTTTGGTCCCAACTCTCTGCAGGTCATTCACTAGGCCCTCCCGTGTGGTTCTGGGATTTTTGCTCACTGTTCTTGTGATCATTTTGACCCCACGGGGTGAGATCTTGCGTGGAGCCCCAGATCGAGGGAGATTATCAGTGGTCATTTCCTAATAATTGCTCCCACAGTTGATTTATTCAAACCAAGCTGCTTACCTATTGCAGATTCAGTCTTCCCAGCCTGGTGCAGGTCTACAATTTTGTTTCTGGTGTCCTTTGACAGCTCTTTGGTCTTGGCCATAGTGGAGTTTGGAGTGTGACTGTTTGAGGTTGTGGACAGGTGTCTTTTATACTGATAACAAGTTCAAACAGGTGCCATTAATACAGGTAACGAGTGGAGGACAGAGGAGCCTCTTAAAGAAGAAGTTACAGGTCTGTGAGAGCCAGAAATCTTGCTTGTTTGTAGGTGACCAAATACTTATTTTCCACCATAATTTGCAAATAAATTCATAAAAAATCCTACAATGTGATTTTCTGGATTTTTTCCCCCTCATTATGTCTGTCATGGTTGAAGTGTACCTATGATGAAAATTACAGGCCTCTCCCATCTTTTTAAGGGGGAGAACTTGCACAATTGGTGACTGACTAAATACTTTTTTGCCCCACTGTATATTTGACATTCTTCAAAGTAGCCGCCCTTTGCTTTGATGACAGCTTTGCACTCTCTTGGCATTCTCTCAACCAGCTTCATGAGGAATGCTTTTCCAACAGTCTTGAAGGACTTCCCACATATGCTGAGCACTTGTTGGCTGAGCACTTTTCCTTCACTCTGCAGGCCAACTCATCCCAATCCGTCTCTATTGGATTGAGCTCGGGTGGTTGTGGAGGCCAGGACATTGATGCAGCACTCCATCACTCTCTTTCTTGGTCAAATAGTCCTTACACAGCCTTAAGGTGTGTTTTGGGTCATTGTCCTGTTGAAAAACAAATGATAATCCCACTAAGCGCAAACCAGATGGGATGGCGTATCACAGCAGAAAGCTGTGGTAGTCATGCTAGTTAAGTGTTTCTTGAATTCTAAATAAATCACAGACAGTCTCACCAGCAAAGCACCACCTCCTCCATGTTCCACGTTGGGAACCATACATGCGGAGATCATTCATTCACCTACTCTGCGTCTCACAAAGACACAGCATTTAGAACCTAAAATCTCAAATTTGGACCAGACCAAAAGACAGATTTCCACCGGTCTAATGTCCATTGCTCGTGTTTCTTGGCCCAAGCAAGTCTCTTCTTATTGGTGTTCTTTAGTATTGGTTTCTTTGCAGCAATTCGACCATGAAGGCCTGATTCACGCAGTCTCCTCTGAACAGTTGATGTTGAAATGTGTCTCTTACTTGAACTCTGTGAAGCATTTATTTGGGTTGCAATCTGAGGTGCAGTTAACTCTAATGAACGTATCCTCTGCAGCTTGAAATGTTCCGGATTGACTGACCTTCATGTCTTAAAGTAATGATGGACTGTCGTTTCTCTTACTTGAGCTATTCTTGCCATAACATGGACTTGGTCTTTTACCAAATAGGGCTATCTTTTATATACCCCCCTACCTTGTCACAACACAACTGATTGGCTCAAATTCCACAAATGAACTTTTAACAAGGCACACCTGTTAAATTAAATGCGTTCCAATGGACTACCTCATGAAGTTGGTTGAGAGAATGCCAAGAGTGTGCAAAGCTGCCATCAAGGCAAAGGTTGGCTACTTTGAAGAATCTCAAATATAAAATATATGTAATTTTGCTTAACACTTTTTTTGGTTACTACATGATTCCATGTGTGTTATTTCGTAGTTTTGATGTCTTCACTATTATTCTACAATGTAGAAGATAGTAAAAATAAAGAAAAACCCTGGAATGAGTAGGTGCGTCCAAACTTTTGACTGGTACTGTATATGGAAATACGATTCCATAGGCCTTCCCTCACTCCTCTCCCTGCAATGTTGCATTTGTGTGTGAAAAATGCATGCTCTCCTCAGGATAAATGCGCAAGAATATATTACTTTTAATAATGTATATGATCCCATTCTTCAGAAATGGGCTAGCCAACTCTGAGCTGTTGAATATTTAGCCTGGAGCTGGAGGTTCTGTGTCTTCAGCACTGGTTTTGCGTCATTACCAAAATGTCAGCTCACAAAAGATCTGATGATGTCAGTTAGTTTGGCCATTTTTATTAACGCAAACATCAGAAGGGTTAAACGTCAGTGTAAAGAAAAACTGAAATAGAAAGAAAATCACTTCTGCTTACACGGTGATGACCCGTTATTCAGGGCAGGTGGGGCAGAGCCTGTTTTGCTTGTTATTTTGGCATTAATACATAGTTTGCAAACAATGTAAATATATATATATTATTGAGTTAATAAAGCTGCATAACAAACATGGTTTCTTTTTGGTTTTCTTGAGTAAGGCAGCTCCAAAATGCAGATGTTCCAGCCTAGCTCGGTGCTTTCTGTGGCGGTGGGGCAAGCCAGCAGAAAATACGGAGCGTTGCACTGTGATTGGCTCAGTGTTCTGTCACTCATGGGGACACTATGTCACCGCCAAGTCTAAGGGTAGAGCTCGAAAATGTAATTCCCTCGAGTGCTGCCATTGTTACATTGCTAAATGTTACATTAGAAGTGTCCATCCAAGAAGGCTCAAGGTCATTGGACACAGATAAAATGATGTCAAATCACGTTATATCTACAGTAGCTTTGATCATATGGATCATACAACATCATACTTTCAAAATCTTAGCTAGCAGTCATCATCATGAATCAAGTCGACAATCTACTGGCAAATTATTTTTAATCCTTGTCATATGAAGAGAAATAATGAAGAGAAATGTTAGATAAAATGTATCGGTGCTCATCAGCCATTGGACATAAAGGCTTACACAACAAATTGGAAATCGCAAATTCAACAATGAGTGGTTTGGAAGGAGTCAGTGGCTAACTGCAAGTATTGCAAAGCAATCTTTAGAATCCTATTCAGTGGAGTGACTCTGTGTTCCCAAATCTAAGATTAAGGGTCTCTTTTCGTAGTTTAAAATTATAAACATTCAACATTGGCCATACTGTCAATGAAGCATGATTTGTGGCGCGCTCAAAACAACTATTAACTCGGAACTGTAAAATCTGACTTCAGACAGTTCAAGACAACTGGAAACTCGGGAAAAAGGAGCTACGACTGGGAAAATACGTTTTGAACTTTCATCCAACTCGGAATTGTAAATCGGGAACTCTGGCCTCTTTCTAGAGCTATCACCCGAAGATCACTGACGTCACCATGATTCAACCTTTTTTCCCTCCCGAGTTCCCAGTTGTCTTGAAAGCACCATAAATCCAGAGAATGCCAGACTTTAATGACAAAGTTTCACCACTTAATTTGGCCTACTGTTCTGACTTGGTGGTGCATATGTAGCCTATAACCTGTTTTTGAGAAATGTAATCATCGATTATTGTAAGAGCTTTCATTGTCTGCTTATATGTCCCCTTTATTTATCCTACAGTTCTAACTTGGTGTACAGGGAGAACACCGTAAGAATGGCCCATGTCCTGAATTCTGTCGTTGTACATTTCAAACGTGCTGATAGTTATATTGACTACGTTCGTCCGAGCTCGCTCATAAATGTCTTATCGGAATTATGGATTGCCTCTTATACGCTTGTCGTCCCCCTATGCCATAGTTTGTTCATCTCAATTGTCAGTAGAAACCACATTTGTTTAAGCAAGTCAACCATGTCATCTATGTTTTTTTAAAGGCAGTAAATTATGCTGAATGATCTGTTTCACTGCCAGACAAGGCTCCACTGATAGCCAGGTGTAGCAGTGGTGTAGTGCAATTAATGTATTGTGTTGTGTTGTGTAGTGGCTTTTCTTGCATGCATCCCACATTTTTTTTGCCCCACTAAGATTTACATGCTAAAATTGCCATTGTGCTTACTCATACTGTAAAGTATTCACACCCCATGACTTATACCACATTTTGTTGTTACAGCCCAAATTCAAAATAAAAACATTCTTACCAATCTACACACAATACCACATAATGACAAAGTGAAAACATGTTATTTTTTATATTTGCAAATTTACTAAAAATACATAAATCTCATTTACATAAGTATTCACACCCTTGAATCAATACTTTGTAGAAGCACATTTGGCGGCGATTACAGCTTTGAGTCGTCTTGGGTATGTATCAGCTCTGCACATCTGGATTTGGGGATTTTCTCCCATTCTTCATTGCAGATTTTCTCAGGCTTTGTTAAATTAGATTGTAAGCAGATTGTCAATGGAATTAGCTGGGCCACTCAAGGACTTTCACATTCTTGTTCTGAAGCCATTCCAGCGTTGCCTTGGCTGTATGTTTGCGGTCATTGTCCTGTTGGAACGCAAATCTTGGACATCTATGGACAGTTCCCTGGACTTCATGGTATGGCTTCTGCTCTGACAACTGTGGACCCTCATATAGACAGGTGTGTTTCTTTCTTAATCCTGTCCAAACAATGTAATTGGCCACAGGTGGTCCAATCAACTTGTATGGACAGCTCAAGGATGATCAAAGGAAATTGGATGCACCGGAGCTCAATTTGGAGTGTAATAGCAAAGGGGTGTGAATACTTATGTAAATTAGATATTTATGTGTTTCATTTTCAATAAATTTGCACAAATCTCAAAAAACATGTTTTCACTTTGTCATTATGGGGTATTGTGTGTAGATGGGTGAGAAAAAAAATATATAATACATTTTGAATTCAGACTAACAAAATTAGTCTGGAATTAATTTGGAAAATTAATTTGGAATTAGTCAAGGAGTATGAATAATTTCTGAAGGCACTGTATGTAAAAAAAGCTCATTCATGTTAGGCGCACAAATGGGGCCGCAATAAATCAGATCGGGACCGCATGTTTGACACTACTGCTGTAAATAGGGGCTGTTGATTTAGCTTTGTTTCTTCAGTGTTTAGGTGCTGAGTAGACCTGTCGTAAAGGTGGAGCTGTCGGTGAGGCCCCGTCTCTGGTCTTTTTGTCTGTTCTTGGTCTTTTGTCTGCCCTGCCGGGAGGCTTCCCTTCCTGTTCCTCCCAGGCTGTCTGTCTGTCTATCCTGGCTGTCTGCGTCCTGGCTCCTGGCTGGGCTTTGAGGCAGCTGTGCTGATAAACCTGCAGGATTAAGAGGCCTGTTCAACCTGCACAGCACACGCTCACAAAGGATTAGAGGGACAGGAGCCACTCTGTCCTTTAGCACTACCACAGTCCCTCTGGGACAGAGAGGGGAGATAATGGGGGTCGGTGAAAAGGGGAAGGCTCTCTCATTAGAGCGGTCACCCCATTACATTGACTGCATAAAACTATTGGCAATAAAGATGCTAAGTAAATGTAGAGGGTGAAAGTGTTCCAGTATGTTATCAAATACATGCCCTTTTATTTAGAGCACATAAAGTATGTCCAACATTTTTATGTTGTGTGTAAATAAACAGAAGGTGACCTCTATTGGATAAAAGCTGCAACTGCATCCCATGAGAAGGACACAGTCAATGAATTCATATTTATTTGGTAAATGTCCCCCCCATGAGGTTGACAAGTGAATTGCTTCTTATGACAGGTAGGCAGGAGCTGGTTTTATCCATTGGCTTTTGGTATAAAGTGATGAAGGACACCGTGACTCAATACACAGTACTTCAATTCACATTTTAATGTTTAAAATTGAATATAAATTAGGTTCATCATTTGAAATCTACAGGGTGTTCAGAGATTTGATGTGAGCAATGCACATAACCATATTCCAGGTATATATATATATATATATATATATATATATATATATATATATATATATATATATATACAGTACAAACCCAAGCATGTTTCTTGCAAATTAATAAATATATGCATTGACTTTGTTCTTTTGATTGGCTCAAAACCATGTCACCCGCACTATAGAATGACTCCCCTCAGTTTCCAACAATTAGCACATACATTACAATTTCTGAAATAACCTTTCTGAAAAAAAAAAATGCTTTAAAAATAGTATGAAGTATGACAACCCAATAGTGAAGGAAACTGACATGTAAATGTATGTGCCAAATACTGTTTGGCATTGTGTTGACAAAATTGAAGGAACTGAAAATATGGATTCCACTAATGGAAACTCTTACAGACTGAAATCGTTAACACAAAAAGACATGAAAGAAGTGCAACCCTACACAACTAAATGTTCAGTTGTTCAAACATCACTCATAGACAACTTAAGAACACCTATGTGAGAATGCTACTCATTGACTACAGCTCAGCGTTCAACACCATAGTGCCCCTCAAAGCTCATCAATAAGCTAAGGACCCTGGGACTAAGCACCTCCTTCTGCAACTGGATCCTAGAATTCCTGATGGGTAACCCTCCAGGTGGTAAGGGTAGGTAACAACACATCTGTCATGCTGATCCTCAACACAGGGGCCCCTCAGGGGTGCATGCTCGGTCCCCTCCTGTACTCCCTGTTCACTCATGACTGCACGGCCAGGCACAACTCCAACACCATCATTAAGTTTGCCGATGACACAACAGTGGTAGGCCTGATCAGCGACAACGATGAGACCGCCTATAGGGAGGTCAGAGATCTGGCCGTGGTGCCAGGACAACAACCTCTCCCTCAACGTGATCAAGACAAAGGAGATGATTGTGGACTACAAGAAAAAGAGGACTGAGCACACACCCCATTCTCATCGACGGGACTGCAGTGGAGCAGGTTGAGAGCTTCAAGTTCCTCTGTGCTCACATCACCAACAAACTAACATGGTCCAAGCACACCAAGACAGTGAAGAGGGCACAACAAAACCTATTCCCCCTCAGGAGACTGAAAAGATTTGGCATGGGTCCTCAGATCGTCAAAAGGTTCTACAGCTGCACCATCGAGAGCATGGCCTGGTATGGCAACTGCTTGGCCTCCGACCACAAGGCACTACAGAGGGTAGTGTGTACGGCCCAGTACATCCCTGGGACCAAGCTTCCTGCCCCCCCCCCCCCCCTTTACACTGCTGCTTCTCTCTGTTGTCATCTATGCATAGTCACTTTAACAACTCTACCTACATGTACATATTACCTCAACTAACCGATGAGCACATACCTACATCCACATTGACTCTGTATTGGTACCCCCCTGTATATAGTCTCGCTATTGTTATTTTACTGCTGCTCTTTAATTACTTGTTACTTTTATTTCTTATTCTTATCCGTATTTTTTTTTTTAAACTGCATTGTTGGTTAGGGACTCGTAAGTAAGCATTTCACTGTAAGGTATCTGTTGCATATGACTAATAAAATGTGATTTGAAGTCACTAAAACCACTAATGGTGGTTATAATCTTTAAAGGCATGGGACAGTTGACTTCCCAGTAGCTACCAGGCAGTGAGGGCATTATCTCACATTTCTTGGCAGAGTTACAGTAGGAATTTTATGAGTCATGTGCAATGCGAATCAATAGCAGGAATATTCTCCCCTCCCACAGAGAAAGAGATGCTGTATTAAAATAACACTGACCAGATCTCAGGATATCACTTCTGAATGTCTCTTACCTGTGGTGAATCATGTGTAACAGCATCAGACCGCACCAAGAGCTGTGCTAGACCTGTACGAATTAAAAAACACAACACGGAATATGCCACTTTCTGTCCAGCAGCAACTCATCAGGGGCCAAACTATTAACATTCAGTAGGGAGCGATTTAAAAGGAGGGACAGAAAAGTAATAATAAAAATGGTGCCCCGGATGAAAAAGTCTTCTTTGAAATAGAATCCTCAACCTTCAAAAGATGGAATGTCCCATCACCTGAGAGAAAGGACGAAAAACAGAAGACAAAGAAAGTAACAAGCAGGATGCTGCTGCAGTCCGGTTTGGGGGACAACATCACACGCTATAGTCCAGCTCTGCATTCAGCGTTGTGCACATCTCATAGATGGCATCCACAGTGGCTGTGAAATTGACGAGGAACTGGCGTACACTAGCCATGCAGTCCTCCTCTGTGACCTCTTGACCTTTTGACAGGGCCTTGATAAAGTCTGACTTGTAGGTTGCTGCAAGCAACACCGCCTGGAGTGGACAGGGAGAAATACAGCTGTGTGTGTGTGTGTACTCAAATACGTGTATATTTGAGTACATGTTATTTAAATACTTATTTTCTGTGTATTTGAGTATTTTCAAATTATATGGCCTGAATCAACTAACTTATATTGGAAGTATTTGAAAGTATTATCAAATAATTTCACAAACACTTTACTTGGCATCCAATGTCATAACACAATATGACCAATATTACATCTAAACTGCGGGTTTAGAAGAAATATCAGCCCGCGCAGAGAAGCAATTTTGTATTCTTTTCCCCTTTAGTTAACACTATCAATGTTTTGCTCTACTGTGGGAATTTTGGTCAAATCAACGCAATATTAACCACTTTCAATGTAACATTGAAAGCAAAACAAAGCAAAACTAACTGTGCAAGAGATGTTCATGTGGGCAGAGTGTATTGGAGTAGGATTCTATTGCAGTGACAGGCACTACTCAGGCCCCTACTCTACACAGAACGGTGCACCATAACCAATCAGAGCTGCAGTAGGCCTATAAACAGCCATTTCCATATATGGATCTGTGACATTCACTTTGAACTGGATTGTGTTTATAGCATGAGCCGTCACGAGTAGATGAGCTTGTTTTGATATCAAAGTGAGAGCTGCATGTAGCCACCTGTGCACATTTGTTCATATCCTTTGCTAGTTAGTGAGTTATTAGCCCAGTTATAGCTAATTTCTAGTCAGCAATGGGGGAGTGATTGCTCTCTACAAGAGCACAAAATATATGCCTTTCTAGCCATCTTTGAAAAGCTAGTCAGGTAAAGGGGTAGTGTTGTATTTTGAGACGGTCTTGAATAAGCTAAATAGACAATAGGTAGAGGGTAGCATAATTTGTCTGATTCTCTCTATAATGGTATAGTAATAATATTTTTTTTTAAACATTTAAAGTGGTTTCTTGCATCAAACGTCACATTTTCAGTCACCTCCTTGTCTGAAGGATAAACAGGTTAAGGTCAAGCCCTGCATGTTCTCATGGAATTTCTCATGGAATGTAGGCCAACATTGAACACCACACATTGGCTGCTTCTGTAGGCTGAATGATAAAACAGCTATTTCCATGTTAAAATGTTATGGGATGCATTTTATCCATTGTTTTTGATGGTAGGCCACTCTGGTAGGCCTACATTATGATCAAATAGCCACAGTAGCCTACTTGGCCACTGTGCGTTGGGCCAGTAACCGAAAGGTTGCTGGTTCGAATCCCCAAGCTGACAAGGTAAAAATATGTTGTTCTGCCCCTGAGCAAGGCAGTTAATCTACTGTTCCCCGGGCACCGGAGAGGTGGATGTCGATTATGGCAGCCCCCCGCACCCCTCTGACTCAGAGGGGTTGGGTTAAATGTGGAAGACATATTTCAGTTGAATGCATTCAGTTGTACAACTGACGAGGTCATAACCATGTCATAACAGCTGACATAACTTGTTATAAATATGGTCATAACACTGTCATATATTTAGGACTGTTGTGATATATATTGCGTTATTTTATGGCTGGTTATGACACCTACATAAGAGTGTCAAAACCCAGAAAACCTACCACACAAGGCAAAACAGTTCATTAGACCATAGCCTCAACAGTATGTTTATGTTATTTTAGCATTTTCTGAAATTGACTGTATTAAATTATCATTGTAATAGCACACACATTGATGTCAGACATGCACCTACCCAAATGCTCTGTTCCGGATGACAGGGATGAATGCTGGAGCAGATTTCAGGAGCAGGACAAGACACCCTCTTGGTGACTGACGACTGACATAAGGGCATGTACGTGATCATCATATAAGCCAGACAGTCATATGACGGTCATAATCCTTGACAGTGTCATAAAGTGTATTTTCTTGGTCCAAGTGACACAGGATGGTCATAATGCTTCACGACAGTGTCAACTCATTTAAAATATGATTTCAAACAACAACAAAGGACTTAAGAAACAAACTTACAAATGAAAGGAAACTTCTTGGTTTTAACACCCTTATTTTAACACCCTTATGTAGGTGTCATAACCAGCCACAAAATAATGCAATATAAGTCACAACAGGTGTCAATATATGGGTCATGACAGTGTTATGACCATATTATGTCAGTTATGAAATTATGACATGGTTATGACCGTGTCAGAAAGCGTTATGACGCTGGGTGTCAAGTAAAGGGTTACCATAATTTCCTATAAATAGCCTACTATTTGAAAGTATTTTCAAATATATCTTTCAAATATTAGTTTACATTTGAGTAATTTAGCAGACGCTCTTATCTAGAGCGACTTACAGTTAGTGCATTCATCTTAAGATAGCTCGGTGGGACAACAACATATCACAGTTGTGTTAAGTACATTTTTCTCAATAAAGAAGTTTTCGGCAAAGTCAGTACTAGTAGGAAAATATGTGCCTTTTTGTGTGTGTGTGTGGGTAAGACAGATGTATTATTTAAAGTACACTCTTCTTTGAAGAGATAGGGTTTCAGATGTTTTCGGAAGATTGTTTATTTTCAAATACCTGGGTTAATGCATGGGAGTGTATTTGAGTCAGGGTATTTGAGTATTTTCAAATACTTTCCAAGTGTATTTCCAAATATATTCCCATATTCAACTACTTGCCTTTTCAAATAAAACTTTTCTAAATACTTACTTCCAAATGTCTTTGAAAGTAATACCCTAAATTGTATTTGAACCCAGGTCTGTTACATAGTACACCTTCACTGAGCAGTTCATACACATTCAGTTATTATATTTATAAATGTTTTGCTTTGGGTGAATGAAGTACAATATGAAGTACAATATGAAAGCAATACACTCAGAGGTGCTTGAGCACCAGGCTTAAGTAGAAAACCCGGTCAAGGGTCAAAGGACGTCAAGACTATGCCACCACATGACTTTAGTCACATGGTCTTACCTTAAAGATCTTCTGCACGAGACAGCCGTGGTATTTCTTCAGGGCCTGGTCGTAGGCTTTGGTGATGTTAACACGGATGAGGTTAGGGTTGTTCTCGTCTTTCTCTCCGTCTGCCAAGCTCTGCAGCAGGATCTGGATGAAACAGAGACCTCTGTGGGAGAGGACAATCAGCTTAACTCACCTGATTTCAGTCCCACCATCATTCATGAAGTGTAGGTCTCTATCTAGACATAAGCACACAATTTCACGGCCTTTAGGCAGTACAAACCTCTAACACATTCAGATGTGATGGTTCTGAGCTCACCTCTTCAGCCACATTAGGGCCAAGGTGGCTCCCACTTTGGGCCACTCTGTGCCATGTGTCTCCTTCTCTGCCTCCACTATCTGCTGTAGAGTTGCATACTTGGCAGGGTCCTTGTCAAACACACCTCGGATTTTCTGGAAGGAAAATATTACCATCCAAATGTTAAGGCTTAGGCATTAGTTATAGACAGACGTAAGTTGCAGTAGGGTTACACACAAGGCACAATTACAGTGTGTGGAAAACATGCTTACTGTTATATTGCCACTGATGTCTGATTTGATAGGAGAAAATACTTTTGACCCCAGGCAGTCTGGAAAGAAGGAGAGGAATGAAACATTGAATTGAAATGCAATCAAGCAGTTGTGAGTATATGCAGACTCAGCATCTTGGACGTAGCTGGACACCTTCTTGGGGGGAGGAAAGATTATAAATTGAATTTTTCTCCCACAATGCTTATGGGAATTCTATGATTGTTTCTTGTTGGGCAATCAATAGAGAAAAGGGTCCATTCATATAATCTGAAGTCACAAGGAGGTCAATGCAGTGTGTAGTGTGGGAGGAAAAAGAGGGGCTACAGCAACTCCATACAAACCCACATTCACATGGTTCCTCTTGCGCTGGGGTTTCACTCTTTTGGTTTCACTACCTTAATACAATACTTAATTAAAATCAGATTCGTAAACCTTATGCCTAGACTATTCATTGAACAACATTGTGCAAGGTTGTTACAACAGACAATAGCCCATTTAAATCCCAAGATGAGCCTATGATTGAACCATCCACAAAGATACTTGCGGCTCATTCAAAATTCCATTATGGTACTTTATTAGTATGGGTGATGGTAATCTTTGCAAGTCTGACATTGATCAAGTAATTATAACGCTGTACTCACTCCACATAATTTGTTATTATTCACCTAGGTCAATGGCTCCCGAGTGGCGCAGCATTCTAAGGCACTACATCTCAGTGCTAGAGGCGTCACTACAGACACCCTGGTTCGGATCCAGGCTGTATCACAACTGGCTGTGATTGGGAGTCCCTGGTGGACATTCCTGCAGTCAGCGTGCCAATTGCACACTCTCTCAAAACTTAAGATATCTATTGTGTTGTGGGACAAAACTGCACATTTTAGAGTGGCCTTTTGTGCCCAGCACAAGGTGCACCTGTGTAATGATCATGCCGTTTAATCAGCTTTGTTGATATGCCACACCTGTCACGTGGCAAAGGAGACATTCTCACTTACAGGGATGTAAACAAATTGGTGCACAAAATTAGAGAAATGTGCTTTTTGTGTGTATCAAACATTTCTGCTATCCTCTATTTCAGTTTATGAAACTAACACTTTACATGTTGCATTTATATTTCAGTTTAGTATTGATGACTGGGGGCTCTGTTTTGAAACCTCCATCTTGGGACTCCCCGTCCATTGTATAAAATATTTTGGAAGCCATAGAAATGCATTCATTCATGTCTACATTTGTTTTTGCCACATTTATTCTACTACAGCCACCTTAATGCATACTTTTATATATGAACTAAACAAAACTTGTTTTACTTAGTATAACCTCTATAAAGTATAACTTCTATAAAGTTCTAATGTTATTGCCGCCACTACTTAAATAGCCTATATTAAACATTTAAATGAAATACTGTAGAGCTCCATTCATTCCTATGGAAGACTGCCAATATGGCCGGCTGGTGGCTTCAAACCCTCTTATTGGCTGATGCTATGTAATATAGCATCAGCAATCCGAGGTTTATATACATTACTCGATCTGACTCTTCCGAGTAGGTTAGCAAGTCAGTAATTCCGACATGACATGAACGTGGCATATCAAACCTGTGTTTTGTTAAGACTAAATAACAATGTAAATTTAGTTTATTTGAAAATGTCGTTAGACAACCATGGATAGTGAGACAGAAAGAGAATGAAGCGACGATATTTTCTAGATAAAGGTATCGCTGAAGGCGAGCTTGAGCGACTACAATTGCATGAAGAACATGGATAGTCAGGTGGTCTACTCACCAACAAAAAGGTGACTCCAGAAACAACTTTGTATTCACTGCCTTGTCGGCTGGAAGCTTTCCGAATTGGTTATCCATTAATAGTGCTATCGTTTTCTGAAATAATACGACTAACCTGAATGATCACAATTGCTTTCTTCCGTGTTCACTGTGCAAGGCAACTGAACTGTATACTTTGGCAAGGAACACCAAGTTGGCGTGGGAGTGCTTCTCACTTTACGTCCATTCAAGAGTTTTTTTTATTTTTTAAAACGTTTGAATGAAATACGCGAATGGCATGTCACGTTTAGACACGGAACACACCTGTGATTTATTCAATGGACAACGCTACTGTACAAAACATTACTCTGATAAAATTATCAATAAAGAAAAAAAATTGAACAATTAAATCGGAAGGATATGACAGAACAGAACAAACTGTAGCCTAATAGTTGAGGTAGGCCTATTCATTATTTATAGATTGAGTAATATAAAACAAACTAGTAGTCGAGTTATAAATTCAAGTTTATTACTTTAAAAGGCAGTTCTTTATTTCAATCACAATGTAAGTAACTGTATGACTGTTGTCTGGCTCATAACACGCAATGGCACACAATTGATCCTCACTCCCCACATCCCTGGACAACTCATGACCCCCACATGACTCCCACATGACTGTATGGCCCATAATACATATAAAAAGGACAAATGCTTTTAACACATCTTAAAACCCTATTAGATGCACATGTTTTTACCACTTGCAGCACAATAAAGACAATGTAAATCATGGGACACACACACACAGGCTGGGTTTAGCACACACACACCACACAGACAGAGTGAGAGAGATCACAAGCACATCTGATTGCCTGTGGATATATTGAAATCCAAATGCTGTATAGAAGACATCACCAATATGAAAACTTGCATGCCTTAAAACAGCACAGAATATGAGGGAACTTTACCTGTTAAACATTTTAAGAAAATAAAATGTTGACAATTTGTCAAGTGTGAGATTGTATTCATACATAGAATATATAGAAGGGTTGCATGAATTAAGAATAGATGGTTTGTACATTTTTATACTTATCTTTTTTACAAAACAAATTATAGAATTTGGGTCGGCTGTTTTGAGTATCCCTTTGGGATAAACGTCAGAAAAAACACACTACACTAAAACAAAATTGATATTGTGCATGTGTGTGAGGTATGATCCTTTTTTTGCTATACCTTTTGAGCTCAAACAACTACGAAAAGAAACTGAACAATGGAAAACTGACTTGGGCGTTGTCCTCAACTTTATGGCTTTGGCATGAAACATAAAATGGCATTAATGGAAAATACCTTAAGGAAAACGTTGTAATGGACGCATCATGGCTCAGTATTCCACTAAGCTACAATCAGGCCCATAATTATTGGCACCATTGATAAAGATCAGAAAAAAATACTGAGCTATATTGTTGGCTCAAAAATAAAATAAGTCAAAATTATTGGCACCCCTGTTTTCAATAGTCTATCGCCCTCCCCTTGTGAGGATAAAGACACTGAGCCTTTTGCTAAAATGTATTATGAGATTGGAGAACACGTTGGGAGGGATCTTAAAGCATTCCTCGTGCTCTTATGGATTTAAACCACTGGTATTCAAGTCTGGAGAATGAGATGGCCATTGGAAAATGTTGATTGTGTGGTCAATTAACAATTTCTTAGTGGATTTTCATTAGTGCTTAGGGTTATTGTCTTGCTGGAAGATCCACTTGCAGCCAAGTGTCAGCCTCCTGGCATTGGCAAGCAGGTTTTTGGTTAAAATGTCCTGGTACTGGGTAAAATTCATGCTGCTGTTGACCTTAACACGGGCCCCAGGACCAGTGGAAGCAAAATAGTCCCATAACATCAAAGATCCACCAATCCAATGTCGTTTATCAAACTCCAGGCAGTGCTATGGTCAGATGTATTTATTTTAGTATTTTTTTTGTTCATCATTATCAAGGGTGCCAATAATTATGGATCTGACTATGTTTAAGATCCCAATGTGTTTGGCCTTGAATAAGAAGTTAAAAGTGAACTGTTTGAAAGCATTGGACAGCCAACTGTCCTTGTTGCATAGCAGAGAGCACCAAGAACAAGCACTCCCAGCAACCACAAATGTTCAGCCACCTGAAATTGATCCAAGGCTGTTTAAAATGTGTAATGTTGCAAAATAGTATCGAATGTCTCCTTTTGAGGTAATCCCAGATAGATACTCATACTGCTAGAGTATGATGACCTGCATAACAGACAAACCGATGGACAAATCCCTTGGGTGACCCACATTTCGCATGGTCCACTTTCTGTAAACTTGAGTACTTTAAATAAAAATGGTGGCATACAAATAACAATGGTAACACTGATAAACACTAACTTGAAATTAGTACTGATAATATATATATCTCAAATATCTAAAAAGGGATGTTAGTCCTTGGGTTAAAAAAAACATCAGTTGCTGTTCTCTTTGGTTGTCACAGTGACGAGTTGCTTGGCAGCCTTGGCAATGTCATAGGCACACTGGATGACCTGCTGCGTGACCAGCTGCATGTCGGAGGGGCAAGGGTTGTGGGGCGAGGCCTTCTGGCACTCCCCATGGAGCCGGCTGGCACTAGAGGTGAGCAGCCGCAGAGACCCTCGCACTGTGTCTGAGCATGGCCTCTGAGTAAAGGAGAGAGGAGGCAGGAGGTACTGTTGGCAAAACATATGCCATTAACGGTCCTATTAACACTGCAGTGTAAGGAGTGGATTTACTGCCATTGTGTGTGTGTGTGTGTGTGTGTGTGTGTGATTGCATAAACTTTTCTCGACCACCCTGAAGAAAAGAGTGCAACATCTAACAACAGAACACCAGCTGACCTAAGATGCAGGACATTCATTTCCCATCCATGTTTACCAAACAAAAAACCCTCTGGCTCTTGCATACAAAGGAGGAGTGTCTCAGTTGGTCATCCCAGCTTACCTTTGGAAACAGGATGGCCATCTCTCTCACAGCCACATGGATCCTTTCTGAGCACGGTACAAAGCTGAGGGGGGAGGAGGAAGAAAACATCAAATACTCAAGTGATCCTTTTTCCAACATAGGTGTTAGTAGATAACTCTGGCCCATTTTTTTTCCTTCTCAATAAGACAGTTAAACAAATATGTTGAATACTTAGGAATGTTTCCAGAAGCTTGCAAAGCCATTGATCCCCTTACTACATAAAGACACTTCTTAAAGAACAAAATCAGCAAGCCATGTCCTGGTGGAGGTTTATTAGTGGACAAGTGAGAGAATGAGCAGCCCTGGTTATGTCCACCATGGAGCAGACAAAATAGAATATACTGAAGTGTCTTCATTAATAGCAACCATGTGCTCCATTTGAGGAAATTGAAC
This sequence comes from Oncorhynchus mykiss, assembly GCF_057628025.1. Taxonomy (NCBI): domain Eukaryota; kingdom Metazoa; phylum Chordata; class Actinopteri; order Salmoniformes; family Salmonidae; genus Oncorhynchus; species Oncorhynchus mykiss. Next base: position 38,316,997 of record NC_143026.1, on the reverse strand, counting down.
ACCAGTACTGTATAGATCATTCTTGAATTATGGTGTTAAATGCTGTCCCTTGACTTTGGCACCCAGTAAAAGCACTTTAAAATGACAAAAACATGAGAAATATGTTTTGTTTTATTTAACTTATTTATTATTCAATACTGTAAATACTGTTGGAACTATTTAACGTTTTTCTATAAATTGTAATATTTGTAGCTACTTTTAAGTAAATACCTGCAGTCAACTTGTGCAATAAATTAGGAGATTCAGCAGATTGCGTTCTTCATATCACCCGTCACATATTATGAAGCTTACCATAGTTCCCCAGAACAGTTGAGCGAGTCACGTGTTTGTTTGTAAAATGGCACCACGGTAGAAAGAGGGAGCAGGTGAGTCCAGATGTGTAATGACATGGGTAGCGTTTTATATTGAAAGTCACGTGTTTTGCTTCAATAGAATGATCAAGGACATGAAAGTATAGTTTTACTTCTCAGAAAATAGATTAGTTCAAAACAGTCGCAGGACAATCGCTTCATTTTCAGATGACGACAGAAGTGCAACGCTATTTGGCAAGTAAATGAGCTTATAATGAAAAAATAAAAGGTATTTTTTGCTAAGACGATGCATGGACATCATGTTTCTAATTTGTATCCTAGAAAGAATGTAGCCAGCTACATTTCCTATTGTTTAAATTAAAGTTCATATTTAATTTTATTATAGCAAGAACAGCTCAAATAAAGCAAAGAGAAACGACAGCATCATTACTTTAAGACATGAAGGTCAGTCAATCCGGAACATTTCAAGAACTTTGAAAGTTTCTTCAAGTGCAGTCGCAAAAACCATCAAGTGCTATGACGAAACAGGCTCTCATGAGGAATGCCACAGGAAAGGAAGACCCAGAGTTACCTCTGCTGCAGAGGATAAGTTCATTAGAGTTACCTGCACCTCAGATTGCAGCCCAAATAAATGCTTCAGAGTTCAAGTAACAGACACATTTCAACATCAACTGTCCAGAGGAGACTGGGTGAATCAGGCCTTCATGGTTGAATTTCTGCAAAGAAACCACTACTAAAAAGGACACCAATAAGGAGAAGAGAGACTTGCTTGGGCCATGAAACACGAGCAATGGACATTAGACCGGTGGAAATCTGTCCTTTGGTCTGGTGAGTCCAAATGTAATATTTTTGGGACTATCATTTGTTTTTCAACAGGACAATGACCCAAAACACACCTCCAGGCTGTGTAAGGGCTATTTGGCCAAGAAGGAGAGTGACGGAGTGCTGCATCAGATGACCTGGCCTCCACAATCACCCAACCTTAACCCAATTGAGATGGTTTGGGTTGAGTTGGACTGCAGAGTGAAGGAAAAGCAGCCAACAAGTGCTCAGCATGTGGGAACTCCTTCAAGACTGTTCGAAAAGCATTCCTCATGAAGCTGGTTGAGAGGATGCCAAGACTATGCAAAGCGGTCAGCAAGGCAAAGGGTGGCTACTTTGAAGAATCTCAAATATAAAATATATTTTGATTTGTTTAACACTTTTTTGGTTACTACATGAGTCCATATGTGATATTTCATAGTTTTGATGTCTTCACTATTATTCTACAATGTAGAAAATAGTAAAACAAAAAAAAACTTGAATGAGTAGATGTGTCCAAACATTTGACTGGTACTGTATGTATAACTTTATGACCTGGATTGCCTGTCATTGCAATTTGTTTATTTCTGTTTGGGCTTGTTAGCATATTTAGCTAGCAGCATCCATGGAAATTCACTAATACTTGTGCTATATTTGTTGGCATTCTGGTAAGACGCCCAAAGGTTTTTTTTTGCGTTTTTTTGCCACCCCCTTGTGTACTAAGCCAGTAATACCGTAAATACCGGGATGAGAGGACGGTATATGAAATTAAATCTGGATACCGCCCAAACCTAATTATGACATGTTTTGGTGTATTTAGAGATCTATTTTGGATGCTAGACAGCGAACAAAAGTATTTAATTTATTGTATAGATCAATAAAATCAAAGGCTATTAAAATACAGATTTTCTTTACTAATACAATGTGTCTTTCAGTTTACTGTCATTGGTGTTATTGCCTTAAATCACGAATTAGTTATACAAGGACCTTGAGCATTCTCTCCAGCGGCAAACTGTTAGGGAGGGAGATCTATATTAATGTTAGGGAGGGATCTATATTAATGAAAATTATTAGCTAAACACAACCTCTTAGTCTGTCTACATTTGAGGATTCCAATGATCGTTTGGTGTGTCTAAACCCAAAGTGTTCATTAGTGCTAGTCAATTTAAATAAAGGGAAATAACATTGTGAGCAAATTGATTAATCATATCACTTTGGTAAATTGGGATTTTCTGAAATGGAAGGTCATCAATTCTTTAAAGACTATTTCTTAAAAACTTCTCATTGGTGTTACCATCATTGGTGTTACTACTCTTACTGGTGGCACAATGTTATCATAATGGTAGAAATGATTTAAAGTCATTTAGTTACCCTATAGATTCATTTAGAATGGGAAGATGTACCCAAATACATTTAAATGAAAAAAAAAGCCCAAATGCCAACGTAATTCAAGACCCACCCATATTTTCCCCCGTAGACAATATGATGAAGTGGAGTCTGTTACGCCCTGAAAACATCATCAACAATGAATCATTGTTTGAAACCAACACATGGCTTAGAAATCAGATAATGGAATGCATCATAACTTTCCACCATTTCAATCAATAACAATGTCTCCGTTATAACCCAGGAGACTGAGGACGCATACAAATTGGCAGGGTGAAGTTCTTCCGCAGTGTTCTGTGGTCACCATCTGGAGTGGGGTTTGGCACACAAGTGAAAAAGCAAATACGACACAGCTTTAGTCAAACGGGGGCCAATAGTGAAGGTTTGTGTTAAAGACAACAGTTTGAACTCAAGTGGATTGTATAAACACTGAATGAATAGCCAGTGTGAATCTGTATTTAATAAAAACAGAACCCCCACCCCAAACAGACTAAAAATCTAAGAATCAAGAATTGCCTGTGTGTTGACATGTAAAAGCCCCATAGGCCTGTACAGTGCATTCAGAAAGTATTCAGACCCCTTGACTTTTTCCACATTGTTACATTACAGCCTTATTCCATAATTTAATTGTCCCCCACTCAAATCTACACACAATATCCCATAATGACAAAGAAAAAACAGGTTTTTACTAATTTTAGCAAATATATTAAAAAATTAAAATGTAGAATTCAAGGCATACTAAACCAGCATGGCTACCACAGCATTCTGCAGCAATACACCATCCCATCTGGTTTGCGCTTTGTGAGATTATCATTTGTTTTTCAACAGGGCAATGAGCCAACACACCTCCAGGCTGTGGAAGTGCTATTTGGCCAAGAAGGAGAGTGATGGGGTGCTGCATCAGATGACCTGGCCTCCACAATCACCCGACCTCAACCCAAATGAGATGGTTTGGGATCAAATGGACCGCAGAGTGAAGGAAAAGCAGCCAACAAGTGCTCAGCATGTGGGAACTCCTTCAAGACTGTTGTTTAAGCATTCCAGATAAAGCTGGTTGAAAGAATGCCAAGAGAGTGTGCAAACCTGTCATCAAGGCAAAGGGTGGCTACTAAGAATCTAAATTACAAAATATATTTTGATTTGCTTAACAGTTTTTTGGTTAGTACATGATTCCATAACTGTTATTTGAGATGTCTTCATTATTATTCTACAATGAAAAATCCTTGAATGAGTAGGTGTGTCCAAACTTTTGACGGGTACTGTAACTATTCAGACCCTTTACTCAGTACTTTGTTGAAGCACATTTGGCAGCGTTTACAGCCTCAAGTCTTCCTGGGTATGACGACACAACTGTATCTGGGGAGTTTTCCCATTCTTCTCTGCAGATCCTCTCAAGCTCTGTCAGGTTGGATGGGGAGCGTCACTGCACAGCTATTTTCAGGTCTCTCCAGAGATGTTCGATAGGGATCAAGTCCGGGCTCTGGCCGGGCCATAAGATTATTCAGAGACTTGTCCCGAAGCCACTCTTGCATTGTCTTGGCTGAGAGCTTAGGGTTGTTGTCCTATTGGAAGGTGAACCTTCGCCCCCAGTCTGAGGTCCTGAGCGCTCTGGAGCAGGTTTTCATCAAGGATCTCTGTACTTTACTCTGTTCATCTTTCCCTGGATCCTGACTGGTCTCCCAGTCCCTGCCGCTGAAAAACATCCCCACAGCATTGTGCTGCCTCCACCATGCATCACGGTAGGGATGGTGCCAGGTTTCCACCAGACGTGATGCTTGGCAATCAGGCCAAAGAGTTCAATCTTAGTTTAATCAGACCAGAGAATCTTGTTTCTCATAGTCTGATAGTACCTTTTGGCAAAATTAAAGCAGCCTGTCGTGTGCCTTTTACTGAGGAGTGGCCTCCGTCCGGGGACTCATAAATACCTGATTGGTGGAGTGCTGCAGAGATGGTTGTCCTTCTGGAAGGTTCTCCCATCTCCACAGAGGAACTCTGGGAGCTCTGTCAGAGTGACCATTGGGTTCTTGGTCCCCTTCCTGACCAAGGCACTTCTCCCTTGATTGCTCAGTTTGGTCATATGGCCAGCTCTAGGGAAGAGTCTTGGTGGTTCCAAACTTCTTCCATTTAAGAATGATGGAGGCCATTGTACTCTTGGGGACCTTCAATGCTGTTTTGGTACCCTTCCCCAGATCTGTGTTGACACAATCCTGTCTCGGAGCTCTACAGACAATTCCTTCAACCTCATGGCTTGGTTTTTGCTCTGACATGCGCTGTCAACTGTGGGACCTTATACAGACAGGTGTGTGCCTTTCCAAATCATGTCCAATCAATTTAATTTTAAACTATAAAAATAAAGACCCTGAAGAAGGCACAGTGATGCCAAAACATTGGTGATTTACCCAATAAATGACTGGGAGTTGATATATGGAGTGTGCGTCTGTATTTTTATTTGCCGTTAGTCAGCACATTCACATAAAATGATTTTTCTGGGTGTGCGCCAGCTCATTTTTTAAATTCTACAATCAATTGAATTTACCACAGGTGGACTCCAATGGTTTGTAGAAACATCTCAAGGATGATCAATGGAAACAGGATGACCCTGAGCTCAATTTCGAGTCTCATAGCAAAGGGTCTGAATATGTATGTAAATAAGGTTTCTGTTATTTTTTTGTAATAAATGTGCAAAAATATTTTTTGCAATGTTTTCACTTTGTCATTATGGGAAATAGTGTGTAGATTGATGAGGAAAATGCTTTATTTGACACATTTTAGAATAAGGCTGCAACATAACAAAATGTGGAAAAAGGGAAGGGGTCTGAATACTTTCCGAATGCACCGTATCTGGCATTCCAAAGGGGAATCTGAGACATCGTCCTCTTTGTTTCCTGCCAGCTACGTTTGACACACGCCCCCGCCCCTCAGCACACAGACTGAGGAGAAGGTGATAGTGCCTTGGAGACAAGGATCAAGGCCAGAGTACCACGAGCCAGGGGGGGCCTGGAGAGAGGAAGCAGGGGCCCCCTCAGCACTCTCAGAACAGGGCAACAGGGTAGATAGACAGCCCTGGGCAGCCCTGTCAGAGCAGGGCACCAGGCTGTAGAGACAAGTCCGTCCGCGGCCGGCCCCCTCACAGCAGGGCAGCAAGCCAGAGAAGCGGCCTAAACTTCCTGGCCTGGAGCTAGCCCACACCGTGAGGAAGAAAGTCAGACAGGAAGACACAAGGGCAGGAAGGGGAGGACAGAGTGGGAATACAGGACAGTTAAAACCGAACTCAGGAGAAGAACAAAGAAAAACAGGATACATCCTCTGAATATCACAATTACTGAAGGTTGAAGGATGGATAGGTGAAGGAACAATATATGAGCAGAACCATGTCCCGTATTTAGAACCGATAGGGCAAGTTTTACACAAACCTTTAAGTCAAGAGACCTTTTCTCTAACTGCTGATTGGAGTTTTCTGTGTTCCCCTGACCTTACCTCTCACGTTTGTTCTCCTGTGCGGCCCTCAGCAGCTCCTGAATATTCTTGGTGATCTGCTCCGTCTTACAGATGACGTCCTCTGTGCAGGGCAGGGTGGAGTCAGCCTCAGTCTCATCCTCCCCCTGCTCTGCTGTACTGCTATCCCCGAGCCAACTGCTGTTCCTGCCCATACTGTATGGGGAGAGGAGAGGTTCTATGGTTAGGCACTCCCTCACTTGTGGATCACTTTGTATGTGAGCAACTGCTAAAATGTTTCCACATTTTACATACAGAAGTCAGAAATATACAATATTTTTCTACTATAAACATTTTAAATCAAAAGTCCTACCCGGACTCCTCCAGTCCTGTGTGGTTTGGTGTGTTGTCATAGTCACTCTCCAGCATGCGGCTCTGTCCCTCCAGGCTACAACCCTACAATGGGATGAATGATCAAGTAAGATGATGCTTGTCTCTTAGTTTAGTTTGCAGACAACCTTTGAATCTGGTGAGAGAACAGCCGCACAAACGCTACCACAGTCTGAACGTGCTTGATGAAGCAGACGGATCAGAATCATGCTCTCTGAACCTAAAAAGCCATTTCATATTAAACCAGACCTCAACTGGTTTCAAAGCAGAGAGGAAAACGAGGTAGTACGTTTGAACCAGGGACCAGCTCTGTGGCATTAAGCAGTCAATGAGATCAATATTCCTGTGGTACGGTTAAGGGCTTCAGTACAGATGGTTGTCCACCCCCTATGGCTTGTAAACACGGTTCACACTACAATGAACCATGACATTCTGTATTCCTCATCTGTTTCAACAACCCTGTAGCCTTCTGACAGGATGTATGGAAACACCACAGTGTACATGTCGTGTTTCGGGGCCTTTGAAAACACACAGACACCAATGTATAGCTCTGGCATTTCTAAAACCAGAGAGTTTCTTCAGGTATTCGACACGGCAGTGCTGTCTGGGGGAATAAGGGTTAGTAAAGAACAGCAGCAGAGTGGTGCATGCAGCCAGCCATACCATGCGGAGAGGAGAGGCAGTGAGGTACAGCAGCAGTTGAAGGATAGAGTATGAGGAGATGGTACAGGAGGAGAGGAAGTGGCAAGGCAGAGGGGATAGCACCCCTTCCCTGGGGCAGTTGCCCCCATCCTCTCAGAGGGAAGATTCGGTACTTAACCCTTCGAGCTCGCTCGTCCCGCGACCAGGACAGGGAGGAGGGGAAGGTAGGGAGGGAGGACGAGGCGTTCCCCAAAGGACCCCTCCCAATCTAGAAAGGGTTCAAACCAAGTTCACATAAAGGGAGTTGAGTGTATTCTACAGGAGGAGGGGCGGGGGTAAATGCACAAACAAAAACTGAATTGCCACAAACCAAATATGCTTAAAAATAATTACCACAAACCAAAAACTATGAAGGCAACGGTCCACAGTGAACGGCATAGAACAGTCCAGGAGGGAGCGGTGTGACCTCTGAACTTACGTTTGTAGGGAGGGGCTGGACGATGAGGCTGTCGTCACGGCGAGGAGGCACGCTCCTGTGGGGATACTGCCTCATGGCCGAGCCCGTTTCATACATGGACATGGGGCGGCCCCCGGGGAGAGGGGGGCGGCCGGAGAGGTCCTGGGGGTGCTGCTGGCCACTGGGTGTCTGCCATCTCAGGGAGGACTTCTCAGTCTGCAAGGAGTTCAGCTGGAGGGGACAGGAGTTCAGAATATCAGCATTATTTCTGTGTAATAGCCTAAAAAAAAGGCCTGTATGTGAAACCTAAGGTTATAATACCATGGAGATTGTGAGTATATCAGTGTAGGTTTGGATGGAGAAAAATCTCTCTATCCAGACTCTCCATGACCAGGCAGCTGCACTTCCACTGTGTTTTCACTTCCTTTTCTGTAAATAGCCCTGGTCTGGTCACGAAGGACACTCCCAGACTATTGTTCTCAACTTCTCATGAGAAAGCAACAAACCAGCTGCTTCCTTGAATGAGCTAAAGGTTCCTGTCATATATGGATTACAATCTGAACGTGTTCAACCAAATACCCAAATACCTATTTGCACCGACAACATAAGAAACATGAGAAGGACCAACACAACAAGGGAGCAGTTCTTGTGGGTCTGCAAACATCTGAATCTGCACAAAGCTACTAGACTTACTGTGGGATCGGTGGGTTGTTATAATGCCAAAGTCATAAACATACCTTGCTCTGCATCAACTGGAGCTCCTCACTCAGGTGACAGTTGACCTTGAGCAGCTGCTGTATCTTGGCCTCGGAGGCCGTGAGGGCGCTCTTCACCTCCATGAACTCATGCAACGTAATGGGGCCATCAGACAAGTCCGACGACTCGGAGCTCTGAAGGATGGGGGAGCATGGTGGGATGGAGATTTTAAAAGATGCACATTTAGCACCTTTCCATTTGATTAAAATCTGTTCATACACACCCTGAGGAAGACGACGACAGATGTTTCTCATTTTGAGACAAGCTATCACATAGATATGCTGCCTTTCGTGTTTTCGTACATTCATCGAATGTTTGGAAATGACGTAGAGTCGTGTATTTGTGAAAATTCTATGGTAATATGAATGGGAAAGCGTCAGTACGTTTGGGCAATTAATAGACACTGCAGTAAATAAAAACATGTCTATTTTGTCCAGGCCCGTACTCTACATGGACTGGTGAGCAATTACCAATCAGAGTTCAATAGGCCTGAACAAAAGGTGTGCTATTCACTTTGAACTGGACTGTGTGTTTACACTACAGGGAGCAGCAACAGCGCGACTTTAGATCCATAAAAAGCAATTGCAAAAGCCACAAAATACACCTTAAATGGTTCTCTTTAAATACAGTATGTAAATACCATGGGAGTCATCTTACTTTGGAGAACTTTACAACAAACAACCAAAAAGAAAAGGTAGGCTCTCTCTCCCTCAATCGGCTACTGTATGCACATCAACAACGAATTAGCTCAAATCTAGTGAGGGATAAACCGTCTCAAACTTTTTTCAGCATGTGGTCCTAGTTGGCAGTCCAAATTGCACTGATACGATTAGGAATAGAAGCCTACTCGCCCTGGCTGACGAAGGAAGTAGGGTTGCAGGGTGCGACAGCTCCTTTGAACTAAAAATACAAATGTGTTTTAGCCTACTGTAGTTACGGACACTGACTGTAGCATAATATAATATATACTGAACTTGTGCACACATTTATTTACATCCCTGTTAGTGAGCATTTCTCCTAATCCATCCACCTAAAAAGTGTGGCATATCAAGAAGCTGATTAAACAGCATGATTATTACACTGGTGCACCTTATGGTGGGGACAATAAAAGGCCACTAAAATGTGCAGTTGTCACACAACACAATGCCACAGATGTCTCAAGTTGAGGGAGCGTGCAATTGGAATGCTAACTGCCGGAATGTCCACCAGAGCTGTTGCCAGAGAATTTAATGTTAATTTCTCTGCTATAAACCGCTTCCGTCGTTTTAGAGATTGAAATTGGCAGTACGTCCAACCGGCCTCACAACTGCAGACCAAGTGTATGGCGTCGTGTGGGCGAGCGGTTTGCTGATGTCAACATTGTGAACAGAATGCCCAATGGTGGCAGTGGGGTTATGGTATGGGCAGGCATAAGCTACGACAACGAACACAATTGCATTTTATCCATGGAAATTTGAATGCAGAGATACCGTGACAATATCCTGAGGCCCATTGTCGTGCCATTTATCCACTGCCATCTCCTCATGTTTCAGCATGATAATGAACAGCCCCACAACACAAGGATCTGTACACAACTCCTGGAAGCTGAAAATGTTCCAGTGGTTCCATGGCCTGTATTGTTGCATGTTGCGTTTTTATTTTTGTTCGGCATAATATATCTTGTAGTGAAACTATACACCACATTTAAAATTGTCTCAGGAATAGAAGTGGAGGAATGTTTTCATTCAGCATCTTGAGATAATGAAAATGCACGGTTAGGGACCGTGCAAACATGCAGTCTTTGTCAGCGAAATAAAAGGAGACAATAGCCTATGTCAACCACATAAAATATGCATCCAAGTCCAACTTAAATGTATCATGTTGGATCATTTTCACAGCTTTTCATATCCTTGAAACTGGTCCAACTCATGTAATTTCAAAGTTTTGCAGGGAAAATCTTTTTGCTGTTTTAGTTAGGCTAATGTATTTTCTCCCCGGTCCCTCCACATCCTCGCTCAGAGCAGAAATGGAAAATAACTTTACTGATGTCAACTAGATTAGGCTAATTATTATTGATGCATTCTATAATTCATTTTTTTTTGTCTTCTAGAGCAACAAGTAAAGACAGAAGAGAAGCTGCATATAGGCTTGTCTAATTATAGAAAAGTTGGCTAACAAATAGCCTACCAAATGTCAGAAATGATATGGGGTGAAAGTAGTCTGAGTAGGCAGAGATGACTAGCTGGAACCATGATGTGTTCGGACAATAGTGTACGCAATCAATCAATCATTATAGGCTACAAGTGAACCTAGTGACAATCAACAAATATCATTAGACTTTTGGTGTTTTAAGGTGAATGGCGTGCATTGTTTTAGATGCTGGAATCCTTATGGAGTGGATTGAACATGCGCAGGTAGCCTCCTTTTTGAAGTGATTTGATGAAAACATCATGCCGGGTGGTGTCATGTCACGTCACATTAAAGGGTATTATAGCCTACTTTTTTACAGTTAAATTACGTCTATAGTATTATTCCCAAAAAATATGAAAGGGCGTGCACACATAGGTCCCGCACCCACTATCAAAAAAACAAACATTCCCAATACATTTGATTGACAACTAAGGGATATGCACTAACTGTGGATAACAGTCATTCAAGTTCAGCAAAGCGAGTCACATGCAAGCTAACCAAATTACACCTGCAACTTGTAGCTAGCCACCGAAGCTGCCACTCACCCACTTGTATAACATGACATCCCATCCCTCCAACTTGCTAGCTACGAGGCTCTGTGTTTTTAGCTTGCTAAATAGATAAGCTTGCCACGTTATGACTTGTGATAACTTTCCTGGCTTGTTTGTGTTGAGACCCGCACTTTTCTTTCATCCGAACGGCTAAAGACAGCGAACAACGTACAAGCTGTGATTTACAACTATTATAAATATTTATTCGATTACCAAGAAATGTATTGGTGAATATGAATTATGCAAATAGAAGCCATTTTTTAAATATATTACAAAATGTTGGTTTTTGTAACAAACTGAATTTGATATTTTTTGAATGATAATATGTCTTTGTTTCATATCTGCAAAGTAGTTAAAATAGTGTCAGTTTCACATAATGGCTATGCCAATACTATGTTAATGGTAATGAAAAACAAAACTAAAAACGACAAATATGGTGTTACCTTGGTTCTGCCATCTTTCCCATTCTTCCCAGGGGCTGGTTCCCGCTCTGGATCTTCATCAGACGCCACACTGTCATAATCTGGCTGGTCTTCATTATCCTGGTTATCACTCCCGTGACGGCTGTTGATTCCCTTCAGGATGAGCTCTATGTCCTCTGAGGAGAGAGAGCAAGAGTCAGGGGAGTGGACCACGCCACAACCATGCCATGGTGGGTACAGTAATGAGCTTTGTTCCAAAGTGCCAAATGTAAGTAAAGTAGCTTCAGATTACTGTACTATACCTCTGGGACTTTTACAGGAGTTCCCACGTTGCCGACGTTTGGCGTCAGTTAATATATCAATGACGAGTGTTGCAAATTCATGTGCGTTGAACCTCGCTAGCTTCTGCCGGCCCTGCAAAACAAGACAACATTATGAAGCGGCTGTTTTGGAAGATAAGACTCTTCAATCAAATGCATAAAACTCACCTAATGGCTTGGGAAAGAGACCCACCAATTTGACATAACAGTGAATTGCATTTGTAGTTGACTTGCCTGGTTTCTGGTGGATGAGTACTCAGGGTTGACAGGGAGGAAAGGCACCACAGTTGTGTCTGTTACCAGAGTGCCGTGGTTCTGAGTCACCAGCCACACTGACACAGCAAAGACGAACCATAAATATACATAATTTGTTTCATATTAATAATCTATTAAACACACCTAGTGATACCTTTATCAAACACTTATAAGCAATCACAATTTCTGCTAAACCTACTGGGTCAGTCTTGAATTGCAGTGGCATTTGGGCATGGCATTTTAGAAGAAAAAAAATCATTGAAATGTATTTGGGTACGTCTTTCCATTCAAAATCAACTGATATGGCAGCTTAATTACTTGAAATAACATTGTGCCACCAGTAGGAGCTAGTAACACTAACGATGATAATACCAATGAGACATTTTAGGTGATTGAACATTTTCTTAAAATGGAGGCCACAGATACCCAAATGTAAGGTTTTGCTCACATTGTTATTTGTCATCATTCCAACTGAGTAACACCAAGTGACACTTTGGACTCAGACATACCAAATTATCAACGGAATCCTCAAATGTATGACATAAAAGATAAATTATTAGCTAATCACACTTCTTTAATATAGACCCCCCCCCCGATAACAGTTTGCTGCTGGAAGGAATGCTCAAGGTCCTTGAAGATCTTTAATGAGTGATTTAAGGCAGTAACACCAATGACATAAAACTGAAGGATTACTCATTTTTTTTATAGAAATACACAATATATTAACTACTTTTGTTCACCTTTTAGCATTCAAAATAATAGATCTCTAAATCCCCAAAACATGTCATTATAACGCTACACGTCACTACTGTGACAACCCATTTGCTTACCCTAAGTCCTTTAAATAAAAGTTGCAGTAAAAAAAATACTTGCATTATGTTTTATCCTTGAAAAACAGTTCAAAATAAACAGACATGTGATGTGTAACTATTTTTTTTTTTTTATGGTTGCATAGGCAAGGGCCACAAAATGCCACCGCAATTCAAGAACAACCCTACTACAAACAATCAAATGTCACTGTATCTGTTCACCTGCATCAGTTTCTCTTCTGTCCACTTCATCATAAACGTCCATGGCAAGCTCTTCAAACTGATGGTTAGTGAGCTGAAATCACAAGCCACAGTAAAATCACATCACTGGTTTGTCAAAAGGACCATAATAAAACTAAAAGTTCATTTCACTCACAGACTGGAGTTTTTTCTTTGCAGCTTTTGCAAATTCTGACAAATCCAGACTGCTGTGGACAAAAATAATAAATAAAATAATATATAAATTACACACACACACACACACAGTACCAGTCAACAGTTTGGACACACCTAGTCATTCAAGTGTTTTTCTTTATTTTTAGTATTTTATACATTGTAGAATAATAGTGAACATATCAAAACTATGAAATAACACATATAGAATTGTATGTAGTAACCAAATAAGTGTTAAACAAATCAAAATACATTTGAGATTCTTCAAAGTAGCCACCCTTTGCCTTGATGACAGCTTTGCACACTCTTGGCATTCTCTCCACCAACCAACTTTTGACTGGTGCTGGTACACACACACAATCTATATATCATCAGTTTATATAGCAAATGCAAGACAATAAATTATAGCCAACAGTTGACATACTTACACATTTCTTTCCCATCAACATATGAAAGCAAAGGGAGATAAACAATGGTGTGGTAAAGGAATGATGTTTTAACCTCAGTTACTACGGATACACACAGATGCATTTCATTTTGGCTTATCAGACTTCGAGGTTTTTGTAAAAATATCACAAAGATGCCTGAACAGCATTCTATTACACCATAAGCAAGCAATGGTGTTGGGTTCAGTTCTTACCGGTCAGCCATTTGTGGAATTATGAAGTGCTGTCCGTTTCTATGATCTAGTAGGCAAACACAGTCAGATTAGAACAAACAAACATCATTGTTCAATTCATCAATGAATCACCATCTCCCTATAACCCCCCCTCCTTCTCTGCACTCTTACCTGGCCTTCTCCCACAGAGGTAAAATGCCAAGCAGTCAGTGAGTTCATACTGGATCTCTACCAGTCTGTCTGCCAGCTCCTGATGCCCTGCTTGTCTGAGCGGAACAGGAATAAAAGGTCATGAGTCTTCTCCACATCAATATTAGTGGCGGTGAGGTCAATTTCTGTTTACTGTAAATGCCAACTATAGCACTATTTATTTCTAAGAACGCTCTACAATAAAGCCAAGGGTGGTGAAGTTGTATTTTATTCAGTGAGTTGACACATCTGTAATCATGTAGATTCTTCTAATAAACTTTAGTACTAGGCAGCCTCATAAACCGTTCTCTGCGAAAGAGTTGTGCAACCATCAGGGGTAATGGATTGCTCCCGTGCAGTATAAAAGAGTATGAAGCCTGCTTTACCTTGCGTAGTCAATAGGGGTCTTACCCCCCATGTCTAGGGCATCGGGATCCGCCCCATACACAGCCAGCAACTCTGCCTGCGACACCTGGCCTGCCTTAGCTGCTACATGCAGCGGAGTGTTTCCTTTTTCCTGAAGAACAAACAGGCCACCACCCCAAAACAATATGACACTGGACACTGTGTGGGCACTGTTGTAATAATGTGCAGGCTCATAATCATTCCATTATGTATTGACACATTTCAGGCCATTTTTGACATACCGGGTGGAAGAAGTTGGCCTGGGCTCCCAAAGACAACAGTCTCAGGCACGTCTCCAGGTTCCCAGTCCGAACACTGGAGTGGAGTTGCTAGAGGCAACACCAAAGAGAGGTTTGGTTAGCTAACAGCTCAAAAAAAAAATTGGGGGGATAAATTGGCAAATGAATGAGCTCAATGGCAACGAAGCTTGCAATCCAGGGGATGTTCTAGCTGCAATCTCTCACCTTACTGAGGTCCTTCGTAGTGACACTGTCATCCTCTCGACAGGGCATTCGATGGACATAAGCCAGCATCTGATATTTGGCCTTGATGAACTCCGTTTTATGGGGACTGGAAAGGGAACAGACACACACTAATAAACCTCTGAGACTGTCCTCACCCCAATGGTACTTTAATACAACAGAGAGTCCCACACTGATGGTCATAGATCATGGCGAGACTAGATGCTTATGCTTTGTCATGACATTGTTGAAAGTTCCATTGTTTAACCTTCAACAAAAAGTTTGAAATGTGTTCCACTCACTGGACTCTGTCCTGGGGGTTGGCCTTGCGTTTCCCACTCGAGATAGACGAGGGATCCAGAAGGCAGTGCTCCCAGATGGAGTTGGACCCATTGCTGTACAATGTCTGAACCATCTAGAAAAGAAGCAAACAATAAAACCACTGTTCTCCGATGGTAAAAGCAAAGATACCACAATAGAAAATGACTCAAGTAAAAGTGAAAGTCACCCTGTAAAATTCTACTTGAGTAAAATATACTTTTATTAAGCAAACTAGACAGCAAACCAGGGGCACACTCCAACACTCAGACATAATTTACAAACAAAGCATGTGTGTTTAGTGAGTCTGCCAGATCAGAGGCAGTAGCAATCAAAGACCAGGGATGTTCTCATGATAGTGTGTGATTTGGACCATTTTCTGTCCTGCTAACCATTCAAAATGTAACGAGTACATTAGGGTATCAAGGAAAATGTTTGGATTAAAATTAGCATTATCTTCTTGTAGTGAATTAAAATTTGTCAAAAATATAAATAGTAAAGTACAGATACCCAAAATAACAACTTAAGTAAAATTACTTTAAAGACTACCAAAGTACTTTACACCACTGACTGTTCTTGTGTCAGTACTACTGTGTGAGTTTGTGTGAGGTGCCCACCTGTAGTTGGGAGGGGGGCCATGGTGTATGGGTCAGGTGTCGGACTTGGGAACTGTGTCGTCCCAGACCCCGGTGGATGCTGCAGCACTCATCACAGACCAGCACACCCCTGTTCACTGAGCCCCAACATGGGCCTGGAAAACATACACACACACACACAAGATTAGACTCAATATTACTACAAAGGCTCCAAGTCCACACACAAACACCATAAAGACTAAAATAGTCATGCATCCAGTGCACCAGCCTGTTCTCAGAGCATTTCCTATTATTCCGTACATAAATCCAAGACATTTCATTCAGTATGACATGTTACGTTTGGTATGGTTACATAAAACAGATGGTTACTTAAGGCAAAAACTGAAAGTATGTTGGTTGGTCAGGGTGGATGTATAACACGAACATCTAGCTACCCAAAGGTTGCAAGTTCAAATCTCATCTGGGACCATTTTAGCATGTACCTAACCCATTAATCTAACTCCTAAACTTAACCCTAACCCCTAGCTCGCTAACGTTAGCAACCTAGCAAGAATTCATAGCATATACGTTTAGCAAATTTGCCACATATTATACGTTTTGCAAATTCGTAACATATTATAAGTTTGCAAATCTGTTACATAAAACTTTAGCAAATTCATGTTTTATTTAAAGAACAGAACAAATTATTATGACGGCCTACCCCTGCTGACTCTGGGCAAATGGTGTGCCACCCTATGTGATACAGCCTGGATTCGAACCAGGCACTGAGATGCAGTGCCTTAGACCACTGCACTATTCGAGAGCCCAACTTATTGTATGTTTGAAAAGGCATAACATAAAATAGGAATTGTAATTGATAACATATCATACGAAATGGGTTACACTGAAAGATATTCACAAATTAATACATACCATACGAAACTTAACATATCACACCAAAAACGGATTTACGTACATAATAAAACGAAGTGCTCTGAAACCAGGTTGAGTGTACAAATCATTCTTCATGCATATTTGTTTTATGATTTCAGCCAGACAGCAACTCCCTAGCTACAAATGGCATAGCTAACTATTTGACACAATATAAACAAGATATACCCCAACTAACGTTAGCTTGCAAGCTAAAACAAAAAATAATGACTCTTGTAAAGTCTAGCTAGCCATAAGCTAACCAGCTAGCTAGGAACAATAAAGTTGAGAGCAGCTAGTTAGCAACAGACAGCTAAGGCTACTGTAGCTGACTTCCCCATTCTTCTTTGTTAACGTAGATATCATTGTCATAGCAGCAAGTATGTAGCTAGTTGCAAGCAACGCGATGCATTGTTAGAACTAACGTTTCAAGAATGTGAATCCCATTGAAAGTGAAAATCAAGCAAACAAAGAGTAAAAGGGCTTGGGCTATCATTCTATGAAATTCAATTGCTAGCATAAGATAGCTTGCTTGCTAAATTCATAAGGCTAGACAGCCATCGCTTAGCTTACCCGGGGCGCTACAATCAGCGCAGACCTGACAGTCTCTGTTGTTGCGCAGACGCTTTGACATCCCGTAAGCGCGCAAACTAGCTGGTTGTATAGAGAAAGCCCTTTAAACTATCCGGTTCAACGGAAACTCATGTGACACACTATGCTAGTATCTAATGTAGCTACAACGACGAGGTCAGAGAATTTGATAAGGGAAAATGCTAACTGTCTATGCTATCTCATTATCATCAAGATCCCCTCTCCAAAGAGCCCTCCCTGGCTCCCTCCCGTTATCTGACGTCAACAACAGAAAGCGAGAGGCATCTGGGTTGTCATTGAAAACGCAAACACCAAAATTCTATATATGTTTACCTCATATTGTGGTACTACTAATGTATTTTTGATACACCGCGTGATTATAGCCTATTATATTTGTCAAATGTTCACATTGATTACAATGGAGGTAGTGGTACGTTGAAGCTATTTGTAGGCCTGGCTAGATCTTAATTTTCACTAGCTGTAATTTTGACAATATTTGTAAACCTAATGCAGATTAGGTATACTCTCCTAATATATTAGGTGGAGATAATCACAGATTACACTGCAAAATAAAACAGTGAACAGTGAAATATCTTTCAACCCACACATTTAAACCCTTATGTTGTGTGAATGGGTGAGTGAGAGAGCGCGCGCGTGTACCTGCCTGTGTGTGTAGCCTACCTGCGTGCGTCCGTGCATTCTTTATCAACCATAGACTGCAAATACAAGCCCTATCATCAAGAATTGGCAGTGTACTGCACCGTGTCGCTTTAAAGGGGGCGTTCGGTCGCATATTCCCAATCTGCCAGAGTGTAAATTGAAGAGAGGGACTCATTTGAAGCAAATAGCTGGCCTTGTGCGATTGAATCAACAGCAACAGCGGGGCGCAATGGGAGGTAAATTAGGTTTTTCGATTTGAATAGGCTATGTTATAAAATATCAAAATTGTCTTGAATGCCTCACCAACTTTCAATGATATCGTTATGTTTTTTCATTCCAGAGGCCGAGACGCGTCAGAAATTGCTGCGCAATGTGAAGAAAGAGGTGAGTGCCTTCAGTATTTGCAATGTTTTTAACGACAAATTATTAGAAGCAACCGTTGGTCATGGATCTCTGGCAGCCGTTCTGTTGTATTTGGATGCCCAAAATAAGATTGTAAATTGGAGACACCGGGAAGTCTGGTGTATATGCTTTAATAAAATTGACCATAAGGATACATGTAGCCTAATAGGATATTATATTCTTTAGATCGTGATTTTATTATAAAGGATGCGTTCAGGGGCGATTGAAATACGTATGTATATATACAGATACATAGCAATTATTTGGTATCAGTAGGCAGGCCTAGGCAGTAACGCCACGATCAAAGTAGCAGTAATGGATCTGTTATCTCTGCATGACGTGAATACGTGTGCATGTCACAGTGCAGAGCCAAGAGCAACATCATTAGGATTATTGATAACCGCTCTTACGTGTGTTTTTCGTTTATCTGAATGCTAATGCTGTAATGGAGGGCAACTCAATTCACTGGGCATGCTCATACCTCGGATAGCCTATTACCCCTCTCTCTTTTATATGAAAAAACACGTAATCAATTGATCAGATGATATCTTGCTTCATCCTGTGTCTGGAAATTAGGCCTAAAGGATGTGGTCACACTTTATTTGGATAGTCCAGATAGTGGTCACACTTTATTTGGATAGTCCAGATGCTCTACAGATGGTTGTATTATCAACAAACTATCTCTTGATAAGCAACTGCTTGCTAAGGTTATGGTTATGGTTAGGTTTAGGTTTAGAATAAGGGTTAAGTTTAGGGTTAGTGTTATGGCTGGGGTTAGGATTAGTAGATAGTAAGTTGAAATGTTACTGATAGTCTGTAGACAGTCCATCTGTAGATGCTCTACAAACTATCCAATTAAAGTGATAAGGATGTTGTTCTTGTGACATAAAGTCACGGTTTATTATTTGGGGACTCCTCGCAGTTATCTGTTAGCTACAGCCAGACCATTCTTCAAAGGAAAATTGTCTGGCTTATGGTATAGTTGGGCTGTAGCACTACAGAAACCTGAAAAGGAGAGAAGAGACCAACTTCCTGTCTGGCTTATTTTCTTTGTAGCTGCATGCTGGTGTGTCCTCTGTTCTAGCTCCGTTTATGAGATTGTATTTTGCCCTGAAAAGTAAAAGAGCATTATTAGCAGCATATTGTATCGTGTTCTAATTTGTATGGATAGCAATGTCCATCTTTGTGCCATTTTTTTAGATGACAGAAAAACAGTCTCTCTCTCGCACGCACGCAGGCATGCATGCATGAACACGCAAGCAAACAGGCAGTCACACACATGCACACAGGCACATGCAAGAGAAACAATATTATTCTGCCCAGTTATTGGCAGCAATTCTTCTCGTCTCATGTTGGCAATCATTGGTCACATGCCCCCTGGGATGGTAAACAGGAGTGTGAGGTTTGCATGTGGAGGCCACATCACAAAAGGGACATGACTAGCACCAGGTCATGCAGCAAGGAAGAGGGTCCTAGTTGGTGATAGTAAATATATACTGTATCTCAAACCCAGACTTTTTTTTTATCTATTGTTGCAAAATCGCTCCCCATCCTTGCCTCCTTCTGCACTTTGATTTCTTCTCTTTCTGTGCCTACTCTTGTCAGACCCTGTCTCTTTAAGTGCCTGTCATATCAAATCCCACCTCACCTTTGTCTCTCTCTCTTTTTCTCAGGTGAAACAGATCATGGAGGAGTCAGTGACTCGGAAGTTTGTGCATGCAGACAGCAGCCATATCATATCCTTCTGTGGTGAGTGTGTTCATGTCGTAATATATTACTTATTGAATTTACAGTTCATATGGCTCATTGGAGTTTTGACTTGCTCATTTTGAGTTTTTATGGTTTGTTAACCCCCAATTAAAGGCCCAGTGCTGTCAAAACTGTGATAGTCTTGTGTTTTATATATATTTCCACATAATGAGGTTGGAATAATATTGTGAAAATTATGATATTTCCCTTCTAGGGAAGCTGTTTAAAAAGACGACCTGAAATTTCACCCTGTTTTAGTGGGATGGAGTTTTGGCCTGCCTAGTGACATCACCAGATGGGAAATTGGTTAATAGACCAATAAGAAATAGAGTTCCAAACCTCTACCAATATAACAGTTAGTTTTCAGTTTTCCCCTCCTAGCAAAATTCTTGATTGAGAAATGACTCTTTGCTAAGAAGCTATTATTATTTTTTTGACCATTTCAGTTGAAAACAATCACAGTGAGGTACGTAATTATTACAAGCCCACTGAAGGACTTTAGTGCCACATGGCAGTGCTGTGCTCTTGTGACTGGATGGGAGGGAGGGTGCATGCCATAGTTGATGGGCAAGCCTAGCTGCATAGCTGGTCTGGGTAGGTCGAAGTGTTGATTTAAATGAATGACTGCTTGGCTTACAGTATGTGTAACCTGCTTGGTTTCTCATCTTTGACCGAAGACCATTACTATTGTAATAAGAGCCAGAGTAGAGTGAATAGAAAGAAGTAAGAGATCGTGGCAAGAAATACATAATATTTTTTGGTAACCTTATCTCCAAAGAGCACCTACCAAAAGGTAGGTGGTACTTCTGGGCCACCCAATTGTAACCAATGATTACTTGGGTAAGAGGACAGACCGTGATAGTAAGAACCCATGGTCAAAGCATACGCTCCAGTTTTGGAGGAAAGTTTTAAAAAGTCTCCATCTGCCTATGGTCATATCATCTCTAACTGGTACTGCAGATCTTACAGATATTTCCCCATTATCACTCGATTCAGGTTTCCAAAGGTGGTCATTACTTCCTTTGCAATATGTACACCAAGTCTTGAAGAACAACCAAATGAAATCATTCGGTGAACTAAGTTCAGACTTCTATCTGCCAAAGTCAGATTTCTTTAGCTATTTACAGCTAAGAGACTATTTACTGAAACACCACAAATGGGTAAAAATTAAGGGTGAGCCCTCTCTCATAGAAAAACATTTATCAATACTCAGAAAAGGGCAACTGGTAGTTAACAAATTACAAAACTATACCAATCTATTGCAGTCACGACATAGAGCAATACTCTGCAAAGTGCAAGTGGGAATCTCCTCAGTGGTTGGGAAAGGGTACGGGGGCTGGACACGCAGCGACCCAGACCACGCTGCTGATTGGAGATCACACATACTGACTCAAGGTAGTTTGGGGAATGGGTAGGGGAGCTAGACAATAATAATGATGACGCCGACAATTATGTTTACACTACCTCTATTAGGAATTGCTATGCTTGAAAATATAGTACAAATATAAGTTAATAACAAAATGAAAAAGAAAGAGCACCTTTCTCTCTCGTCACAGACTCGAGCAGTGCTGCTATTCTCCGTCAACTAAAGAATCACAGTTGGTTTGAACGATTGCTTTGTAATCTCTTCACAATTGTCCTCCA
Source organism: Oncorhynchus mykiss (assembly GCF_057628025.1). Classification (NCBI taxonomy): domain Eukaryota; kingdom Metazoa; phylum Chordata; class Actinopteri; order Salmoniformes; family Salmonidae; genus Oncorhynchus; species Oncorhynchus mykiss. The sequence continues at coordinate 38,295,357 of NC_143026.1, read as the reverse complement.
CCCCATCACTCTGGTGTCACAGACTCACATTTCACACTTGTGATGTGACACATAGGATTATTGTTACATTAAGAGCACAGCAGTAAGATTATGGAGTCAAAAGTAGGTGGATTATTGCTGGTTGAATTGTACGGAGGTAAATGCCATAGGTATTATGTTAATTTCACATAAAAAATCTGAGTCAGAACATGTTTTTTTAAATTAATTTGTCTCATGACTACATTGACATTTACAGAGCAAGTGACATTGGGCATCATCCTGTGGAGTTGAAATGTCAAGCCCGGCCACCTCCTACTACCCCAAAGTGTGTACGGTCACGTTCTCACCCGAACACAGCTTGATTTTAGGTTGGCACCGGCCACAGCCATAGAGATGTGTAGGTCCATCTGTGTTAAATTTAACTGACAGCAGACACTATGCAAAGGTGTTGATACTACACCTCTACACATCCATGGATATCCTAGCAACAGTAAACATCGTTTGTCAGTTTTTAGTCTATTTCTGGTCCTGCTGAGAGCCACCTGCACCTTCCCTCTAACCCGTCTCTGCTTACCTGCAGTAGCACTCAGACTGTCCAAGGGTTTTCACTGGTTGCGCCTGAAAATCTAATTAGCAAACTCTGCATGTGGTTTACTTGTTGTTGACAGTGTATGCAATCATAGCTTAATGAATATCGCTTTGGGGAAAGTTGGTTTTGAAACCAAACTCTGTGTGTACTGTTGGTGTCTGTATATTCAATACTATGTGTTTCTGTGTGTCTACAGCTGTAGTGGAGGCATGTGTGCTCCATGGGCTGAAGAGGCGAGCAGCGGGCCTCCTTTGCAGTAATAAGGTAGCAGCACTCTTCATGAAGGTGGGGAAGAGCTTCACCCCGGCGGAGGAACTCTGTCAGAAGGTCCAGGAACTAGAGCAGCTCATCGAGACCAAGTAAGACATTGATCTTGACTAGTCATTACTCCTAAGCCCCCCCCCCCCCCCCCCCCCCACACACACACACACACCAATATGCCATAAATGAATACAAAATGTGTATCAAACACTTCTCTCTGTATTCTCCAGCAGACAGGCTCAACTAAATAATGGCAGTGTTCAGAAGCAACCCGGATTGACCAACCTCCCCCCTCAGGGCTTGAGGAACCTGTGGATCCGCACTGCTCTCATGGAGAAGCTTCTGGACAAGATTGTCATGTACCTAGTGGAGAACAGCAGGTTACCAATCAATCAACAGATCAGATTCCAGCTGAAAGTCTGACATTGTGTTTGATCTTACAAATACCAACAGTCGTAGCTGCTCAATATGTATACTACAGATGTCCGATCTTAATTTGATCACTCTTTTGTCACATTTTTTCCCCCTGCGCATCAGGAAATTTCAAATGGGGCTTGTGATTTACATACATTCACTGAAAATCCACAGTTCTCTTTATCTCCATGTGGGAACAGTCCAGTCATTTCAGGGCAGTGCCAGCCATCAAAATCATTCTCCCTCTCTCACTCGCTCAAACTAAAAGCACCAGACACGCCTCCCGGGTGGCGCAGTGGTCTAAGGCACTGCATCGCAGTGCTAGCTGTGCCACCAGAGATTCTGGGTTCGAGCCCAGGCTCTGCCGCGACCAGGATGCCCATGGGGCGTCGTCCGGTTTAGGGAGGGTTTGGCCGGCAGGGATATCCTTGTCTCATCGCGCACTAGCGACTCCTGTGGCGAGCCGGGCGCAGTGCATGCTGGTGTACAGTGTTTCCTCTGACATATTGGTGCGACTGGCTTCCGGGTTGAATGGGCATTGTGTCAAGAAGCAGTTGGGTTGGGTTGTGTTTTGGAGGACGCATGGCTCTCGACCTTCGCCTCTCCCTAGTCCGTACGGGAGTTGCAGCGAATAAATGTCCTATTGTTACTGTAGACCTATAGGTCCTATTACTGCAACATTCAAATGTACATACGTTTATGTGAAATGCAGCCATACACATCAACAACTGCCATTTTATATAGCTTAACACAAGATAGATATTGGTCTATGACACGGTGTCAAGTGTATCTGAAATGCAGCCCTACAGTAGGCTACACCTACATTATAGCCTACTGTAGCCTATAAAAACTAATACACCTAAACTATAGCCTACTGTAGCCTATCAAAATTACAGTGCCTTGCGAAAGTATTCAGCCCCCTTGAACTTTGCGACCTTTTGCCACATTTCAGGCTTCAAACATAAAGATATAAAATTTTATTTTTTTGTGAAGAATCAACAACAAGTGGGACACAATCATGAAGTGGAACAACATTTATTGGATATTTCAAACTTTTTTAACAAATCAAAAACTGAAAAATTGGGTGTGCAAAATTATTCAGCCCCCTTAAGTTAATACTTTGTAGCGCCACCTTTTGCTGCGATTACAGCTGTAAGTCGCTTGGGGTATGTCTCTATCAGTTTTGCACATCGAGAGACTGACATTTTTTCCCATTCCTCCTTGCAAAACAGCTCGAGCTCTGAGGTTGGATGGAGAGCATTTGTGAACAGCAGTTTTCAGTTCTTTCCACAGATTCTCGATTGGATTCAGGTCTGGACTTTGACTTGGCCATTCTAACACCTGGATATGTTTATTTTTGAACCATTCCATTGTAGATTTTGCTTTATGTTTTGGATCATTGTCTTGTTGGAAGACAAATCTCCGTCCCAGTCTCAGGTCTTTTGCAGACTCCATCAGGTTGTCTTCCAGAATGGTCCTGTATTTGGCTCCATCCGTCTTCCCATCAATTATAACCATCTTCCCTGTCCCTGCTGAAGAAAAGCAGGCCCAAACCATGATGCTGCCACCACCATGTTTGACAGTGGGGATGGTGTGTTCAGCTGTGTTGCTTTTACGCCAAACATAACGTTTTGCATTGTTGCCAAAAAGTTCAATTTTGGTTTCATCTGACCAGAGCACCTTCTTCCACATGTTTGGTGTGTCTCCCAGGTGGCTTGTGGCAAACTTTAAACAACACTTTTTATGGATATCTTTAAGAAATGGCTTTCTTCTTGCCACTCTTCCATAAAGGCCAGATTTGTGCAATATACGACTGATTGTTGTCCTATGGACAGAGTCTCCCACCTCAGCTGTAGATCTCTGCAGTTCATCCAGAGTGATCATGGGCCTCTTGGCTGCATCTCTGATCAGTCTTCTCCTTGTATGAGCTGAAAGTTTAGAGGGACGGCCAGGTCTTGGTAGATTTGCAGTGGTCTGATACTCCTTCCATTTCAATATTATCGCTTGCACAGTGCTCCTTGGGATGATTAAAGCTTGGGAAATCTTTTTGTATCCAAATCCGGCTTTAAACTTCTTCACAACAGTAATATATATTCTTCACATCCAATAATATATCATTCTAACAACAACAACAACACTATCATCAGCTGTCGTCTTACATAAGAGGAACCACAGATAACTCCGGTATACAGGTTTGGATAGATTTTAGCCATGCTTTTGACCAGCATGTGAGGCAATATCTCATATGTGAGAAGATCATAGCATTCATATACAGTGAGGGAAAAAAAGTACTTGATCCCCTGCTGATTTTGTATGTTTGCCCACTGTCAAAGAAATGATCAGTCTATAATTGTAATGGTAGGTTTATTTGAACAGTGAGAGAAAGAATAACAACAAAAAAATCCAGAAAAACTCATGTCAAAAATGTTATAAATTGATTTGCATTTTAATGAGGGAAATAAGTATTTGACCCCCTCTCAATCAGAAAGATTTTTGGCTCCCAGGTGTCTTTTATACAGGTAACGAGCTGAGATTAGGTGTTGTGGTCAGATGAGACCAAAATGGAGCTCTTTGGCATCAACTCAACTCGCCGTGTTTGGAGTAGGAGGAAGGCTGCCTATGACCCCAAGAACACCATCCCCACCGTCAAACATGGAGGTGGAAACACTATGCTTTGGGGGTGTTTTTCTGCTAAGGGGACAGGACAACTTCACCGCATCAAAGGGACGATGGACGGAGCCATGTACCATCAAATCTTGGGTGAGAACCTCCTTCCCTCAGACAGGGCATTGAAAATGGGTCATGGATGGGTATTCCAGCATGACCATGACCCAAAACACAAGGCCAAGGCAACAAAGGAATGGCTCAAGAAGAAGCACATTAAGGTCCTGGAGTGGCCTAGCCAGTCTCCAGACCTTAATCCCATAGAAAATCTGTGGAGGGAGCTGAAGGTTCGAGTTGCCCAACGTCAGCCTCAAAACCTTAATGACTTGGAGAAGATCTGCAAAGAGGAGTTGGGACAAAATCCCTCCTGAGATGTGTGCAAACCTGGTGGCCAACTGCAAGAAACATCTGACCTCTGTGATTGCCAACAAGGGTTTTGCCACCAAGTACTAAGTCGTGTTTTGCAGAGGAGTCAAATACTTATTTTCCTCATTCAAATGCAAATTAATTTATAACATTTTTGACATGCGTTTTTCTGGATTTTTTGTTGTTGTTATTCTGTCTCTCACTGTTCAAATAGACCTACCATTAAAATTATAGACTGATAATTTCTTTGTCAGTGGGCAAATGTACAAAATCAGCAGGAGACCAAATACTTTTTTCCCTCACTGTATGTATGTATGTAGGTACGTATATCTATGTATGAGAATAGAAAATGTACACTACCGTTCAAAAGTTTGGGGTCACTTTGAAATGTCCTTGTTTTCCATGAAAACATACATTAAATGAGTTGCAAAAGGAATAGGAAATATAGTCAAGACGCTGACAAGGTTATAAATAATGATTTTGTAATTGAAATAATAATTGTGTCCTTCAAACTTTGCTTTCGTCAAAGAATCCTCCATTTGCTGCAATTACAGCCTTGCAGACCTTTGGCATTCTTGTTGTCAATTGGTTGAGGTAATCTGAAGAGATTTCACCCCTTGCTTCCTGAAGCACCTCCCACAAGTTGGATGGCTTGATGGGCACTTCTACGTACCATACGGTCAAGCTGCTCCCACAACAGCTCAATAGCGTTGAGATCCGTGACTGTGCTGGCCACTCCATTATAGACAGAATACCAGCTGACTACTTCTTCCCTAAAAAGTTATTGCATAGTTTGGAGCTGTGTTTTGAGTCATTGTCCTGTTATAGGAGGAAATTGGTCCCAATTAAGTGCTGTCCCGGGGTATGGCATGGCGTTGCAAAAATGGAGTGATAGCCTTCCTTCTTCAAGATCCCTTTTACCCTGTACAAATCTCCCACTTTACCACCACCAAAGCACCCCCAGACCATCACGTTGCCTCCACCATGCTTTACAGATGGCGTCAAGTACTCCTCTTGCTCACTTGTGCACCGGGGCCTCCCACTCCTCTTTCTCTTCTGGTTAGAGCCAGTTTGCGCTGTTCTGTGAAGGGAGTAGTACATAGCATTGTACAAGATCTTCAGTTTCTTGGCAATTTCTTGCATGAAATAGCCTTCATTTCTCAGAACAAGAATAGACTGACGAGTTTCAGAAAAAAGGTCTTTGTTTCTGGCCATTTTGAGCCTGTAATCGAACCCACAAATGCTGATGCTCCAGATACTCAACCAGTCTAAAGAAGGCCAGTTTTATTGCTTCTTTAATCAGGACAACAGTTTTCATCTGTGCTAACATAATTGCAAAAGGATTTTCAAATGATCAATTAGCCTTTTAAAATTATAAACTTTGATTAGCTAACACAACCTGCCATTGGAACACAGAAGTGATGGTTGCTGATAATGGGCCTCTTTACGCCTATGTGGATATTTCATAAAGAATCTGCCGTTTCCAGCTACAATAGTCATTTACAACACTAACAATGTCTATACTGTATTTCTGATCAATTTGATGTTATTTTAATGGACAAGAAATGTGCTTTTCTATCAAAAACAAGGACATTTCTAAGTGACCTCAAACGTTTGAGCGGTAGTGTATATATATATGTATGTATGAGAATGGATACGTGTGTGTGTGTGTTTCACACACACATACATATATGAATGCTATGATCTTCTCATATATATATACACCCACATGTATTCTCTGGGTTCCTACATTTTTACATTCTGAGTCACTCTTTCATCCACCATTGCACTCCATTGCGTAGGATACCTCACTATTCTCAATTTCATTGCGTCTTTACATATGATATTATAAGCCTATGTGTGCAATTAGTTTTGATAGGCTACAGTAGGCTGTGGTTAAGGTGTAGCCTACTGTAGGGCAGCATTATGACTTGCCTTGAACATATAATAAAACAGTTGATAAAAAAAAATATTTTACCTAACAAAAAATATATCTACCTCTACAAATATGTCAATTTATTATAATCCACATAAGAATTCACACGAGATGCGCTGTAGCCTGCACATAGCCTACATAGACTACTTGAACTGGGGCACAGTGGACCTCCAGTCTAAGGTACAATGTGGGTACAGTACTGCATTATATTCCAGGTGCCCCCTGGCGCCATTCTAAATATGTCTTCAGATATTCAAATCCTCCTGCTGCAAGATTATTTTCCTGCTGCAATTAAACGGGTCAAATTAAGATCTGACATCTGTACTTATAGTCGCTTTTCAGTGAACATGCAGCAATGGTGGTTCTTGCGCCATTTTGAGGAAACATGATTTTCTCTTTTCCAGTACGTTCTATGACAGTGAGGCCATTCTAATGGATCCTGTGGATGGACCAATCCTTGCCTCTCTGTTAGGTATTGATGGAACCTCTTCTTATGGCCTCTCTTGCCAGGATGTGGCCGGACAGATCTCTGATAAGATAAGAAATAGCACACTGAATGGCACATTACAGTGAATGTGACTCCCTCTGAGATAGTCTGTAGGTTAACATGACATTGGAGACTAGTGATTTACAGTGGAAATTGCCTTATTCCAGATAAGGCCATAATTCTGTGGTTTTGAAGATAAATATACTGGTAACTAACTCCAAATTGACTTTGTACTCACCCTTATAATGGACAAGTGCATTTACCTTCTACTGTGAGGGTAACATTGACATTGCTGGTAACACTAACTTTCACTCTGGATGATGATGGTTCAGTACAGTGCTTTAGAAGTTAGAAATAGTGACTACACCTTTCTACATGAAAACTGTTGTGGATCTCAGTGTTGTCTTGCCCTTATGCCTTGCAGTCGGCCCCTGTGCTCTGGAGTACACTAAGGTGAAGACAGCCGACCACTTCTGGACAGACCCCTCTGCTGATGAGCTCGTCCAGAGACACCGCATCCACAGTGGCCACTGTCGCCAGGACTCCCCCTCCAGGCGACCTGCCCTGGTCAGTGTGTGGATTATGTGTTTAAACGAATGATGTGTGTGTATAATATATGATGCATAAAAAATGGTCCAATGTTCTCGAATTCAATGATATTTTCTAATAGATCCAGAAGAGGCAGTCCAGTGGCAGTATGGAGGACAGGCCCATCCTGTGGGCTCGGGACTACGTTGAGTCCCTCCATCAGAACAACAGGGCTACACTGCTGTTTGGCAAGAACAACGTCCTGGTGCAGCCGGTGTGTGCGTGTGTGCGTGTGTGTGTGTGTGTGTGTGTGTGTGTGTGTCTCTGCGTGTTAAAGGACTTGGCATTGCTTTTCATCACTGTTTAAACGGCAAGGAACGCTTTGTACAAATCTCCTGTCTTGGTCTACAGAGGGATGACATGGAGGCTATCCCAGGGTACCTGTCTCTCCACCAGACTGCAGATCTCATGACCCTAAAATGGACCCCCAACCAGCTCATGAATGGCACTGTGGCAGATGACACTGAAAAAAGGTAATGTAATATCAAATCACAGTAAAGAAACCTATTCTGACACTCATAGGTGTCTACAAAGGACATTTTATATACAAAGGCCAATTTATATAATTGGATATTGTTTAAATCTCAGCAATTTCTCATATTGATTTTCCCAGTGTTTACTGGGACTTTGCCATGACTATTCGCCTGGAGGAGATTGTTTATCTGCACTGCCATCAGCAAGGTACAGGAGGAACCTATTTTAATTATGTAGGCATATACAGTGCCTTGCGAAAGTATTCGGCCCCCTTGAACTTTGCGACCTTTTGCCACATTTCAGGCTTCAAACATAAAGATATAAAACTGTATTTTTTTGTGAAGAATCAACAACAAGTGGGACACAATCATGAAGTGGAACGACATTTATTGGATATTTCAAACTTTTTTAACAAATCAAAAACTGAAAAATTGGGCGTGCAAAATTATTCAGCCCCTTTACTTTCAGTGCAGCAAACTCTCTCCAGAAGTTCAGTGAGGATCTCTGAATGATCCAATGTTGACCTAAATAACTAATGATGTAATCAAGTCTCCGTATAAATGCACCTGCACTGTGATAGTCTCAGAGGTCCGTTAAAAGCGCAGAGCAAGGAAGAACAAGGAACACACCAGGCAGGTCCGAGATACTGTTGTGAAGAAGTTTAAAGCCGGACTTGGATACAAAAAGATTTCCCAAGCTTTAAACATCCCAAGGAGCACTGTGCAAGCGATAATATTGAAATGGAAGGAGTATCAGACCACTGCAAATCTACCAAGACCTGGCCGTCCCTCTAAACTTTCAGCTCATACAAGAAGAATACTGATCAGAGATGCAGCCAAGAGGCCCATGATCACTCTGGATGAACTGCAGAGATCTACAGCTGAGGTGGGAGACTCTGTCCATAGGACAACAATCAGTCGTATATTGCACAAATCTGGCCTTTATGGAAGAGTGGCAAGAAGAAAGCCATTTCTTAAAGATATCCATAAAAAGTGTTGTTTAAAGTTTGCCACAAGCCACCTGGGAGACACACCAAACATGTGGAAGAAGGTGCTCTGGTCAGATGAAACCAAAATTGAACTTTTTGGCAACAATGCAAAACGTTATGTTTGGCGTAAAAGCAACACAGCTGAACACACCATCCCCACTGTCAAACATGGTGGTGGCAGCATCATGGTTTGGGCCTGCTTTTCTTCAGCAGGGACAGTGAAGATGGTTAAAATTGATGGGAAGATGGATGGAGCCAAATACAGGACCATTCTGGAAGAAAACCTGATGGAGTCTGCAAAAGACCTGAGACTGGGACGGAGATTTGTCTTCCAACAAGACAATGATCCAAAACATAAAGCAAGATCTACAATGGAATGGTTCAAAAATAAACATATCCAGGTGTTAGAATGGCCAAGTCAGATTCCAATCGAGAATCTGTGGAAAGAACTGAAAACTGCTGTTCACAAATGCTCTCCATCCAACCTCACTGAGCTTGAGCTGTTTTGCAAGGAGGAATGGGAAAAAATGTCAGTCTCTCGATGTGCAAAACTGATAGAGACATACCCCAAGCGACTTACAGCTGTAATCGCAGCAAAAGGTGGCGCTACAAAGTATTAACTTAAGGGGGCTGAATAATTTTGCACGCCCAATTTTTCAGTTTTTGATTTGTTAAAAAAGTTTGAAATATCCAATAAATGTTGTTCCACTTCATGATTGTGTCCCACTTGTTGTTGATTCTTCACAAAAAATACAGTTTTATATATTTATGTTTGAAGCCTGAAATGTAGCAAAAGGTTGCAAAGTTCAAGGGGGCCGAATACTTTCGCAAGGCACTGTATCTTTGTATCCATGTGTTTGTGTGTGTCTTCTTGACCTTGTGATCACGGTTTTTCCCAGTGGACAGTGGTGGAACAGTGGTTCTGGTGAGTCAGGATGGGATCCAGAGGCCTCCGCTGCGGTTCCCCCGGGGAGGACACTTGCTCCAGTTCCTGACCTGCCTGGAGACAGGCCTGCTGCCACACGGACAACTCGACCCCCCTCTGTGGTCCCAGAGGGGAAAGGTCAGCATGGAACATAGAAATGTCCTAACATGCACCAGATATAACCCTCACATTTGGAATTCATGACAATGATTCAGATCTCAATTAATGTTTACTGTAGCTATTATGTCCACATCCACTAAACCAATTGAAATGTTTCTTGTAGCATTAGAAACAACTAATCTATAGCAGAGTGGATGTTGTTGGACTGAGGGTAACTCTGATCTCTGTGTTAGTACTGTACACTGCTGCCATAGGGAAACTTTTACACTGACACTGTAATTTCATTGATCTTATCCACCAATTTAGCCTCTAAGTAGATAATATCAACCCTGACCTGCCAAAGCAAAGGGAACCCCATGAGGAAGTTTTTAGAGGGGTTGTGATGATAAAAGTGGTAATCGTAGTAGAGCTGAGACTATAATTTACAGGCTGCTGTAGAATATAGCATTGTTAAGGTGGTGGTATATTACCCTGTGGAGCAGTGAAAGACTACAACCTAGGAGTGGCACAGAGAGTCTAGGAGTGAGTGGGGTCTTAATACGTCCTCAAATCAACATGAAGGAAAGTTGCAGACCAAAGACAAGGACCCCCAAAAAATTATACAAATGTAATTTTCCTACTACTGTACCACTGGCTTTGCTGTTAACTACTTTATTGAGGGAAAGTGTACTTGTTACGATTGTGACATGTTGTTGTCTCACCTAGCTATCTTAAGATGAGTGCACTAACTGTACGTCATTCTGGATAAGACTGCTAAATTACTAAAAATTGTTTGTTTTTTTAACAGAAAAGGAAAAGATGACCAACTTGAGATTGGCTGGATCATTAGTTAATTATATCTAGCCTAGTCTTGCATCACAATTCAATGATAGGGATCTGAGTTTTAGGGTATCAACTTTAATCACTCTTGCGAATCATCATAATAACAACATGTTAATGTCTTATACTGAGTGCACTACCTTCCTTTGCCCACAGGGAAAGGTTTTCCCTAAGTTGCGGAAGAGGAGTCCGCAGGGGTCTGTGGAGTCTGTGTCGGATAAAGAGGAGGACGAGGCCACTGACTATGTCTTCCGGATCCTGCTCCCTGGTACTCCGTCAGACTTTGGTATTTCACTTGTGATCTCCTTATTCTATGTCGATTTTCTGTTGCAATTTGTACATAATATACTTTTTCATGATTTATTTTTCTCTCACCATTCGTTTTGTTGACCATTGCCCTTCCCTCAGCCCCTCTCTGTCCAGCCCCTGTGCCTGTAGCCCTGTGAACACCTTACATTGGTTACCCTGGATTTGAGACCATGCATGGGCATGAAGTTGTCTTTGTCACACCTCTATCTTCTGGCTTGGTTTGTCAATGTTTCCATGTTTAAAAAAAAACATATACACTACCGGTCAAAAGTTTAAGAACACCTACTCATTCAAGGGTTTTTCTGTATTTTTACTATTGTCTACAATGTAGAATAATAGTGAAGACATCAAAACTATGAAATAACACATATGGAATCATGTAGTAACCAAAAACGTATATTTTATATTTTAGATTATTCAAATAGCCACCCTTTGCCTTGATGACAGCTTTGCACACTCTTGACATTCTCTCAATCAGCTTCATGGAATTTCAATTAACAGGTGTCTTCTTAAAAGTACATTTGTGGAATTTCTTTCCTTCTTAATGCGTTTGAGCCAATCAGTTGTGTTGTGACAAGGTAGGGGGGTATACAGAAGATAGCTTATTTGGTAAAAGACCAAGTCCATATTATGGCAAGAACAGCTCAAATAAGCAAAGAGAAACGACAGTCCATCATTACTTTAAGACATGAAGGTCAGTCAATCTCAACATTTCAAGAACTTTGAACGTTTCTTCAAGCGCTATGATGAAACTGCCTCTCATGAGGACCGCCACAGGAAAGGAAGACCCAAAGTTAACTCTGCCACAGAGGATAAGTTCATTAGAGTTACCAGCCTCAGAAATTGCAGCCCAAATAAATGCTTCACAGAGTTCAAGTAACAGACACATCTCAACATCAACTGTTCAGAGCGTGAATCAGGCCTTCATGGTCGAATTGCTGCAAAGAAACCACTACTAAAGGACATCAATAAGAAGAAGAGAATTACTTGGGCAATAGACATTAGATTGGTGGAAATCTGTCCTTTGGTCTGATGAGTCAAAATGTGAGATTTTTGGTTCCAACCACAATGTCTTTGTGAGACGCAGAGTAGGTGATCAGATGATGTCCGCATGTGTGGTTCCCACCGTGAAGCATGGAGAAGGTGGTGTGATGGTGACACTGTCTGTGATTTTATTTAGAATTCAAGGCACACCTAACCAGCATGGCTACCACAGCATTCTGCAGCGATACACCATCCCATCTTGTTTGCGCTTAGTGGGTCTATAATTTGTTTTTCAACAGGACAATGACCCAACAAACCTCCAGGCTGCATAAGGGCTATTTGGCCAAGGAGAGTGATGGAGTTCTGCATCAGATGACCTGGCCTCCCACAATCCCCTGACCTCAACCAAATTGAGATGGTTTGGGATGAGTCGGACCTCCAGAATAAAGGAAAAGTTGCCAACAAGTGCTCAGCATATGTGGGAACTCCTTCAAGACTGTTGGTTAAGCATTCAGGGGTGAAGCTGGTTGAGAGAATGCCAATAGTGTGCAAAGCTGTCATCAAGGCAAAGGGTGGCTATTTGAATAATCTCAAATATAAATATATTTTGATTTGTTTAACACTTTTTTGGTTACTACATGATTCCATATGTGTTATTTCATAGTTTTGATATCTTCACTATTATTCTACAATGTAGAAAATAGTAAAAATTAAGAAACCTTTGAATGAGTAAGTGTTGTGAAACTATTGACCGGTAGTGTATATTATTAAAGAAAGTCACCCAAATCCTCCATCAGTTCTAGATGATCATGTTGCTAATGACAATGATGACGATGATCCTGCTGATGATACCATTGATCCTGTTTGGTGTCCAGTGGCTCCAGAGCTGATGGACCAGGCGGTGAACATGTGGCACCCCACCCCCAGGAAGTCCTCCTGTTTCTCCTGCTCTCAGAACGGATCCCCTGTTGGCTCACTATCCAATGGCTGCAACCAGGACAGGGCTCCCCTGAAACTCCTCTGTGACACCATGAAGTACCAGATCATTTCCCGTGCTTTCTATGGCTGTGAGTACATGCATCATGAATTCCTTTAGGAAAGACTGATTCAAATGCTATAGTCTTCGTGTTATGGCTGGATTGATAACCATGCGTGTTTCTTAACTTCATTGAAGGGCTTGCCTACTGCCGTCACCTGTCCACCGTTCGTATCCATCTCTCTGCCCTGGTCAACCCTACCATCATTGACCCTAACGTGCCTCATGATGCCCGGGGAGGGCTGACTGTGGATGTCTGGAGCAGCTTCCTCCAGGACTGCTCTGTAAGATCTACTGTACAATCTGCTCTAAACATACTGTACACAACCTGCAGTGACTGTGCATAACAGGTCACAGCTTGAATGTATCTGCATTCACCAACATCAACATTCCACTGCAACCGATGATCGTACTGAACTTGTATGTTTCTGTATTGAGTCAATATGTAATCACGTTCACAACGTTTTCTCAGGCGTATGATGAGCATGAGCTTCTGCGGATGGTGTACTATGGTGGTGTGGCCCCTACAATACGCAAGGAGGTCTGGCCATTCCTGCTGGGACACTACCACTTCGATATGACCCAGAAACGTAGGCTGGAGGTGAGTACTGTTATATTGTCATGAGGTAAAACTACTAACTCTGGAATCCAAGTTGGGAGGTGGGTCATGTGTAATACCATTACATACCAGTGACCCTGTGTGTTCATCTGTGTGTGTGTAGGTGGATAAGCAGGTGCGGGCCTACTATGAGCAGACTATGAAGGAGTGGCTGGGCTGTGAGGCCATTGTCAAGCAGAGGGAGGGGGAGAAGCATGCTGAAGCCATAGCCAAGTGCAATTCTGTGGAAAGACCAGGACCAGTGCAGCGAGACTCCACCATCAGCACTGATGTAAGGGGGTCCTACCTGTCCCATTTGATGAGGGTAATACATGATAGAGTTAGTGACTCGTTGGTATATGGTTAACATACTGTACTAACATATGATTCTTCATGGTGTTCTCTTCCTGGATGGCATTTGACCCCATATCCTACACCAGTCCTCACAGAGCACCAGTTCAGAGAAACAGATTGCCCAGAGTGACTCCAGCAGTAGCACACAGGTACAGGAGGCTTTCTTTCTGGGGCATAATACGTCACCACATAACATTATAGTTTCCCTTAATACTGAATACTTGTGAAGTTGTGCCTTACAATAGTAGGGAGACTTTATAATGCTGGGTATTCACTGTCTGTTGTCCGGTGTTGTAGGCATTTGGGTCTGTGGAGGAGGTGGATCCGATAAAATCCGAGATGAAGCCAGAGGAAGGCAAAGAGGTGTCCAAAATTCCATTGAAAGACTGCCCAGATGTGGCCAACCGAAATGTTACCTCAGAATCTGGAGACCCACCCCAAAAAATCTCTGTTGGCTCAGGTCTTCCAGAACAGCCCCAAAGCACAAACAACAACAGCCCTGCAACAAAACTTCCTGCAACTGATTTAACTGTCAAAACAGTTGCCACTCAGCCATCACCAGAGCCATCAGAGCCCCAGGGAGCTGCATTTAGGCCAGTGGCAGAGACCCAAACTGGGTCAAAGCTAACCGAGGATCTCCCTGTCTCAAGATCAGCAGAGGAACCAAAGGTCATGATAACAGTTGATGACAAGGCAGGGGAGGAGCATCCTAAGGCTCCAACACAAGAGTCCAAAGCCCCAGAGAGTAAAGAGGTTGAATGCTCTGAATTGGTAGAAATCATACAAATCCCAGAGAGGGTTAAAGAAAGGGGTTCTGACAAAGAAGACGTGAAGTCCTTAGGAAATATTGAAACGGTAAACAAAGTTGCAGGAAATGAGTTGTCTGAAGTTTCCAACACAAAAGACCCAAAGCTGCCTGTGAGAGCTGCGTACGCAACTGAGAATACTGATATTCTCAAACTAGAAATGGAGGTTTCTAATGTATATATTCCAGCTCCACCACTAGGCGAGGCCACAGTTAATAAAACACAAGAGAGCAAAGCCTCCGTGTCAGAACCATCCTGTGCCACAGAGCCATCTTTAACAGAAGGAAACAAAGCTACAACAATAGCAGTGGAGGCTGGTATTGCTGAAAAAGAGGACCCAAACTTCTCTGACATTGAAGAAATCACAGAATCTGAATTACAAAAAATTAAAACCCCTCAAACCAGCGAAGCTTGTGTTTGTGAGAAAGACATGGGTAGTACTGAAGAAAAGGTTTCAGAAATAACCGAAACCAAAACATTAGACACTGTGGAGGCCAGTGTCCCTGAGAAAAGCAATACCAAAGCTGCAGAAATGACAGTTGCCATAGATTCAGAGAAACATGCACCTTGCATGCCAGTACTGAAGCCACCTCAGCTAGAGGCCAGGGCCAGTGTTACAGTGACAGCCCACTCTATGCATTCTCCTGATACACTAGATTCTGATGACTCGCCCTCTGCCTTAGAGATGGAGGACATTCCCACGGCCTGGGCAAGACCCTTGTCCGGCCTGATGGCTCCCCCTGCTGCCCCCTTCTTGGCCCTGGGGAGAGTTGTTTCAGGGGAACCTGTCCTGCATGCAAGCTCCAACACCAGTCTTGATGGAACTGAGCCAACCCTGTCTGAGGAGGAGCCTGAGATGGAGAGTCTCTACCCCCAGTCTGACTTTCTGGTTGTGACAGATGAACTCAAACCTGAGGTTTCACCAGTGGTAGTGTCCCCTGCAGGGACTACCTACTCTGTAAGTACTCCAAATGAGTTACCTGTGTGCACTGTAATGCATGTTGCAGATTTTAGGGCTTGATTGGCTAAGAGTTGGTTCAACATACAATACACTTATCCCACCAGACATGCCACCAGGGGTCTTTTCAGTCCCCAAATCCTGAATAAATTCAAGAAAACGTACAGTATTATATAGAGCCCTTATTGCATGGAACTTCCTTCCATCTCATATTGCTCAAATAAACAGCAAACCTGGTTTAAAAAAACAGATAAAGCAACATCATGCGGCACAACGCCGCTCCCCTATTTGACCTAGATAGTTTGTATGCATTGATATGTAGGCTACGTGTGCCTTTTTATAAAATGTATGTAGTTCTGTCCTTCAGCTGTTCTTTTCTATTGATGCTCTGCATTATGTAATTTTGTATTATGTTTCATGTTTTGTGTGGACCCCAGGAAGTGTAGCTGCTGCTTTTGCAACAGCTAATGGGGATCCTAATAAAATACCCAACTACAAACAGAGCTGTCACAATGCTGGAATGAATCATGAAACAGTAGCCATTTGAACATGAACCGCTTTAACTAACCTTAGTCCCTTTTGTCACTCTGTGCAGCAAGAGCAGCTGGACTTGTACTTGCTCAACCTGCATCGCATTGATAAGGACGTGAGACGCTGTGACAGAACCTACTGGTACTTCACCCCTGCTAACCTGGAGAAACTACGCAACATAATGTGCAGTTATGTGTGGCAGCATCTGGAGATTGGCTATGTCCAGGGCATGTGTGATCTGCTGGCTCCTTTACTGGTCATTCTGGATGACGGTCAGTCTGCATG
Organism: Oncorhynchus mykiss; assembly: GCF_057628025.1. NCBI lineage: Eukaryota > Metazoa > Chordata > Actinopteri > Salmoniformes > Salmonidae > Oncorhynchus > Oncorhynchus mykiss. The sequence goes on along the minus strand of NC_143026.1, from coordinate 38,278,886 downwards.
AGTAATAGCTCTCCTTGAACTGCATTATTCACAGCCTAGAGTAAGATAAGATTAATCATTTGCTGTTGATGTGTGTCTCAGAGGTCATGGCTTTCAGCTGCTTCTCTGAGTTGATGAAGAGGATGAATCAGAACTTCCCCCATGGAGGGGCCATGGACTCACACTTTGCCAACATGCGCTCCCTCATCCAGGTACCATACACGTGCATGTACATACTCAATCACACATGCACATTATTATAAGTACAGTGATATTACATTGTAGTAAAAGATAGGCACTTGCCATTTTTTTCCCCCACTAGATCCTTGATTCAGAGCTCTTTGAACTGATGCAGATGAATGGAGACTACACTCACTTCTACTTCTGCTACCGCTGGTTCCTGCTAGACTTCAAAAGAGGTACTGGCATCTGCATGGGCGTGTTTGACCGCATACACTATCTGTATGGTGATGAAATCAAACAGGAAGGGGGGATTTCACATTGGAACCTGAGGAAATAGTTCATGCTGATGATGTTAAAACTTACATTAATCGTGTTCAAGGTATACAATATGAAGGATAGGATAAATCTGTATAGATTTTGGAAAATGTCATTGCCAATGTTTTTATTTCATTAACATAACTCTTCTGCAGGCAGGTCACATCTGACAGTCCTACTCAGTAAAATAACCTGATGTGTCATTCTTCCTCCAGAGATGTTGTATGATGATGTGTTCTCCGTGTGGGAAAGCATCTGGGCGGCTACATATACCTCCTCCACTCATTTTGTCCTCTTCATCGCTCTGGCACTGGTGGAGATATACCGAGACATCATCCTGGAGAACAACATGGACTTCACTGACATCATCAAGTTCTTCAACGGTGAGGCTAAACGATGACGTTAGATGTTGTTATGCAATAGAATATTTGATCATTCAGTTATTTCATTCATTTCATTGTCACTGAGTGTTTGCTTGCTAAATGTATGATCTGAAGGTACCAACTGCCTTTACTGTGCTTGCTGACAAAGGCAAAAAGCCTAGCTACCTCCATAGACTACACTCATATGTAAATCAGCACAAGCAGCTAGGCTCGAGTGACACGGTGTGTTTTTGATTTGATTTCCCTCTTCAGAAATGGCTGAGCATCACAACATCCCGCAGGTCCTAACGATGGCTCGAGACTTGGTCCTCAAAGTGCAGACTCTCATAGAAAACAAGTGATCCAGCATGTGTCTTTTCCTCCCCTTTCACCCAGTGTCCAAAATTGTGAAAATTGTGAGAAAGTCACATAAAATTAATGTATTCTGAAAATCGTAACCTGTATTTGTATGAAAGCTAAACCAACAATTGACAAAAGCAGACATAGTGGTCAGTATTTTAAAATCACGCTTCTCAATCATTATTTTTATTCCTGAAATCGTCAGGTGAACCATACTGAAGCTGTTGTCACACTACAATATTTGCACAATGCAGTATTTCTGTCTGTCCCTAAAAGCACTTTCCTATGTTCAGGTAATTAACATTATAATCAATAAGTTTATGAAAAAATGTAATTGTTCACTTGGTGAATGTACCATTTTAAAAACAAAAACTCTTTGCATATTGCTTCAGAATGTTTTTGTATTTGTTTTGCCTTAAATTTAGCTATCTTGTGCAGGGATATTCTCAATATGATAACCAAATGAGATCTTGTTTGTACATTTCCTTCATACACTTCCTATCAGTTAGAACCATTCACAGAGTAAAGGTGCAGCCAAAAAGCTTGCACCTCTCCAACATCACAGGAACACTTGCTGAAACCCCTGGCTGTATCTCAAACATATTGTCCCCCATGTATTCCAGTGTTTTTGTAAATCTGTTAAATCTGTCTTATCTTCTCCTTATCGGCTAAATGTCTGCGTGTATTGCTGTTGTACTGTAATGGTAACTGTACAATTATTTGAAACACACATAGGCTAATATTCAAAAGTATCTGTGAGTATAACAATGTAGCTATACTGTGTAATATCAGATATGTACACACACGTAGGCCACTGTACATGTGATTTGTTGCTTGACGACAATAGATAAATATACCGACAAACATATGAGAAAAATACTCTTATTTTTTCAATGTATTCTTGAATTGTTTATTGTTGTTATTACTTTGCTGTGTATTAAACAATCAGTATATTTTGGATTCAACATTGTACAAAGTTTGGTTTAATTCGTTTCACTCTGTGCGGTCTTTGGTGTAAAATTGTTTGCCTGTAGCCAAAGTGTGCTGTTGCTTTAACAATGTGTCGCTTGTTTATTACGCCATCAAAGTACGCAATGGTGTCTGGCTAAACAGATCATATGGTTCAAGGGAAGTCAAGAGAACTGTGCGGAAGAGAATTTTGCTTGCAATAAATTCAATAATTAATCGTTATCTTTATTCTTTCAGTATTTGTTATTCTCATACGGTCTATGGTTATTCCGCATTGAAGATGAATAGTGTTGGAGAGGGCTGCACTGACCTAAAACGGGAATATGACCAGTGCTTTAACCGTTGGTTTGCTGAGAAATTCTTGAAGGGAGATCGAAGCGGTGATCCCTGTACCGAAATGTTCAAGAAATATCAGCATTGTGTCCAGGTAAATACATGATATCAAACACGGACGTATGTTAGCTATCTGTTCCTCATCACCACGCATTGATAACTGCTGTACCACGTACTGTTAGCTAACCAAAATGATGCAACACCAATGTGTCAGCTGTCAGGCCACAGAAGTCTTCTTCACAGGACTGAAACACAGGGCATCTATTTCCAATATATGAATGTAAATATACTCACTTCATGATAATGGATTGAGAGGACAATAGGCTGTCTTTTTAAACGTCAGATGCATGTATCTAATCTAATGTTAGCTACACATGGTGTGCTTGTATTTGCAGAAGGCCATAAAAGAAAAGGACATTCCCATTGATGGCGTAGAATTCATGGGCCCAAATAAAGAGAAAGGTGACAGATGAGATGGATCTCCCCAACAAAGTTGCCTTGTGACTCACTGGCATCGCTTACTGGGCATGCAATGGAACATGAACAGGGTGTCCACCAATTTAGCTTGAATTGGGTTTTGTTTGAGGTCGTTGTCCTCGTGTGGAGACTAAAGAGCATTCATATGAAGGATCCAAAGTGCTGAATGACAATTGGGATTGGATTTTGGGTATTGATTACAAAAGGAACCTATGAATCCAGACATTTGGGTCAGACCAATAAACATCCATGGTCACAAGATGAATGTGGTGGGCACTTCAGATGATCATTATAAAATGATGATGCTTTGCAAAGAGTTTTATTGAACTTTTTAAATTCTGGAATTGTCAATGTCTTAGTGTCCTGGCATAATGTCCCTCAAGACAACTGAAGAGGGCATCAATGTGGATGCATTGGACTTGGTTCATACTGTACAAGATTAGAAGTTTTGTGGGTCTCTGTTCCAAGTTAATTTTTTTTCCTGGAATGTGTTTAGTTCAGTGATGCAATGTAATGTGATTAACATATACATTGACAAAGCAATAAATAGAATAATCATGTTTCATTACTACCAATTCATATTTTCAGCTCTGAGGATGGACCAGAAATGACAAAAAGTATAGCATGAAACCCAATCTGCAACGTGACAACCCATTGAGTGCAGGTGTTTGGTTTGAAAAACAAAATGATCTTGAATTCAGCCACCACAGGTTACCAAAACATTGAGAGGGGAAGGAATGAACTGATTAAAAAGTTTGACATTTATTTAAAATAAAACAAATTTAAGGATTTCAGGTTTACCAGCAGATTACAATCAAACAATTTCCAAAAGGTATACAGACACTTGGAGGTCCACACTTACAATTCATTTAAAAATAGACATTGCAGGCAGATGTTCACATTTAGTTTTTGTTGAGAGTCACACTCAGGGCAGTGTTCATCACAAATGGATCATGTTCATACGTGACCTAGAGCAGCAAGACCAGTAAATTGACAAGTTAACAAATGGTCTCACCAGACATCAGAACTCAGCTCAATACAGTGCGCTGACACAGGGAACTGAAGTTTACATCAATCAACAGGAAAATAAATCAACCATATTAAGGCCAACAAGAAGGCAGGGGTGACTGACCATGGAATGCACATAGCAAGCAAAAGGGGGACAATTATTTGTGTGTGTCAGGGAGGAGAACTGGTATAAACAAAACATAATTAAACTGCCCCTAATCATCAGTGCCCTCTTGTGAATGGCTGGCTGGTCTACCGATAGTGGCGTGGGGGTGGGCTGTGGTGTGTTACTGGGTGTCGCCTCGCTGGGGGGCTATGGCGGGACACATGGCGCCGTGGAGGTGACTGGTAGCGCTGTGGAGGGGACCCTCTGCTTTTGTAAGGAGGTGGTGAGTAGCCACGCCCCCGGGGGGATCTGGAACGGGACTGCGAGCGACCATAACTGGCACCATGTTCTCCATGGACACGAATGTTTGCCATCTCCCCCTGTAGGACATACAGAGCAAATGACTGAGGAGACAATCTTCCGTCATGGGCTTGAATAAGCTTGTAACTCGCAAATGCACTCCTATTTGAGACGTTTTGCTGTGGCGAGGTGTACTCACCTGATGGGAGCGGAACTCAGTCCTGTCCAGTCTGCGCAGGGCATACTCCATGTCCTCCCGACGGACAAACTCCACCACCCCTTCACCATCCCGCTGCACGTCGGCGAAACACACATCCCCTGCCTCACGCATGTGGTCTTTAAGATCCTGCCAGCTCCCTGATGGGGGCAAGCCTGGGAGGGGAGACAGCACATTGTCATACAAGAAGCTGCTAAGTCTGCATAATGCTTATTGGAGTGGAAAAGTACAGCTACAGATTATTATAGACCTGTTTCAAGTGGCATATCTCCAATTCACATTTGTGTCTACATTTTCATGCAAAGCTTTGAGGGACACTATAAGTATGCAAATACTGTCAGTCTCTCAACTTATATTTTACCTTGATTTGAAAGAAAAAAAGTGGCATATGATCTGACTGCCAGATTGAAACCTAAGAAATAGGAATGTCTAGCTATATAAGAGGACATACAACACAGATACAATAGAGAACTACCAATGGGTAAAACAAAAATGAATGATAAAACATACACCTACCAGTCACTATGGCCGGTGTTTGGGTATATGCAGTCAACATGATCAGTTAGAGCTTTTACTGTTTTGTTCCTGTTTGTTTTGGGCAGCTGACTTGACCTTCACTTAGTCCCTTTGACCTCCAGTCCGCCAAGAGAGAGAGACAAAAACAACTGCCTACGACTCAGAACGTCCACCTACCAGTCACTATCACCCGGAACTCAGATCTCCGAGTTGGAGGCCCAAACCTCCCCTTAGGACCCCCTCCTTCGCCTCCCATAGGGCCACTAAATTTGGCGCCAGAGGAGCGAGGGTATTCTACACGAAGCTTGGAGTCACCGAATCCATATCCATTCCTTCCATAGACAGCATCTTCTGCATCCCTAAGAGAAGAGAGCACAGAACTCCTTACTTACTTGCCTAAGGGATATACACTTGTCAACGCCTTCTCCATCCATTCACTGAGGTCAGTCCCAGGCGATGTTACTAAAATCAGGAGAACACCTTGCCAAACAGCCGGGTATTGTGATTGGATGTGTACACACACTAGATCACTCCAGGAACTCACCGTGGATCTTCGAAGCGAACAAAAGCAAAAGGGATGGTTCCCCTGTTATTCTTTAGTTCGATATCCCGAATTTTTCCATATTTGAAGAAGAGATCCTCTATGTCCCTCTCCTGGACGTCCATTGGAAGATTTCCCACGTAGATCCTTCCATCAGTCATTGTTGGTATTGGATAGGCCCTGCTAAAATAAACCGAAGGCACCTGCAGGCTTCAAACTCATTGATCCATTCCAAGAACAAAGGTGGAGGTGAGCCGTATCCTAATCCATCCTCTTCTAATGCTTTAAATTTACCCTCAGAAATCTAGAATCCGTATCCTAATCTTAGTCCCAATCCACATTTGTCCATTCTCTTCTAATGCTTTAATTAGGAAAAATCTAGAATCTTTGTGGAGCAGGAGTAGTAGTAGCAGTAACGTTACATGTTGAGTTCAAGACAATCTGCACAGCACCTTGGACCAGTCTGAAAGCTTTAAAACACAGGATAATGATGAATGCCTTAGACTCAAACCATATAGCCATCAGAAGTCGTTTGAACATACACTAATTAGTAGCTAGCTAGCTAGTACTACTGACCTTCCCTCAAAGTGACGTAGCCTATAATTTACAAACCACTTCGATAGCTAGGCTTCGTAGCAAAGAGGCGGGCTACAGTTAGCTAAACAGACAGCAAAGAGGGCTGGCACTTCAAGGTGTGTTTCATGTATTTAATAACATTCCACACTGATTCCACTCCATGCATTACCATGAGCCCGTCCTCCTCAAATGTGCCACCAGCCTCCTGTGACAAAGCGATTGACTAGGTAACGTTCGATACAGTAGTTAGTTAGCAAACGTTAGCCCTCTGATTTCATCCTTGCTAGCTAGGCTAACGTTAGCTAGTTAACGCTGTCTACTATGCTCTTCCGTTTTAAAGTGTAAATAGCAACAGGTACATCGATCGGTCATGAATGTTTATGAGTAGCAAATTATTTGCTATAAAATTTCAGACATACCTCACTGTAATTTATGTAAAATACGGGCGGGATCGCTATCTAGCAGTCTCTTCCTCAATGCAGGAAGTCAGCTCGGGCGGTCGTTTGATCTCTACGTCAGAAATACTAACGCTAAAGTCTACTCTCCTTTTCAATTGTAAAGTGTAAATAGCAACAGGTACATTGATCGTTTGAGTAGCGAATGATTTGCTATAAAAAAAAAATGGACATACCTCAGTGTAATTTATGTAAAATACTGGAACGCTATCAAGCAGTGCTTCAACAATGCAGGAAGTCAGCTCGAGCTGTCGCTCGATATCTACGTCAGAAATACTAACGCTGAAGTCTACACTCCTCAATTTTAAAGTGTAAATAGCAACAGGTATTTTGGTCGTTTATGAGTAGCGAATTACTTGCTATACATTTTTATTTTATTTTCAGACATACCTCAGTGTAATTTATGAAAGATACTCTATCTAGCAGTCGCTTCCTCAATGCAGGAAGTCAGCTCGAGCAGTCGCGTCAGAAATGCTAACGCTAAAGTCTACTCTCCTCTTCAATGTTAAAGCGTAAATAGCAAGAGCTACTTTGATCGGTTATGAATGTTTATGTGAGCTGTTTATGTTTTGCATGTTACTGTTTAATTTCTAAAAAATTGAGCTGTCGCTGGTTCTCTACGTCAGAAATACGCGCCCACTTTTGAGACAGAAAACTATTTGCATAGGCTTATCAATACAATCTTCCATTTGGAGGCAAGGCACAATCTAATTTCAACAGTCTGACCCTGTGACTTTGTTTGGTAACCTGAGGGTTGGATGGGGCTGGCGAATAAATCACTCTCAAATGAATTTACAGTTAGAAGAATTTATGGATGCAAGGACAGTCAACAAGATTGTCAAACATGTCAGAATTTACCCAATGTCATGTTAATCTCACTGACTGGATTACTCAAGACCTTTTGTGTGTTTCCATTTTTCTGTCCATTTTTCTGATATAGCTTCAGTGATGGCATGTCAGAGTGAGTTGAGGTTCTGCTGCATTGTGGAACATTGAACCATAGAGATGAGGAGGGAGGCCAACAGAAGAAGGTGCCAAAACATTTCAGTGTCACCGCTGTCATGCTGTGGGACACATCTAATCTGACATCTAAATGCTTCCACGACAGAGATGTGTGCATGTGTATGGGAGGTCTGATTTTTTAGGAATAGGCAGAGGGGCAACTCTCAGAACAGAGCATTTAAAGAGTATTACTGCCCTATCAGGTCAATCTCATTTAATTTGTATCAATAAGGTTTATGTGATTTGTCTCCCTTGATAAAGGATTTTTTAAATAACATTGCAGCCTTTTCGTTATCACAGTTGTTATAGAGGGTGAATATTATGTATAATATGAAATGAAATCAAATTTATTTATATAGCCCTTCTTACATCAGCTGATATCTCAAAGTGCTGTACAGAAATCCAGCCTAAAACCCCAAACAGCAAGCAATGCAGGTGTAGAAGCACGGTGGTTAGGAAAAACGCCCTAAAAAGGCCAAAACCTAGGAGGAAACCTAGAGAGGAACCAGGCTATGAGGGGTGGCCAGTCCTCTTCTGGCTGTGCCAGGTGGAGATTACAACAGAACATGGCTTTGATGTTCAAATGTTCATAAATGACCAACATGGTCAAATAATAATAATCACAGTAGTTGTCGAAGGTGCAACAGGTCAGCACATCAGGAGTAATGTCAGTTGGCTTTTCATAGCCGATCATTGAGAGTATCTCTACCGCTCCTGCTGTCTCTAGAGAGTTGAAAACAACAGGTCTGGGACAGGTAGCACGTCCGGTGAACAGGTCAGGGTTCCATAGCCGCAGGCAGAACAGTTGAAATTGGAGCAGCAGCATGGCCAGGTGGACTGGGGACAGCAAGGAGTCATCATGCCAGGTAGTCCGGAGGCATGGTCCTAGGGCTCAGGTCCTCAGAGAGAGAAAGAGAGAATTAGAGAGAGCATACTTAAATTCACACAGGACACCGGATAAGACAGGAGAAATACTCCAGATGTAACAGACTGACCCTAGCCCCCCGACACAAACTACTGCAGCATAAATACTGGAGGCTGAGACAGGAGGGGTCAGGAGACACTGTGGCCCCATCTGATGACACCCCCAGACAGGGCCAAACAGGCAGGATATAACCCCATGAGCCTTGATGTATAACAGTGTCTTGCAGGCATGGTATTCACTAGATAAAGGTAACACCAACATAAAGTGTCTTAATAGAGCGTTGGGCCACCACAAGCCACAACAGCTTCAATGCACCTTGGCAAAGATTCTCTAAGTGTCTGGAACTCTATTGGAGGGATGTGATGCAATTCTTCCACGAGAAATTCCATCATTTGATGGTGGTGGAAAACGCTGTCTCAGGCACCACTCCAGAATCCCCCATAAGTGTTCAATTGGGTTGAAATGTGGTGATTGAGGACGGCCACGGCATATGCTTTACATAGTTTTCATGCTCATCAAACCATTCAGTAACCACTCGTGCCCTGTGGATGGGGTATTGTCATCATATGGGGGTATAGCCATGGTAGCCAAAATAATGGCCTGCCCAGCATTTTTATACATGCCCCTGAAGATCGAGATTTGTAGCAATATATATACTTAATTTCTAATGCAGTTATGCACACCTGCTCTTCCATGATGCAGACTTTCCAAGTGAATTCAGGTGAAAGCTATGATCCCTTATTGATGTCCTTGTAAATGAAGGGGAGAAGAATGTTTAAGCCTTGAGGCATGGATTGTGTATGTGTGCCATTCAGAGGGTGAATGGGAAAGACAAAATATTTAAGTGCCTTTGAACGGGGTATGGTAGTAGGTGCCAGGCGCACCGATTTGAGTTAAGATCTGCAGCGCTGCTGGGTTTTACATGCGGAACAGTTTCCTGTGTGTATCAAGAATAGTCCATCACCTGAAGGACATCCAGCCAACTGTGGGAAGAATTTGAGTCAACGTGGCCCAGAATCCCTATGGAATGCTTTCGACACTTTGTAGAGTCTATGCCCTGACGATTTGAGACTGCTCTGAGGGCAAAATGGGGGAGGGGGTGCAACTCAATATAATGTTTTGTACACTCAGTGTATATCCATATAGAGATCTCAAGTACTTTATGTCAGATACTGTGAGTTTTAACCCTTCACTTCTGCTCTGTGCTATTCTTAGAAAGGGCCACAATGCTGAGGGATTCCTCTGGAAGAGAGCTCTACTTATTCTGAGCAGTAAAGCATTTAGCATGTAAGCATTCAGCATTTAACACCATAGTACCCTTCAAACTCGTCATCAAGCTCGAGACCCTGGATCTCGACCCCGCCCTGTGCAACTGGGTCCTGGACTTCCTGACGGGCCGCCCCCCAGGTGGTGAGGGTAGGTAACAACATCTCTACCCCGCTGATCCTCAACACTGGGGCCCCACAAGGGTGCGTTCTCAGCCCTCTCTTGTACTCCCGGTTCACCCACGACTGCGTGGCCATGCACGCCTCCAACTCAATCATCAAGTTTGCAGACAACACTACAGTGGTAGGCTTGATTACCAACAACGACGAGACGGCCTACAGGGAGGAGGTGAGGGCCCTCGGAGTGTGGTGTCAGGACAATAACCTCACACACAACAAAACAAAGGAGATGATTGTGGACTTCAGGAAACAGCAGAGGGAGCACCCCCCTATCCACATCGACGGGACAGTAGTGGAGAGGGTAGAAAGTTAAGTTCCATGGAGTACACATCACGGACAAACTGAAATGGTCCACCCACACAGACATCGTGGTGAAGACGGTGCAGCAGCGCCTCTTCAACCTCAGGAGGCCGAAGAAATTTGGCTTGTCACCAAAAACACTCCAAAACTTTTACAGATGCACAATCGAGAGCATCCTGTCAGGCTGTATCACCGCCTGGTACGGCAACTGCTCCGCCCATAACCGTAAGGCTCTCCAGAGGGTAGTGAGGTCTGCACAACGCATCACCGGGGGCAAACTACCTGCCCTCCAGGACACCTACACCACCCGATGTCACAGGAAGGCCAAAAAGATAATCAGGAACAACAACCACCTGAGCCGCTGCCTGTTCACCCCACTATCATCCAGAAGGTCAGAACAGGTGCATCAAAGCAGGGACCGAGAGACTGAAAAACAGCTTATCTCTCAAGGCCATCAGACTGTTAAATAGCCATCATTAACATTGAGTGACTGCTGCCAACATACTGACTCAACTCCAGCCACTTTAATAATGGAAAAATGTATGTAATAAATGTATCACTAGCCACTTTAAACAATGCCACTTCATATAAGGTTTACATACACTACATTACTCATCTCATGTATATACTGTACTCTATACCATCTACTGCATCTTGATGTAATGCATCACTAGCCACTTTAAACAATGGCACTTTTATATGTTTACATACCCTACATTACTCATCTCATATGTATATACTGTACTCTATACCTTCCACTGCATCTTGACTATGCCATTCTATACCATCACTCATTCATATATTTTTTTATGTACATATTCTTATTCATTCTTTTACACGTGTGTATAAGGTAGTTGTTGTGAAATTGTTAGGTTAGATTACTTGTTGGATATTACTGCATTGTCGGAACTAGAAGCACAAGCATTTCGCTACACTCGCATTAACATCTGCTAACCATGTGTATGTGACAAATAAAATGTTATTTGATTTAAAGACATTGAGAAAAGTATCCTAGAAGGGAGGCTATTTCAGCCAGTAAAGAAACTTGAGTTGTTGAGCATGTTGGCTCCTAGCCTATACCGGCTATAACTGACTACCGAGGGTGGTTCTGTGCCCACCACATCAAAAAGTACATTAAGTGTGAGTTGACAGTATATAAGCCATGTAAAACTTGTCAAAGTGTTTGTTGAAGCAGAACCCTTCCATTTATGTATTAGAGAATTATTAATCCTGGATGAACTGTCTGAGATTCCTTGAGTTGTCTCATCTTAATTCAATCTTCAAGCCTACGCATGATGGGATGTTAATTGCTTAATCAACTCAGGAACCACACCTGTGTGGAAGAACCTGCTTTCTATATACTTTGTGTCCCTCATCTACACAAGTGTTCCATTATTTTGGCAGTTGCCTGTATATATTTACAACGCCATGATTCACAAATGACAAATGTGTGTTCAACAAACATATGGCTACGGTACAATAATAATAATAACATTTTTAAAAAAGAAGACACCTTCAAGATTCCCTTTGAGGCATATAGTATAGGTTACACACAGTGGCGCTCAGTGCCGTTTAAGATGAGGGAGGACGATTTTCTGAGAAATTGCCTAATTTCTATTATAGCATATTGGATGACTCTCATTCATATTCCTTTCACCCAGTTCAATGTACATAATACTCGAATTTTCCCTATACCCATCATGAGGTTGCTACAATCTAGCCTATGAATGAAAGTTTACAATGTAGGTGCACACTCTTGCCTGCATCTAGCTGATATAGGGTGTAATCATTAGTCCAACAGTTGCAAACGAGAGATTCTATTGGACAAATTCAGGTATGTGTATCCCCGTGTTGTTCCGTTTAAGAAACGTTTTTCAACAGAATCGGCGGAATGAATACACCCCTGATCACGCGTAAACAGAGTTCACTCTCATAACAGCCACGTTATCTTCCGTTGTGGACTTCAATGCACAACAAATCAGCTGTATGTGACCAGGCGAAACAACCTTTCCAAGTCAAACCTCCAATAACATCCCACATCGTTGTCATCGTATTAGCTAAACTAATGTCATAGTCAGCATAGTTAATATAACTAACGCTACAATCGTGCAGTAACGTTAGTGTACAGTCAGTACGCAGTTACACCGGCGGCCCTGGTGGCAGTAATACCAAAAGCTTACCTTGACTTGAATGAATTCCAGTGTCGTGTTGGAAAGTCATAGCCAGCTAGTTAACATAGCATCCCTCTGAGGAGGGTGTTTCAGTAGGCTAAACTAGCTAGCTGCATTTGCTAGCTAAGTAAGTGAAAATAATGACATTCTCTCTTGCTTCTCCTTCATTTTGGAATAAATTAATGTGTTCAAAACTGTTAAACTATTGTCTTTCTCCCTCTTTGAGTCAACTACTCACCACATTGTATACACTGCAGTGCTAGCTAGCTGTAGTTTATGCTTTACTAGATTAATTCTCTGATCCTTTGATTGGGTGGACAACATGTCAATTCATGCTGCAAGAGCTCTGATAGGCTGGAGGACGGCCTCCGGGAGTTGTCATAATTCTGTGTAAATCTATGGAAGGGGGTGAAAACCATGAGGCTCCTAGATTGTTTTTCTTTTCAGTTCCCAAGTGGCGCAGTGGTCTAACGCACTGCATCTCAGTGCTAGAGGCGTTACTACAGACCCTGAATCAATTCCAGGCTGTGTCAAAACCGGCTGCAATTGGGAGGCGCGTGGGGCGGGGAAAAATTGGCCCAATGTCGTCCAAGTTAGGGGTTGGCCAGGGTAGGCCATCATTGTAAAATAAGAATGTGTTCTTAACTGACTTGCTTGGTTAAATAAAAATAATGGCTTCCGGGTTGGATGCACGCAGTGTTAAGAAACAGTGCGGCTTGGTTGGGTTGTGTTTCGGAGGATGCATGGCTTTCGACCTTCGTCTCTCCCGAGTTGTAGCGATGAGACAAGATAGTAATTACTAACAATTGGATACCAGGAAATTGGGGAGTAAAGGGGGGTAAAAAAAAACAATACTGTGCAGCCGTATTCATTGACCTGGCCAAGGCTTTCGACTCTGTCAATCACCGCAGACTCGACAGCCTTGGTTTCTCAAAAGATTGCCTCTGCTGGTTCACCAAGTACCTCTCTGATAGAGTTCAGTGTGTCAAATCGGATGGTCTGTTGTCCGGGCCTCTGGCAGTCTATGGGGGTGCCACAGGGTTCAATTCTTGGACTGACTCTCTTCTCTGTATACATCAATGATGTCGCTCTTGCTGCTGGTGAGTCTCTGATCCACCTCTACGCAGACAACACCATTCTATATACTTCTGGCCCTTCTTTGGACACTGTGTTAACAACCTTCCAGGCGAGCTTCAATCCCATACAACTCTCATTCCGTGGCCTCCAATTGCTCTTACATACAAGTAAAACTAAATGCATGCTCTTCAACCGATCGGTGCCTGCACCTGCCCGCCTGTCCAACATCACTACTCTGGACAGCTCTGACTGTGCACAACTACAAATACCTAGGAGTCTGGTTAGACTGTAAACTCTCCTTCCAGACTCACATCAAACATCTCCAATCCAAAGTTAAATCTAGAATTGGCTTCTTATTTCGCAACAAAGCATCCTTCTCTCATGCTGCCAAACATACCCTTGTAAAACTGACCATCCTACCAATCGTCAACTTCGGCGATGTCATTTACAAAATACCCTCCAATACCCTACTCAATAAAGTGGATGCAGTCTATCACAGTGCCATCCGTTTTGTCACCAAAGCCCCATATACTACCCACCACTGCGACCTGTACGCTCTCGTTGGCTGGCCATCGCTTCATATTCGTTTCCAAACCCACTGGCTCCAGGTCATCTACAAGACCCTGCTAGGTAAAGTCCCCCCTTATCTCAGCTCGCTGGTCACCATAGCAGCACCCACCTGTAGCACGCGCTCCAGCAGGTATATCTCTCTGGTCACTCCCAAAACCAATTCTTACTTTGGCTGCCTCTCCTTCCAGTTCTCTGCTGCCAATGACTGGAACATACTACAAAAATCTGGGCACCGGACTGGGCACCCTCGCTGCGGGCAGTCTCTGGAGGCTCCGGACTGGAGGCCGTCTCTGGAGGCTGCGGACTGGAGGCCGTCTCTGGAGGCTGCGGACTGTAGACCGACTGAAGGACGTCGCTGGAGGCTCCGGACTAGAGGCCGTCGCTGGAGGCTCCGGACTAGAGGCCGTCGCTGGAGGCTTCGGACTAGAGGCCGTCGTTGGAGGCCTCGTGCCATGGATCATCACTCCATGGATCATCACTGGAGGCTTCGTGCCATGGATCATCACTGGAGTGGAGAGACACACAGGAGGCCTGGCTCTGGGAGCAGGCACATGACTCACCAGGCTGGGGAGACATACAAGAGGCTTAGTTCTTGGCAGAGGCACTGGATACACTGGGCAGTGGAGGGGCACTGGCGGTCTCGAGCGCAGAGCTTGCACAACCCGTTCTGGCTGGATGCCCGCTTCCAGCCGGCAAATGCGGGATGCTGGCACAGAGCACACTGGCCTGTGAATGCTCAACCGAGACACCGTGCGCATCACCCCATAGCACGGTGCCTGACCAGTCACATGCTCGCCACGGTAAGCACGGGGAGTTGGCTCAGGTCTGAATCCTGACTCTGCCACACTCCCCGTGTGCCCCCCCAAAAAGGATTTTGGGGGGCTGCCTCTCGGGCTTCCTTGCTAGCCGTGTTCCCTCATAATGCTGCCGCTCTGCTTTAGCTGCTGCCTTCGCCTTCCTCTCTGCTTCTACGTGCTCCCAGTGCAGGCGATCCTTCCCGGCCAGGATCTCCTCCACACGTCCAGGATCCCTTGCCATTCAAAATGTCCTCCCACGTCCATTCCTCCTTACCACTCTGCTTGGTCCGTTTGTGGTGGGAAGTTCTGTCACGGCCGTTAAAAGAAGAGGACCAAGGTGCAGCGTGGTGAGTGTACATTTTCTCTTTATTTGGAAAATGCAAAACAATAAACACTACAAAAACAAACCGTGAAGCTAAAGGCTATGTGCCCTAAACAAAGTCAACTTCCCACAAAGACAGGTGGAAAAAATGGCTACCTAAGTATGGTTCTCAATCAGAGACAACGATAGACAGCTGTCCCTGATTGAGAACCCTACCCGGCCAAAACATAGAAATACAAATAAAAGAGTATAAAATACCCACCCCAACTCACACCCTGACCAAACCAAAATAGAGACATAAACAGGATCTCTAAGGTCAGGGCGTGACATTTTCATCCTAAGTCACCCAAGACAGGGGGAATGGAAACATGTTGTGTGCAACAGGGAGGGGCATTCAAATGATGCAAGCTTATAACACATTTGTCTAACTTGTTATTTGTAGTCCATCTATCTATGTGTAACAGGGTTGACACGTTATTTCCCGCGCTCTCAGTTATCTACCACAAAACACAGGAAAATGTCAAAAAGAGTAAAACCAGCTCCCCTTATTTTACACTATGATTTGACTATTAGATGTTCAATGTTTCTTTTGAAACAAATATTTAAAAAGGAATAGTTTCACCATATTAAAACGAGAGTTCAGTTGACTTAACAGGGTTCACCTTAAAATGAGGGACACCAATTTATTAATCGCTAATTACAAATAAATAATAATCATCAGAAAATGACTGTCAAAGCAACGAAATAACTAGGGCTTACCAATTATGGTGAAAACTTGGGAAATGTTGGGGTTAAGTGGGTTACAATCTTCCTAGAAGTCAGAAAAACATGATGTAGGACATGTCAAAATGCAGATTTTTGGCACTTTAGCAAGTTCCATGTGTTTTATATTATAATTAAATTAATTTAATTGAACAGTCTTTTAAAATTCTATATTGGTGCACAATTTCTATATAAAATATCACTGGAACGCAAAACACACTCTATTGGCGGAATGACCCATCTGTGCAACAGGTTTTAAGAATTCTGTTAATCTGGGTTAAATGGTGACATGCAGAAATGGGACTCATAAATATGCAAAGTGAAGATGAGATCCTACACTAGGGCTGTTACGGTGGGCGGTCACGAGTCATGATGACAGTCAAATTCCACGTGACCATTTAGTCACAGTAATTAGGCTTCTCCAAGCGCTGATGCTGCTGATGGTCATTGGCAGCTTACCAAAACCTGCTAACTGGCTGGTACTCTGCACTCTGTTGATAATTTACTTACAGGAGAGTGAGACCAAATCATGGACTCTGGACAGAGTGGATTTCAGTTGTAACAAAAAGGCAGTTTATTGAGTCAAAAGATATCTTGCCCTGCAGTTTTAACGTGCACGGACCTGATTCATATAACTCAAAATGGAGTTAGCTGAAAAAGGGCCTAAACAAAGGTTACAACAGTTTTTATACATAGAATAATGTAGGTGGAGTCTTGTCGTGGTGGTCTTCTGACTGGTCCCAAAGGGTTGGAGGCGGACCTGCTCCAGCCAGAGCAGGAGCCCCTATGGTGCACAGCAG
The DNA here is from genome assembly GCF_057628025.1 of Oncorhynchus mykiss. Taxonomy (NCBI): domain Eukaryota; kingdom Metazoa; phylum Chordata; class Actinopteri; order Salmoniformes; family Salmonidae; genus Oncorhynchus; species Oncorhynchus mykiss. The sequence goes on along the minus strand of NC_143026.1, from coordinate 38,262,018 downwards.
AGCCTTCTGCTCTGGGCACCCGACCAGTAGAGGGGGGATGGAGTGTGTGTGTTTATGCAAGAAGGTATTTATGTGTCAGGGGATCGTGAGGTAGGGACTGAAACTGGCAGTTTATGGCTGGGGGTAGGGTGCTTCCTGTTCGAACAGGGGTGCGTGCAATGACTTGAGTCAAGCGGATAAGTTTGGCGCTGTATAATATATGAGCTATGTGTATAAATATACAGTGCCTTGCGAAAGTATTCGCCCCCCTTGAACTTTGCGACCTTTTGCCACATTTCAGGCTTCAAACATAAAGATATAAAACTGTATTTTTTTGTGAAGAATCAACAACAAGTGGGACACAATCATGAAGTGGAACGACATTTATTGGATATTTCAAACTTTTTTAACAAATCAAAAACTGAAATATTGGGCGTGCAAAATTATTCAGCCCCCTTAAGTTAATACTTTGTAGCGCCACCTTTTGCTGCGATTACAGCTGTAAGTCGCTTGGGGTATGTCTCTATCAGTTTTGCACATTGAGAGACTGACATTTTTTCCCATTCCTCCTTGCAAAACAGCTCGAGCTCAGTGAGGTTGGATGGAGAGCATTTGTGAACAGCAGTTTTCAGTTCTTTCCACAGATTCTCGATTGGATTCAGGTCTGGACTTTGACTTGGCCATTCTAACACCTGGATATGTTTATTTTTGAACCATTCCATTGTAGATTTTGCTTTATGTTTTGGATCATTGTCTTGTTGGAAGACAAATCTCCGTCCATCAGGTTTTCTTCCAGAATGGTCCTGTATTTGGCTCCATCCATCTTCCCATCAATTTTAACCATCTTCCCTGTCCCTGCTGAAGAAAAGCAGGCCCAAACCATGATGCTGCCACCACCATGTTTGACAGTGGGGATGGTGTGTTCAGCTGTGTTGCTTTTATGCCAAAAAGTTCAATTTTGGTTTCATCTGACCAGAGCACCTTCTTCCACATGTTTGGTGTGTCTCCCAGGTGGCTTGTGGCAAACTTTAAACAACACTTTTTATGGATATCTTTAAGAAATGGCTTTCTTCTTGCCACTCTTCCATAAAGGCCAGATTTGTGCAATATACGACTGATTGTTGTCCTATGGACAGAGTCTCCCACCTCAGCTGTAGATCTCTGCAGTTCATCCAGAGTGATCATGGGCCTCTTGGCTGCATCTCTGATCAGTCTTCTCCTTGTATGAGCTGAAAGTTTAGAGGGACGGCCAGGTCTTGGTAGATTTGCAGTGGTCTGATACTCCTTCCATTTCAATATTATCGCTTGCACAGTGCTCCTTGGGATGTTTAAAGCTTGGGAAATCTTTTTGTATCCAAATCTGGCTTTAAACTTCTTCACAACAGTATCTCGGACCTGCCTGGTGTGTTCCTTGTTCTTCATGATGCTCTCTGCGCTTTTGACGGACCTCTGAGACTATCACAGTGCAGGTGCATTTATACGGAGACTTGATTACACACAGGTGGATTGTATTTATCATCATTAGTCATTTAGGTCAACATTGGATCATTCAGAGATCCTCACTGAACTTCTGGAGAGAGTTTGCTGCACTGAAAGTAAAGGGGCTGAATAATTTTGCACGCCCAATTTTTCAGTTTTTGATTTGTTAAAAAAGTTTGAAATATCCAATAAATGTCGTTCCACTTCATGATTGTGTCCCACTTGTTGTTGATTCTTCACAAAAAAATACAGTTTTATATCTTTATGTTTGAAGCCTGAAATGTGGCAAAAGGTCGCAAAGTTCAAGGGGGCCGAATACTTTCGCAAGGCACTGATATATATATATATATATATATATACGTATATATATATATATACGTGTGTGTGTATGTATGTATGAATATGTAACTTTGTGTCAGTTACCTTTCAAAGTTGAAATGAAAAAGAAATGCAAACAAAGTTCTTGTTTCATACAATTGTGTACTCAAAACATTTAATAAAAAAGGAGTGACAAATACAAACCCCTACCTGCTTAAAAAAGACTGACAGCTGAACCGAGTCTCAAGGGTGCAAATTGATATGTTTTGCTTTGCTTGCTTTCTGTATCTTGACCTTTATAAATCTTCATCATCATTGTCTATGGGAGTGGAACAATTTTCCTCTAAACGTTTGCTATGCAAACATCCCGCTGGTCACACACTGCTTAAATCAATGTTGTTTCCACGTCATTTTAATGTGGAATAGATATTGAATTGACATCTGAACAAGTCTGTCGGGGGAGTGGGTGCCCACGATGAACATCATGTTCAGGAAGCCCCACAAGACTGCCAGCAATACATTACTCAACATCCTCTTCCGCTTCGGCGAGAACTACAGATTAAAAAGTGCCTTTCTTGATGGACACAATTACTTCTTCTACCCATCCCCCTTCCTTTGCTCCCAGGTCAAAGACTACCAGCCTGGGGCATGTTTCAACATCAAATGTAACCACATGGGCTTTGATGGGCATGAGGTGGCAAAGCTTCTCTCAGTAGACACTGCCAATGTCACCATCCTACAAGACCCATCAGAGCTGTTTGAGTCATCCTTCCTATTTAACTAGGCAAGTCAGTTAAGAACAAATTCTTATTTACAATCAGAGCCTACCCCGGCCAAACCCTAACCCGGATGACACTGGGCCAATTGTGCACCACCCTATGGGACTCCCAATCGCGTCCGGTTGTGATACAGCCTGGAATCAAACCAGGGTCTGTAGTGATGCCTCTAGCACTGAGATGCAGTGCCTTAGACCGCTGTGCCACTCGGGAGCCCAGGGAGCTACACCCCAGAGAGCTACAACTAATTCTACCTCAAGAACCTGCTCTTCTTTGACTTTGGATTTGAGCTGAGGGCCAAGGCCCTGGAGTGGAACAGGGCTGACAGGAGGCTCTGCCAGCATTTTAACTCTACATTCTGGGCCAAGGTGGAGGCGTACCAGCAGATACGGATAGAGCAGGATGTGAGAGAGCTGAGGATGAGGCATGCAGAGATGGCCATGTGCATTGAGGGTGGGAGTCAGAGCAGTGGAGGCTGGGATGATTCGGGACAGCGATCTGCTTCCCTGGCAGCCAGTCTGAGAGAACTCCATCCTGGGTTACAAAATATTGGCTCCAAATACAGGGAACTCTGTCGGAAAATGCTCACACCTGAAATATAGTGACTGTCAGAGCTAGGGTTCAATCTGTGGCTCACACGATTATGGGGTTGCTTAAAGCACACTATCCAAGCTACAAACTGATTTATGGAACAGCTTGGATTAAACAACTTGGCTGAGCACATAAATATAAATGACTTACTCCTAATGCAATGTTGTCTTATTGCATTGATGTATGTATAACAGCCATGAGCTGATTACAGACATCTAAGATGTTTAATTTATTCTCAGAATTGTTTATATTTTTTTCAAAATCTGAAAACTACTCTCAGAGTTTGGCTCTTGAAGCCTGCATGACATCCTTTTCCCCTCCTCTCATACTGAAGATGCCAAATGTGTGTTATTTAGTAGATTAAGGCATATAAATGAGCGTGCAAATCGTCATTCACAGTCCTAATGAAGGTCGATGTTCATTAAAACAGGGCATGGTTCAAGTGCTTTAGTCGGATAATCCCCCTTTCTCTCCATGACAGTTAGACATTGATCAGCATTATTTTCAAAACGAGTCACGCTTCCCCAAGCCACTGAACCAGCCAGCATAGTAGCTAGCCTGCTGTAGTTAATGATGTAGAGATTCAGTGCTTTTGCAATACACTATTTTATCCCACTAATGAGAGAAAGGACACAAAGCCCACAGAACTGTCTAATGAGCAATGACAGACAGAAGTTCTGCACATATTGCAGTGTCACACCAAGCCAGTGCTGAACTAGAGTAATTGAAAGTCACCCTGTCTGACAAATTTCCAATCTCACTGCAGCTGTTGATACTGATAGAGCTGTGGCTGGAAATTAGGTATAAAATCAAATTATGGGACAATTCCGTTAGTGGTTTGGTTATCATATCATCATGATATCAGATGCTGTATAAAGGAGCAGTGTATTTGTTGGCTGCTAGGGGGCAGTATAGCACCTTCATAATGAAGCTTCTTAAAAACCATACAGAATCTGTATCAGTAAAACAAGTTCCAACTGTTTTATTGCATAATAAAACAATACACACAAATTGTAAAATGTATGTTCATATTAGCAGGTGGGGAAAATGTGCAACCATGACATGCATGGTGAATCTCCACTAAAAGAGGGTCTCTTATCCCACTTATCAGCCTTCTCTCATACACAAATGTAAATCCAGGACACTCAAATTAGTACAATATGTTCCGTTAGGTATGGTTACATAAGACAGATGGTTACAAAAGTAGGGTGGTTGGTTAGGGTGGATGGGTATGCTCATAACACTAATGTCTAGCAACCCAAAGTTTGCGAATTCAAATCTCATCATGGTCAACTTTAGCATTTTAGATAATTAGCTACTTTGCAACTACTTAGCATGTTAGCTAACCCTTCCCCTAAGCCTAGACTTAACCATTTAACCTAACTCCTAAACTTAGCCCTAACCTTAACCCTACCCCCTAATCCTAACCCCTAGCCTAGCTAACATTAGCCAGCTAGCTGACTTTCACCACCTAGCTAGAATTCGTAACATATCATACATTTAGCAAATTTAACATATACATTTAGCAAATTTGTAACATATAATACCAATTGTAATTCATAACATATCATACAAAATAATACATACCATACAAAATGCAACATATCATACTACATTGAACTGATTTACGTACAGAATAATACGAAATGCTCTGACACTAGGCTGCACTTATCTGTTCAAAAAACCCACTAGTTCAGTCTGATAATCCTAAGTGAATAGTCTGATAAAGTACTATGGAATGTTGTGAAGGGCAGTAGACCCTGGCCTCTGTAGTGACTTCTGTAGTGAGACTCCAGGTACCCTGAGACTCCCACAATAAGTTGGGTGAATTTTGGCCCATTCCTCCTGACAGAGCTGGTGCAACTGAGTCAATTTTTAGGCCTCCTTGCTCGCACACACCTTTTCAGTTCTGCCCACACATTTTCTATGGGATTGAGGTCAGGGCTTTGTGTTGGCCACTCCAATACCTTTGTATTGTCCTTAAGCCATTTTGCCACAACTTTGGAAGTATGCTTGGGGTCATTGTCCATTTGGAAGACCCATTTGCGACCAAGCTTTAACTTCCTGACTGATGTCTTGAGATGTTGGATGACGTCTGCGTGGTCCCATGGTGTTTATACTTGCGTACTATTGTTTGTACAGATGAACGTGGTACCTTCAGGCGTTTGGAAATTGCTCCCAAGGATTAACCAGACTTGTGGAGGTCTACAATTTTTTTTCTGAGGTCTTGGCTGATTTCTTTTGATTTTCCCATGATGTCAAGCAAAGAGGGACTGAGTTTGAAGGTTAGGGACATACATCCACAGGTATTTCTCCAACTGACGCAAATGATGTCAATTAGCATATCAGAAGCTTCTAAAGCCATGACATCATTTTCTGGAATTTTCCAAGCTGTATAAGGCACAGTAAACTTCTGACCCACTGGAATTGTGATACAGGGAATTATAAGTGAAATAATCTGTCTGTAAATAATTGTTGGAAAAATTACTTGTGTCATGCACAAAGTAGCTGTCCTAACCGACTTGCCAAAACTATAGTTTGTAAACAAGAAATGTGTGGAGTGGTTGAAAAACGAGTTTTAATGACTCCAACCTAAGTGTATGTAAACTTCCGACTTTAACTGTAAATAAAACAATAAAATATCCTGGACTCTATGGTATTGCCACAAGGAAGTTGGGAGAAGAGAACCTATTTTGTGGGCTGGTTACCATGGAAACTTGCACAGTGGCCAGCCCAGCATAGTTATTTTATGATCAAAATGTATATTGCTGGTTAACTGGGATTCATACATGCTCAAAACACAGACAAGGTAATAATCATGACTGCATGGGTTTGCATTAACGCCTGAAGCCATGAAGAAGCTGTGTCTAACTGACCACGGTGGGCATTGAGTGTTTGTAAGGTGCTTCTACATTTTGCCAACACAAAAGAGGTCCCTAAAGACCTCTTCAAAAGGGGCGTTAAATATCTGAAAGAATTTAAAACAAATGAATGACCATGGATAATGGATTAGGATATAAATTAGAAACCAACATGTTCTGATAATGCTTTTATTTTGTTTGACATATCATTTGTGCCCATACCATCTTAATAGTTAATACACTTTAAAATGTGGATTATGCATGAATTTGACTACATCTGTCACTGTCAGGCATAGCGTGTGTGCCTCTACTCTTAACATGTTACCTGATTCCACTCTTAACATGTTACCTGCTTCCACTCTTAACATGTTACCTGCTTCCACTCTTAACATGTTACCTGAACAAAGGCTGACCTCCGGCCAACTTCGTTTGTTGTTAGATTATATCAGGAAGAAAACTAATGGAGGACATGGATCAACAGACAGCCCTGGAAAGACCTTCCTAATTGCCCACATCGATCAGTTACGCACAGCGCACAATTTGCTGCAAATGATCAAATCTAAAATGGGACACACAAATAATTGCACTTATTTTAAATTTATTAAGAGTTATTTGTTTCCAATATGTCTCTGAAGCCTCCTTTTCTGCCTGCATTCGTTGTGCATCAGAGTTTTTTTTCCTGTAGGAAATCATCTGGATTCTCGGTTTTGCAACAAATTACTATTCCCATGTTTTCCCTGGACGACATGACTCACGGATTCATTTTCTTTTGGTTAATAGATGCTCCTTAAAGAGCTGTGAAGCTGAACTTAGTGGATCAAGCTGGGGAGGTGGATAAAACATAATTTGATGCATTCAGTGAGGTTGTCAGGGTGAGGCTGTTGAGTGGGTGAGAGAGCGAGAGCCCACAATGTTTACTCTCTGTAATATTCAGCATGGCATTCTAGTGTCAGATATCACTCCTGCATCTCTGGGTTCAGATCTATTACAGAACCCTGGTACTCATATCAATTCCGTTTGCACTCATATCCCACCTCATTCCTGTATTCATACCCTTTCCCTCTAGTCTTTAGTGCTCATATCTATTCCCCTGCATTCATATCTAATTATACAATCTCTGTCAATATCTATCTCTGTGTTTTTGTGTGTATACTGCATCCATGGAACTTGATATTCATACACCTCTTTCTGTTTGAAGAGTGGAAGTTTTTCTGCCTCCCAACAGATGTCAAACACCATAAGCAAATCCCATTTTGTTATGGCAGTTAGGTAAATATGAATCTTATCAGGAGAAGCATATTCCACTCCTGACCTTCAGTTGGAACATGCAGGTAAAACTGAGCTGTTGATGGGTGGCTGTGATCCTTCGCTCAGAGAAGAGAGACAGGGAACGCATGCAGGTTGAGTGACACAGACAAGAAGATTCCTTGATAGAGTCCCTTACAAGTCTAAATAAAACCTGAAAAGAAATGTATATGCCAAGCCATAGTGAAATGTATGCTGATGCTAGGTGTTCACTGTAGAGATAGACACTCTTTGGCCAAAGATCAAAAGGGATGTGTTGATGAGGTGTTCGCATAATTAAATTGAATACTATTAGTGCTATATTGTCTTTCTGTAGGATTATTTTATTGGTGGTAATAAAGAAATCATGCTAGGGCTCCAAAAAAGCATTGTCTTTGTTGGTTGGTGGCACTGAAATTTAAGTACTTTGCAATTATTAACTTTCTCATGTTTAACAACACAGCCATCTTTTGCCATGGAGAAGATTAAATTTGTTGACAGTTTGAATCCCGGGTGGACAAAATACTGTTTGTTAATATCTTGTAAAATGGAACATCTCCTTATGCAAGATTTTCTCGCCCAGCTCTGTGAAACATACTGTATTTTGTCACATAATCATTGAACAAAAAAATAAATTCAGAATGTAGATGAATAGAAAATCTTACAGCGATCCCCATTGAGATAGAATGGAAAACGTGCCTTTTTATCCCTGTGGGAGCACCATTGCCGCAGTCTTTTAACATCACATGCTGTCTAATTAAACTCCATGAAATGGCAGGACCACTGCTGTTTGCCATTCTATAGGCCACCAGGATGAATTTCTATAAAAGCTACAGTGGACCAGACTTCTGAGAACTTCCAGGGCAATATCAATCTCTTATCAAAGGTTATTAGAGAGAAATCTGTGCTGACTTGGTTTGGGGGGTCATTGAGTGGAAAACCATGGAAAACCTGCTCTCACACATTGCTCTTGCAGTTCCCACACATTACCTAAGCAGAGGCTTCTCTTCACAGCTCTGAAGGAGATTAGCAATTATTTGTGTGCAGGCAATAAGTGAAACAAACCAATTCAGCATTTGATTATTTTGCCCATGAATATGAACTTTTTCTGTAGTCTAGTAATGTTTTGGGAACATAACTGACAACTTGGCTGTGAATTTCCATTGTCTATAGATTATGTTTCTGCAGCTCCCCTCATAATACAGAGTTTTCTTGCGACGCAATGGGTCTGTGTGGTTGGGACAGATTGTCACGACTTCCACCAAAGTCGGTCCCTCTCCTTGTTCGGGCGGTGTTCCGCGGTCGACGTCACCGACCTTCTAGCCATCATTGATCCATTTTTCATTTTCCATTGGTTTTGTCTTGTCTTCCTACACACCTGGTTCCAATCTCATCAATTACATGTTTTGTATTTAACCCTCTGTTTCCCCTCATGTCCTTGTCGGAGATTGTTTGTTGTATGTAGGTGTTTATTGTTATTCTGGTGGGCGACGGGTTTTGAACCCTCTATTTGTTATTTTGTATACTTTGGTTTTCTGAGGTTTTGATGTTTATTTAACAGCTCCGTTTTTACCAAGTTCATTCTCCTGCGCCTGACTTCCCTGCCACCAGCACGCACCACATTACAGAATCTCTGACCACACTATGGAGTCAGCAGGAGAGGATACCCCGGCCATTGAGGTGGAGGAACGCGTCCAGGAGCATGCAGTTATGCTTCACCATCTTGGCATTGCCATGGATTGCGTTGTCCAGACCATGGACCGCTGTGAGAGACAGGGAGTTCTTCCAGCGCCTCCACCAGCACAACCGGGGTCTCTCTTGAGTGCCCCTTTCCCACCTGAACCCAGTGGGATCCGTCTCTCTTTGCCCCAGGAGTATGGCGGGAGGGCTTCGAACTGCCAGGGGTATTTACTGCAATTAAACCTTTATCTGGCCACCGTCCACCCGGCTCCATCGGATTGTGAGAAGGTGTCTGCCCTCGTCTCGTGCCTCACCAGGAGAGCCCTGGAGTGGGCCAACGCCATATGGAGAGAGGGAGATGCGGCTTTGGACAAGTTTGAGGAGTTTTCGACCACCCGCCCAAGGGTAGAGCGGCGGGTGAGCGCCTCTACCATCTGAGGCAGGAGTTCGCCCTGGAGTTTAGGACCCTGGCTGCCGGCGCAGGATGGAGCAACAGGGCCCTGATCGACCATGATCGTTGCAGTCTGCGCGAGGACATCCGTTGGGAGCTGGCCTGCAGAGACACCAACCTCCCGTTCGACCAACTGGTGGACCTGTCTATCCGGCTGGACAACCTGCTGGCTACTCGTGGACGTCCGATCAGGGTCTGGTGGTTCCATCCTCCCACACCCCCTCTCCGATACCTATGGAGTTGGGAGGGGCGGTGAGCAGGGAGACCGGAGGGGGTTCCCGCTCGTGCACCATCTGTGGCTGCAGAGGTCACACTGCCGGTCGGTGCCGGGTTGGTTCCTCTGGGAATCGAGGCAGCAGGCAGGGCGCTCTGGCGTGACCCCAGGTGAGCCGGCACCATTCTCTCCCAGAGCCCTCTGTTGCACATATGTTTGTGTCTGTTACTTTTCCTGAGTTTTCTCCGTATTCCCATCATAAGGCGCTCGTAGATTCAGGCGTGGATGGGAATTTCATTGATAGAGCACTAGCTCATAGTTTAGGGACCCCCATTTTTCCCGTGGATGTGCCTTTCCCCGTTCATGCCTAAGATAGTCGACCATTAGGGTCAGGGATAATTAGGGAGGTCACCGCACCATTGGGTATGGTCACGCAGGGGGGGTCATACGGAGATAATTAGTCTCTTCCTCATTGACTCTCCTGCGTTTCCCATGGTGCTGGGCCTACCCTGGTTAGCTTTTCATAACCCCACTGTTTCTTGGCCAAAGTGGGCTCTCACGGGGTGGTTGCGAGAGTGCTCAGGTAGGTGTTTAGGGGTTTCTGTTGGTGCTACAACGGTGGAGAGTGCTGACCAGGTCTCCACCGTGCGCATTTAACAGTATAACTTTAGACCGTCCCCTCGCCCATACCCGGGCGCGAACCAGGGACCCTCTGCACACATCAACAACAGTCACCCACGAAGCATCGTTACCCATCGCTCCACAAAAGCCGCGGCCCTTGCAGGGCAAGGGGAACTACTACTTCAAGGTCTCAGAGCAAGTGACGTCACCGATTAAAATGCTATTTAGCGCGCACCACCGCTAACTAAGCTAGCCGTTTCACATCCGTTACACGCATTCCCCCTGAATATGCCGATTTGGCTCTCGCCTTTAAAAAGAATGCGACTCAATTACCACCTCATCGACTGGGAGATTGTGCGATAGAGATTGTGTGTATCCATTCTCACAGGCGGAGACGGAGGCTATGGAAACATATGTCCCTGCATCAGGGGTACATTCGGGCCTCCACTTCACCCGCCTCCTCAAGTTTATTTTTTGTGAAGAAGAAGGAGGGGGGTCTGCACTCGTGTATTGACTATCGGGGTCTGAATCAGATCACGGTGAGGTATAGTTACCCGCTACCGCTCATAGCCACAGCGATAGAGTCAATGCACGTGTTTCGCTTCTTCACCAAACTAGAACTCAGGAGCGCTTACAACCTGGTGCATATCCGAGAGGGAGACAAGTGGAAGATGGCTTTCAGTACCACCTCTGGGCACTATGAGAACCTCGTCATGCCGTACGGGTTGATGAATGCGCCCTCAGTCTTCCAAGCCTTTGTAGACAAGATTGTCAGGGACCTGCACAGGCAGGGTGTAGTGGTGTATATTGATGACATTTTGATATACTCCGCTACACGCGCTGAGCATGTGTCCCTGGTGCACAGAGTGCTTGGTCGCCTGTTTGAGCATAACCTGTACGTCAAGGCTGAGAAATGACTGTTCTTCCAACAGTCCGTCTCCTTCCTAGGGTATCGCATTTCGATGTCAGGGGTGGAGATGGAGAGTGACCGCATTGCAGTCGTGAGTAATTGGCCGACTCCCACCACGGTAAAGGAGGTGCAGCGGTTCTTAGGGTTTGCCAACTACTACCGGAGGTTTATCCGGGTTTTGGTCAGGTGGCAGCTCCCATTACCTCACTGCTGAAGAGGGGCCCGGTGCGCTTGCAGTGGTCAGCTGAGGCGGACAGGGCTTTTGGTCACCTGAGGGCTGTTTACCTCGGCTCCCGTGCTGGCCCAGCCGGGATCCCTCTTTGGCGTTCATAGTGGAGGTGGACGCGTCCAAGGCTGGGATAGGAGCGGTGATCTCTCAGCGCTCGGGTACGCCACCGAAGCTCCGCCCCTGTGCCTTCTTCTCGAAGAAGGTCAGACCGGCGGAGCGAAACTATGATGTGGGGGACCGGGAGCTGTTGGCTGTTGTCAAGGCCTTGAAGGCGTGGAGACATTGGCTTGAGGGGGCTAAACACCCTTTTCTCATCTGGACTGACGTCCGTAATCTGGAGTACATCCGGGGGGCGAGGAGACTGAACCCTCGCCAGGCAAGGTGGGCCATGTTTTTCACCCGTTTTGTATTTACCCAGGCTCTCAGAATGCTAAGGCAGACGCATTGTTGCGGCTATATGATACAGAGGAGCGGCCCATGGATCCCACTCCCATACTCCCGGCCTCTTGCCTGGTAGCACTGGTAGTGTGGGAGCTGGACGCGGACATTGAGCAGGCCCGCTCCCCTTCAATGTCCGGCTGGGCGTCTGTACGATCCGTCTGCTGTCTGCAACCTGCTAGTCTATTGGGCCCATACGTCACCCTCCTCTGGTCATCCTGGTATCGGTCGGACGGTGTGCTGTCTTAGTGAGAAGTACTGGTGGCCGTGAGGGTTAAAGGTTTATGTTACCTCCTGCTCGATGTGCGCCCAGTGCAAGGCTCCTAGACACCTGCCCAGAGGTAAGTTACAACCCTTAACCGTTCCACAACGGCCATGGTCGCACCTGTCAGTGGATTTCCTGACTGATCTTCCTCCTTCACAGGGAAACACCACTATCCTGGTTGTTCTGGATCGTTTCTCTAAGTCCTGCCGTCTCCTCCCTCTGCCTGGTCTCCCTACGGCCCTACAGACTGTGGAGGCCTTGTTTACATACGTCTTCCGGCACTACGGGGTGCCTGAGGATATTGTGTCTGATCGAGGTCCCCAGTTCACTTCAAGGGTCTGGAAGGTGTTCATGGAACGTCTGGGGATCTCGGTTAGCCTCCGGTTTTCACCCCGAGAGTAACGGGCAGGTGGAGAGTTTTTTAAAATGTATTGCCAGGACTGGCCGGGGAAGTGGGCAGCGTTCGTGCCCTGGGCAGAGATGGCCCAGAACTCGCTCCGCCACTCCTCCACAAACCTCACCCCCTTCCAGTGTGTTTTTGGGTATCAGCCGGTTCTGGATCCTTGGCATCAGAGTCAGACCGAGACTCCTGCGGTGGACGACTGGTTCCGGCGTGCGGAGGAGAATGGAACGCTGCTCATGTCCATCTTCATCGTGCCGTGCTGCGCCAGAAAGTGGGCACACACCGTCACCGCAGTGAGGCCCCGGTGTTTGCACCAGGGGATCGGGTCTGGCTCTTGACCCGAAACCATTCCCCTTCGCCTGCCCTGCCGGAAGCTGGGTCCGTGGTTTGTGGGGCCATTTAAAGTCTTGAGGAGAGTGAACGAGGTATGTTATAGGTTACAGCTTCCCCCCAATTACCGTATTAACCCCTCGTTCCATGTGCCTCTCCTCAGGCTGGTGGTGGCTGGCCAACTCCAGGAGTCTTAGGTGCGGGAGGTTCCTCCGCCCCCTGTGGACATCAAGGGGGCCCCGGCGTACTCAGTTCGTTCCATACTGGATTTGAGATGTTCGGCGAGGGGCCTTCAGTACCTCGTGGACTGGGAGGGGTATGGTCCGGAGGAGAGATGCTGGATTCCGGTGGAAGACGTGTTGGATCCTTCTATGCTACGATATTTCCACCGTGTCCATCCGGATTGCCCTGCGCCTCGCCCTCCGGGTCGTCCCCGAGGCCGGTGCCGATGTGTGGCTTCAGCCGTCGGGGGGGGGGGGGGTGTACTGTCACGACTTACGCCGAAGTCGGTCCCTCTCCTTGTTCAGGCGGTGTTCGGTGGTCGACGTCACCGACCTTCTAGCCATCATTGATCCATTTTTCATTTTCCATTGGTTTTGTCTCGTCTTCCTACACACCTGGTTCCAATCCCATCAATTACATGTTTTGTATTTAACCCTCTGTTTCCCCTCATGGCCTTGTCGGAGATTGTTTGTTGTATGTAGGTGTTTATTGTTATTCTGGTGGGCGACGGGTTTTGCACCCTCTATTTGTTATTTTGTATACTTTGGTTTTCTGAGGTTTTGATGTTTATTTAACAGCTCCGTTTTTAACAAGTTCATTCTCCTGCGCCTGACTTCCCTGCCACCAGCACGCACCACATTTCACAGATTAGCTGTAGTGCTCTGAATGACAGGGATCAAAGAGAGCCTAGCACATCTGATAACATGAAAAACAACACCCAGACAATCAATACCCAGAACCTGCTTCATGTCACGAACGAGCAATGTCATCAACCTACTGTGCACATCACAGGAGGCTGCTGAGGGGAGGACGGCTCATAATAATGGCTCGAACGGAGCGAATGGAATGGTATTAAACACCTGGAAACCATGTGTTTGATGTAATTGATACCATGCCACTCATTCCACTCCAGCCATTACCATGAGCCCGTCCTCCCCAATTAAGGTGCCACCAATCTCCTGTGGTGCACAACTCACGTTATAAGGATTATTGATTGAATGATGGCTTGATTTCTATACCTGACCTATTAAAGCTTGATCTATTTGATTCATGTCTTGCTAATGGTGAGGAGGGGTAATTAAATATTTGTGTCTCTCACCCACGCTCTGCCCTACATCCCACCCCCACCCCCCTTTGCATCAGTGATTAGGACACACCACCTCACTCTGCTTGCTATTCCACTCACAAACACATATTCTGACTTTCACTCTAGATAAACAAACCCCCAGCGCCCATCTCATTCTATAATTCACTGCTGTCGATGCTCTTCAGTTAACATCTGCCTCTCCCTCCATCAAGGCATAAGGCGAGACCCAGATGCAGATGGTTGGAGTCTCACAATGTTTCTAAATCCAAAAAGGGGTAGGAAAGAGAATGGTCGTGTACAGGCAAAAGGTCAAAACCAGTCAGGGCAGGTAGAATGATCAGGCAGGCGGGAAAGTAGTCCAGAGTCAGGCAGGGGTCAAAACCGGGAGGACTAGCAAAAGAGAATAGAAAAGGAGTACAGGGAAAAACACACTGGTTGACGTGACTAAACATACAAGACAAACTGGCACAGAGAGACAAATAAATAAATACACTGGGGAAAATAAGCGACACCTGGAGGGGATGGAGACAATCACAGGGACAGGTGAAACAGATCAGGGCATGACACTCTCATTCACGCTCTCTCCCCTCTTTATCTTCCTTCCCTTCCTCTCTCTCCTCTTTCTCTCTCTCTCTCTCTCTATCTCTCTCAATTTCAATTCAAGGGGCTTTATTGGCATGAGAAACATATGTTTACATTGCCAAAGCAAGTGAAATAGATAATAAACAAATGTGAAATTAACAATGAAAAATGAACAGTAAACATTACATTCACAAAAGTTTGAATCATTCTCTCTCTCGCATGCTCTCTCTCTCTCTCTCTCTCCCCCCTATTCTCTCTGGCTTTAAATATTTTCTTCGTTCTCAATCTTGTGACAGTTCCAGCCAACAGCAACCTATCCAGTGGACTTTTACAGCCTGATAAACATAAGAGTGAGATTTAAGGGTTTTCATATTTGTCACCTCGCTTTTCCACTGAGCCTTTGTTTTCCCCAGTCCCCCAGGGCTAGTTAAGATGAGAGAATAGAGGAATGGCTTCTGTTGTTTCTAGGCAGCAGCGCCGCAGGTTCTGTGATGCTGGCCATGGAATCTCTATCTGAAGGAAGATCCAGAGGATGTCTGGGGGGGAAGTGGACAGTGTTTTAGACCTCTTAATACTGTCTTTGATTTAGATTTCCTTAATGAGCATGTTACTACATTTACTGGTGTACGTGGGCGGCAATGTCAATTTTTTTTGTCTGAAGTGCATCATTTGTAAAAAGTATCAGAACGTTGTATAGCAGTATAGCAGCTGTATAGCAGCAATGGGTGTGCTTATGCAACTTGCATAATTGTCGTATTGTTTGGCCATAAATTATTGATTTTATTTTTTATTTGATTTGCTTGAGAGCAAGTGAAAATCCGAAATTCAGTGAGATTGTCAAAGGTTACATTAGAAATAGTTGAAATGCTCTAGCACTTAAGCAGATGTTACCAAGGCATTTCCTCACCTGCCTAGGTGTTTGGCAGTGCAAAGACTATCTTGGCACAACCAGGCAGTGAAACTGCTCTCCTGAGCACATGATGCATAAATGAATGACATTCTGCAGGATACAATTTTCATCAGGCCAGAATGGATGTAAAACATGCAACACTCAAGAAACATGTCAAGTGATTAACATTGGAAAATGTACACAGAAATGTAACCTATTGATGGACCTTAAAGCAGATGACCCCCAATTCGGCATCTGAATGTAATGCGCTACAGAGGGTAGTGCGTACGGCCCAGTACACCACTGTGGTCAAGCTTCCTGACATCCAGGACCTGTATACTAGGCGTGTCAGAGGGTGGCTTAAAAAATGGTCAAAGACTCTAGTCACTCAAGTCATAGACTGTTCTCTCTGCTACCGCACGGCAAATGGTGCCAGAGCACCAAGTCTAGCTTCTACCCCCAAGCCATAAGACTGCTGAACAATTAATCAAATGGCCATCTGGACTATTTATATTGACCCCCTCCCCCCTCCCCCCGTTTTTACACTGCTGCTACTCACTGTTTATTATCTATGCATAGTCACTTTACAAATTACCTCGACTTACCTGTACACCCACACATTTTCTTGTATTACGTTTTGATTTGATCTTATATATTTTTTTCTCACTTTAGCCGATTTAGTAAATATTTCCTAACTCTATTTCTTGAACTGCGCTGTTGGTTAAGGGCTTGTAAGCATTTCACGGTAAGGTGTATTTGGCGCATGTGACAAATAAAATTCGATTTGATTTAAAAAAATATATATATATAAACGTAACATGTAAAGATCACAGTAATTTTCCATAGCACAAAGGCTTATTTCTCTCATAGCACAAAGGCTTATATCCCTGTTAGTGAGCATTTCTACATTGCCAAGATAATCCATCCACCTGACAGGTGTGGCATATCAAGAAGCTAATTTAACAGCATGATAATTACACAGGTGCACCTTGTGCTGGGGTCAATAAAAGGTCACACTAAAATGTACAGTTTTGTCACACAACACAATGCCAAAGATGTATCTAGTTTTGAGAGAGCGTGCAATTGGCATGCTGACTGCAGGAATGTCCACCATAACTGTTGCCAGAGAGTTTAATGTTAATTTCTCTACTATAAGCCTTATAACCGCAGACCACGTGTATGGCGTCATGTGGGCGAGCGGTTTGCTTATGTCAACGTTGTGAACAGAGTGCTCCATGGTGGCGGTGGGGTTATGGTATGGACAGGCATAAGCTACGGAAAGTGAACACAATGGCATTTTATCCATGTCAATTTGAATGCACAGAGATAACGTGGCGAGATCCTGAGGCCCATTGTCGTACCATTCATCCGCCGCCATCACCTCATGTTTCAGCATGATAATGCACAGCCCCATGTCGCAAGGATCTATACACTATTCCTGGAAGCTGAAAATGTTCTTCCATGGCCTGCATACTCACAAGACATATCATCCATTGAGATTGTTTGGGATGCTCTGGATCGACGTGTACGACAGCATGTTCCAGTTCCCGCCAATATCCAGCAACTTTGCACAGCCATTGAAGAGGAGTGTGACAACATTCCACTAGCCACAATCAACATTCTGATCAACTCTATGCGAAGTAGATGTGTGGCGCTGCATGAGGCAAATGGTGGTCATACCAGATACTGACTGGTTTTCTGATTCTCACTCTTACAATTTTCCTGATATGCATACAGATGCATATCTGTATTCCCAGTCATGTGAAATCCATAGATTTCGAGCATACAGTGGGGAGAACAAGTATTTGATACACTGCAGATTTTGCAGGTTTTCCTACTTACAAAGCATGTAGAGGTCTGTCATTTTTATCATATGTACACTTCAACTGTGAGAGACGGAATCTAAAACAAAAATCCAGAAAATCACATTGTATGATTTTTAAGTAATTAACTTCCATTTTATTGCATGGACCACTGAGTACTGACCATAAGTATTTGATACATCAGAAAAGCAGAACTTAATATTTGGTACTTAATATTTGCAATTACAGAGATCATATGTTTCCTGTAGTTCTTGACCAGGTTTGCACACACTGCAGCAGGGATTTTGGCCCGCTCCTCCATACAGACCTTCTCCAGATCCTTCAGGTTTCGGGGCTGTCGCTGGGCAATACGGACTTTCAGATCCCTCCAAAGATTTTCTATTGGGTTTAGGTCTGGAGACTGGCTAAGCCACTCCAGGACTTTGAGATGCTTCTTACGGAGCCACTCCTTAGTTGCCCTGGCTGTGTGTTTCGGGTCGTTGTCATGCTGGAAGACCCAGCCACGATCCACCTTCAATGCTCTTACTGATCTCGCGATACATGGCCCCATCCATCCTCCCCTCAATACGGTGCAATCATCCTGTCCCCTCTGCAGAAAAGCATCCCCAAAGAATGATGTTTCCACCTCCATGCTTCACGGTTGGGATGGTGTTCTTGGGGTTGTACTCATCTTTCTTCTTCCTCCAAACACGGCGAGTGGAGTTTAGACCAAAAAGCTATATTTTTGTCTCATCAGACCACATGACCTTCTCCCATTCCTCCTCTGGATCATCCAGATGGCCATTGGCAAACTTCAGACGGGCCTGGACATGCGCTGGCTTGAGCAGGGGGACCTTGCGTGCGCTGCAGGATTTTAATCCATGACGGCGTAGTGTGTTGCTAATGGTTTTCTTTGAGACTGTGGTCCCAGCTCTCTTCAGGTCATTGACCAGGTCCTGCCGTGTAGTTCTGGGCTGATCCCTCACCTTCCTCATGATCATTGATGCCCCACGAGGTGAGCTCTTGCATGGAGCCCCAGACCGAGGGTGATTGATCGTCATCTTGAACTCCTTCCATTTTCTAATAATTGCGCCAACAGTTGTTGCCTTCTCACCAAGCTGCTTGTCTATTGTCCTGTAGCCCATCCCAGCCTTGTGCAGGTCTACAATTTTATCCCTTATGTCCTTACACAGCTCTCTGGTCTTGGCCATTGTGGAGAGGTTGGAGTCTGTTTGATTGAGTGTGTGGACAGGTGTCTTTTATACAGGTAACGAGTTCAAACAGGTGCAGTTAATACAGGTAATGAGTGGAGAACAGGAGGGCTTCTTAAAGAAAAACTAACAGGTCTGTGAGAGCCGGAATTCTTACTGGTTGGTAGGTGATCAAATACTTATGTCATGCAATAAAATGCAAATTAATTACTTAAAAATCATACAATGTGATTTTCTGGATTTTTGTTTCAGATTCCGTCTCTCACAGTTGAAGTGTACCTATGATAAAACAATTTAGACCTCGACATGCTTTGTAAGTAGGAAAACCTGCAAAATCGGCAGTGTATCAAATACTTGTTCTCCCCACTCTATATAATGTCTTGCCTGAAACGAGCAACCGGTTAAACGCCCAAACCAATGGGATAATCCAAATGCAATTATTTAGGTATTTAGTCAATCACGCTATAATCAATAAGCTAGTTCTCAATAGTTGTCATTTCAATGGACAATAGATAATACATTTCAACATCTGAGGACATAATATGACAGAGATTCAAAGAATAGCCTGACTAAATTAAATATCCCTCAATATAGAACATTCTAATTAGTGAGCACACGCACCTGCTATACTATCGTGACCTGTATGTGTGCTTTCCAATCGAGTCCGGAATCCACAAAACAGCAGTGGTGAGTGTAGGCCTTGCCTATAAGTCGGTGATATGATACAATGTAAATTATAACGACAACAAAAAACGTTGTTAAACTTTGAACTCGCATATGATATTGTGTATAACATGTAGCAGTAGGAATATCAGCTTGAAATCGTAACATGAACACAGATTAACACACATTGTTTATTGATTTCAAGTGGAATTCAAGTTAGTTAACAACTTAACCAAACGTAAATCAAAACTAGACTGAAATTACGTCTGTGCCCTGTGTGTAGACAGGCCTAGGAGATCAAATTTCAGAAGTTATATTTGACAATAGTCTTAGATTTTCCACAGTTTTTGTTTTTTGGAAATGTACCAGTAGGCCAATGCAAATCTCTGCTGCTTTGGGCTATTGGAGGATGACACCATTACCAGGGGATTGTCCAATCAGAAGAAGTCCACAAATCAAGAGCCAGACCAAAATACAGGCAAACTCTCAACTCTCATGGACCTTGGGGAATGCAATCCCCTTTGTTCTTCACCCATTACATTCTATATTTGGCTGACTGCACTGAGGAGAGCTGGAGTGAAAAATGGAGGGAGGAGAGAATGCCCTGGTGTCATATCTAATTCTCATGGATTATCAGACTGTGGTTTTACAGCAGTATTTCAATTGGCCTGTCATATTGCATATGGCTTAGTGGACATGTCATTATATTACTATAGGTTTCAGTGAGGCAATAGTGTTGGTGTGTGACCTTGTTGTGTTGTCTCATGACCTCAGTGGTCCAGTCAGGGTGCCAGTTTAGAACCAAGGTTGGTTTCTTTCAGTCGATGTACAGTAGGCCTACTTCTAGCAGTAATGTTCCAGTTTATATCAATTTCAGTGTTACTGAAGTTTGTTCTTAATACAATATCAGCAAGTTTTGATATTCCATTCACCTGGTTAAATGAAGATGATTGCAATGAATGATGATGAAACAGTTCAGTCAAAATACCCTGATCTAATTAGAATAAAGAGCAAACATTGAGAATGTCTCTCAGTTGTCATGTTGTAGTTACTGCAGAGAAGCACAGTAATTTAATAATGTATGCCATGATACTTGATGATGAATAAACTACATTCCAGGATTAAAATGACCTTTGAATGGCGCCGGAGGAGATGGCTGCCGTTTTACGGCCTCTTAACCATTTGTGCTATTGTGTGTGTTTTTTCACATTATTTGTAACTTATTTTGTGCATAATGTTTCTGCCACTGTCTCTTATGACCGAAAAGAGCTTCTGAATATCAGGGCAGTGAATACTCACCTAGTACTGGACAAAGATTTTTATTTAACGAGGTGGACGCAAAGGATTTACTTCAGACACCCGACAAGGCCTTCATCCCCGTCATTCGCAGGAGAAAGAGAAGGAGATATGGAGGACTTAGGTTGTGATGCCTTGTAAGGATATGACGGCTTGTGGGTAATCTGCCTCTACCATCAGTCCTATTAGCCAACGTGCAATCATTGGATAACAAAATAGTTGAGCTACGATCACGAATAGTCTACCAACAGGACATTAAAAACTGTAATATCTTATGTTTCACAGAGTCGTGGCTGAACAACGACATTGATAAAATACAGCTGGCGGGCTTTACGCTGCATTGGCAAGATAGAACAGCTGCCTCAGGTAAGACAAGGGGTGGCAGTTTGTGTATATTTGTAAACAACACCTGGTGAATGAAATCTAATATTAAGGAATTCTCAAAGTTTTGCTCGCCTGAGGTAGAGTATCTCATGATAAGCTGTACACACTATTTACCAAGAGAGTTTTCATCTATATTTTTCGTAGCTGTCTATTTACTACCACAAACCAATGCTGGTACTAAGTCCGTACTCAATGAACTGTATAAGGCCATAAGCAAACAGGAAAACACTAATTTAGAGGCGCTGCTCCTAGACTTTAATGCAGGGAAAATGAAATCCGTTTTACCTAACTTCTACCAGCATGTTAAATGTGCAAACAGAGGAAAAAAAACTCGAGACCACATTTACTCCATGCACAGAGACACATACAAAGCTTTCCCTCACCCTCCATTTGGCAAATCTGACCATAATTATTTCTTCTTTCTCCATAATCTATTCTTCAGATTCCTGCTTATAAGCAAAAACTAAAGCAGGACGCAACAGTGACTCGGTCAATAAAGAAGTGGTCAGATGACGCAGATGCTAAGCTACAGAATTGTTTTGCTAGCACAGACTGGAATATGTTCTGGAATATACCATATCAGTCAATGGCTTCATCAATAAGTACATCAATGACGTCCCCCCCACAGTGACTGTATGTACATACCCCAACCAGAAGCCATGGATTACAGGCAACATCCGCACTGAGCTAAAGGGTAGAGCTGCCGCTTTCAAGGAGCGGGACTCTAACCCGGACACGTATAAGAAATCCCGCTATGCCCTCCGACGAACCATCAAACAGGCAAAGCGTCAATACAGGACTAAGATTGAATCATACTACACCGGCTCGGACGCTCGTCGGATGTGGCAGGGCTTGCAAACTATTACAGACTACAAATGGAAGCACAGCCACAAGCTGCCCAGTGACACGAGCCTACCAGATGAGCTAAATGACTTCTATGCTCTCTTCGAGGCAAGCATCACTGAAGCATGCATGAGAGCATCAGCTGTTCTGAACGACTGTGTGATCACGCTCTCTGTAGCCAATGTGAGTAAGACCTTTAAGCAGGTCAACATTCACAAGGCCGAGGGGGCCAGACAGATTACCAGGACGTGAACTCCCAGCATGCGCTGACCAACTGGCAAGTGTATTCACTGACATTTTCAACTGAGTCTGTAATGCCAACATGTTTCAAGCAGCACCATAGTCCCTGTGCCCAAGAACACTAAGGTAACCTGCCTAAATGACTACCGACCCGTAGCACTCACGACTGTAGCCATGAAGTGCTTTGCAAGGCTGGTCATGGCTCACATCAACACCATTATCCCAGAAACCCTAGACCCACTCCAATTTGCGTACCGCCCCAAAAGATCCACAGATGATGCAATCTTTTTTGCACTCCACACTGCCCTTTCCTACCTGGACAAAAGGAACACCTAGGTGAGAATGCTATTCATTGACTACAGCTCAGTGTTCAACACCATAGTGCCCTCAAAACTCATCATTAAGCTAAGGACCATGGGACTGAACAACTCTCTCTGCACCTGGATCCGGGACTTCCTGACAGGTCACCCCAAGGTGGTGAGGGTAGGTAACAACACATCTGCCACGCTGAACCTCAACACAGGGGCCCCTCAGAGGTGCGTGCTCAGTCCCCTCCTGTACTCTCTGTTCACCCATGACCGTGTGGCCAGGCACGACTCCAACACCATCATTAAGTTGGCCGATGACACAACAGTGGTAGGTCTGATCACCGACAATGATGAGACAGCCTATAGGGAGGAGATCAGAGACCTGGCAGTGTGGTGCCAGGATAACAACCTCTCCATCAACGTGATCAAGACAAAGGAGATGATTTTGGACTACAGGAAAAGGAGGATCGAGCACACTCCCATTCACATCGATGGGGTTGGAGTGGAGAGGGTTGAGAGCTTCAAGTTCCTCTGTGTCCACATCACCAACAAACTATCATGGTCCAAACACACCAAGACAGTTGTGAAGAGGGTACGACAAAGCCTATTCCCCCTCAGGAGACTGAAAAGATTTAGCATGGGTCCTCAGATCCTCAAAAGGTTCTACAGCTGCACCATCGAGAGCATCCTGACAATTGCATCACTGCCTGGTATGGCACCTACTCAGCCTCCGACCGTGAGGCACTATAGAGGGTAGTGTGTACAGCCCAGTACATCACCGGGGCCAAGCTTCCTGCAGTCCAGGGCCTCTATACCAGGCGGTGTCAGAGGAAGGCCCTAAAACTGGTCAAAGACTCCAGTCACCCTAGTCATAGACTGTTCTCTCTTCTACCGCACAGCAAGCAGTACCAGAGCGCCAAGTCGAGGTCCAAAAGGCTTCTTAACAGCTTCTACCCTCAGCCATAAAACTCCTGAACAGCTAATCAAATAGCTACCTAGACTATTTGCATTGTTCTGTACAGGTACCCCCTGTGTAGTGTATATAGCCTCGCTGCTTTTATTTTACTGCTGCTCTTTAACCATTTAATTTGTTTTGTCTTATCTATTTTTTACTTAACACTTTTTCTTAAAACTGCATTGTTGGTTAAGGGATTGTTAGTAAGATTTTCACTGTAAGGTCTACACCTGTTGTATTCGTCACGTGACAAATACAATTTGATTTGATGTGATTGAGGATGACAGTGGCACAAATGCACTGTATTTTGTGTTCTCCCTCACGATCAGTAGTGCCCACTGAATCAGCGGACAACAGTAGTACCCATTCAACAATAGTATAATAATAGTGACCAGAAAAACACTGGCAGCATATAAAACTATTCAGGGATTGTGAAAGATTCAGGAGATAGAACGGAGGGAGGAGTAATGGAGGCTAAAAGGCAAATGGGTTCCCCATCGGTTTAGATGGAGGTGGGCAGCCAGGCAGAGGTTGTAGAGGTGCAACCAGGCAAGCAGGAGCTGCACACACACAGCACACACAGTGAGTTCGTGAGAGAGGTTGGTAGCCTACATAATAAAAACGTACCATTTCCTGTCCGCCCATTACAAGGAAACGCTCTCTCGCTCTTCCAGTTTGCTAGAGGCCAATTATAAAGGGTGTTTGACCTCTCGCATAGTCAAAGACAAATCCTCATTGCTAACACACACCACATGTAATTCACATGTCTGGTCAAAGGTGGCGTGAGGCAGGTGATGTAACACCTCATTGACATCTAGGTGCTGCACAAGATTCAGTACAATTATGTACAAATGTACAGATATAGTGCCTTCAATTTATTTCTGCCTATATTTCAATGGTGTTTTGTTGTTGTTTTTTCCAAGGTGGCAAAGTGCAAGTAGAAATGGTGGGTTAGATAACCATAACATATCAGAATGTGTGGGTGTTACTGACTACAACAAGAAATAATTCTGAACCAAGAACACCATTTATTTTCTAAACTCTACCCAGCCAGACAGTTTAGTGACTATTTACTGCATCTGAGCAGACAGAGTAAATATATACCGTCTGTACGGTTGAGGTGAGACGTGCAGGACTGGCTCAGTTCCACTGAGACTCAGTGCTAACATCTTGCCTGTGAGACGGCTTGTTTGTCTATTGAGTAGAATACCTTGTATTCTAATTGAAGTCTTACCTTCTGAATCATGCAAGTCAGAGACATTAGCGGAATGAATAAAAAACACAATGTGGTTTGCATTCAGAACTCAACATGCTTAAAACAATCGCATGAAGATGAAATACTGTATTCTGCATGTGGATGCGTGTCTTGTGACAGTCACATAATATAAGATCTGCATATCCATTCAATCTATGTAGTATCTTTCCTAATCACTGCCTGTCAATGTTGGTCTAATCTGATTTCCCTGACACCTTACTGCATGTTCTAGGTGTCGATCCAGCATGTTGAAAACTGTGGGCAGGGTAGGCAGTCTATTCTTGGCCATGTTTCAAAGCATCTTAGATGCAGCAGCCTTCCGGTTATATTATCTGCGGTGTGATTTATAGGGATTCAAGAATCCCCATTCGATATTTAAAAGTGATGGGGTGGGAACTTGGTTCCCCAAACTCGGAGTCCTAAGCTGCTTGGGGTTGTGTTGAAGACTTGTGCTATGGACTGGAGAATAGTTTGGGGAGGTATTTATAACAACCTGCAGATGCCCTTGTAGGTACTGCAGGCAGCTAAGAAAGGTTTTATTATGAGTGGGAGTAGAGCGCTCCGATGGAACGGTGTACCAATCACTGCAGTGCTTCTTCTTCCAGGGTTCTGTTCAGAGGAAGGAGTCCCAGTTGTCCTCCTTGTGAACTGCAACATGTGCAAATGCCTTGTTTGATGAATGGAGCATATATAGTATCAATCATGGGGGACACCGGAGGGGAAAGAAGCATCAAAGCAGGATTGTTTATACAGTAAGACACATTAGTAATTACTATATGTTTTCTCACGCAGGAACTTCAGTCCATGATATCCCACAAAACAACAGATATGGGAAACATTTTCATAATGGAGAACGTAAGAGCTGAACAATTGCAGTGGTGAGTATTTTCCAATAACGTTGTAGTTATGGAACAGTGCACAGTGCTATGAAAAACTGAGACTAACTTCATATTTTCCCAATGGTTTCTATACACAATGCAGTTGTTTGGCAAGTTATCAAAATCAAATCAAATTGTATTGGTCACATGTGCTGAATACAACAAGTATAGGCTTTACAGTGAAATGCACATTTACGAGCCCATTCCCAACAGTGCAGAGTTAAAAATTAAGACAAATATTTGCAAAAAAACATGAATATTTTACCCATACCTACATGTACATACTGTATTACCTCAACTACAAGGAGTAACAGTACCGAGTCAATGTGCAGGGGCGCAAGGTAGTTGAGGTAACAGAGGTAATACATTATGTACATGTAGGTAGGGGTAAAAGTTAATAGGCAATCAGGATAGATAATAAATAGAGTAGCAGTAGTGTATGTAAAGTGTGTCTATGTGCGAGTGTGTGTGTGTGACATCAATATGCATGTGTGTGAGCAGATGTAGTGTGTGTGTGTGTGAGTGTGTGTCTGCGTGTGAGTTGGAGTATGTGTGAGTGTGTGGGTAGAGTCTAGTGAGTGTGCATAGATCCAGTGCAATGAAAAACAATGAAGATAAATAAATAAATAATAAAGGGGTTTAATGTAAATAGTCTGGGTAGCCATTTTATTAACTGTTCAGCAGTCTTATGGCTTGGGGGTAGGAGCTGTTCAGGTGCCGTGTGGTTGCAGAGAGAAATGTTTATTACTTGGGTGGCTGGAGTCTTTGACAATTTTTAGGGCCTTACTCTGTCATCACCTGGTATAGAGGTCCTGGATGACAGGGAGTTCGGCCCCAGTGATGTACTGGGCCATACGCATTACCCTCTGTAGCGCCTTGCGGTGCGGCCGAGCAGTTGCCATGCCAAACGGTGATGCAGTCAGTCAAGATGCTCTCAATGGTGCAGCTGTAGAACTTTTTGAGGACAAATCTTTTCAGCCTCCTGAGGGGGAAGAGGCATTGTCATGCCCTCTTCACAACTGTGGTGGTGTTTTTGGACCATGACAGTTCCTTAGTGATGTGGACACCGGGAAACTTGAAGCTCTCGACCCTCTCTTCTACAGATCCGTCGATGTAAATGGGGGCATTTTC
This sequence comes from Oncorhynchus mykiss, assembly GCF_057628025.1. Taxonomy (NCBI): domain Eukaryota; kingdom Metazoa; phylum Chordata; class Actinopteri; order Salmoniformes; family Salmonidae; genus Oncorhynchus; species Oncorhynchus mykiss. The sequence goes on along the minus strand of NC_143026.1, from coordinate 38,235,443 downwards.
GTCGAAAAGCTCCTTTGTCTTTCCCACGTTGAGGGAGAGGTTGTTGTCCTAGCACCACACTGCCAGGTCTCTGACCTCCTCTCTATAGGCTGTCTCATCGTTGTCGGTGATCAAGGGTGAACAGGGAGTACAGGAGAGGACTGAGCATGCAACCCTGAGGGGCCCCCGTGTTGAGGGTCAGCATGGCGGATGTGTTGTTGCCTACCCTTACCACCTGGGGGCAGCCCGTTAGGAAGTCCAGGATCCAGTTGCAGATGGAGTCCTTAGCATAGTGTTGAGCTTGGAGGGAACTATGGTGTTGAACGCTAAGTTGTAGTCAATGAACAGCATTCTCACGTAGGTGTTCCTTTCGTCAAAGTGGAAAATGGCAGTGTGGAGTGCAATAGAGATTGCGTCATCTGTGGATGTGTCGGGGTGGTATACGAATTGGAGTGGGTCCAGGGTTTCTGGGATGATGGTGTTGATGTGAGCCATGACCAGCCTTTCAAAGCATTTCATTGCTACAGATGTGAGCTCTACGGGGCGGAGGTCATTTAGACATGTTACCTTGGCATTCTTAGGCACAGGGACTATGGTGGTTTGCTTGAAACATGTAGGTATTACAGACTGGGTCAGGTAGAGGTTGAAAATGTCAGTAAAGACACTTGCCAGCCGGTCAGCGCATGCTTTGAGTACGCATCCTGGTAATCCGTCTGGCTCTGCGGACTTGTGAATGTTAACCTGTTTAAAGATCTTACTCACATCGGCTAAGGAGAGTGTGATCACACAGTCATCCCGAACAGCTGTTGCTCACCTGTCTTATCCGGTGTCCTGTGTGAATTTAAGTATGCTCTCTCTAATTCTCTCTCTCTTTTTCTCTCTTTCTTTCTCTCTTTCTCTCTTTCTCTCTCTCGGAGGACCTGAGCCCTAGGACCATGCCTCAGGACTACCTGGCCTGATGACTCCTTGCTGTCCCCAGTCCACCTGGCCATGCTGCTGCTCCAGTTTCAACTGTTCTGCCTGCGGCTATGGAACCCTACCTGTCTCAGACCCGCTGTTTTAAACTCTCTAGAGACAGCAGGAGTGGTAGAGATACTCTGAATGATCGGCTATGAAAAGCCAACTGACATTTACTCCTGAGGTGCTGACCTGTTGCACCCTCGACAACCACTGTGATTATTATTATCATTTGACCCTGCTGGTCATCTATGAACATTTGAACATCTTGGCCATGTTCTGTTATAATCTCCACCTGGCACAGCCAGAAGAAGACTGGCCACCCCTCATAGCCTGGTTCCTCTCTAGGTTTCTTCCTAGGTCCTGGACTTTCTAGGGAGTTTTTCCTAGCCACCGTGCTTCTACACCTGCATTGCTTGCTGTTTGGGGTTTTAGGCTGGGTTTCTGTACAGCACTTTGTGACATCAGCTGATGTAAGAAGGGCTTTATAAATACATTTTATTGATGTGGTAAACTCCTCAATGTTATCGGATGAATCCAAGAACACATTCCAGTCTGTGCTAGCAAAACAGTCCTGTAGCTTAGCATCTGCTTCATTGGATCACTTCGGGATTGAGCGTGTCAATGGTATATCCTGTTTGCTTCTAAGCATGAATCCTGAAGATAGAGTTATGGTCCAATTTGCCAAACGTGGGGTGGGGGAAAGCTTTGTATGCGTCTCTGTGTGTGGAGCAAAGATGATCTAGAGTCTTTACCCCTCTAGTTGCATAGTTGACATGCTGGTAGAAATGGATTTCAGTTTTCCTACATTAAAATCACCGACCACTAGGAGCGCCGCCGCTGAATGAGCTTTTTCTTGTTTGCTTATGGCCCTATACAGCTCGTTGAGTGCGGTCCTAGTGTCAGCATTTGTTTGTGGTGATAAGTAGATAGCTACGGAAAATGAAGATGAAAACTCTCTTGGTAAATAGTATAGTCTACAGCTTATCACGAGGGAGCAGAACCCCGAGATTTCATAACACTAGAGATCGCGCACCACTGTTATTAATATAGAGGCACACACCTCTATTGCGCCATCTTCGCTTTCTATGAGTGTAGTGGATTTGGGCGGTATCCAGCATAATCAATATGTCTTTCGCCTCCTCAATGAAGTAGAAGTCCTCGTCCAAATCGAGGTTAGTGATAGCTGTTCTGATGTCCAGAATTTGTTTGGGTCATTGGAAACGATGACTAAAACATTATGTACAAAAAAAAGTTAAGATTAGTGCAAAAAAATACACAAAATATCACACTTGGTCAGGAAAACGGATGCCATTCCCTCCGGCGCCAATCTATCACTCATCACTTAAGTTATGCCAGGAATACGTTAACTGCATATCTACACTAAAGAAAAATCTAATAGTGGGAAAATATATTCTTTCCTCCCTTACCCTGACCAGCGGTTTATTTGTTGCAACAATGAACATGTCTTTGATAAGCTGGTCCTGTCTTTCCGGTAGCCATTTAATTAGTTTGAAATGGCAGTCGTTAGGCAGAGCATTTGTTACTGACAAGAAATCCTTTAAAATTTGGACAGAATCCTTATCCACATCCAAGGACTGAGTGAGCTAAGGAATGTGGAGTAACCTTTGGAAATATTGACTCTGTTAAATCACCTGATCTCCACAGAGAGGCGAAACAGGACCCGTTCTACTCAGATACTCAAGTAGGCTAATGGTAAAGCACTGGGCACAGATGGAGACTAATTTAACCATGTAAATCATGTTGCAATGCATAAGGATTTCCTGTGCGATCTGAAGATCGATATGACTAATTGAGTTATTTGAACATTAAGATATAAAAGCCAGCACAAAGGGACTGTTAAATAGACATGATGCTGGTAATGAAAACAATTTGATCATCACGCCATTATTCTTAAGTGATTTTCAAGAGATTCATTGTTCCTACAAATAATGAGCTTATGCAACCATCTACACATGCTTATCAGCCAATCAAACAACACAGAGTACAAATAACTGCCCAAGACATGAGACCAAAATGATTCTTAATCAGGAACAAAAAATGACAATAAAATCATGAATTGAATTTTGACCTTTCTGTTACCTTCCTTTAATTAATTGAACTATGCAATTGATTAATGAAAATCTTATATGAATGCAAGAGAGCAAGTCCAACAACACCCTACGACACCTACGACAGCAAGCTTATGGCATGATGTTAACTCATTACAGGGTCGTTTCACCTCAAAACGAAGAAGAAAGAGGATTTCAACACCCACCATCTCAGATTGTTCTCAAATTGTTTGTCGTTAGAAAGAGATAAGAGTAGTATTCCTGCAACATTATTTTGTTGAAATACACTTGACAAAAATATAAAACGCAACATGTAAAGTGTTGGTTCCATGTTTCATGAGCTAAAAGAAACGTTCTATATTCACAAAATGTTTATTTCTCTCAAATGTTGTGCACAAATATGTTTACATCCCTGTTAGTGAGCGTTACTCCTTTGCCAAGATAATCCATCCATCTGACAGGTGTGGCATATCAAGAAGCTGGTTAAACAGCATGATCATTACACAGGTGCACTTTGTGCTGGGTGCAATAAAAGGCCACTTTAAAATGGGCAGTTTTGTCACACAACACAATGCCACAAGTGTCTCAAGTTTTGAGGGAGCATGCAATTGGCATGCTGACTGCATGAATGTCCACTTGAGCTGTTGCCAGAGAATTTAATGTTAATTTCTCTACCATAAACCGCCTCCAATGTTGTTTTAAAGAATCCAACCAGCCTCAGACCACGTGTATGGTGACATGTGGGCGAGCAGTTTGCTAATGTCAACGTTGTGAACAGAGTGCCACATTATGGGGGTGAGGTATGTGCAGGCATAATCTACAGACAACAAATACATTTGCATTTTATTTATGGCAATTTGAATGCACAGAGATACTGTGATGAGATCCTGAGGCCCATTGTCGTGCCATTCATCTGCTGCTATCACCTCATGTTTTAGCATGATAATATACGGCCCCATATCGCAAGGATCTGTACACAATTCCTGGAAGCTGAAAATGTCTCAGTTCTTCAATGACCTGCGTACTCACAAGGCATGTCACCCATTGAGATTGTTTGGGATGTTCTGGATTGACGTGTACGACAGCGTGTTCTTGTTCCCGCTAATATCAAGCCACTTCGCACAGCCATTGAAGTGGAGTGGGACAACATTCTACAGGCCACAATCAATAGGCTCATCAACTCTATGCAAAGGAGATGTGTCACGCTGCATGGGGCAAATGGTGGTCACACCAGATACTGACTGGTTTTCTGGTCCATACCCCAACCTTTTTTTCAAAGTATCTGTGACCAACAGATGCATATCTGTATCCCCAGTCATCTGAAATCCATAGATTAGGCCTAATGAATTTATTTACATTTCCTAATATGAACTGTAACTCAGTAAAATCTTAGAAATTGTTGCATGTTGCGTTCAATTTGTTGCAAAACTTTTTTTCCAACAATGAGGAATCCAAAGAAATAGTCAAAAGCCACCCACGGACCCCCCACGCCAAACTCACCCCAACAACGAGTTTCTGGTATCAGTTCTCTGTGTCTGACAAGTAGTTTTGCGCTGCCGCCATACTACTTGTTTCTTCATCTTCATCCTATGTAATGTATTCTCAGTGATTTCTTTTTTTTTACCATGCGTCAATGTTTGGATATGACAGCACAGTCAGGGACTGTGTGGACAGAATCTCACATTCCTGAGACCAGAAACCTGGTTCAGTCTGCTTTCCAACAAACACTGGGAGAAAAATGCACCTTTCAGCAGGCCAATAACTTAAAACACAAGTTCAAATATACACTGGGCTTGCTTACCAAGACAACATTGAATCTTCCTGAAAATCTATAGCAAGACTTGGAAATGGCTGTCAAGCGATGATCAACAACCAACTTGACAGAGCGTGAAAAATTTCAAACATAATTATGTGCCAATATTGCACAACCCAGGTGTGCAAAGCTCTTAGAGACTTACCCAGAAAGACTCACAGCTGTAATCGCTGACAAAGGTGATTCTAACATGTATTGACTCAGGAGTTTGAATTATATTCTAATCAAGATATATTCGTGTTTTATTTTTCATAAATGTTTTACAAATGTTCATGACATTACATACTATTTGTGTAGATGCCTTGACCAAAAATTACAGTTAAATCCATTTAAATCCCACTTTGTAACTACATTTTTTGGGGAAAAGGTCAAGGTGTGTGATTTTGTCCTAAAAGGTAGTGTGCTTTCATCAACATGACTGAATGGTTCAGATGTGGCAGCTGCAAGGTATGTGTCTGCTGAATAGAAAGATGGTACAACAAGACACACTCGAATGAAAACCGCAATATCAATATGCACATTTAGGCTACACATACAAACATAGCTTTTATTGCTCACATAGTCTGTCCTTTATATGTTTTATTCAGTGAATAAACATATTTCAGTGAAAGGATTTTCAAAATATTTTGTTGCTTACCCTGGCTTTGTTTAGGCTGAAGAAGTCCCTGTCACCTTGTTTCATGGTCACAATCCAGGGCTAAACACATTCTCAGAATAGCTCTTGAGGAGAGGAGACATGACAACAAACAATGGCTAACACGTTATCCTCTTCAGAACATCACAGTGCTATTCACAGGGCCCCAAGGGCAATTGTTTCTGGAGCTCAGAAGCTCAAGGTGGCATTGACCCATTACTGTAGTTAAGGTCTCTAAGAACCTGTCTAAAATGAATAATTTTAACCAGGAATAATGACTTAGAAAAAAAAGAAGCTACTGTATATTCTGATCTGATGGAGGTGCTAGGCTATTTCTTGACTCATCCTTAATTATTTTATGTGACAGTCCGAGCCAGTTGCATCAGTTGGCCAATTCAGACTTCGGGATCAGAATTTACACCTGTTGAACCAATCAGAAATAAGACTAGTCGTAGCTAAATCCGTCGTAAGCGATGCACGATCATAAGATTTGATGCAATAGTCGTGTGTGGTCAACTATAATTTCAGCACTGTTTTCATTGAGACAGTGTCATCGCCCTGCTTTGAAACCAGCTAGGGGACTTGTCTTGATTAATCAATCAGTGTCAGATGTTTGTTTCCATTGCATCTCTGTTTGGATATTTGGTAAAAATATAGGCTGGGAAAATGTTAGCTGAATTGAGGTGAGTGCTCATAGTGCTAATCTTTAGTCTACCTAGTTCGCTCATTTATTAGCACTGCTCAGAACATTTTGCTACATTTTACGTAGCCTAGTATAACAAGTGGATTTTTTTGCTCTCCACTCGCTTAGTAATCTAGCCTATATCCCGACCAAAAGTTCCCCAACTTGCCTGATAATCAATCAATGTGATTTTGTTTCACTGTATCTCCGTCTGTATATTTGATCTCTGGCTGGGAAAATAAGTGGAGGTGGTAGCCAATCTACTAGTTTGCTAATCTATCACTGATCAGACATGTTTAGCATGCTATAATTAAGAAATAAGGCACGAGTGGGTGTGGTATATGGCCACAGCTAAGGGCTGTTCTTATGCATGACGTGATACGGAGTGCCTGGCTACAGCCCTTAGCCGTGGTGTATTGGCCATGCACCACAAACCCCTGAGGTACCTTACGGCTATTATAAACTGGTTACCAACATAATTAGAGCAGTAAAAATAAATGTTTTGACATACCCGTGGTATACAGTCTCATATACCACAGCTGTCAGCCAATCAGCATTCAGGGCTCGAACCACCCAGTTTACAACGTATCATAAATCAAGTGTATCATTTTACTATTGACTCATGCATAGGCAACTCGAAAGACTGGAGGTTGTGAAATATGAACACAAGACATATATAGATTGATATTATTTTCTGTGTGTATCATGATGAATATAGTCCCAATTTGAATCCCTACGCCTGCTCTCTACTAGGTATAATGCAACAGGTATAATTTTTAGGTCCGGCATAAAACTCATTTTTGTTGGATGTTGAGTTATGACCCCCTTACGACCAATGATGTATACAAACCCTGGATTGCTGATGCTATGTTTTGGCAAAGATTATGGATTTACTGACAAGATGCTTGTCTCTCCGCCCTAACAATGGGAGTCGTTGTCCACAATGGAGCACGACGTGCTGTCTAGCTCCCGTCTATCCTTTCTTTGGATTGGTGGATACATTTAATTATTTTAATACTTGTTTGAATATTCGATGAGGATTGTTGACGTCAACCACATGTACACAATGGAGAGATGCTATTCTACTAGCCTCCAACCATGATTATGCATAGTCATCACAGGACAACTCCGATATATAAGTGTTTTTTCTCAGAGTTGTGTGGATGTCATGTGCCCTACTTATATCAGTACACTTGTAACAACCTAATGATTATGAAACTTCTATTCAATCAAATACATTTCACGTAGCAAATAAGCCATACATTTTTTTGTTGTTGACCAAATTCGACACTCATTGACCACCATTCAAAAACTCATTGCTTGGTGGGTGAGAAAACGAAGAAGAAAAACGCTACCTGCTGGAGGGAGACAGATTTTCAGCTGAGTTGGGCTTCTCTTTACCTCTTCCTCTCTGATTTTGGCCAATGAGAGGCTTTGATGCCACTGATTTCTAAATATAGCATAATCAAATTATAAAACTACTAACTATAAGATTTCACATTCCTTATAACTGTAAAATACACATTTGTGTGTTTAGTGCATATTTTCTAAAGGTCTCTCTTAATCAAAACATCTGCCCCCACCGCTGTGAACGTCACACAGAGCTTTACCCTTTCATCTCATTGTATTTTTATTTAACCTTTACTTTATCAGGAAGTCATACTGAGACCAAGGACTATTTTACAGATGTGGTACAGAAATGATAAATACATAATATAAGCAAAGAAAAACACAGTCATAAAAAACAAACACATTCCTCAGTAATATGTATAGGGATCCCGAGTGGCACAGCGGTCTATGGCACTGCATCTCAGTGCTAGAGGCGCCACTACAGACACCCTGGTTCGAATCCAGGCGGTATCACAACTGCCCATGATTGGGAGTCCCATAGGGTAGCGCACAACTGGCCCAGAGTCGTCCGGGTTTGGCCGGTGTAGGCCGTCATTGTAAATAAGAATGTGTTCTTAACTGACTTGCCTAGTTAAATAAAGGTTACACAATAAAGTCCTCAATCAGAGGCACCAAAACTTAACATTTTGAAGATTGTTCAACAAATAAGGTGCAAGGTAATTCAGCTTTTAGTTAACTCAGTAGAGACCAAATGCATTTCCAGAGTTAACCATCCCTGAGACCGGGTGTGGTAACTCGTAAGTCTAAAGTTTAGTAAGGATGTTAAGTACAGTGAAAGTCTTTGTAAAAGAGCTTTATGCATGAAACATAGCAATGTATCAACCTACGTGACATCAAAGAGGGTCAACCAACTTTCTGGTTGAGAATGCAGTACTTAAAGCGTAGTGCGCAATGATTAACTACATCTAACAGCTTTAATGAAGTGTCAGCTGCTTTCATATTTACTGAACTAAATTATAAACGCAACATGCAACAACTTCAAAGATTTTTACTGAGTCACAGTCTATATAAGAAAATCTGTCAAATTGATAAATTCATTTGGCCCTGATCTGTGGATTTCACATGACTGTGAATACAGATATGCATCTATAGGTCACAGATACCTTAAAAAAAAAGGTAGGGGCGTAGATCAGAAAACCAGTCAGTATCTGGTGTGACCACCATTTTCCTCATGCAGCGCAACACATCTCCTTCGCATAGAGTTGATCAGGCTGTTGATTGTGGCCTGTGGAATGTTGTCCCACTCCTCTTCAATGGATGTGCGAAGTTACTGGATATTGGCGGGAACTGGCACACGCTGTCGTAGATGTTGATCCAGAGCATCCCAAACGTGCTCACTGACATGTCTGGTGACTATGCAGGAGATGGAAGAACTGGGATATTTTCAGCTCCTTGTGACATGGGGCCGTGCATAATCATGCTGGAACATGAGGTGATAGTGGCAGATGAATGTCACGACCATGGGCTTCAGGATCTCGTCACGTTATCTATGTGCATTAAAATTTGCATGAAAAAAATGCAATCGTGTTGTCTGTAGCTTATGCCTGCCCATAATATAACCCCACCGCCACCATGGGGCACTCTGTTTACAACATTGACATCAGCAAACCGCTTGCCAACACAACGCCATACACATGGTCTGCGGTTGTGAGGCCAGTTGGACAAACTCTCTAAAACAATGTTGGAGGCAGCTTATGGTAGAGAAATTAAACACTGGAATGGTAGATTTGCAGTGGAAGAAAGTGCAAAGTAGAGATAGAAATAATGGGGTGCAAAGGAGCAAAATAAATAAATACAGTAGGGGGATAGGTAGTTGTTTGGGCTAAATTATAGATGGTCTATGTACAGGTGCAGTAATCTGTGAGCTGCTCTGACAGCTGGTGCTTAAAGCTAGTGAGGGAGATAAGTGTTTCCAGTTCAGAGGTTTTTGTAGTTTGTTCCAGTCATTGGCAGCAGAGAACTGGAAGGAGAGGCGGCCAAAGGAAGAATTGGTTTTGGGGGTGACCAGAGAGATATACCTGCTGGAGCGCGTGCTACAGGTGGGTGCTGCTATGGTGACCAGCGAGCTGAGATAAGAGGGGACTTTACCAAGCAGGGTCTTGTAGATGGCCTGGAGCCAGTGGGTTTGGCGACGAGTATGAAGCAAGGGCCAGCCAACGAGAGCATACAGGTTGCAGTGATGGGTAGTATATGGGGCTTTGGTGACAAAACGGATGGCACTGTGATAGACTGCATCCAATTTATTGAGTAGGGTATTGGAGGCTATTTTGTAAATTACATCGCTGAAGTCGAGGATCGGTAGGATGGTCAGTTTTACAAGGGTTTGTTTGGCAGCATGAGTGAAGGATGCTTTGTTGCGAAATAGGATGCCAATTCAAGATTTAACTTTGGATTGGAGATGTTTGATGTGAGTCTGGAAGGAGAGTTTACAGTCTAACCAGACACCTATGTATTTGTAGTTGTCCACATATTCTAAGTCAGAACCGTCCAGAGTTGTGATGTTGGACGGGCAGGTGCAGGCAGCGATCGGTTGAAGAGCATGCATTTAGTTTTACTTGAGGCCACGGAAGGAGAGTTGTATGGCATTGAAGCTCATCTGGAGGGTTGTTAACACAGTGTCCAAAGAAGGGCCAGAAGTATACAGAATGGTGTCGTCTGCGTAGAGGTGGATCAGAGACTCACCAGCAGCAAGAGTGACATAATTGATGTATACAGAGAAGAGAGTCGGTCCAAGAATTGAACCCCGTGGCAGCCCCATAGAGACTGCCAGAGGCCCGGACAACAGGCCCTCTGATTTGACACACTGAACTCCATCAGATAAGTAGTTGGTGAACCAGGCGAGGCAACTATTTGAGAAACCAAGGCTATCGAGTCTGCCGATGAGGATGTGGTGATTGACAGAGTCGAAAGCCTTGGCCAGGTCAATGAATACGGCTGCACCGTATTGTTTCTTATCGATTGCCGTTAAGATATCGTTTAGGACCTTGAGCGTGGCTGATGTGCACCCATGACCAGCTCTGAAACCAGATTGCATAGCGGAGAAGGTATGGTGGGATTCGAAATGGTTGTAATCTGTTTGTTGACTTGGCTTTCGATGACCTTAGAAAGGCAGGGTAGGATAGATATAGGTCTGTAGCACTTTGGGTCAAGAGTGTCCCCCCCCTTTGAAGAGGGGGATGACCGCAGCTGCTTTCCAATCTTTGGGAATCTCAGACAACACAAAAGAGAGGTTGAACAGGCTAGTAATAGGGGTTGCAACAATTTCGGCAGATCATTTTAGAAAGAAAGGGTCCACATTGTCTTATTCTTAACTTGTTACAGAGGTGGTCCCTGCACAGGGACAGCTCAGCAGACATTTCAGAGCGCCACCTATAGTACTCGAGTATAGTACTCGATAAATCTCAAACTTTCATAAAAATACACATGCAAGGTACTGAATTAAAGCTACACTCGTTGTGAATCTAGCCACCAAGTCAGATTTGTAAAATGCTTTCGGCGAAAGCATGAGAAGCTATTATCTGATAGCATGCACCCCCCCAAAACACCAGCACGACACGTAAACAACAGATTTTGCGGTAGCCGGCGCTACCCAAAACGCATAAATAAAATATAAAACATTCATTACCTTGGACGAGCTTCTTTGTTGGCACTCCTATATGTCCCATAAACATCACAATTGGGTCTTTTTCCCGATTAAATCCGTCATTGTATACCCAAAATGTCATTTGCTGAAGGCCAGTCTGATGCTGCAAAAAGCCCATTTACAAGACGCAACGTCACTTTTTAAAATGACAAAAGTCGCCTATAAACTTTTACAAATCACTTCAAACGACTTTTCTAAACCAACTTTAGGTATTAATAAACGTTAATGATGTATCAAATTGATCACGGGGCGATCTGTATTCGATAGCAGCAAGTCTGGAAATCATCGTCCATTTTTTCAGTTTCACAACATACTGTGGTGCGCCTCAAGAAAGGAGGGGCTTATTCGTGTTGTAACCAAGGATAAATAAATCAGAAAATTACAGCAATGGCGACATCGTACAGGGGGTCCTCATTTATTTTATGTCGCCTTAAACAATACATTGAATGGCGGACGAATATTTTTGTTTTGTTTTTGGTAAACAGTTTTACCAGGGATTTTTACTCCTAAACACGTTCTGTTTTAGCCACAGACCCGATTTAACCAGTTTTAGAGACTTCAGAGTGTTTTCTATCCACACATACTTATCATATGCATATACCATATTCCTGGCATGAGTAGCAGGACTTTGAAATGTTGCGCGATTTTTAACAAAAAGCTGTGAAAATTCGCATCATCCATAACAGGTTTTAACTAACTTAACTTAGATTCTTAACTAACTCATCAATATGCTTTTTAAAAGACAGGTGGGTTTTGAAATCAATTGAGTCAGATTAAAATCAATGCATATACTCTTAAACTGATCTGAGACCGGGGATAGCTAATCTAGAATTAAATCCCCTAAAATAACCAACTACTTGGTGTAGCTTCTGTTGCAGGTTTGGGTCTACCATGAGGGGCAGGAGGGTCCCAGGGCTGTCCTAGGGACGCGAGTAGAGAGGGCAACCAAAACTAGCCTGGGAGGGAGGTTGTGGGACCCTAGGGTAGTAGTTGGTGCTGTGTAGAGCTGGGCTGAGTTGAGGTGGGCCTGGTCTGATAGAGATGTGCTGTGATGGTCCGGATCTAGTAGAGCTGTGCTGTGATGGGCTGGGTTTGGTTGTGCTGTGCTGAGGCGGGTCTAGTCTGGTAATATGGGAGGGAGGTTGTGGGAGAATTGAAGTGGGTGGTGTGGAGGGCAGTGTAGCCAGCGACGCTCCTTAGTGGGGCCTCTGTGACTGCGTATGGCTTGGGCTAGGCTCAGTGTATCTGCATGCAGTTCCTGGGAGAGAAGTGGTGGAGCATGGTATGGGGGGGCAGCGTTTCTGGCTGATCTCCAGTCTCTGTGAGGTGCCACCAGATGTAGGTCTGAAGGAGCATCTGATTTGTCTCAGGGTTTGTCTCAGGTGGCTGGTCTGCTGCTCCTGTGGGGTGAGGACGACTGGACACCCAGCAACATCCTGGCAAAGGTGGGAACAGCCATTTGATCAAATTTACATTATCATACAGACAGTCCAGACTAAAGGTGGGATGGTGTGCCAACTTTACATTTGGCCATTTAGCACATTACCGGGAGAGGCTGGCATTGTTTGCTGATGACACAACAGTGGTAGGCCTGATTACCAACAACGATGAGACAGCCTATGGGGAGGATGTCCGAGAACTGCCAGTGTGTTGCCAGAACAACAACCTCTCCCTCAATGTGAGCAAGATTAAGGAGCTGATCGTGGACTACAGGAAAAGGTGGGCCGAACAGGCCCCGTTATCATCAACGGGGCTGTAGTGGAGCGGGGCGAGAGTTTCAAGTTCCTTGGTGTCCACATCCCCAACGAACTATCATGGTCCAAACACACCAAGACAGTCGTGAAGAGGGCACAACAAAACCTTTTCTATCTCAGGAGACTGAAAAGATTTGGCATGCATAGATTGGACAGCCGGGACGTAGGCATCTGACACAGACTTGCCATGTGAATCTACTAAAGAAATGGAATGCACGTGATGTATTCTACTCTATTTGCCCGAAGAAAGCTACCATAGAGACCGAGCCAGCGGAGGTGCCAATGGGGGTGCAGCTGAGCCAAGCCCAGAAGCAGGAGCTGAGGGAATTGGTCGGCCAAAACCAGGATGTGTTCACCAGTGAACTAGGACACACCGATCTGGTACAACACCGCATCATCACCGAATCAGGGAAAAAGTTGAAGTTGAGACCCTACCGCATACAGGAAGCAAGGAGAAAGGCTGTCAGGACCAAGGTAAAAACAATGTTGGATACTGATATAATTGAAGAGTGAAATAGTGAGTGGTGCAGCAACATTGTGTTGGTGCCGAAACCAGACAGCACAATCCGATTCTGTAATGATTTTAGGAAGGTAAATGAAATCTCAAAGTTCGATGCCTATCCCATACCCCGAATTGATGGCTAGGGACCGCCCGATTTATCAGCATGCTCGACCTGACAAAGGGTTATTGGCAGGTGCCCTTAGCTCCCAAGGCACAGGATAAAACTGCTTTCGCCACCCCGCATGGTCTGTTCCATTACAAGAAGCTGCCCTTTGGACTGCACAGGGTCCCAGGCCACCTTCCAAAGGTTGTTGGACTGGGTTCTCCGACCCCATCAGAAGTATGCGGTGCCATACATCAATTATATTGTAATCCATGGGAGTCAGTGGGAGACCAATCTAAACCAGGGGAGCGCGGTAATGCAGGCCTTACGGGAGGCGGGGCTAACAGCAAACCCAAAGAAATGTCAGCTTGGCCTGCGGGAAGCTGAGTACCTGGGGTACATGATCGGGTCAAACACCAGGTGAAGAAAGTGGAGGAGATTCGGAACTGGCCCCGCCCACTCACCAAGAAGCAGCTACGCATGTTTGTGGGGTTGACTAGTTACTACTGGAGATTTATTCCCCACTTTGCCTCCCTAGCCAGCCCCCTGACAGATCTGACCAGGAGCCATTTGCCCGCCCAGGTGAAGGGGACCGTGGACACAGAGAAAGCCTACCAGGACCTAAAGGGAGAACTTTGTTCTGGACCAATGCTGGTGACACCGGACTTCTCCAAACACCCATTCATGTACATTAGATGGAAGCTAAGATGTTCCACAGTGGAGAAAGAATGTCTAGCGATCAAGTGGGCACTAGAAACGCTGAAGTATTACTTATTGGGATGGCATTACGACTTCACCCTCGTAATGGACCATGCACCACTAGTTTGGATGTCACGGAATAAGGACAGTAACGCCCGGGTCACCTGCTGGTTCCTTTCCTTGCAACCTTTGCTTTCTCTGTCGTCCACAGATCAGGTGTAGCCCATGGAAAGATGCTCTCTCCAGGAGGGATGCTCTAGAGAGCTGAACTGAGATATCTGGCAGCCTGTTGGCTCCACTCCCGGGCCTTATATAGACTTCCTGCCCCAACGAGGCAAGGCTGTGTTTCGTTAAGCCAGGGAGTGCTTGGGGATAAAGGAGGAAGCAGCCTGCACAAAGGGGCAGAGCAGGAGAGAAAAACAAGAGCTTCATGAAGAGTGGGAGAAGCGAGAGCAAGAGCTGTGTGATTACCTGTTGTGACCTGGACTGTCGGACTACCCCCCCTTGTGTACTGGACCGGATTGGCTGAGGAGCCAAGTGTGAGGATTATCCCTGGAAAACGGAATGGACAACGAGAACGTCTTGTGTACCGAAATCCCTAACAAACCCCCATTTGCTTTCTATTTGTGCTACTGGTGCATGTTTTGGTATTGAACTTGGCGATGTGGAAACCCCACACCCTCGAGCCTGCTACACTATCTATGTTAACACGCTGTATTGTCCAATTAGGTTACATTTATACCGTTTCACCATCCCCTGATATTTATAAGGAACGTTTAACTGTGCAAGCAGAATTTGACACATTATTAACAGACCAGGTTACTGAACTGCTTGTCAAGTCTAGGAGCACTTACTATGAACAAGGAGATAAAGTCAGTGAATGATTAGCTCACAAGTTACGTCAACTATCATCACACCAGATTCCTAAAATGTGTACATCATCTGGGATATCATTAGACCCTAGGGGGATCAATGATGTGTTCAAGAGATTTTACCAGTCTTTATATACTTCTGAAAGTAAAGCGGATATAGGAATTGGATGATTTCTTCCACTCCCTTGCTGTGCCTTCTATCAGCCAGGATTTGGTAAAACAATTCGAGCAGCCGATCACTGTTGAAGAATTGTCTAATATTGTCAAATCCCTTCAATCTGGGAGAAGCTTTATAAAAAGCATCTCTCCAAAATGGCCCCTATTCTAATTGAAATGTACAATGAAGCATTTGTAAATGGTGCTCTCCCACAGACTCTCACTAAGGCAAGCACCATTTGTTTTATTCTTAAAAAAACAAACAAAGACCCTCTTGACCCTATCATACTGCCCAAATTAGCCTGCTAAATGTTGACTATAAAATACTAGCCAAACTTCTGGCAACATGTCTGGAAACAGTCCTCCCATCAATTATCTCTCCGGATCAAAACGTCATTTATTAAAAATAGACACTCATTCATCAATCTTCGATTATATCTAATCCCTCTGTCACCAATGCCTCTGAAGCAATTATATCCCTGGATGCGGAGAGAGCGTTTGACCGGGTGGAATGGAAATACCTTTTTCACACTCTAATAAATGTGGCTTTGGCTCCAAATTCATTACTTGAATAAGACTTCTGTACTCATCCCCTCAAGCCTCTGAGTGTTATTAGTCCTGACAATCAGATAGCTTCCCTTTGCAACGATCGACACGCCAGGGTTGCCCTTTTAGTCCCTTACTGTTTGCCCTCACCATAGACCTCCTTGCAGTAGCACTCCGCTCCAACCCCTCATCAAAGGTATAGTCAGATATGGACACAAACACAAACTGTCTTTTATATGTAGATTATTTATTATTTTACACATCCAACCTTACTGTTTCTGTTCCTGCTGCCCTTGCCACTTTCACATCCTTTGGTCACTTATCAGGGTATAAACTGAATCTCAGTAAAAGCAAATTGATGCACAATGTGGCTGCAAAAAAAATTCCCTTTACATAACTGGACATTTTAAAATTGCTCATAGTCGTTTTATTTATCTCTGGGTACACGTCACAAACATATTTGAAAACCTTTTTCAGGCCAACTTTGCTCCTCTTTTAACCCTTACTGATGACAATTTGGAACGCTGGTCTTTGCTACACATCTCCTTAGTCGCAATAATTAATTATTTTAAAATTAATGCTCTCCATAAATTCTTATCTCTATCAGTGCCTACCGAATTTTCTTCCCAATACATTTTTCAAAAAGATCAACGGCCTAATTCTACCTTTTTATATGGGACAAAAAGCCCCTTAGGATCTGAAAACAGATTTTGCAGAGGCCCAAAACAGATGGCGGTCTAGCGCTACCGGATTTCAGATTCTATTATTGGTCCGCTAACCTTAGGATCATTCAGTACTGGTTACAGAGCAGAGAGATATTCCCTCTTAGCACTGTTGGCTAAGGGCTTGTAAGTAAGCATTTCACGGAAAGGTCTACACTTGTTGTATTCGGCGCATGTGACAAATACGATTTGATTTAGCCTCTTGATGGTGGCAGGGTGAAAACCCCTCTGGAGCAGGGTGGAAATTACAATCCTAGCATCTGGGAAGGTGGTAGAGGCCCTCTCATACCCCTCCCAAGTGATGTGGCCACCTTTTCCTGTTGGTAAGCATGCAGGTAATTGGTTCCAGTTATGTACAATGATAAGGCTCGGTGAGCTGGGCCACGGTCAGAAGCTCTAAGGCTCTAAGGCTCTAAGAAGCTCTAAGGCTCTCTCAGATGTGGGGCACCACAACTTTGCCACCACTCAATTTTTTAAAAGTTCATACTAATTATTATATTTTCCATTGGAGTCCATCATCAAAACAATGTCAGGCGTCTTATCAGGCCTGTGAAGGATGGCTGGAGTGGGAGCAATCTCAGGCCGTGAGACTGGGGTGGAGGGGGTCAGCAGGGTTGGTGGATTGGTTGGTTGGCTTGGTTGATGGGTTTTTACGGGTGGTGGCTGACCAATTCCTGCTCCTTCTGCAGATCCTGGAGATAGCTTATATTGACTGTACTCTGCGCACTTACAACCTGAGGGACTAGTTGTCCTCCTCAAAGCACCTGATAGCAGACGACAACTCCCAGATTTGATCCCTATGCTGACTCACCAGGCTGATCTCCTCCTCTCTGAGATGCTGTGATACTGCAGGTGTCACATGTGAGAGTGGCATGCAGAGGGCTATATGTGCTGCAGGTGGGGGAAGGAGAAGGACACTGGGGACTACATCCTGGGATACAAAGGAAATGGAGCCTGTTGTAGGCAATTTTGGTGGAGAGGTTTTGAGTTTGGCAACAAGAGGTTTATTTGGATTAAAGTACTGGACAAATGTATCCAACTGGCCTATGAACCTTGAACCATCACAGTGCCATTATTATAAATATAAATTTTACATTTTGGGGTGGAATCAATGTACAATTGCCTCATTTGTTCTGTTTTCTGACATGTTAAGTTCATTGTTGGGCTTTTGGAGAGCTGTGAGCCCAGCATTTTATTTCCTTGTTTGCTTTTAGGAAGAAGTCTGCCATATGTTGTTTCTCTTAGCAATTTATTTTTGAGTAGATTTTTTTCCTGACTCACTTGTAAAATGTTCAGGATAAGTGATGGCAAGTGGAAACAATGCTTAGAGAATGCATCCGTCTTCATCTCCATGGTGACCTCTTTAAACAATGCACTCTGCTCTAGAATGATGTGCATCTTGATGAAAGCACTTATTTAAAAAATATGTTGGGACAAATTTACTTACATGTGTATTAAAGTAGTCAAACGGTAAGTATTTGGTCCCATATTCATAGCACACAATGACTAAATCAAGAAACCAAACAATGTACCAGGCCAGCTGTGATTTACAACCTGTTGTGCAATATTTGTTGGACTACAAAGAAATGTATTGGTGAATTAGTTATATTAATCATGCATTGAACTGCATCCATCTATTCTGCCAATGCCTTAATGTACATAACTTCTTATAAAGTTTGTTTTGAAGCATAAACTGGGAATTTAATATTTTTGACTGATATTATGATTGTCTCTTTCGTATCTTTAAGGTATGTTAATGCTGTCAGTTACACTTTTAAAGAGTCCCTGACCACACTGATTGGCACTTGTTTTTCTGTTACTCATTCGAAAAACAAGATTTCAGTCTTAGAGGTTTGTATCCTGACCGATTCCATGTTTAGTTAATTATGTTTGTCCCCCATGACAAACTGTAGATGTGGAAGTGGTATACCGTATTTACCATGAAAAAGCAAGGTATTTTTTGCAAAAACTATGCATGGCCATTATATTTCTGTTTTCATAGAAAGAATATAGCCAGCTACATTTCCTATTATTTCCTTAAAGTTAATCTAGCATTTTATTGCAGAAAAGTAGGCTGGCTACACTGAGAAAAGAACCAGAGAAAAGTAGCTATACATCAGTGCTGTCTGCTGATAGAATGTCCTTCCCCGAATTCTCATCCAATGCCTTTTATATATTTTTCCTGCGTGAAAAACAAATAAACTTAGGGGTCTTATTAACACAGAATTAACTTGCCAGTTATCTAAGTACGTGGCTGCATTTACAAGGTGATGGGGCATCATCACGGCTTTCTGCCGTGTTTGAGAAGTCAAAGCCCATTGGATGAGTTATCTGTACAGGTGCCACTGCCATCTTTTGATTTCCTTGCATTTTTTCTCGTCTCAGTTCATCTGCCAGTCTGCTCCTCCCCTATCTTCTAGGAGCAGGCAGGCAGGCCTATTGCCCTAGAGACTCGAGACCCCACACAGACACAACGTGTACACATGCTGCTCCAGAGCCAGTACTGTTCATTTGCACAATGTCTCTTGTTCACATTCACTTGTAAATGTCCGACCTCACCCAAAATGAAATTCGGTAGCTCATATATATTTATAAAATGTTATGAGTTGGACTACCTGTCTTTGCAATTAAAAAAACAACATTTGTGCTCGTTTGCATATTTAGCTAGCAGCCGCCATGGCAATTCGCTGTTACTTGTGCAAATGTTATTAGTATTCTGGGCTTTTTATTGCATTTTTTGTGCCCCCCTGTGTACTAAACCGGTAATACCGTAAATCCTGGGATGAGAGAAGAACAGTACGACAATATGAAAATCTGGATACTGGCCAACCCTACATGGAAGCCTAAGTCACTTCCTCAAAATCTCCAGAATGAATCTAAGAACTCAATTAATCTGTAGTTAATTTTTATGTTTTTGCCGAGGATGTTTTAGTTGCACAATTTTACATCTGACTGTGGTGTTTGTTGCAGTATTTCTCAAAAACAATGCTCTACGTGTTGTCTCATGTAAACAGTTGGAGTTGCTGGGCAGGTCTATTTCACTATCTATGCTATTGGATTGAGAGCAATCACCGCAGCTGTTCACTCCATGTTCGTGGGCAAATGGACATCATCAAATCAAAACTCAACCTTCATATTTACCCATTGTGACAAAAGGATATTCTAAACTCCATTTTAGATGAAACTGACTTAATGACCAAAATAATCCTGCCTACACTTTGTAGTCAATTTTGACAGTAGAAAAACTATTTCTGACTCATATTGATGCCACAGGCTGTTTTCAAAGGGATTCTTCACTTTTTAAAGGCAGTCATTTTTTAAAAGACTCTCTGTCACGCCTTGACCTTAGAGCCGTTTTTTTCTCTATTTGGTTAGGTCAGGGTGTGATGTGGGGTGGGCATTCTATGTTTAGTGTTTCTTTGTTTTGGCCGGGTATGGTTCTCAATCAGGGACAGCTGTCTATCGTTGACTCTGATTGGGAACCATACATAGGCAGCCCTTTTTCCCACCTGTCTTTGTGGGTAGTTAACTTTGTTTGTGGCACTTAGTCCTGTAAGATTCACGGTTGTATTGTTTTTGTTGGAGACATTATAATAAAATGTACACTCACCACGCTGCACTTTGGTCTACTTCCAATGACACCCGTGACACTCTCTCAACACTTTGAATGTTCACACCTCCATTCCATGTGCTCTTTTGCTTGTTCACCTGAATGCTTGTTTCCCTATCAAGGCATGAATTCTTCAGAAATCCATCAAATTCTTCCTCCCTCTGTTGGTTTTGTGGGTTGGATGTGCGCTGTGTTAAGAAGCAGTGTGGCTTGGTTGGGTTGTGTATCGGAGGATGCATGACTTTCAACCTTCGTCTCTCCCGAGCCCGTACGCGAGTTGTAGCGATGAGACAAGATAGTAGCTACTTAAACAATTGGATACCATGAAAAAGGGGGTAAAATTTAAAATAAAAAAATACATTAAAAAAAGTCCCTGTCTTAGGTTAGTTAGGATCACCACTTTATTTTAAGAATGTGAAATGTCAGAATAATAGTAGAGAATGATTTATTTATTTCAGCTTTTATTTCTTTCATCACATTCCTGGTGGGTCAGAAGTTTACATACTCAATTAGTATTTGGTAGCATTGCAACTTGGGTCAAACGTTTTGGGTAGCCTTCCTTCCACAAGCTTCTCACAATAGGTGAATTTTGGCCCATTCCTCCTGACAGAGTTGGTGTATCTGAGTCAAGTTTGTAGGCCTCCTTGCACGCACACGCTTTTCAGTTCTGCCCACAAATTTTCTATAGGATTGAGGTCAGGGCTTTTTGATGGCCACTCCAATACCTTGACTTTCTTGTCCTTAAGCCATTTTCCCATGACTTTGGAAGTATGCTTGGGGTCATTGTCCATTTGGATGACCCATTTGCCTACCAAGCTTTAACTTCCTGACTGATGTCTTGAGATGTTGCTTCAATATATCCACATACTTTTCCATCCTCATGATGCCATCTATTTTGTGAAGTGCACGAGACCCTCCTGCAGCAAAGCACCCCCACAACATGATGCTGCCACCCCCATGCTTCACGGTTGGGATGGTGTTCTTTGGCTTGCAAGCCTCCCCCTTTTCCTCCAAACATAACGATGGTCATTATGGCCAAAAAGTTATATTTTTGTTTCATCAGACCAGAGGACATGTCTCCAAAAAGTATGATCTTTGTCCCCAGTTGCAAACCGTAGTCTGGCTTTCTTATGGTGGTTTTGGAGCAGTGGCTTCTTCCAGCATCGTCACAAGGTCCTTTGCTGTTGATCTGAGATTGATTTGCACTTTTTGCACCAAAGTACGTTCATTTCTAGGAGACAGAACGCGTCTCCTTTCTGAGCAGTATGACGGCTGTGTGGTCCCATGGTATTTATACTTGCATACTATTGTTTGTACAGATGAACGTGGTACCTTCAGGCGTTTGGAAATTGCTCCCAAGGATGAACCAGACTTGTGGAGGTCTACAATTTTTTTTTCTGAGGTCTTGGCTGATTTCTTTTGATTTTCCCATGATGTCAAGCAAAGAGGCACTGAGTTTGAAGGTAGTCCTTGACATACATCCACAGGTACACCTCCAATTGACTCAAATTATGTCAATTAGCCCATCAGAAGCTTCTGAAGCCATAACATAATTTTCTGGAATTTCCCAAGCTGTTTAAAGGTACTGTCAACTTAGTGTATGTAAACTTCTGACCCACTGGAATTGTGTTAAAGTGAATTGTAAATGAAATAATCTGTCTGTAAACAATTGTTGGAAAAATGACTTGCCAAAACTAGTTTGTTAACAAGAAATTTGTGGAGTGGTTGAAAAATTAGTTTTAATGACTCCAGCCTAAGTGTATGTAAACTTCCGACTTCAACTGTATATCCTAATTCTTGTTGTTGTCCTTGTTGGGTTTATCGTCCCCCAATCCCATTCCTGCCTTGTCTTGCCTGATGATTCACCAGATTAGCCTTGCCAGAACCAAGTTGAATCGATCACTCCAAGATCTCTGACTTCAGTGCATTCAAGTAAAGGAAAGGGAAAGCAGGATACCTAGTCAGTTGTTCAATTGAATGTATTCAACTGAAATGTGTCTTCCGCATTCAACCCAGCCCCTCAGAATCAGAGGTGCAGGTGGCTGACTTAATCGACATCCACATCATCGGCGCCCAGGGAATGAAGACAACTGTGAAAAAGATAAGCTCTAAATGGAAAAAATGGTTTTGAACGGTCATCCAACTCAAATTTCCAAGTCGGGAACTCGAGCCTCTTTCTTGAGTTCCAACTTCCCGACCTTAAGATCACTGACGTCATGATTTGACTTCTTTTTTTCCTTAGAGTTCCCAGTTCTCTTCAAAGCACCATGTGTCAGTGGCTGAGAAATTTGGATCAGCCAGGAGTTGGACAGTCGGAAGAGCGAATAAAATGGTAGGAGGGACAGCCCAGCTTCAAGTGGTGTCAGATTTGACATCCAATGTCACACAGGTGGAAAAGATACCGCTCAATGCAAGCCATTTAGGGGGTCATCACCAGTTACCACAGCCACAAAGTCATAAACCCCGCCTATTTCTGACGCAGATCGCGCTGCAAGTCCTGTCTCTCCCATCTCCTCATTGGTTTATAGAAGCAGGTACCCACGTGCCATCTCCTCATTGGTTATACCCACGTGGGTGATTGAAAGACGAACTCTTGCCGGTTGTCGTGGTAATACTATTAAAGTTTATATGCCAATCACCATATGGATAATTGTGGATTAATTGTCGAAGTAGAGGACCTTGTGCATTTCAGGTAAAATAACAACCTAATGTTTATATCCCAGGACAAATTAGCTAGCAACAGCAAGCAAGCTAAATAGGACAAATTAGCTAGCAAGTGCAAGCTAACTAGCTAAATTGCCATGAATATGTAATGCTTTTCGACCTATCCCCAAATTAATGTCATTGGTTCAGAGTTTGTTTTGATATTTTAACCTGCGTGTTGTGATCGCGTTTGGTGTAGGGGGACAAAATAAATTTGCACACGATGGTGCACGCGCGCAGCCGGTTTGGGTTCCGTGTTAAGCTATTTACTGTATTACAAAGGTAATATTGAAAAGTAACATTGAGTTGTTTAGTTGACAACGCACTCAAATGTACTTACTTTCAGTAATCTTTCTCTGATTTGTATCCAAGCAGTAGATAGGCTATCTCCTTTACATGTTGATATTTACTGCTTGGATAGTTCCATCTGAGCCACTGGCTTAATCCCATTCTTTAACTTATCTTTGAGTTGGACAGCAGTGGGGTCAAACTGTAGAACCCAGTTCCTACATTTGAATATATATATATATATATTTTCTTTTTCAAACAAAACTACACTACATTTTATCTCGGGGACCCTCAGGATGACAAATCAGAGCAAGATTACTGAAAGTAAGTACATTATTTACCTTCAGAGGTGAATTATCGAACCAATTGCCATGATAAGTGTTTTGTTGTTGTGCACTACCCTCAAACAATAGCATGATATTTTTTTTGACTTAATAGCTTCTGTAAATTGGACACTACAGTTAGATTATCAATAATTTAAGCTTTCTGCCCATATAAGACATGTCTATGTCGTGGAATTGGCTGTTGTTTACAATGTCACATTATTGCATATTGAGCAACAACTGTCCCGGTTTAGGGACACCAATCCCATAGAGGATAGAAAAAATAAATTATGCCCCCCCACTTCTTAAACCGAAGTTACGCCCTTTGGTTTGCCTATGTTGAAATTTGGTTACCATGATGACATAATCCTGTGGTTGAAATTCCACCCTCAGAACAACAGTTTGCGATGATGACTTTATTCAAATCCAATTTATTTTCCATGTAGGTCCACGTCACACAATACATTGACAAATTACGTTGAAACAACGTTGATTCAACCAGTATGTTCCCAGCGGGGTGATTTCTTACTTTGTGTTCAAAACACTTCCGTTCATGCAATTTAATGTATGCCTCCAGTTGACTTTGTGGAATGACCTTCACTCTTTCAACCTATAAACAGAGTACAGTACATATCGTGTGTACAGAAAAGACACAAAAGCAAGAATTAAAGATCCCAACCTTGAACGTCTGCAATGTCTGTGTTATATTAGTATTCTATGTTGTACTATTGAGACTTTGATTAGTATTGAAAGATCAATGAATGTGTAGACCTGTCTAAAACAATACTTACACTTTTACGACTTGAATAGTTGGTTTAGCCCTCCGCTTTCAACCTCTCAGTTCTGTAACTATTTTAACAGGATTGGTTTCCACAGAGATGGTTCTTTGATAAAGAATCACGTGTAAGCTACTCCCTCTGTGCTGCCATCAACATTGATGTTTCCTTGAGAGTAAAAAGGTTCAGAGGAGCTAGAGTAAATGAAGGAAACACACCTTCAACAGGGCTAATGGCTAACCTAAGGAAAACAAAACTAATAATGTAAAAATGCTCCTCATTATCAGCAGTTTCCTTTTGTTGACATATTGACATGTGCTACAATCTAGACTAAGTAGTAAGCAGATATAATGGTCTCAATGTTTATACAATAGTCTCAATGTTCATATTCTGCATATTGCTCTCAGCTATTGAATGGAGGGTCATTCTCGAGAATTTGTAAGAAATCCCATAATTGTGGATAGAATAGCCTGTGTCTGTAAGTAAGGAGAACAAAAGGAGTATCCCACTGTGCATTTAATGGCACCGAACTGGCCCAGCTCACATAAAAGAATATGATACATGTCCTGGAGTGCTTTCACTAGCGCTAGCTGACTTTTGCATTCACACGTGAGGAAAATAGGGGTTAAAGGATTTCTGTCCCATAGGATGGTCCCTGATCCATCATGTGTTGGAGTTGCCCTATGAAAAAGTTCTGCCTGTTAGAATATGTGGTGAAATAAAAGAGAATATTTAACTACCACATCCGTGAATGTGAATTACATAATAGAAAATGTCTCAATTATGCATGTGGATAATGTGTTTTATGCTTATACTGAATATCAATATGTGAAACTGGATGTCAACTTTACATAATATGTAAAGGGAATACATGTGAAAGGGTGTGCAGGATGTGCTCTGTAGAGGGGATGGTTGGTTGTGTTGTGTCCAGAGGAACAGTCTGTCTCTGTCTGTCTGAGAATGCTGGCTGCTTGTTCTCTGTTCTTCAGCCGGTCGATGCTTGGGAATCTCAGTCCTACCTCTGTTTTCTTCTGGCTCCTGATGCTTTGAAGAGGTCCTGAGCATTGTCCAGAATACTGAGCATGTGTTGGTCTGCAGTGACAGGTTGATTGTAATGGCCTGTCTCACACACACACACACACACACACACACACACACACACACACACACACACACACACACACACACACACACACACACACACAGGGAGAGAGAGCCCTGCTTCCTCAGAGTTGCTAAAGTGCCTGCTTATTACTGATTAGCCAGATGCCCCTAACCTTTGAATTCAAGGGTGGAATATACATATTCCGATGTAAATATCATAGCCATCATCCTCATGGTCTTATTTGAAAAATAGATTATTTAATATCAATTTGATATCCTGAAAAAATAAAGGATAAATAAAATAATCATAATCAACAGCAGCAACAAGAAAGGTATAGCAACATCATCGTATACAATTTTACTGAGTTACAGTTCATATAAGGAAATCAGTCAATTGAAATAAATTCATTAGGTCCTAATCTATGGATTTCACATGACTGGGTAGGGGCGCAGCCATGGGTGGGCATGGGAGGGCATAGGTTCACCCACTGGGGAGCCAAGGCCCAGCCAATCAGAATAAGTTTTTCACCACAAAAGGGCTTTATTACAGGCAGAAATACTCCTCAGTTTCATCAACTGTCCAGGTGGCTGGTCTCAGACAATCCCACAGGAGAAGAAGCCAGATGTGGATGTCCTGGGCTGGCGTGGTTACATGTGGTCTGCGGTTGTGATGCCGGTTGGACATACTGCCAAATTCTCTAAAACGACTTTAATCATTAAATTCTCTGGCAACAGCTCTGATGGACATTCCTACAGTCAGCATGCCAATTGCATGCTCCCTCAACTTGAGATATCTGTGGCAGTATGTTGTGTGACAAAACTGCACATTTTCGAGTTGCCTTTTATTGTCGCCAGCGTAAGGTGCACCTGTGTGATCATACTGTTTAAATCAGCTTGTTGATATGGATTATCTTGGTAAGGGAGAAATGCTCACTAAGAGAGATGTAAACACATCTGTGCACACAATTTGAGATAAAAAACATGGGAACTTTTGTTTAAGCTCATGAAACATGCAATCAACACTTCACATGTTGTGTTAATATTTTTGTTCAGTATATATTAATAACAGTTCAATCATTCAGGAGCCAGATATTTCTCTTGGGGAACAGGTTTCCAGGTTTCCTTCTCTTGGGGAACAGGTTTCCAGGTTTGCCTTTTCAATAGAGTTAATCCATATCAAATATTTCCTGCTCTTAGTACCTTGCCACCCAACTGCTAGAATAATACATTCGTACCACCCCTATTTTGACCAAAACCAAAATGTACTCACTAAATTTTCTTCAGTTCCAGTCTCTCCTCCTCATAGTTAGATTATTTCTTCCTCCTGCTCTCTCTAATCACAGTTTTTATGTAGATCTGATGGCCCAGTGGGAGGAGAGGCTGTGAATTTAAGGCCTATCCATAAATCAATCCCTTTTTTGTAAAGTTGCAGAGGTCATTGGATTGGAATGGTGTCTCATTGTGAATTCCAGTCAGGATGACTTGGAGCTCCCATAAGGATGGTGTCAGTTGTATGGGATGGAAAGGTTACCCTTCCCCTTTACTGTCGGCATCATAACGACTTGTGTGCTCTTGGGCATTCCCAATGAGCTGTCACACTCCATTGTCTCTCTCTGTGAAATACAAAGCCTTTCCTTTGTATGAATGATTAATATGCACATTCAGAAAATAAAAAGATAGTAGCACATAGCTTCAGTGCAGATGGTAAGAATGGAGCTCAAATGTAGTTTTTTACTGTATTTAGGTGGTAATCATACACTGAACAAAAATAGAAACGCAACATGCAACAATTTCAACTATTTTATATTGAGTTACAGTTCAAAAAAGGAAATCAGACGATTTTAATAAATCGAATCTATTGATTTCACATGACTAGGAATACAGATAGGCATCTTTTGGTCACAGATACCTTAAAAAAAGGTAGGGGCGTTGATCAGGAAACCAGTCAGTATCTGGTGTGACCACCATTTGCCTCATGCTGTTCGACACATCTCCTTGGCATTGAGTTTATCAGGCTGTTGATTGTGGCCTGTGGAATGTTGTCCCACTCCTCTTCAATGGCTGTGCGAAGTTGCTGGATATTGGTGGGAACTGGAACACGCTGTAGTACATGTTGACCCAGAGCATCCCAAACATGCTCAATGGGTGACATGTCTGGTGAGTATGCAGACCATGGAAGAACTGGGACATTTTCAGCTTCCAGGAATTGTGCACAGAACCTTGCACCATTGGACCGTGCATTATCATGCTGAAACATGAGGTGATGGCGGCGGATGGATGGCATGACAATGGACCTCCAGATCTTGTCACGGTAGCTTTGTGTATTCAAATTGCCATCGATAAAATTAAATTGTGTTCGTTGTCCGTAGCTGATGCCTGCCCATAATATAACCCCACCGCCCCCACCCTCCACATTCTTTTCTCTGATGGACATTCTTGCATTCAGCATGCCAATTGCACACTCAACTTGAGACATCTGTGGCATTGTGTTGTGTGACAAAACTGTACATTTTAGAGTGGCCTTTTATTGGCACCAGCACAAGGGGCACCTGTGTAATTATCGTGCCGTTTAATCAGCTTCTTGATATGCCACACTTGTCAGATGGATGGATTATCTTGGCAAAGGAGAACTGCTCACTAACAGGGATGTAAACAAATGTGTGCACAATATGTGAGAAACGTATGGACATTTTCTGGGATATTTTTTTCAGCTCATAAAAGTGGACATAAAAAGTGGACATAAGAAGATAGTCAACAGTATTATCGTTAGTGGTTTTCTGTGGTCACCGAAGCTGAAATGGTCTCTCCTTAGAGGATCATGCACTTCATCACTTTGAGAATTAATCTGTTTGGCTATCAGTTTTTCAACTCTACTCAGAAGGGGGAATACTGGCTACATCGATTCCAGTCAGTCAAAGCCCTGCCTGTTTGTTTGGGGATCTTGTGAGAGTCTTTGGATAATTACTAGAGCTTCATTCAACTGATCATTAGTCGTCTAGATACTAGAGGCATTTCCCCCTTTCATTTATATGTTTTAAGTCAGTTTGTGAAGTAAACTAGTTGAGAGAAATGTGCTTTGTGGCACTGTTTGTCGTCAGATACGTAGGCCTATTTGAGCTGTGATTTTTTAACCACAAAATTGGGATTTTTCACTTCTGTGCTGATTTAGAGACTTGGGGGAAAGAGAGTAAAATCATGATATTGGCAGGTGATTCATCCGCACTGTCAGTGGTGGGTGTAGCTGGTGCATGGAAGTCAGGCGCAGGAGAGCAGAGATGAATGGACAAAGCACTTTACTTAGGCAATCATAAATATAGAACGCGACCACGTCACAACACAAATGCACAAAGAACAAGTGAGGCAGCACAAAGTACAAAACCCAAGTACAAAGTACCGGCTGCCACAAAGCACGGGTATAAAACAAAGCCCGGCGCAAACCAGCCGGAAGCGTACCAACCTTGACAATAAACAATACCCCACACAGACATGGAGGGAACAGAGGGCTAAATACACATGTCATTTGGTAGGAGATGTAAACCAGGTGTGCAGGAAGACAAGACAAAACAAATGGAAAATGAAAGGTGGATCGGCGATGGCTAGAAGACCGGTGACATCGCACGCCGAACTCCGCCCGAACAAGGAGAGGAACCGACTTCGGCGGAAGTCGTGACACGCACGACTTAGACAATTATCTTCTAATGCCCTTCCGTACTTATTTATAATTGGTAGCCATTAAGAATTGTACTCTTTAAAGTTGGAGCTAAAGAAAGAAATAAGGACCATATCTGAGATTGATAAGTGACATGTCAAACAACTTGATATTATGTTGTCTTTCAAAATGGTTGTTTGGAGCATTGCTTTACATGTAGATAATCTTTTTTTAGTTTGAGTCCTACCACTCACAGTACATTCAGAAAGAATTCCGACCCCTGTTTTTCACATTTTGTTACGTTACAGTCTTATTCTAAAATGAATATGATCGTTCCCCCCCCCCCCCCCCCCCCCTCATCAATCTACACACAATACCCCACAATGACAAAGCAAAACCAGGTTTTTAGACATTTTTGTAATAAAAATAAAATAAAGTATCCCATTTACATAAGTATTCAGACCCTTTACTCAGCACTTTGTTGAAGCACCTTTGGCCGCGATTACAGCCTC
Organism: Oncorhynchus mykiss; assembly: GCF_057628025.1. Lineage (NCBI taxonomy): Eukaryota > Metazoa > Chordata > Actinopteri > Salmoniformes > Salmonidae > Oncorhynchus > Oncorhynchus mykiss. The sequence goes on along the minus strand of NC_143026.1, from coordinate 38,205,934 downwards.
AAATCTTCTTGGGTATGATGCTACAAGCTTGGCACACCTGTATTTGGGATTTGCTCTGATTCTTCTCTGCAGATCCTCTCAAGCTCTGTCAGGTTGGATGGGGAGCGTTGCTGCACAGCTATTTTCAGGTATCTCCAGAGATGTTAGATCGGGTTCACGTCCGGGCTCTGGTTGGGACACTCAAGAACGTTCAGAGACTTGTCCCAAAGCCACTCCTGAGTTGTCTTGGCTGTGTGCTTAGGGTTGTTGTCCTGTTGGAAGGTGAACCTTCGCCTCAGTCTGAGGTCCCGCTCTGGAGCAGGTTTTCATCAAGGACATCTCTGTACTTTGCTCTGTTCATCTTTCCCTCGATCCTGATTAGTCTTTCAGTCCTTGCCACTGAAAAACCTCCCCACAGCATGATGTGGCACCACCATGCTTCACCATAAGGATGGTGCCAGGTTTCCTCCATACGTGACGCTTGGCATTCAGGACAAAGAGTTCAATCTTGGTTTCATCAGACCAGAGAATCTTGTTTATCATGGTCTGAGAGTCATGTGCCTTTTACTGAGGAGTGGCTTCCGTCTGGCCACTACCATAAAGGCCTGATTGGTGGAGTGCTGCAGAGATGGTTGTCCTTCTGGAAGATTCTCCCATCTCCACTGAGGAACTCTGGAGCTTTGTCAGACTGACGATCGGGTTCTTGGTCACCTCCATGACCAAGGTCCTTCTCCCCCGATTGCTTAGTTTCGCCGGGCGGCCAGCTCTAGGATGAGTCTTGGTGGTTTCAAACGTTTTCCCTTTAAGAATGATGGAGGCCACTGTGTTCTTGGGGACCTTCAATGCTGCAGACATTTTTTGGTACCCTTCCCCAAATCTGTGCCTCGCAACAGTCCTTTCTCGGAACTCTACAGACAAGTCCTTTTTGCTTTGAGAAAAATAAAGAAACATGCACACGGCTCTTGATAGTATCACTGCTCCTTAATAAGCTTTACGTATTGGCCTCACGGCCTTCATCAGAGTTGTTTTTTTTTGCTCTGACATGCACTGTCAGCTGTGAGACCTTATATAGACAGGTGTGTGCCTTTCGAAATCATGTCCAGTCAATTTAATTTACCACAGGTGGACTCCAATCAAGTTGTAGGATGATCAATGGAAACAGGATGCACCTGAGCTCAATGTCGAGTCTGATAGCAAAGGGTCTGAATACTTTTTTAAAAATGTACTTGTTTTTTCTTTGACATTGACTTGTGTGTAGACTTAGGAAAAATGATAATTTAATCAATTTTAGAATAAGGATGTAACGTAACAAGATGTGGAAAAAGTGAAGAGGACTGAATACTTTCTGAATGCACTGTATGTATACTGAGCAAAAATATGAATCTAATATGTAAGATGTTGGTCCCATGTTTCATGAGATTAAATAAAATAACCTTATTTATCCCACATTTTGTGCACAATTTTGTTTACATCCCTTTTAGTTAGCATTTCTCCTTTGCCAAGATAATCCATCCACCTGACAGGTGTGGCATATCAAGAAGCTGATTAAACAGTATGATCATCACACAGGTGCACCTTGTGCTGGTGCCAATAAAATCTTTTTGTATCCAAATCCGGCTTTAAACTTCTTCACAACAGTATCTCGGACCTGCCTGGTGTGTTCCTTGTTCTTCATGATGCTCTCTGCGCTTTTAACGGACCTCTGAGACTATCACAGTGCAGGTGCATTTATACGGAGACTTGATTACACACAGGTGGATTGTATTTATCATCATTAGTCATTAAGGTCAACATTGGATCATTCAGAGATCCTCACTGAACTTCTGGAGAGAGTTTGCTGCACTGAAAGTAAAGGGGCTGAATAATTTTGCACGCCCAATTTTTCAGTTTTTGATTTGTTAAAAAAGTTTGAAATATCCAATAAATGTTGTTCCACTTCATGATTGTGTCCCAGTTGTTGTTGATTCTTCACAAAAAAATACAGTTTTATATCTTTATGTTTGAAGCCTGAAATGTGGCAAAAGGTCGCAAAGTTCAAGGGGGCCGAATACTTTCGCAAGGCACTGTATCTTGATTACATAGTCAGTACATGTTAGAATCACCTTTGGCAGCGATTATAGCTGCGAGTCTTTCTGGGTAAGTCTCTAAGAGCTTTCCACACCTTTGTTCCTCACCTTTCCACATACTTCAAACTGACAAATTGGTTGTTGATCATTGCTAGACAACTATTTCCAATTCTTGCCATAGATTTTCAAGTAGATTTAAGGAAATACTTTAATTCGGCCACTCAGGAAGATTGACTGTCTTCTTGGTAAGCAACTCCAGTGGAGATTTGGTTTTGTGTTTTTGGTTATTGTCCTGCTGAAAAGTGTATTCATCTACCAGTGTCTGGTGGAAAGCAGACGGAACCAGGTTTTCCTCTAGGATTTTGCCAGTGCTTAGATCCATTCCGTACATTTTTTGTATTTTTTTTTAAACTCCCCAGTTCTTAACAATTACAAGCATGACATAACATGATACAGCAGCCACTATGCTTGGAAATATAGAGAGTGGTTCTCAGTAATGTGTTGTATTGGATTTTCCCCAAACATTACTGCTTGCATTGAGGACAAAAAGTTAATTGCTTTGCCACATTTTTCGCAGTATTAATTTGGTGCAGTGTTGCAAACAGCATGTTTTGGAATATTTTTTATTCTGTACAGGTTTCCTTCTTTTCACTCTGTCAATTAGGTTAGTATTGTGGAGTAACTACAATGTTGTTGATTCATCTTCAGTTTTTCCCCATCACAGCCATTAAACTCTTAACTGTTTAAAGTCTTCATTGGTCTCATGGTGAAATCCCTGAGTGGTTTCCATCCTCTCCGGCAACTGAGTTAGGAAGGAAGCCTGTATCTTTGTAGTGACTGGGTGTATTAATACACCATCCAAAGTGTAACTAAGAACTTCACCCTGCTCAAAGGGATGTTCAATGTCTGCTCTTTTTTTTACCCATCTACCAATAGGTGCCCTTCTTTGCGAGGCATTAGAAAACCTTCCTGGTCTTTGTGGTTGAATCTGTGTTTTAAATTCACTGCTCGACTGAAGGACCTTACAGATAGGAAAATATTGTGTACAGAGATGTACATTCAAAAATCATTTTAATCACTATTATTGTACACAGAGTGAATCCATGCAACTTATTATGTGACTTGTTAAGCACATTTTTACTTCTGAACTTATTTGAATAATTATTGACTCAAGACATTTCTGCTTATTTTTGTTATTCGTAAAAAAATAAATCAAAAAACATAATTCCACTTTTTACGGGTTGTGTGTTCACACACAAAAAAAATGTCATCAATTATAAATTCAGGCTGTAACATAAGAAAGAGGAAGAAGTAAAGGGGTGTGAATACGTTCTGAAGGCTCTGTCCTGTAGCTATCCCAAAGCTACAGTATGTCATTAACACTTGTAACCAAGGGGATGGTTGTCTGCGGATTGGAATTTTCTCACTGTATTTTCTCCATATACCCTGTCTGTTGGACTAGCAATATTTACGGGCTGGGCTGGGCTGGGCTGCATGTACCATGATGCAGTGCAGTGTTGAGTGTTCATTTCAGGACTACAAAGCCACAGAGGAGACAAAGGCGCTGCAGGATGTCTGGCTCTGAAGCTGAATGACAAAGAATCAGCAGGGGCGACACTGCTCAGATGGAGGAGTGACAGGATTTTTTTATTTTAGGAAGGAAGGTTGACTGAGGGGAATATAGACGGGGGGGGGGGGGGGGGCTTGTAAGGCTCAGAGTTATTTGTGTTACACAGTGGATTTTAATGCATCGTGTCACATGGGATACTTTGACCAATCCTTGTGCTTGGCTGTCGTTCCTCTATCCTTTTGTCTCCTTCTCCCAATTGTTTCGCTAGTCTACAGTAAGCTCATCAAACTTTTTCTCTCTCTCTCTATCTCTCTCCGTCAGGCTCTCTTTGCTCCATTATTAATCTCTTATCATTCTAAAGCCAAACACCAGCATCTGTTTAACTGGGATCAGAACAGCCCACGTGATCCTTCTTCAAATATCCTGATTCCCTGTCCAACTATATATGCAATATTTCCTCATCATCCCCCCCCCCCTCCTCTGCCCCCATGTGTTTCAGTTCAGTGTCAATAAGAAAATAACATAAAACATGCTGCAAGATCAAAAAGCTGAAAGATGTTCAAGGGGCTGGACAGGATTTGACCGTTATCTAGAAGCAGAGCAAGGTCTCTTTTCAATAAATGGTCTGCACCACAGTACACGTAACAGCTTTATACATTGCTTTTGCATTATTTATCCAGCTCAGGCCTGAGCCATTATTCAGGGACTCTCCATCCCTCAACCACTCTCTTTGTTTGTCCAGAGAAAGAGTGAGTGATTGAGAGAGCGAGATGGAGGTGAAATGAAGTGCATTTTTGAGGGGAATATATCTTAAAACACTGCCTTTCTCTACATGATAGAAAAACCAATGCATTACTAAGAGGACATTTCCACTCAATTCCCTTCAATTCAATAAGATAAGTCAAAAGAGTGAACTGACAGAAATCATTCTCACGATTTCTTGGGATTTCCACAGCTTTAAGGAATATGATATTTCAAGCATGTCTGGCTCAGGCTGTAAGAACTGTAATTCTACAAGAGGACCATTTCCCATTCACCTCGCTACCTTCCAGCCTTCTGCTAAAGAGAGAGAGAGAGAGAGAGAGAGAGAGAGAGAGAGAGAGAGAGAGAGAGAGATGGAGAACAGAGGATTCATAGATGAGAGCATCCTGAATCCATTCCAATGTAATCACAGAGGTGGCTATGCAAGAGGGATAGCCATGGAGCCACACACCTTTAACAGTCTGCTGGCCTCTAATTGTCTTAAGGATCAGGTTGATATAGGTTGTTCTTGTCTTTCTGTGGGACACCCTGTGAGTAAATATTTCATCAGGTTTCAGGTCTGAGCTCTTCATCCTGCTGCTGGAGCCCCACAGCTCTGTCTGTGTCGGGCTGTTGGGGGGCATCAGTGGGGCCGAGTCATGATAACCCAGATCCTCTGCTCACAGTTAATAAGATTTGACTGAACCTGTCCCTGCGCAGCTGGCAGCCATACGTTCCCCCATCAAGCATGTAATTGGTAGGGACACAGAAACACCACTCTTCCCTCTGCATTGTGACCAGGTGACCCCTCGCCACTCCTGTCCCTTATGTGCTGCTAATTAAATCTACTTCCACTGATATCGTCTTTAACAGCTGACAAACGGAGGGCAAGGGGTCTAGTTTTTTTTCTGATATTGCCTGCTGTACAAGAACATCTTACGCTACATTGTAGATTTGCATATTTCTGCAGAGCAGGGGGCAGGAAGAAAGCTGCAGGTGGAATTGCATCACACACACACACACACACACACACACACACACACGTTGAATGAAAAAAAGGAAGACCAAATGGAAGAATCAAGTAAAGCTCAAATGGTTTGGAATGCAAATGTATTTCTGTTATCTACTTGATTATATTCGGAAGTGAGGGCCCCTTGGACACGGCAAAGAAAATAATGACTACAGCCTCTTATTCCTTCCTTTGTCGTGCAAATCTCTCTTTTTTTGAAATCCCATTTTTTTCAACTACAGCACAGGGAGATTGGCTGGATCACTGGAGGGGAGGTAGTCTTTCTTCACACACTCAGCCTCAGGGCCTGGCTGGACCAGAGAACTCCGAGGGTATGCTTCCCCGGGAGACAAGAGTAATTGTTTCTTGATGGGCATATGTGTGATCATGCACAATGCTTAAATGAGTTGAGTATATGCACATAGTAATTTACCACTGGTTAGAGTGATATCATGTGACCAGTTTGGCAGCAGAGCATAGTATGAGTACGTTTTCATGAGTGAGTTAAGTTTTAAGTGAGTGTAAAATGCACTGTAACTCGTCATCTGTATCAATTAGCTCGGCGGTTTTCATCCATGAATTATATATTGCATCCCTCAGACAATGGAACCACTTCTGACTGACCACTTCTGATTGAAAATGACAGCTGAGGTCAAGCTATTGAGTGCTGACTGGGTCACATTGGGCATTGATATTCATGTAATTTGAGGAGCCAAGTCTATGGACAGGCTGAGGATGTCCATATTGATCACAGCTCCAGGATAACAGACACTTTGCATAATAAAGAAGGCCTCTCTGAACTGAAGAAGGACTTCTCCCACAAGTTCTGAAAATGTTGACAAGCAAGCTGTCATTTCCCTAATTAATCAAATCAAACCTCAAACCACAGCTCTAATTAAGAGATCGCTACCTGTCTGTGAGTGATTAGCTACTCTCTATTGTTATATTGTTTTATTCTAGCAAGCACTCACTATGACTATGTATTGGTTTCTATCCAATAATGGTGCAATAAAATAAAATAGGTTTAAGGTGGACATTTTACATAGTGAGTGGTAGGTGGTGTAATGTGGGGGAGGTTTGCTTTGCGCTGACACAGAGTGGGAGGTAATGGAGACTACAGAGGAGACCGTGATCAGTGAGGGCAGGAAGGAGAGAGTGGAGAGAATAGGAGCAGCCATTAGAGGTGAGCTGAGCGGGAATGCATGGTGCTCTCCACACCCACGCCATTCTGCTACAGGATAAACAAGAGAGAGGGAGAGGGAGAGAGAGAGAGAGAGAGAGAGAGAGAGAGAGAGATTGAAAGATCAAGAGGTACAGCAGATTTCATTTGAAAGAGAGAACAATGGGGGGAAAAAATGCAATAAGAATTCAAATCAAGCACAAAGTAAAGCGAATAACATCAGCCCCCAAGCATCTGCTTCCTATGAAACAAAATCAAAGCAGGCCTCCCCAAAATCCTGAAAGCTGCCAGAGATAATTTGACTGTGCAGCATTGTATCACAGTTTGTTTTCCATTTGGTGTCAAAAGGTGAAATGTTTGCCAAGCATCAAGCTACTTTGTACTCTGGGATATTAGTTCTGAGGTGTCATTTTGGTATGTAACAATGATATACCACGTACTGTATTTGTTGATATCATGCTCCCATCAGCCTTCTGCAATTCAACTGTCATTTTCCAGTACACCAGATTTGCAGATTCTGTGGTTCAGGGCTCTGGGGCAGGGAGGCCAATGCAAGATCTTCACCTGAAATTCCATTGACCTCCTCCTTCATTGCAGCTAATCTAATTAACACAAATCAGTGTAATATATATATATACCAACCCTGCATGCCTGGAGTTGTTACTGTACTCCCTGCAGTACTCCCCAATCTGAAGTCAGCTGCCAGTACCAGCTGCTAGTTAGCTTCTAGCAACTTCCCATCATACATGCGGTGACACCAGTCTGTGAGGCTACACAGGCTGTCAACAGGTCAATTTCTGCCCCACCACTGTCACATTAGTTGTCGAACAGTATGTTTTCATAATCACAAACAGTGACATGGCAGCTCTCTGAAGTGTTAGTGTGCAGGATTGGCAGCTGAGCACAGACACTTGGACAGCTGTAATCACATGACCTTTGTGGTTTCCTCCCTGTCTCTACCTGCAGCACACTTGGGATCATTCTGACCAGAGTGTGTAAGGAGTACTACGTTTAATATTTCATAATGACACATATTACCGACCTAACTAACTCAGGATTCTACACGTCGTTGTCAGTGATGCTAAGGAAGAATTTTATGGTTTTAATGAACTTTCACAAATGCCTCTAATGTATGCCTTGGCCTATTCAGTATCTTGTCCTTTTCATCCATCATTCTCCTCCTTCGAGTATGCAATGATGAATGTACAGTATGTGAATTTCAGAATCATTCAGAGCTCCTCTGTTGATTTAGATTAAGTGAATGTATGTGCATTTCTGCACAACGTAGAGTGCATATGGTGGTTTGGAATTCAAGATCATGGACAGCAGCCCTGAGCACACTGCATGGTCAGAGAACTTCAGAAACAAATAACCACTGAACCTTGATGTAGATGGGAGGTAGCTGACATTGAAAAATATCCCAATGCCCCAGGGCAGTGATTGGGGACATTGCCCTGTGTAGGGTGCCGTCTTTCGGATGGGACGTTAAACGGGTGTCCCGACTCTGAGGTAATTTAAGATCCCATGGCACTTATCGTAAGAGTAGGGGTGTTAACCCTGGTGTCCTGGCTAAATTCCTCTCCCCTGTAACTATTCCCCAGGTCGTTGCTGCAAATGAGAACGTGTTCTTAGTCAACTTACCTGGTAAAATAACGGATTAATAAATGATGGTACTGCATGGCCAGAGTGTCTACAGGCCACATAGGTGACAACCTTGTTGAATCTCACCTTCACGATTTGTTGAAAAATTTGATGCGATAGCTTGTTAGAAGTCAAATGCTCTGCTTTCAGTAATTAGTAACTTCAGTTCCCATTATTTCTCTAATGGGTATGGGAGAAAACAGAATTGAAACCTTTTTTATTAACAAAAGGCATGCAAATGTTCAACACTCAGATGTAACCGGTGCCATTGAACTTTGATCTTATTCATGTTACTTATCACCACTAAATACAACCACTGAGAGTTCACACTAAATATCCACAAAGATTTGCAGTCTTTTGACTCTGACCCATTACATTAAAGCTCTCTGATTCTACAACATATCTGAGGAGTTTACTCTGTTTTCTGTCGACTACGGACTGTTGGAAACCACTTCAAGGTCAAGGGGTGCCTTTTAAAATGTATTATTATTTCAGCCCTTCATCTGTTTCACAGTAAACAGGGCCACGCAGTATAATATACAGTTGAGTCACACAAGGAATCCAGCTGTTCCCCCCTATTAAGGCTCGACTGCAAAGACAGTGAATTTAAATGTGTGCTGGAGTGCTCCAGGGTGTTTGGGGGGGAAATCAGGAGGGAGAAGAAGAGCATAGGAAAAATGGCAAATTACATTTCCTGCTGAGGTGTATAGAAGATGTTTGGTAGTGTGCAAACTTTTGTGGAAACTCCAACCAGGAGTTGAGAATTCTAATCAATGTAGCACACAGCTTGCAGTCATGGTGAAGCTTTGAGAACACCAGATAATTACAAAATATAAACATCCCACTACCTCACTAACTCAGTGGGCTACCGTCACTCTTCGCTGTGAATTCTGATGTGATATTGAAATGATTGCCTGGATTGTGTAAGGCTAGTCCTGTTGTTGTTGTGCTGCTGTTTACAGCAGCTCCACAGGACTGTCAATTCTAGCTAAAGCCATTTCAAACTAATGCTAATCTACGCCTAGTTACAGTATAGTTGAATTAAAATAGATCATTCTGAGTTGGTACTCATTTCAATTTTCAACAGAGAAAAGTCATATCACAACCTACCATTGACATATTCAAAATGCCTACCTCAACTTCTCTAGTATGTCTCATTGGTCTCAAGGTACACACAGCTGTTCTATGCTTGAGGAGCCAAAAGCCCAAAACACATGAAACTGCAAGCCAGCTGACAGCTACATTATTCCACTCTGGGGTAGTCACATCAGTGATCAATGAATTAGAAGGCAAATTACTTACATTAGATAACTATTCTAATGCTCATAGTTTAGCAGGCGAATCCACAAACAGGTTACACAGACAGGCAGAAAGAATGACATTATGAGATAGTCTGTCTTTCATTATAGGGGCAGAGTGAGTAGAGTGACAAATATTTCTCTCATTTAAACTACTATTGTTTAGGGTCTAATCCACCCATACAGCCTCTTAGAGGTACCCTCTCACTTTAACAAAGCAAGAGGCTAGCTTTAAAGCCATGGTGTATAGCGATGACATCAATGACATTTGACAGCAAGACATGACTGACACTCAGAGGTCCCTCTTGCTTCGTTTCCCAATGTGCTAACATGAAGCAACAAAAGCAGTCAAGTTAGGTTGTGCTGTGTGATGCACAAACAAAATCAAATATATGTTGTTTCTTGCTTCTTGCCCATCAGCTCCCTACACCTTGGAGTTTGTCCTCTCACACTGATGGCTCAAGAGAGAGAGAGATTGGTTCATTTAACAAGATATTTTCTCTGTCGTCTCACAATTGATGCTATCCGTCCTACACACACTATGCCCCACACTTGTCTTACTATCCCAGTGTCACCATTATTCCATATGCCCTCAAGTAGCTCCATTATTTCATACGCCCTCAAGTAGCTCCATGCATCCTCATGTCTGCCCATAAAGAGTGAGAAGTGAGAAGAAACATGCATCTGTCTCACCCCTCTCGTTGTGCCACTGTGATTTTACTGTGGTAGTTGTGAAACTCATACCTACCCCAAGTGATTCTACTGTATTAGTATGCATCCCGCATTCTTCCAGAAGAGATACATAAAGGTGTGCACACGTTCAAAGCTGTCGGGAGAGGCTGCTGACAGATACTGTAGAACAACATGCTGTGAGTCGACCATTTCGCTCGTTTTTTTTTCATCAACTCTACAAAGACATTCTGATCCAAGCCGTCTAACTTTTGAAAAGTTCTCTAAAGTGTCTATATAAACAATTTCCGATTCAAAAATATTTCATCTGTTTTTGTTTGTTAAAGAAATAGGATTGTCTCGTCATGCACACTGTAGGATGTATAGGTGCATTGGGTGTGCAATTTTTGCATAAGACACTGTAGTCTGTCATTTCATACCGATACAGTAAATTAAATATGAAGATAAACCTCACTGGGTTTGAAAAGTATCAAGATGGACTTTAATGTTATGACTTCAGCATGACCGAGAATTTTGATTGGGAGAGCCTATTCAAACATGGATGAATCTGGAGTATAGGATGGTGAATTTATATCAGCAAGCTGTGCTCCCGTACTGATGAGACCCATGATACTGACTGTCTGCTTCGATGATGCAGGTTGTTCTTCATAATGGGATGGAAAATCGGATCTGGCAGCCATCAACATGGTCTGCTAGATAGTGTCTGCATATCCACTCGCTGAGGTCCTGCATTACCAAGATAAAAAATCCAGATGAAAGAAAATAATTGCAAAGGAGAAAAACTGCATCAGCGGTTAAAGAAGGAGAGAGAGAGAGAGAGAGAGAGAGAGAGAGAGAGAGAGAGAGAGAGAGAGAGAGAGATGCTCTGTGTTGAGGATGTGTTCATGACCGTCAGTGACGCAGGATACAAGCATGCAGGATGGTTTGATAGGGGAAATCGTTTCATCGGAACCTGCTGGGAGATCAGCGTGACTCTCTGAATGACAACGAGGAGCCACTAGGAAACGGAAAGGATATTTAAGAGCAATTGATTCCCGCTTGAATCAATATATAATATAATTCAGTCCCCAAACCAAATCTCAAGTGGTCTACCAAGTGGACCTGCCCTGTCCTCAAATGCATTTCTACTGTTGAAAGATAGATAACTTGTATATTTAATAACCCTGATGCTTTAAAAAAAATAATCATTTCATGTCCACAAGGCCTTATATGACATACAAGTTAAAAACGCTATTTTTACTTGCAGCTGTATCATAACACCAGAGGATAAATAGTATTCAAACATACACTACCGTTCAAATGTTTGGGGTCACTTAGAAATGTCCTTGTTTTTGTCCATTAAAATAACATCAAATTGATCAGAAATACAGTGTAGACATTGTTAATTTTGAAAAATGTCTATAGTAGCTGGAAACGGCTGAATATTCATTGAATACTGTATCTACACAGGCGTACAGAGGCCCATTATCAGCAACCATCACTTCTGTGGACCAATGGCACGTTGTGTTAGCTAATCCAAGTTCATCATTTTAAAAGGCTAATTGATCATTAGGAAACCCTTTTGCAATTATGTTGGCACAGCTGAAAACTGTTCTGATTAAAGAAGCACAACAGTTTTCAGCTGTGCAAACATAATTGCAAACTGGTTTCCTAACGATCAATTAGCCTTTTAAAATGAAGCAGTATCTGGAGCATCAGCATCTGTGGTTTCGATTACAGGCTCAAAATGGCCAGAAACAAATAACTTTCTTCTGAAACTCGTCAGTCTATTCTTGTTCTGAGAAATGATGGATATTCCATGCGAGAAATTGCCAAGAAACTGAAGATCTCGTACAACGATGTGTACTACTCCCTTCAAAGAACAGCGCAAACTGGCACTAACCGGAATAAAAACATGAGTGGGAGGCCCAGGTGCACAACTGAGCAAGAGGAAAAGTACAGTAGTGTCTAGTTTGATAAAGAAACGCCTCACAAGATCTCAACTGGCAGCTTCATTAAATAGTATCCGCAAAACACCAGCCTCAACGTCAACAGTTAAGAGGTGACTCCTGGATGCTGGCCTTCTAGGCAGAATTGCAAAGACAAAGCCATATCTCGGACTGGCCAATAAAAAGAAAAGATGAAGATGGGCAAAAGAGCACAGACACTGGACAGAGGAAGATTGGAAAAAGGTGTTATGGACAGAGAAATCTAAGTTTGAGGTATTCGGATCACAAAGAAGAACATACGTGAGATGCAGAAAAAATGAAAAGATGGTGGAGTGCTTGATGCCATCTGTCAAAGATGGTGTAGGCAATGTGATGGTAAAGTGGGAGATTTGTACAGGGTAAAAGGGATCTTGAAGAAGGAAGGCTATCACTCCATTTGAAACGCCATGCCATACCCGGTGGACGGGTATTTAGGGAAGAAGCAGTCAGCTGATATTCTGTCTATAATGGAGTGGCCAGCACAGCCACCATATCTCAACCCTATTGAGCTGTTGTGGGAGCAGCTTGACCGTATGGTACGTAAGAAGTGCCCATCAAGCCAATCCAACTTGTGGGAGTGCTTCAGGAAGCATAGGATGAAATCGATTCAGATTACCTCAACAAATTGACAACTGGAATGCCATTATTCTGCAAGGCTGTAACTGCTGCAAATGGAGGATTCTTTGACGAAAGCAAAGTTTGAAGGACAATTATTATTTCAATTAAAAATCATTATTTACAACCTTGCCAACGTCTTGACTATATTTCTTATTTATTTTTCAACTCATTTCATGTATGTTTTCATGGAAAGCAAAGACATTTCTCAGTGGCCCCAAACTTTTGAAAGGTAGTGTATGCGCACACATGCACGCACACACACGTGCACTGAAAACCCACAAACCCATGAACAAACAGTTGAAGTCGGAAGTTTACATACTTAGGTTGGAGTCATTAAAACTTGTTTTTCAAGTAATTTTTCCAACAATTATTCACAGACAGATTATTTGACTTATAATTGGGTCAGAAGTTTACATACACTAAGTTGACTGTGCCTTTAAACAGCTTGGAAAATTCCAGAAAATGATGTCATGGCTTCAGAAGCTTCCGATGGGCTAATTGACATCATTGGAGTCAATTGGAGGTGTACCTGTGGATGTATTTCATGGCCTACCTTCAAACTCGGTGCCTATTTGCTTGACATCATGGGAAAATCAAAAGAATCAGCCAAGACCTCAGAAAAAAATGTATAGACCTCCACAAGTCTGGTTCACCTTTGGGAGCAATTTTCAAATGCCTGAAGGTACCACGTTCATCTGTACAAACAATAGTACGCAAGTATAAACACCATGGAACCACGCAGCTGTCATACCGCTCAGGAAGGAGACGCGTTCTGTCTCCTAGAGATGAACGTACTTTGGTGCGAAAAGTGCAAATCAATCCCAGAACAACAGCAAAGGACCTTGTGAAGATGCTGCAGGTACAAAAGTATCTATATCCACAATAAAACTAGTCCTATATCAACATAACCTGAAACGCCGCTCAGCAAGGAAGAAGCCACTGCTCCAAAACCGCCATAAAAAAGCCAGACTACAGTTTGCAACTGCACATGGGGACAAAGATTGTACTTTTTGGAGAAATGTCCTCTGGTCTGATGAAACAAAAATATAACTGTTTGGCCATAATGACCATCATTATGTTTGGAGGAAAAAGGGGGATGCTTGCAAGCCGAAGAACACCATCCCAACCATAAAGCACGGAGGTGGCAGCATCATGTTGTGGGGGTGCTTTGCTGCAGGAGGGATTGGTGCACTTCACAAAATAGATGGTATCATGAGGAGGAAAATTATGTGGATATATTGAAGCAGCATCTCAAGACATCAGTAAGGAAATTATGTCTTGGTCGCAAATGGGTCTTCCAAATGGACAAGTACTCAAGCATACTTCCAAAATTCTGGCAAAATGGCAACAAAGTCAAGGTATTGGGGTACCCATCACAAAGCCCTGACCTCAATGCTATAGAAAATGTGTGGGCAGAACTGAAAAAGCGTGTGAGAGCAAGGAGGCCTACAAACTTGATTCAGTTACACCAGCTCTGTCAGGTGAATTGGGCCAAAATTCACCCAACTTATTGTGGGAAGCTTGTGGAAGGCTTCCCGAACCGTTTGACCCAAGTTAAACAATTTAAAGGCAATGCCACCAAATCCTAATTGAGTATGTAAACTTCTGACCCACTAGGAATGTGATGAAAGAAATAAAAGCTGAAATAAATCATTCTGTCTACTGTTATTCTGACATTTCACATTCTTACAGATCCTAACTGACCTAAAACAGGGAATTTTGACTCGGATTAAATGTCAGGAATGTGAAAAACTGAGTTGAAATGTATTTGGCTATGGTGTAAACTTCCAACTTCAACTGTACATTATTATGCAATCCTCTTCACTCATTGACCAAATAGAGAAGTTTACTAGATTTGAGTCGAACCCTCTTCTTGAGTCTTGTGGATCAAAGGCAGGACTCAGAGTCAGTGCCGAAGACCAGTCCTACCCATCCTCTCTATTCTCTCACCCACCCTCTCCAACATCAATCCCTCCCCCTCCCCCATCTAGGTGAAACCTGCTTTGAACAAGTGTGTTAGGTATGCTGTTCTTCCCGTTCCTTGACACCCCCTCACACTCCCCCGGTCACCCCCCCGCCACCGTCCCTCTTCTCCAGCCTCACCCACTCCTCAGCTGGCAGGGAGAGGCATGCTCTGGAACAGTGCCCAGAGCGGATGGCTGTGGAGAGGCATAGCGTTGGGAGAATCCCCCCCCCCCCCCCCCCTCGGCCCACAGCGCTGGTACTGCAGCTCGTGCTGTCAGGTCCTTTCAGTTCCTGTTCACTGCTGTGATGGCTGCCATGCTCCCCCTTCACCATCTTATACTCTAGAGAAATAAAACATTTCCATGGCCTGGACTACCCTCCATTACCACAACTGCATCACATCACATCTCCCCGAACTCTTCAGAATGCATTAGTGGCATGCAACCTGATGTTTATCCCTGTCTAACTGTTTCAATATGTCCTAGTCCCAATAGTATCCAGATTAATGGATGTATGAATGGAACGGATAGAGAACTTCTTACATTAGCACTTAGTGTGGCACCAACTTTTCTTGATGACTATTTCCTGAAATAGAGATGTCCCTTACAGAATGGTAACCTGTCACTTTGAGCACTTTGAGTAGAAAGGGAAGAAGAGCATGTCTTGAAAGGTTTACATTATTCTGTCTATATCCATTTCATAAATTCAGCATGAGTAGAAATATTTATCTCCTAAAAGTTTGGGGCCTGGCGGAAGGGAAATTCAATAACATTCAGTTCTCCATCAGAGAATTGGATTGGCCTCCAGCACCCCAAAGGGCTTTTCCTTCCTCTGCCTCACACCTGAAAATTGTTCTCTCCAATGACGCCTGAAATGTCCCTTCGGCCCTGTGATTAATTAAATACAGTGTATTGAAAAGCAATATCAAAGTGTACCTTTGTTGCTAAGATGGCTTCTTAGAAATATAGAGCCTTAGATTACTTTACCCGCTCTTAGGAAAACAACGGCACTATCTAGACCCTAAAAGGTTTATTCGGCTGTCTCCATAGGAGAACTCTTCGGCGAATGCCTTTTGGTTCCAGGTAGAACCCTTTTAGTTCCAAGTAGAACCCTTTTTTGGAATCCATGGTATGGGGACAGTTGAAGAACCCTTTTGGAACCCTTTTTTTGTGGGTGTTAATTCCGAAATAGCTACTTTTACTGGTCACAGCTGGACTCAATTCTTACTTGCTCTCTTACATGAACACATTGAGATCAGAGCAGAAATGGAGAAGCTGCTGCAACCTTTTTTTAAAGTGACCAACCTACTTGATAGTAGAATTTATACTGTTTGGCCAAATAAAACCACTGAAACGAGGTGTAATGTAAAAGCAATCAAACATGATACTGTTCTAGCCACATTGCAAGATAGACTTCTGTAGTTGTAGCCTGGCAGTTAGCAGTGTAGTCCTAATTTAACACAGAGACATTCATGTAACCGTATTCTCAGGAGAGTTATTTCGGGACACTCAAATGACACTGAACCATTCGTCTCCATTTTTGCGACTATAATGACAGATATGAAAATGCAGGGCTGAAGGCTGAGTGGGGAGAGGAGATTAAACTATGCTGGGCATGGAATGAGAGGAGCATAATGAAGCTAAAATGTGTTTGACAATATGCTGGGATATCTAATGTCAGCTGTGGGACACTGACACATTGGAAGATTTCACTTTGGACAGAAATAATATTTTCTAACTTTTGAAGAGAATCAAATCTCCAATAATATCTACTGTACCAGTCATCTTCTCTGATCTTAATAATTGTCTCATATGATCACCTACAGTGGGGAGAACAAGTATCTGATACACTGCCGATTTTGCAGGTTTTCCTACTTACAAAGCATGTAGAGGTCTGTAATTTTTTTTTATCATAGGTACACTTCAACTGTGAGAGACGGAATCTAAAACAAAAATCCAGAAATTCAGAAAAATTGTATGATTTAGGTAATTAATTTGCATTTTATTGCATGACAAGTATTTGATACATCAGAAAAGCAGAACTTAATAATTGGTACAGAAACCTTTGTTTGCAATTACAGAGATCATACGTTTCCTGTAGTTCTTGACTAGGTTTATACACACTGCAGCTGAGATTTTGGCCCACTCCTCCATACAGACCTTCTCCAGATCCTTCAGGTTTCGGGGCTGTCGCTGGGCAATACGGACTTTCAGCTCCCTACAAAGATTTTCTATTGGGTTCAGGTCTGGAGACTGGCTAAGCCACTCCAGGACCTTGAGATGCTTCTTACAGAGCCACTCCTTAGTTGCCCTGGCTGTGTGTTTCGGGTCGTTGTCATGCTGTAAGACCCAGCCACGACCCATCTTCAATGCTCTTACTGAGGGAAGGAGGTTGTTGGCCAAGATCTCGCGATACATGGCCCCATCCATCCTCCCCTCAATATGGTGCAGTCGTCCTGTCCCCTTTGCAGAAAAGCATCCCCAAAGAATGATGTTTCCACCTCCATGCTTCATGGTTGGGATGGGGTTCTTGGGGTTGTACTCATCCTTCTTCTTCCTCCAAACATGACGAGTGGAGTTTAGACCAAAAAGCTCTATTTTTGTCTCATCAGATGGTCATTGGCAAACTTCAGACGGGCCTGGACATGCGCTGGCTTAAGCAGGGGGACCTTGCGTGCGCTGCAGGATTTTAATCCATGATGGTGTAGTGTGTTACTAATGGTTCTCTTTGAGACTGTGGTCCCAGCTCTCTTCAGGTCATTGACCAGGTCCTGCCGTGTAGTTCTGGGCTGATCCCTCACCTTCCTCATGATCATTGATGCCCCACGAGGTGAGATCTTGCATGGAGCCCCAGACCGAGGGTGATTGACCGTCATCTTGAACTTCTTCCATTTTCTAATAATTGCGCCAACAGTTGTTGCCTTCTCACCAAGCTGCTTGCCTATTGTCTTGTAGCCCATCCCAGCCTTGTGCAGGTCTACAATTTTATCCCTGATTTCCTTACATAGCTCTCTGGACTTGGCCATTGTGGAGAGGTTGGAGTCTGTTTGATTGAGTGTGTGGACAGGTGTCTTTTATACAAGTAACGAGTTCAAACAGGTGCAGTTAATACAGGTAATGAGTGGAGAACAGGAGGGCTTCTTAAAGAAAAACGAACAGGTCTGTGAGAGCCGGAATTCTTACTGGTTGGTAAGTTTTCACATACTTACGTCATGCAAATTAATTACTTAAAAATCATACAAATGTGATTTTCTGGATTTGTGTTTCAGATTCCGTCTCTCACATTTGAAGTGTACCTATGATACAAATGACAGACCTCTACATGCTTTGTAAGTAGGAAAACCTGCAAAATCGGCAGTGTATCAAATACTTGTTCTCCCCATTGTATATCAATTAGGATCCTACTGGCTACAGCGTGTTACTAGTTCAGTGATGCATTCAGTATTTAAGGCATATCCTGCAAGCTAATGCTAATCTAATGTGTCAATCTTAATAACAGTCACCTAATTCGATAATGTGATATTCTAAAGATTTGCAATAACTGTGCAAAACAGCAGGAGGCAGAGGCTAAGGCGTTATTGCGCACAAGTACTACTACACAGAAATCCAGCCTTCCACATTTGAATTACCGTGTCGGAGTGTCAGTCACGGTTATATCATGATTGAAGATCAGCCTACAGATGAGATATTCACTTTGAGATACATCAGATTTTATACACTGCATCTGTGTTTTCCAAGAGCAACATTTTTGGCGTCACCAACTACTTAATAAGATTCTTCTTAGTCGCTCTACAGTGTGCCAAAATACACCAGGGCCCCACGCTGTGGTGATATGATTATGATCTGTTCTTCTGCTAATTCAGCCAGTGACCGGGGTGTGCATGATGTTATGATTGCTGCTGGTCTTCCACACTGGGAGCATCTGCTTCATGTCAAGCTGCTATCTGAGAACCTTTAATGAGTCCCTAGGGCTCTGGCATTTCTGTGGGTGTGCACAGTAATGATACCTTGTGCACCAGTCCTCGCACGCACATCCGTCCCCCTCCCTCGTCCCCCCCTCCGTTCCCCCTGGGAGGAGATGGTAACTGTAGCGGAGATGGAGCGTGACTTTCTGCTGGAACATCGGCGTTCTCATCCCTACCTGTCAAAGGAGCAGAGGGAATCCGCCCGGGAATCAGTCAGGTAGCATTGGACCACAAAACAATTAAGATGCCAATCAAGCCCACACACAGAATGCCTCCACGCTCCAATGCATCAGGGAGAAGGAATCGTCAGATGGCATTTATCGCTGTCGGGCATGATTTGATCGCTTCCTTTTGATTACACCCACTCCACTGAGCCACACATGTAGCCTCACACACACACACACACACACACCACACACACACAAAAGATGTGTAAAAAGATGTATGACATTGACACACATGTTATGGATATACTGTATAACACATATGTATCAGAGGGGGCAGGTGGGAGGAGCTATAGGAGGACGTGCTCATTGTAAATTGAACGGTACCAAACATATGGAAACCACGTTTGACTCCATTCCATTTATTCCATTCCAGCCATTACAATGAGTCTGTCCTCCTATAGCTCCTCCCACCAGCCTCCCCTGATATGTGTATGTATATATGGGACTAAACACCTCCCTCTGCAACTGGATCCTGGACTTCCTGACGGGCCGCCCCCAGGTGGTAAGGGTAGGCAACAACACTGGGGCCACTCAGGAGTGTGTGCTTACTCCCCTCCTGTACTCTCTGTTCACCCATGACTCTATGGCCAAGCATGACTCAAACACCATCACTAAGAAATTGCAGCCCAGATAAATGCTTCACAGAGTTCAAGTAACAGACACATCTACACGTCAACTGTTCAGAGGAGACTGCGTGAATCAGGCCTTCATTGTCGAATTGCTGCAAAGAAACCACTGCTAAAAGGACACCAATAATAAGAAGAGACTTGCTTAGACCAAGAAACACAAGCAATGGACATTAGACCAGTGGAAATCTGTCCTTTGGTCTGATGAGTCCAAATTTGAGATTTTGATTCCAACCGCCGTATCTTTGTGAGACGCAGAGCAGGTGATCTCCACATGTGTGGTTCCCACCGTGAAGCATGGTGGAGGAGGTGTGATGGTGTGGGGTTGCTTTGCTGGTGACACTGTCTGATTTGCTCAGAATTCAAGGCACACTTAACCAGCATGGCTACCACAGAATACTGCAGCGATACACCATCCCATCTGGTTTGCGCTTAGTGGGACTATCATTTGACCCTATCATTTGACCGCTTAGTGGGACTATCAATGACCCAAAACACACCTCCAGGCTGTGTACGGTTTATTTGACCAAGGAGAGTGATGGAGTGCTGCATCAGATGACCTGGCATCCACAATCACCTGACCTCAACCCAATTGAGATGGTTGGGATGAGTTGAAACGCGGAATCAAATCAAATCAAATTTATTTATATAGCCCTTTGTACATAAGCTGATATCTCAAAGTGCTGTACAGAAACCCAGCCTAAAACCCCAAACAGCAAGCAATGCAAGTGTAGAAGCACGGTGGCTAGGAAAAACTCCCTAGAAAGGCCAAAACCTAGGAAGAAACCTAGAGAGGAACCAGGCTATGTGGGGTGGCCAGTCCTCTTCTGGCTGTGCCGGGTGGAGATTATAACAGAAAATGGCCAAGATGTTCAAATGTTCATAAATGACCAGCATGGCAAATAATAATAATCACAGGCAGAACAGTTGAAACTGGAGCAGCAGCACGGCCAGGTGGACTGGGGACAGCAAGGAGTCATCATGTCAGGTAGTCCTGAGGCATGGTCCTAGGGCTCAGGTCCTCCGAGAGAGAGAAAGAAAGAATTAGAGAGAGCATACTTAAATTCACACAGGACACCGGATAGGACAGGAGAAGTACTCCAGATATAACAAACTGAACCTAGCCCCCGACACTTAAACTACTGCAGCATAAATACTGGAGGCTGAGACAGGAGGGGTCAGGAGACACTGTGGCCCCATCCGATGACACCCCCGGACAGGGCCAAATAGCAGCCAACAAGTGCTTAGCATATGTGGGAACTCCTTCAAGACTGTTGGAAAAGCATTCCTCATGAAGCTAGTTCAGAGAATGCCAAAAGTGTGCAAAGCTGTCATCAAGGCAAAGGGTATTCAAGAAAAACCCTTTAATGAGTAGGTGTCCCCAAACATTTAACTGGTACTGTATGTATGTATGTATGTATGTATGTATGTATGTATGTATGTATGTATGTATGTATGTATGTATATATCCAGTTGAAGTCAGAAGTTTTTATACACCTTAGCCAAATACATTTAAACTCAGTTTTTCACAATCCCTGACATTTAATATGAATAAAACTTCCCTGTCTTAGATCAGTTAGGATCACCACTTTATTTTAAGAAAACAATTAAAGAAACTATCCCTTCACTGTCAACTGTATTTATTTTCAGCAAACTTAACATATGTTCATACACATATTTACACAGCAATATTCAACAACGGAGACATAAACTGAACATAAATGGAATAATGCTTCCCTGAACAAGGGGGGGGGGGGGGGGGGGGGTCAAAATCAAAAGTGGTCATAGGCCTCACCCTCCGATCCAACAACAGTTTCCAGACGTGCTCAATGGGATTGAGATCCGGGCTCTTCGCTGGCAGAACACTGACATTCCTGTCTTTCAGGAAATCATGCACAGAAAGAGCAGTATGGCTGGTGGCATTGTCATGCTGGAGGGTCATGTCAGGATGTGCCTGCAGGAAGGGTACCACATGAGGGAGGAGGATGTCTTCCCTGTAACGCACAGTGTTGAGATTGCCTGCAATGACAACAAGCTCCGTCCTATGATGCTGTGACACACCACCCCAGACCATGACGAACCCTCCACCTCCAAATCGATCCCGCTCCAGAGTACAGTCCTCGATGTAATGCTCATTCCTTCGATGATAAACGCAAACCCCACGTGTGGTTCCCACCGTGAAGCATGATGGAGGAGGTGTGATGGTGTGGGGGTGCTTTTCTGGTGACACTGTCTGTGATTTGTTCAGAATTCAAGGCACACTTGGGTCTGGGGTGCACCAGAGTACAGGCCTCGGTGTAACGCTCATTTCTTCGATGATAAACAAAAATCCGACCATCACCCCTGGTGAGACAAAACGGTGACTCGTCAGTGAAGAGTTTTTGTGAGTCCTGTTTGGTCCAGCGACGGTGGGTTTGTGCCCATAGGTGACGTTGTTGCCGGTGATGTCTGGTGAGGACTTGCTTTACAACAGGCCTACAAGCTCTCAGTCCAGCCTCTCTCAGCCTATTGCGGACAGACTGAGCACTGATGGAGGGATTGTGCATTCCTGGTGTAACTCGGGCAGTTGTTGTTCCCATCCTGTATCTGTCCCGCAGGTGTGATGTTCGGATGTACCGATCCTGTGCAGTTGTTGTTACATGTGTTCTCCCACTGCGAGGACGATCTGCTGTACGTTCTGTCTCACTGTAGCGCTTTCTTACGCATCTCACAGTACGGACATTGCAATTTATTGCCCTGGCCACATCTGCAGTCCTCATGCCTCCTTGCAGCATGCCTAAGGCACGTTCAAACAGATGATCAGGGGCCCTGGGCATCTTTCTTTTGATGTTTTTCAGAGTCAGTAGAAAGGCCTCTTTAGTGTCCTAAGTTTTCATAACCGTGACCTTAATTGCCTACCGTCTGTAAGCTGTTAGTGTCTTAACGACCGTTTCACAGGTGCATGTTCATTAATTAATTGTTTATGGTTCATTGAAAAAGCATGGGAAACAGTGTTTAAACGCTTTACAACGAAGATCTGCGAAGTTAATTGGATTTTTACTAATTATCTTTGAAAGACAGGGTCCTGAAAAAGGAAGGTTTCTTTTTATGCTGAGTTGTGTGTGTGTGTGTGTGTGTGTGTGTATATATATTTATTTATTTTACAAAAACTGTCAAACCAATGAAAGGAATTAATTCAGGCAGGTTAATGGACTGCTCAAGAGCAAGTTTATTCAGGAAATACAGCAAGTATCAATTCTGAGAGTAAGTCCAGAAAGTTAAATCCCAGTATCAAAATGATAATTGAAGTAGATCTTTTTAAGTCCATTGTGAGTGATCAGAAAAGACAGAGACCATGATAAATCCAAGGTAAAATAAAATTAAAGAAACCCAGAGTGATTCAACCAGGAACTAGAGTAACAAGCAAGAAAACCAAAACAACAGGCTTCTTCAGCTTCCTCTGTGTAGTGTGTCAGTAAGCTTGCCTCTGTTTGTGGTAGTATGTTAATGAACTGATCTCTCGCTCTCTGGGTCTGTAGTATGTTGAGCTGGTTCCTCCTCCTCTCTGTGAGTGTACTGTGTTGGTGCTGTGGTTCCTGCAGGGCCGAAAACTCTTCTGGCAGTGGACAGGCCTGCGTTCACTCGGCCCATCTGTTATTTACATGGCCTGCGGATACGTGTGACGGCCTTGGTCTCCTGTTTCCCTGCTTGCGCCAGTCACTCTCATAGTACGCCTTTCTCTGCACCAAATTAAAAATAAGCCCCACGTGCACACTAGCCTAAATTTGTGTTGCTATGCCACAGACACAGCCTCTGTTGCGGGCTGTCCTGTGTTATTAGAGAACCGAGAGCAGTCATGTGTGTTCCAGACACAGCTTCAGTAAAATGATAACGTCAATACTCCGACTGGCTCTCAACAACACAGCCTCCACTAATAAACTTGCACCTGCTTCAGTGCGAAAACTCCTATTCCCACTCCAACTCCTGCTGTTGCTGCTATGATGAACGACAACATCTGCAACTCAACTCCTATTGGCAAATACTCCCGTCTATATCAGTTACAACTAATGGAGGATAATCAAGTTCATTAGATACAAGAGCTGTCTGTTATCGTGTACCTTGTCTTTTTGTGAGTCAGAAGGGATGATGAAACACATGAACACATACAAACCGGGACTGTCTTGTACGCAGTATGTACAGGACGGAGGAGAATTGCACACTGTGGTGGAAAATAAACAAAATATGATTTCCTTTTACATAATTGTTATGTTTGTTTATCTTGTTCCTCTCCTTGTTTTGCGTTACTTTTCTAAATCAACAGTTGAAATAAGGCTACACAAGATTTGTATGATTTTTTTTATCTGGTAGGCATTTTCAATTCCACGGTGTAGATTCACCTAAGGTAGTTAGTTACCTATCTATGAAGAAAACAAGAAGTCTCAACTAAATGCTCAAATGGTTTGAATAGTTAATTTGATATCTGCTTTGATGTATAGAAGCCAATGCACAGGGTAACATTTTTCCCCAGAGCTAAAGTCTGACCATTTTTCTATTAAAACATGCTTTAACCTGTCTGAGCTCTCCAATCGTCCAGCCTACTCAAGAGAACAAAATAGTCTGAGGCTTTGTTTTCAGGCTACCAAAGGTCACCTTGTGATATGAAGCTGTAGACTTTGATGGAGCGGTAAAGGCAATGACCCCTCCTGCTCTGTCACCAAAAATAAATCTCCACAGAAGCCAAAGGAATGGGTCAATACTGTATGTGTTTTATAAACTATAGCAAGTGCCTTGTAAAGATGTATATTCAGGGTACTTCCAGATACTTCCGGAAACTTCAGGTTACAGGGCACTTTTTCTTGTAAAAAATGTGTATGATCATCTAGTAATAGGTCTGCTTTTAATATGTGATATATTATAAAATAGACAAAAACCATCTACAGTGCCTTGCGAAAGTATTCGGCCCCCTTGAACTTTGCGACCTTTTGCCACATTTCAGACTTCAAACATAAAGATATAAAACTGTATTTTTTTGTGAAGAATCAACAAGTGGGACACAATCATGAAGTGGAACGACATTTATTGGATATTTCAAACTTTTTTAACAAATCAAAAACTGAAAAATTGGGCGTGCAAAATTATTCAGCCCCTTTACTTTCAGTGCAGCAAACTCTCTCCAGAAGTTCAGTGAGGATCTCTGAATGATCCAATGTTGACCTAAATGACTAATGATGATAAATACAATCCACCTGTGTGTAATCAAGTCTCCGTATAAATGCACCTGCACTGTGATAGTCTCAGAGGTCCGTTAAAAGCGCAGAGAGCATCATGAAGAACAAGGAACACACCAGGCAGGTCCGAGATACTGCTGTGAAGAAGTTTAAAGCCGGATTTGGATACAAAAAGATTTCCCAAGCTTTAAACATCCCAAGGAGCACTGTGCAAGCGATAATATTGAAATGGGAGTATCAGAGGAGTATCAGACCACTGCAAATCTACCAAGACCTGGCCGTCCCTCTAAACTTTCAGCTCATACAAGGAGAAGACTGATCAGAGATGCAGCCAAGAGGCCCATGATCACTCTGGATGAACTGCAGAGATCTACAGCTGAGGTGGGAGACTCTGTCCATAGGACAACAATCAGTCGTATATTGCACAAATCTGGCCTTTATGGAAGAGTGGCAAGAAGAAAGCCATTTCTTAAAGATATCCATAAAAAGTGTAGTTTAAAGTTTGCCACAAGCCACCTGGGAGACACACCAAACATGTGGAAGAAGGTGCTCTGGTCAGATGAAACCAAAATTGAACTTTTTGGCAACAATGCAAAACGTTATGTTTGGCGTAAAAGCAACACAGCTGAACACACCATCCCCACTGTCAAACATGGTGGTGGCAGCATCATGGTTTGGGCCTGCTTTTCTTCAGCAGGGACAGGGAAGATGGTTAAAATTGATGGGAAGATGGATGGAGCCAAATACAGGACCATTCTGGAAGAAAACCTGATGGAGTCTGCAAAAGACCTGAGACTGGGACGGAGATTTGTCTTCCAACAAGACAATGGTCCAAAACATAAAGCAAAATCTACAATGGAATGGTTCAAAAATAAACATATCCAGGTGTTAGAATGGCCAAGTCAAAGTCCAGACCTGAATCCAATCGAGAATCTGTGGAAAGAACTGAAACTGCTGTTCACAAATGCTCTCCATCCAACCTCACTGAGCTCGAGCTGTTTTGCAAGGAGGAATGGGAAAAAAATTCAGTCTCTCGATGTGCAAAACTGATAGAGACATACCCCAAGCGACTTACAGCTGTAATCGCAGCAAAAGGTGGCGCTACAAAGTATTAACTTAAGGGGGCTGAATAATTTTGCACGCCCAATTTTTCAGTTTTTGATTTGTTAAAAAAGTTTGAAACATCCAATAAATGTTGTTCCACTTCATGATTGTGTCCCACTTGTTGCTGATTCTTCACAAAAAAATACAGTTTTATATCTTTATGTTTGAAGCCTGAAATGTGGCAAAAGGTCGCAAAGTTCAAGGGGGCCGAATACTTTCGCAAGGCAATGTATATCCCATATCTGTACAACTTTGAAAGCTCTCATAACCCCTGCTCACAAACACACATGGGCTCTGGGATTTGCAACCCACATCCTTTTTCACTCACTTAAACTCCACACTTTACCAAACACAAAAACACACCCCACCTTCCATCACAATACAAGTGCACATACTGTGCCTTCTATGTCCTCTGTATTTTCTCTCTCATGTTGATTCAGTACTTGTGTTCCAGTTCCTTATATTTGATTATGTATTATTTAACAAATTATCCTTTCTTCTAATGCTGTCTTGAGAATATCTTACAAACATCCTATAGTGAACTACACAAAGGCCCAACAAAGAAAGTTCCCTTTGGACCAGCACGTGAAGTCCTACCCTGCAAACAAATATTTCATAAACTTCCTTGGGGACGTTTCTGGGAAAAAAATGGGAACCAGACAAAGGTCCCCCACAGAATGTTCCCTTGGGACCATCATGCAACGTCCCCTTGATCATCATGAAATGTCCCCTTGTGGTCATCTCATGGATCATGTCCATTCAGAACCAAATAGGAACCTTTTCGTAATGTTCTTTAATGGACATCAAAATACCTTATTATAATGTTATACACAGACCAAACCGGGACATGTATTGAACGTTTTCTTATGGTCTTGAGGTTAATGCCATGTTTGAATATTCCTAGAATGTTCTCAGAACGTCAGTGGTATAATGTCTCGTCAAACCCTTAAAGGGACCTAATGTGAACGTTGCGTAATGTCCTTAGGGCATCCCTTGTTTTCTGGTATTTGTTTACATCCCTGTTAGTGAGCATTTCTCCTTTGCCAAGATAATCCATCCACTTGACAGGTGTGGCATATAAAAAAGCTGATTAAAAAGCATGGTCCTTACACAGGTGCACCTTGTGCTTAGGGACAATAAAAGGCTACTCTAAAATGTGCAGTTTTGCGACACAAAACAATGGCACAGATGTCTCAAGTTGAGTGATCATGCAAATAGCATGCTGACTGCATGAATGTCCACCAGAACTGTTGCCAGAGAATTTAATGTTCACCTCTACCATAAGCCGCCTCCAACATAATTTTAGACAATTTGGCAGTACGTCCAACTGGCATCCTGGGGTGCTCAAATTTGCGCTCAGTCAGAACTTCTGGGTCTACTCTGTCTCGAGCCAGACAGCTTACATCCGCACATTTACAAGCATTTAAATCATAATCCATGAACCATATATCATTTTATACATATATTTAAATACAAATATGAATATATTATTATCACTAGTGTAGGTGTGCAATCAGGTGTACTGCTATCAATGACCGTGTCAAGGTTGATGTCCTATTGTGGGAAGGTCAAATGAGCAAGAACCAACGTTTGATCATTACCCAGTATCATAAGTCAGGCCCACAAGCTGAAATAAGGAACACTGTCTGCTAAAGAGTTGACTTTCAGTATGTTCCCAATACACAAAGTTACCTCTTTCTGGAAAAAAGCATAATAAGCATAACTGTCATTGGCAACAATAAATCACTCACATGCAGCCCCTTCACTTAGTCATTTTGGGTCACTAAAGAAAAAAATGATGGATTGGCCACAGGAAGCAGTGGGAGTGATCACACATTTGAGAAACGTGATCATATAGCAACTGTTGAAGGAGGAAAAACATGTTTCAATTAAATGGCTCCAAAAGACAAGGACTCCAACTGAGCAATAAATTGGGTCAAATATTTGCCTGGCAGAATTTTCCACCCATGTAGGGACTCTGACACAAAAGCACTAACAAGACAATCTCAATAAATAACACCATCCCTATGGAAAAGCAATCCCTTTTCCTCTGATCTCTTTTGGGGTGGAGGCACAATCTTTCTGCAATAATATTGTAAACACTTTGTACTCTGTTAAAAGATTCAGCTCCTCATAGAAATGCTAAATAATAATATGATCAATGTTGTTCAATGTCTTACTTATTCTCCATCTGTACATTGTTGTTCATGGACATGAAGCATTTAACGCATTTTACTGTCCTGCAGTTATTTCCTAGTGTTTAACCATTTTTGCACAATTTATATTCTGATAAAACAGAGTTTAGAAATGCAGAAGAAAACACTTTGTAGTGAATTCATGGTGATTACCAGCGTACACACATGTCCACAATCCTCTAAGGGTTGTATCAGGCTATGCTTGGACCACCCTTAACTTTCCTTGTTTAAAAACAGCAATTAAGTCTATAAACAAAAAAATGCTAGTACTTTATATTCTGACTGAATTTATTTACAACATTAATTAGGCAAACATTGATCAGTGTCTCTACCCCATACTAAAAGGTTAAGCCCGGAAATCCTGTTAATTGTACAACCAAGAGAGACAGTTTGTGATTTGGAAGTTTCTACAAACAGTAGGCCTATACATTGTAGGATAATAGAGGAACAACTGTTCTACTCACCATATTACAGTGTCACTGATCCAGCGATGCTTTGATGTTGAGGTCTAAGCCTTTTCATATGTCAGCAATTTCATAAGCGGATATATTGTTTTAAGATGGTCATACCATAGGAAGGCATCATTTTTGTAGGTATAACATTTTTTTTTTCATGGTTTGATCCAAGCTGAATCACATCCGGACGTGATTGGGAGTCCCATAGGGCGGTGCACAATTGGCCCAGCGTCGTCCGGGTTTGGCCGGGTTAGGCCGTCATTGTAAGTAAGAATTTGTTCTTAACGGACTTGCCTAGTTAAAAAAAGGTTAAATGTCAACAACAAAAAATGATGAAATATTGAATTTGGCCTTACCTCATAAAAACACATGGATACATGGCAAAACCAATAGTCCAAAAATAAATCAAAAGGAAGTACAGTGCTTTGTTTCCCTTATCTGAGAGCTATACAGTAGGAAAGCTCTGGAACAAAATAGACGTGTAATGGCCCTTATACCATTCACTTGAAAAAGCTCTATTCACTTCTATACATTTTTTTCCTCACAAATATGGGTGACCTTCAGACAAGTTCGTGAAGCCATTGTTGCGGTACGGGGTTGGGGGACCGACCGGCAACCCCGTGCCTTTGTCCTCAGAAGAGCCTCAATTTGTACGAACAAATATGAAAAATGTATGCACTTAATCTGGATAAGAGCCTCTGCTAAATGCTTAAAAGCTATCCACATGTATGCTGACCCATGTTGACTCCAATGCTTCCCACAGTTGTGTCAAGTTGGCTGGATGTCCTTTGGGTGGTGGACCATTTTTGATACACATGAGAAACTGTTGAGTGTGAAAACCCCAGCAGCATTGCAGTTCTTGACACAAACCAGGCACTTAAATATTTGTCTTGCACATTCACCATCTGAATGGCACACATGCACAATCCATGTCTCGATTGTCTCAAGGCTTAAAAATCCTTCTGTAACCTGTCTCCTCCCCTTCATCTACACTGATTGAAGTGGATTTAACAAGTGACATCAATAAGGGATAATAGCTTTCACCTGGATTCACCTAGTCAGTCTATGTCATGGAAAGAGCAGGTGTTCTTAATGTTTTGTTACTCAGTGTAGACTGCCCAGATGAATCCAGGTGAAAGCTATGATCCCTTATTGATGTCAGCTGTTAAATCCACTTCAATCAGGGTAGATGAAGGGGAGAGACTGATTAAAGCGGGACATAATCACTGGCACCTGGTCAGGTTAACATAAGGCTAAATGTTGCAGGTTATGTAATGGGAACAGCTAACATGTAGTGTTTTCATCACTTGCAACTATGTCACTATGTCATTTTGAAACAGAGAAAAAGTTTAAACTTAAACATTTTCTAATGTCCGCAAGTACGAACCCACAAAGTATTATTTAATAAAACATGGTGACATCACCGATTTCCATGCGGGCGCGGACCTCGACCTCTGGAAAACAATTATTTTACCTCTGGCGATGTGCATCTACATGTGAGTGCTGCAGAGGATTGGTAAAGCAGGGACACGTGCAGGGAAATGGCAGCTTATTTTCATCAGCCATAAGGACAGACTGACAATGGAACTGATTGACTTTATCCCTAGATCCCAAAACAACACCAGCCTCAAGTTCTTCTGAACATGATCCTTATCATCAGCCTTTTTATATTCTCACAAAGGATTTACGCCGACCATCCATTACAGTAAGTGCCCAGGAACCGTGTTACACATATCAGGCTAAGTAGCTGTATGTTTCCTGTTAATGGCTAGAAGGGGAATGGCATGACATACTTACAGTCCTGATGTGAAGGGAAATAATCACTGTGACCATCTCTACAGTTCCTTTCAAGTTTGCAAAAATACTGCATTCCCCAGACAAAGGACATTGTAGCAAGCAACAATCTACTAAAGGATGACAGTAGAAACAGATCCAGTTGAATATAGCCTTCTAAACTATATGCTACACGAACAAAGCATTTCAAAAACTAGGTTACCCTCTAATGTCTACTGAATATTCAGGAATTTGCGTTTCCATACAATTACACAGCTGTAACACAAACAAATAAATAAATAAATCAAGGAAAACAATGTAACGGCATCAGAGTTAATTTAGATGATATTAATTATGGACCTGGCAGACAAAGAGAACAAAGAGGATCACAAGTCAATATTTAATCAGTCGCTCTGGATTTTCCTGTGGAAGAAAACAAATGTCCTCATCATTATTTCAATTTGTCTCTCTTCAGAAGCACTGCTACATCACACTCAGACAGTCCAGGGCCGCTCTACACATACAGATGTAGGATCTTAATTTGATCACACTTTTGTAAATAATGTATACATTCAATTTGGAATTATAACTAACGTTAATTAACAGAACTCTATGCTGTCTGAAGGATAAAATGTTTATACATAGACCAAGAGGAAGTGTTAACAGACAACTTGTGACCACAGTGAAACTAACAACAGGAGAAATGTCTGGTCCCCATCCAGGGAGGGGAAAAACCGTTGGACTTGCAATAGATTGCGTAACATGTGGTAACATAAGATAAACAATATGTGTGTGTTGGAATTGCATTGAAAAGTAGCTAAGTCATTGTCCAAGAGGAAGAAAGACAATGTCCAAAAAGAGGAGGGACATATTAAAAGCTATGACACTGTAAAGGATATATAAGACAATGTACATGTGATTATGGCAGAGCTCTCGGAAATAAACGCTACTGATTACTTTTAAGGCTGGTCTCTGTCCATTTTATGCAAATAAGGATCTTACAAATTCTTAGAAACGGACAGAGTGTTTTACTTGAATTGATTTAATGAACATATAGGAATCAAAATTCCTCAAACAGATCACACTTTTGTTGCTGAGAATTTTCATGTCCTGCAAGAAATGCAGATGAGCTTTGTGATTGACATAAATTCACTGAAAACCTACACTAACACACAGTTATCATCGACCATCGACTAAACATTCAAAGCTTGTTGCTGCAGGATTATTTTGCTTTGACAATATCGGTCAAATTAAGATTAAGAAGGGAAATAAGAAGGGAAATAGGTGTTACCATGACCCTGATGATCTATGAATTCCTTATGTTGGTCCTCCAGCAGTTGTTTTCTCCATTACATCTGCAACCACAGTTGATTATTTATTACATTGACTTGAAGGAGGCATTTTGGGCACTCAAAGGTTTGAATGAAACATTTGAGAGCGATTATTGTAAATACATTCCCTTGTTTTTAAGATGGTCAGAGACCATTCAGTTCCTCTAATAGCTTGGTGAAAGTTAATAATAATCTGAAAGTATGTAGTAAAGTATCATCAACGTGCTGTCATTTGGCTGTATCTTACATTTTGGAAACAATTCAATGAGGCCTCCTAACTTTCCTAGGTACACAGTATAATAGGCTAGCTGCTATGACACAATGCATTTAGAATGGAATTATCTGTTTCACTGCTTCTCAATATTCACAGGCAATTCATTTTTAATCCTTTAATCCCAAGCTTAAAAGTTGTACTTAATGGTAATAGCTTGTAAATGTCCCCTACAAAAGTGTTTTATTTGAAATAGCAGCTGAATTATAGACTGCAATGACAATATGTCAGTTGAGTTAGGGACACAAACTATTTGGTCAAGAAATTGCATTTTCCCATAATGTTATGAGACATAAGGGTGTACAGGAACAAAATGTGGACAAATGCTGATAATTGTAATGGTTGTCAATACATTTGCTCCAGATATTATTGCCCCATAGGGGTGCTTCTACACCTGCATTGCTTGCTGATTGGGGTTTTAGGCTGGGATTCTGTACAGCACTTTGTGACATCAGCTGACGTAAGAAGGGCTTTATAAATACATTTGATTGATTGATTGATTGATTGAAAGGCTGGTAGAGCACTGTCCATGGTACTGACTTTGATTAAACAATAGTGGTAGACATTGCTCTCTACCATGGTAAGGAAACATTTGGGTTGACATGAGGACATACAGAATCTCAGAAAATAGATATTTTGTAAATATATAAAATGTAAAATAGAAAAGTGAGTAATGGAACTCAGACCAAAAATCATATTTATTTCGTAATTTTTCTTCCAAGAGATGGAAAATCTCAATGAGAAGCTAACTCACTAGGACAAGGACCTCATGGGAAGTACGCAGTGCTGTGGAGATCACACTGTAAAGAGTGTTGAAAGGAGAGGAGAAGAAAGGGAGGGAGGAGCACTGGAGAAAGAGGGGTGCTGAAATGAGGACATGGGCAAATTGAGAACTTTGGGACTATCATATTCAATCTGCATTTTTGTCCAAATTTAGCTATTGACATAGCTTTGTTCTGTTCAATGTTTTCAACCTATATACTGTAAATACCCCAATTCATGATGTTAAGTTCAAAAGAATACAAGATACAAATCGCTGACACCGTTCAAACCAATGAGGGTTCGGAACTACAAAGCCAATAATCTCAGACTCATCTTTTTGCAGATAGAACCCCATAGTCCCAAGCTCTCGAAATACTGACCAGAGGTGAAGATCACTAACCTTAATCCTAACCCTAGCTTCATGTCTACACCCCAGCTTAACTCTGACCCTAGCCATAACCCTAACCCTAGCTTCATGGCCACACCCCGGTTCAACCTTAAACCTAGCCACAACCCTAACCCTAGCTTCATGTCTACACCCCAGCTTAACTCTAACCCTAGACATAACCCTAACCCTAGCTTCATGTCCACACCCCGGTTCAACCTTAAACCTAGCCACAACCCTAACCCTAGCTTCATGTCTACACCCCAGCTTAACTCTAACCCTAGCCATAACCCTAACCCTAGCTTCATGTCCACACCCCGGTTCAACCTTAAACCTAGCCATAACCCTAACCTTAGCTTCATGTCCACATCTTGGTTCAACCCTAAACCTAGCCTCAGCCTCAGACACAACCCCAACACTAACCCTAACCCTAGCTTCATGGTTGGTTCTGGATGACCAACTCAGTGGCCTTGTGATTTGAGTGTCTGCTCTGTGATTGGAAAATTGGGAGATCGATACCTGGCCGAGTCATACCAAAGACTGCAAAAATTGGACCCGGTGTGTCTTTGCTTTGCACTCAGCATTAAACTTAACCTTACTCTGTGAATGAGAGGATCAGTGGTAGCATTAGCATTAGAACACTTAATATACTGGAGGGGACTGGAGTTAACCATGAGGAGGGCCAATAAATAGAACCAGGACAGGAGGAGTCTATCACAAAGCCTGAACCCAGGAGGCAGGGGCTATAGCCCACTGCCCAGCGCCCTCCTCCACACCCGCTAACTCAGTTCATAATACTCAGGCCTGGAATTGATTGGAGCACCTCTGAGTTCTTAATAACCCCCCTCTGTGTCTGCCTCTCTGACACCAGGGACAGGTGTGTTTACTGATTGGATTCAGGTACTGAATATAATTTTGTTAAGTTGTCATGGCAACACATTTGAAGGCCACTGCTCAGAATGCATGTGTCATTATTGGTCTATGGTTGCCTTGCTACCCACTGACGTTAGTTTCTTCTCCGCAATGAGTCTGGATCTGAGTACTTCCCAGACAATTTATAGAATGCAACAACATTCTAACTGTTCTGAATAGTCCCAGAAAATGATGGGTTGGGCCAGAACACATTTTTTATTTTAGCCAGTAAGTTGACTGAGAACACATTCTCATTTACAGCAAGAACCTGGGGAATAGTTATGGGGGGGGGGGGGGGGGGGGGTGAATGTGACAATTGTAAACTGGGGATGATTAGGTGACCATGATGGTATGAGGGTCAGATTAGGAATTTAGCCAGGACACCAGGGTTAACACCCCTACTCTTCTCAATAAGCACCATGGGCTCTTTAGTGACCACAGAGAGTCAAGACACCGTTTAACGTCCCATCCGAAAGATGGCACGCTACACAGGGCAATGTCCCCAATCACTGCCCTCGGGCATTGGGATATTTTTTGTAGACCAGAGGAAAGGGTGCTTCCTACTGGCCTTCCAACACCACTTCCAGCGGCATCTGGTCTAACATCCAGGGACCAACCAGGACCAACGCTGCATAGCTTCAGAAGCAAGCCAGCAGTGGGATGCAGGGTGGTATGCTACACATGGGTATAGTGAATTTTTTAAAATGTGTCATTTGCTTTGATACTCTGATTATAGATGATCCAATTGTTGATGACTTTGTTTTGTACAACACCCCTCGTTTTGACCTCACCACAAACAACTTCAACAATGATTGAGTCATCAGGCAAGGTCCATGGGGCACAGAGGTAACTAGGGGTTGACTCTGATGGCACAGGAAAGCATACTGTACAGATTAATACACTTTATACAATGTGTGGGTCTAATCCTGAATGCTGAAACCGCATACCAGCTGGTGGCTATGCCAGAAGTTACCACAGCTAAATCTATGACGTTAAAATGCCTATTTACTCTATTCCATCTGACTGCGCAATCCCCTGTCTCATTAGCACAGCCAGGCAACTTATAAACTTGATCAACACTATAAAAAACATCTAGGCATTGTCTCACATTTCTATTAGACTAACATTTAGTTTTCAGCTGAGATTTTAATTTGTATAAACCCTGCTGTATGTCTCTCATTTGTAACATTTGCAACATTGTTTCAATATTCAAATTAGATCTCCAGCTGTCCCATAGTTATGAATTTCTCGGGAGTCGGGACGAGACAGACAGGCAGGCAGCATTTCTTTGCCAGTCAAATTCATGAATCAGCTGGCATAATATTTATGGATATATACAAAGAAATGTCCATTTAAAAAGACAAAATGAAATGCAGCTAGTTTGCAGTATTTCTAGCTTCAGTTTGAAGTGATTGTGTTAACTGTGTCGTTGGCAAGCTCCTCTGAACAATGTCCTGACGAGTGAGAAAATGTTCTATGCCTGGTGAAATCGCACCTCATTAGCTCATTGTTATGGATGTATCCAAATAAATTTCACTAGAAAACAGCTTAAAAAATGCAAATATGGCTACTTTGCTCTTATTCTGGCTGCACTGTTTGACGTGACTGTAGGTTAGCCATAGTTGGCTAGCTAGCAAAGGATTAGAACGTTGCCAACCAGTATGGCAATGGTACATTTAGAACAAACGACTGTCCATAGATACAGAACAAGAAGACTGAACAACTGGGTCGCGTCCATAGATACAGAACAAGAAGACTGAACGACTGGGTCGCGTCTCTAGCAACTGAACCGATAGAACAAATGACCAGTCGGCTTGGGTAGCAACCTTAGATTTGTGTCGGGGATATATCTTGTGGAAGGATGAAATAGTATGAATAAATTAATCAAAATAATGTTTTTAATTAAGATGTTCAAATAATAATTTACATATGTTGGTAACCCGTTGTATAAAAGTGATATGGCCCTTGAAGCCGGTGTTTGGAGGATACATTGGCACGGTTTGCCAGCCCTTAAATTCGACTCGGGCCTAATAACACCCATGTTAATCTATCCTCCACACACCGGCTTCAAGGGCATTATCACTTAAGTATTGAGCGATACTCTTCGGGTATAGTCTAAGGGTTCACATAAGTGCGCCTGTAGGTAGTTTAAGAGAACAGAAGAAGGACTCAAGATATACAGACACTGAACACTCAAGCACAGCTGGCATACTAATGTAAGAAACTGATTTGAATGTAGTTGTGTTTTTCTCTTGCTAGGGAAACTGACTATGGTATACACCAGTTGTCTGACACAGTTCTGCCAGCCTGTCATGTTGTATCCTAAATATTGAACTAAAGAGTCTCCATACAGCTTAGCTATTTTGCCAATTAGGACTGGGCTAAAGAAAATAGAGCACTTTCAGCAGATGGTCTTGCCTGCAGTATAAATACATTCTAAGCTCATGATTTCAGAAACGGCAGAGAAAAGCATTCAATGGCAGGACCATGTTAACTTCGTGAAAGAGAGAGGAACATACAGGTAGATGCCAAAATAAAGGAAACGTCAACATAAACTGTCTTAATAGTGAGTTGGGCCACCATGAGCCAGAACAGCTTTAATGCACCTTGGCATAGATTCTACAAGCGTCTGGAACTCTATTGGAGGGATGCGACGCCACTCTTCCACAAGAAATGCAATAATTTAATGTTTTGCTGATGCT
Source organism: Oncorhynchus mykiss (assembly GCF_057628025.1). NCBI lineage: Eukaryota > Metazoa > Chordata > Actinopteri > Salmoniformes > Salmonidae > Oncorhynchus > Oncorhynchus mykiss. The sequence continues at coordinate 38,169,296 of NC_143026.1, read as the reverse complement.
GATGGAAAACGCTGTCTAAGGCGCCCCTCCAGAATCTCCCATAAGTGTTCAATTGGATTGAGATCTGGTGACTGAGACGGCCATGGAATATGGTTTACATCATTGTGATGCTCATCAAACCATTCAGTGACCACTCGGGGCCTGTGGATGGGGCCATTGTCATCCTATGGGGGTGGTAGCCAAAATAATGGCCTGCCCAGCATTTTTCTACATGACTCTAACTATGATGGGATTACTTAATTAACTAAGTAACCACACCTGTGTGGAAGCACCTGCTTTCAATACACTTTGTATCCCTCATTTGCTCAAGATGTTTTGGCAGTTACCTGTGATAGATAGCCTTTGATATGGGGCTATCACAGTCCACATAAAATAACAATCAATTCCCCTCAAGTATAACATAATTGATGGATTCTGTTAGTATGCAGAGTTTAGTAGAGATGAGGATAGGCTGGATACACAAGCAGTTCAACATCTTGTCACATCTGCCTGACAGTTCAGATTGGAGGCTAAAAAGGGGTGCATCAATGCTATTATGCATTGACACTAGGAGAGTTCTGACACGCATACAAGAAGGTTTTAAATGAACTGGTCTGAGACTGTATCCCTTATAATAATAAAGCAAATGTTTTGTCTTCACAACTACTAATTACTTCTAATCTAACAGGATAAATATTACATTGATTGGAAATCCAAAACAATGCATTTTTTCTTTATTATTGGCCTTGCCATTTCAGCCAAGTTAGAACTCAGCCAAGACAGATAATGATGGAGTAGAGCGGCGGCTGGCAGACTGTCCAAACCCCCATGCTGGATGAGCAGGATAAACGGGTTGTTATCTGCTGTCTGCACTTTGTTGTCCTGGGAAAGCTCATGTTTTCCTCATTGGAATGCATTTAGCGAGATACCCCCTTCTATCAGCACCCACAATGGTAGACTATCGACTTTATACAAAAAGTGTCAAATGATAAAACAGGAACAGATGTAGGATCTTAATTTGATGACTATTCTGTTGCTGTGAATTTTCCTGGACAGCAGGAAATTCAAACTTGTCGTGTATTTGAGTTTAATATCCATTTTGAAATGTCAGACTTGATTTGTGTTAACGGGAAATGTATCAACCCCTACAAAATGTGCATTAATTATAATCCACATAATAATTCACATTTCCTGTTGCTCCAGGATTATTTTCTTGCTTCAGCAAACTGCCTCAAATGAAGATGCTACATCTCTATGGTGTGAGACCTCCTTCTCATGCACAGAGCACAACCTTGAGGTAGTAAATGTGACTAGTTTCAGGAAACTAGGCATTCACAGGAGAGGCATTTGAACGTAAAAATGTTTTTTTGATCAAAATGCGTTTTTTTTTGACAGAAATGTCTTCTGGGACATGTGAACTTTCATGTGCCTTAATACTAATACAATTAGTAAATGCTAATACAATTATTAAATTACGAGCCAAGTTGGTTTAACTACAGAAAAAGACCGGAGATAATGGATGGGCTGGACATGCTGAGGGATTAGTTCAGATTGGTCTGCCATGTAGCACGCTTCTGTCTGTAACATGAGTTGCTCAGTATATCCTTTCTAACACATCTTTTTTGAAAGATATCCCGAAGAACTGCAGAAGTGTTGCTAATGCTCTCCACTTTCTGGAGGACCGAGTTTTGAAATCAGTGGAATGCCCAGTGGATGCAGAGTATGATAGCTAAGGAAATTGAGAAAATTCAGACTTTCAGTTACACTACTGTACTCGCTGTTTAGCACATGTGAATCCTGAAAGAGCTGGGTGGGGCTAAGGCTTGAGAGGGTGTGAACGATGCTGAATTGGAGTAGACAGAGAAGAGCTACCCAGTAGGTGTATCAAATTATTCAAGGCCCATTTTCTTAAAAGTGAGGTTACAAGTTTATCAACTTTCAAAGCAGAATTACTTTCCCATTGTTCCTCAACCAGTGTATTGTAGCACATACCATTTTCTAGCTCGCAGTCTCTACTTTTATTCAATGTAAAAAAACACCACTTCAAATTTTGCTACTTAAGACTGAATCGAGCCGGTCGGTCACAAATGGTCTTCAAAACAGAGCAAAGTATATTTAAGAAGAGAAACTAAAAAAGAGCTGCAGTAACAAATCAAACCAAATGGTATTTGTCAGACATTCCTGAATTCAACACCTTACACCTTCACTTTGCAGTGAAATGCTTACTTACAAGCCCTTAACCAACAATGCAGTTAAGAAAAATAAGTGTTAAGCAAAAAATAGATACATTGAAAATAAAAGTAACAAATAATTAAAGAACAGCAGTAAAATAACAATAGTGAGTCGATATACGGTGGGAACCGATACAGAGTCAATGTGAGGGGGCACCGGTTAGTCCAGGTAATTTAGGTAATATGTACATGTAGGTAGAGTTAAAGTGACTGTGCATAGATAATAAAACAAAGCGCAGCAGCAGCGTAAAAGAGGGTGTGGGGGACAATGCAAATAGTCTGGGTAGCCATTTAATTAGCTGGTGCTTCCTGTTTAAGTTTTTGCTTGTAAGCAGGAATCAGGAGGATAGAATTATGGTCAGATTTGCCACATGAAGGGTGAGGGAAATTCCATTTAATGGGAGACATCCTGTGAAAAGCACCATGCATAAAGTAAATCCACTAATGAAATGGAAGAACTCTTAGTTACAAAGAAATTGACTTCATATCGTCAAGGTAATACTCTGATATCTCATGTACTGTTGTAGGATCTTAATTTGAGCCAGTTTGCTACAGCAGGAAAATAATCATGTAGCAACAGGAAAGTATTATGTGGATTAGAATGAATGGACATTTCTGTAGGGGTTGATACATTTTTCAGTTGGGAAAATCAAGTATGACATTTCAAAGTAGAAATTACAAACATCAGAAGCATTTAAAAAAATCTCAAATATACTACACGTTTTAATGTCCTGTATTGCAGGAAAGTTCTCCTGTAACAGGGTGATCAAATTAAGATTCTACTTTTATTTAATGATTACTGGAAAAGATAATCTTTCAGTAATTATTAGTCAACCATGATGAATAATTTACTTGTTATTTCACAACCCTTCCTAAAACCAGATATGGCAAAAGACCATGCATCACTGAGTTCTAATTACTGAAGCCCAGCTGGAGCAAAAAAAATGCATGCATTTATCAAAGGCATATTACATTTATGTTTATGGGTGTAATGTAATATACTTCAATTATTTAACTTTATTCTGACATCTTGTTTTGTCTCAGTGTGGACAAACAAATGTGTGTAAAGTAAAATTCTGATCTAAACAGACTGGCAGATCTTGAGTAGGTGCAGTGCTTGTCAACAGCTATACTTGGTCTGTGATCTTCAACAGCTATACTTGGTCTGTGATCTTCAACAGCTATCTTTGGTCTCTGACCAATACAAATGTTTTCTGTGGCTGAGATCGGACAGTGTCGGCAGTATTGGTCTACATTCAAAGCGGTTTTCTTGAAGGAGAGAAGTAATAGTTCTTCACTAGACACAGTGCTGTACGTAGCCTACAATATAAAGTTGTGAATGCCGATGTTGAAAAGTGTCAAAGTGTAGGTGAAAAAAAGTATTATCTTTGTAAAATAGCAAGTTAGAATTGACTTAGTTCTAATTGAATAAGTGTTTTGAAAATCAGTAAATAGCATTGCTGGCTACATATTCAACCTCTATACAGACCAAGGGCACTCTCACTGGCACTCCTGACCTTCAGAATTAATTAGCTGTGATCTGGAGGCAAAATGCTGGGAAATGCTGAGGAGGCAGCACCATTGAATTTCTCCATTCCTCCACCACTCTTAGACCTTGTTATTTATGGAGGTAATTATAATGGTCGACCTTTCTGTCTGTAAATACCTGTAAGGTGTCTGCAGGGTGACGCAGAGCTGACATGAGCCAGAGCCCGGAGGCTAGCCTTTGTCTGTAATGAGATGCAGTGCAAAAGTCAGCAGTGGTCGTCCAGGGGCTCCGAGAGATGGGGGCCTATCATATCAAGTTCATATGACTATTGAACTCTGTCAATACCACACACTTAGAGCAACCTACTTGACTATAGAGAAAATGGTTGGAAAATAGACAATGACATTCAGTGACATTGAGATCAGAGCCATGTGGGTGGTGGAAGGGGTGATGGACTCTGGTGGACTACTAGTTTGGTGTCCTCATGTGTGTATGTATGACCTACATCATGTTTACATTAAATCAGACACACATTTAAGTTCCAATTCTGCGTTGGCAATGATAATAAAAATTAATCCATGCTTTTGTCACTTCCAGGTTAGACTACTGCAATGCTCTACTTTCCGGCTACCCGGATAAAGCACTAAATAAACTTCAGTTAGTGCTAAATACGGCTGCTAGAATCCTGACTAGAACCAAAAAATTTGATCATATTACTCCAGTGCTAGCCTCTCTACACTGGCTTCCTGTCAAAGCAAGGGCTGATTTCAAGGTTTTACTGCTAACCTACAAAGCATTACATGGGCTTGCTCCTATCTATCTCTCTGATTTGGTCCTGCCATACATACCTACACGTACGCTACGGTCACAAGACGCAGGCCTCCTAATTGTCCCTAGAATTTTTAAGCAAACAGCTGGAGGCAGGGCTTTCTCCTATAGAGCTCCATTTTTATGGAACGGTCTGCCTACCCATGTCAGAGACGCAAACTCGGTCTCAACCTTTAAGTCTCTACTGAAGACTCATCTCTTCAGTGGGTCATATGATTGAGTGTAGTCTGGCCCAGGAGTGGGAGGGTGAACGGAAAGGCTCTGGAGCAACGAACCACCCTTGCTGTCTCTGCCTGGCCGGTTCCCCTCTTTCCACTGGGATTCTCTGCCTCTAACCCTATTACAGGGGCTGAGTCACTGGCTTTACTGGGGCTCTCTCATGCCGTCCCTGGAGGAGGTGCGTCACCTGAGTGGGTTGAGTCACTGATGTGGTCATCCTGTCTGGGTTGGCGCCCCCCCCCCCCCCCCCCCCCTTTAAGTTGTGCCGTGGCGGAGGTCTTTGTGGGCTATACTCAGCCTTGTCTCAGGATGGTAAGTTGGTGGTTGAAGATATCCCTCTAGTGGTGTGGGGGCTGTGCTTTGGCAAAGTGGGTGGGGTTATATCCTTCCTGTTTGGCCCTGTCCGGGGGTGTCCTCGGAGTGGGCCACAGTGTCTCCTGACCCCTCCTGTCTCAGCCTCCAGTATTTATGCTGCAGTAGTTTATGTGTCGGGGGGCTAGGGTCAGTTTGTTATATCTGGAGTACTTCTCCTGTCCTATTCGGTGTCCTGTGTGAATCTAAGTGTGCGTTCTCTAATTCTCTCCTTCTCTCTTTCTCTCTCTCGGAGGACCTGAGCCCTAGGACCATGCCCCAGGACTACCTGACATGATGACTCCTTGCTGTCCCCAGTCCACCTGGCTGTGCTGCTGCTCCAGTTTCAACTGTTCTGCCTTATTATTATTCGACCATGCTGATCATTTATGAACATTTGAACATCTTGGCCATGTTCTGTTATAATCTCCACCCGGCACAGCCAGAAGAGGACTGGCCATCCCACATATGCTCTCTCTAATTCTCTCTTTCTTTCTCTCTCTCGGAGGACCTGAGCCCTAGGACCATGCCCCAGGAATATCTGACATGATGACTCCTTGCTGTCCCCAGTCCACCTGACTGTGCTGCTGCTCCAGTTTCAACTATTCTGCCTTATTATTATTCGACCATGCTGGTCATTTATGAACATTTGAACATCTTGACCATGTTTTGTTATAATCTCCACCCGGCACAGCCAGAAGAGGACTGGCCACCCCACATAGCCTGGTTCCTCTCTAGGTTTCTTCCTAGGTTTTGGCCTTTCTAGGGAGTTTTTCCTAGCCACCGTGCTTCTTCACCTGCATTGCTTGCTGTTTGGGGTTTTAGGCTGGGTTTCTGTACAGCACTTTGAGATATCAGCTGATGTACGAAGGGCTATATAAAATAAATTTGATTGATTGATTGATAAGCCCCAACATCAAAACAGTAAAAAAGAACTGTAGCTGCTAAACCTTCTAGAAATCAAATACTTTTAGCTGCCAATGAGTTGGACTGGTGAAGACTTGCGATAATTTAATGCACAACAAAAACAGAATAGATTACCCTTTTGTCTTTGTCTTGCATCATGCCTTCAAGACTTCCCTTGCAACAGGCTGTGTGAGATCCATTATCGACACTCAATAGACAGCCCTGTGAAAGCAGCTTCAGAAGTTGCAAACCTTAAATGCCGAAACCGACTGTAGTCTGCTAAAGCTGACATTGATACACCATACACCAAAATGGTCATGAAAATATAATCCAAATTAATGAAGTGATGTTCAGGTCCTTGTCTGTTATACAAACTGTGTGATACTTTTCAGTTTAGGCATTTATGAAGCTCATTACACTTCAACCTCCAAGGTACATAGACTTCCAGACTTTTCAGAAAGGTCTGGAACATGCTGTACTTTACAATACTTCAAAAATTAAGTAATTAAAACTCCCTCCAGCGACAGTTTCAACCATGTTTCTTACATGATTTCCCATAAAAGAGGACTTTAAAGCTGCAATAACTAACTTTTGGGCAAACCCACCAAATTCACATATAAATGTGTGTTGTAGATCTGTCATTATCATTGAAAGCAAGTCTTTTTTTTCTTTTACTTTCAGTTTTGTACACCAGCTTCCAACAGCCGAAAATACAATATTTTGGGGGTTTAGGAAAATATATATGACGGTTTAGATGGCACAATGATTCTCTACTACACTACATTTGCTTGTTTTGTCACATAATTTTTGCAACCAGGAAATGCAGAGCGATTTCTGCATAGTGCAACTTTATTAGGTGTGGGTGTTCCCAAGTCCACGGTGACATGAGTGTCTCTATACATGAATATTCATCAGCCTGTGAGGTTGTGGGTGTGTACCTATGGCATTCTAGCACCCACCCATGTGTCAAACAAAGTCAGATAAGTTGCTTGGAGAAAGGGTAAACACAGTGAAAGTAGGCTTGAAACCACACACGCCTTCCTTCCAAGTCACTGTATTGAATGAAGCTGACAAGCTGATGATTCTGGTAAATCCCCCATTTTCTTTGTAGCTCTTTACCTTGTGTTCCATATCAGACCACCTAGTGGTAAATTGGTTTAGCCTGGTCTCTTGTGGCCCAAAGCAGTGCTGCTGTGCAATTGATACAGTATTTGCTACATGTATGTGGTCCAGGGAACCAGATAATCCTCGGCTTGTCACACATTCTACCCAATGTACTCTAGGATCAATAGACCACCCATGTGTGGAGTTGTACTCAGGTTCCAAACAGCGTGTGGTCAGCATTCTAGGGAAAGAGGAAACCCTGCTGATAGAATACAATGTGGGTAGAACAGAACCACTGGGAACGAAGGCCTCCCAAAGGGATGACACATTCCAGATCTGTTTGTTTACGCTAAGAGATTATGAGGTCATAGCATTACTGCCGGAGGTCAGTTTGAGGCATATCATTTGAGTGCAGGATCTCCAGGTACACAGCGAGTCACCGTAGTAGATTATTAGTGAGGTGAAAAGGTCATATGCTTTGACGTGATCACTCATAAGGGGTGAGTTGAACTACACAATCGGGTCACCCAGACACATACTGTACATACTGTACCCTGTACGTACGTACAGGCTGTTATTAGTGCTAATAGTCATGTCTACCCTGTACATACGTACAGGCTGTTATTAGTGCTATTAGTCATGTCTACCCTGTACATATAGTACAGGCTGTTATTAGTGCTAATAGTCATGTCTACCCTGTACATACAGCACAGGCTGTTATTAGTGCTAATAGTCATGTCTACCCTGTACATACAGGTGATGTTCTGTAAGAAACTAGATACAATATAACTTATTTACATTTGAACCCTTTTCAGTCTGAATGGATATGAATGGTTTGAGATCTTTGTTGTTGCTTATTTCATGTGAGAACTTCTAAGGGCCTGAAAGTTAAAAGCTTTTCCTTTCATCTCTCCGGACCGCACGACATTCTCAGGAGGATTTTCTATCTACCCGCTGGGAGCTGTTCATTTCGTTGGATGACCCAGTTTTGACTGGTGTTGTAACTCTTGCTCGCTGCATCGAATTCATAAACAAGCCACTCCAAGAGAAGATAGACAGACTACATATTCTACATAGTTTAGTGCAGAAAACAGGGTAATTAACGACAACGACTATAATCCATTTGGCGCCTACTTGTCCGGTCTGTGTGTTTCTTTTACACCTGCTATGTTAGGTTAGTGTGGGGCAGACACAGCGAGGGAGAATAATATGCGATCGAGAGGAAGAGAGCAATTGCCTCACAGGGTCTCCACCTGAAATACATGATCTAAGTAATTGATAGTTGGTAATCAGCAGGTATAAAGTATGCCTTATTTACTTTGAAGAACTACTAAAATAATGATTTTGTCAGACAGCAGCTCTATAGAGATGAGATGATGACTTGGAGTTAAGTAATAAAGTCATCAAATAAAAAAAAAATAATATACACAACTGAAATATATTATTACAGTAAAGTAATGAAAATAATTGATGGTTAATAAGTGATAAGCAGTAATGGGAAGTCACTACCATCATGGTACTTTTATTAATGGTTTTATTCTGTGTTGTTACAGCATTCAACCCACATAATACACTCAAAAATATTTGAAACTGAAATACAAAATTCGAACTGAAACCTACCTCAAAAAGCTATAATGGCTCAGCACTAGTGGCCAGTCTCTTGCAGCCTACCTTCAGGTACCTGGATGCAGTATGCCGCTATGTATGCCATTAAGAATATATGGGGAATAACAGCAGGCAAAAGAGATGGAATAGCAGTGAACTATTGATACGGTTTCCTAGCTGTGAGTATACATTCTATAAATGTATCTTTTGCAATATATATGTTTTTCAGTCTCTCTATTATACTTTTTTGACGTCGGTATTACAGATACTGTGATGACTGTGACTTTTAATTTTTTTTTACAACCTCTGTTTAGCTTTTAGTTAGGCAACTCTCTCTCTCTCTGTTTCTCTGAGATGCACTGATCGCATGTCCAGGATTGTATTTATCAGGCTATGCTCTAAGTTGTGTCTAACTCATTCGGAGCCGTCTGAAAGCTGTGCTATTGCTTACTCTCCTCCCCTTCCTCCACACTCTACTTAACCTGTCACAAGTCTCTGGTCTGAGTGATTAAGTATCTCCTCATGCTACTAAATTCATTCCCAAACTATCGGTTTCACCCATTCCTCTCCTGCCCCCCCCCCAGCATTGGTTCAGCATGGGTAAACCATCCACTTGAGTGGACGCCAAGAGATTTTCCCATTCAATATGCATTCCACATGGCACCCTCTTCCCTATATAGTGTACTAATTTTGACCAGAGCCCTATGGGCCCTGGTCAAACGTAGTGCACTATATAGGAAATAGGGTCTAATTTGGGATTCAGACCCAATCTGCTGTTTTCCAGCTTGCCTGCTGTGGTAACGAGTGGCGGATTGTTGATGGAATGAACCAACCAAAACGGCATTTACAGCAGATCGACCAAAGTCTTGGCACTTACTTAGTTTACTTTTTATCTCCTCTTTTTCACAGCTGGCCATGAAGGTGCCTCTCTCTTTATTTTTGTATTTTAGCCCCTTTTTCAATCTTGTCTCATCGCTGCAACTCCCCAACGGGCTCAGGAGGTCAGCCTACTGGCACCTAGCCCACCACAAGGAGTCGTTAAAGCATAATGTGCCAAGTAAAGGCCTTTTCGGGCAAACCCTCCACTAACCCGGACGACGCTGAGTCAATTGTGCGCCGCCCTATGGGACTCCCGATCACGGCTGGTTGTGATACAGCCCGGCATCGAACCCGGATCTGTAGTGATGCCTCTAGTACTGCGATGCAATGCCTTAGACCGCTGCCCACTCGGGAGGCCCTGAAGGTGCTTCTTTCTTCCCTCACCCTTACTTGTGGGTCAGCTGCTGACACATGTATCATTCCCAAATCTAAATATTTCAAGGGTATAACATCAATCAGGTGCCTATCTCCTTCAAATACAGACATTGCAAACAGCTTCAAGTAAAGGATTTGGAGTACCCTAGAAAGTCTACAAATCCTACACTCACCCCGTTCCTCCATGTCTGCACCCAACCCTCTCTTCTCTGCCTTGACTCAACAATATCAGGGGTCTTTCTGAGGCCACGTTCAACCACCAGGTGTAAAATGTCCTGAAGGATCCATGCCAAGGATGCTACCACAAGCAAGGTACAGCATATCCCTTCCCTCATCTGTAACCCATCATTCTTCATTCCTCCTACTGCTTTTTGACAGCTATCTCATAGCTACACTATAAAACCATCCTGTTATTTTTACAGTAAATTACTGTATAATCAACAGGATCATACTGTATGAAGTGAATACAGTAGATTACCGCTGCATTGTGGGAAAATATTAAACTCCCTGAAAATATTTGATATATTTTGGACATTACCATAGAAATATGTTACGTAAAATACAGTAGCAGTGCACTTACTGTATTTGTGAATGTTCAAAATAGAATGCCACACAATGAGCACAAGGTCTACAAAATCAAAGCACGACCCCTAAAGTAAGAGAGAAATAGTTGTATATCGAATGGCTTGTAATTCCACCCCACAGAATAGAATACCGTACCGTATTTTTGGAGTGCCAAAAAAACGTTGATCCCTAATGGGGGCATGATATTATTGCTTCTGGCTCATTAACATATTTTGAGGTGTCCTTTGTAAGAGGCTATATTTGTGACACCCGTTAGTGAGAGTGCTGTACCAATATAACTGATATGTGTTAATAGTGCCTTCAGAAAGTACTCACATCCCTTGATTTTTACCACAAAATGTATTAAATGTAGATATTTTTTTGTCCCTTTGACACAATACCCCATAATGTCAAAGTGGAATTTACTTTTTTTTTTTTAAATTTTACATAATGAAAACATGAAACGTCTTTAGTAAATAAGCATTCAGCCCGTTGGTTATGGCAAGCCTAAATAAGTTCAGGAGTAAACATTTGCTTAACAACTCACCTACAGTAATAAGTTGCATGTACTCACTCTGTGTGCATTAATAGTGTTTAACATGATTTTTGTTTTATGACTAGCTCATCTCTGTACCCCACACATACAGATAATTGTAAGGTCCCTCAATCGAGCACTGAATTTTTAAACAGATTCAACCACAAAGACCAGGGATGTTTTCAAGTACCTCTCCAAGAAGGGCACCTATTGTTAGATTGGTAAAAATTAAACATTTAAAAAGCAGACATTGAATATCCCTTAGAGCATTTTGATGTTATTAATTACACTTTGGATGGTGTATCAATACACCCAGTCACCTCAAAGATACTGGAGTCCTTCCTAACTCAGTTGCCAGAGAGGAAGGAATTTGCTCAGGGATTTCAACACGAGGCCAATTGTGACTTTAAAACAGTTACAGAGTTTAATGGCTGTGATAGGACAAAACTGAGGATGGATCACCAACATTGTAGTTCCTCCACAATACTAACATAATTGACAGAATGAAAAGAAGGAAGCCTGTACAGAATAAAAAATATGCCAAAACATTCATCCTGTTTGCCACAAGGCACTAAAGTAATACCACAAAAAAAAGTGGCAAAGCAATTCACTTTTTGTCCTGAATACAAAGTGTTATGTTTGGGGCAAATCCAATACAACACATTACTGATTACCACTCTCCATATTTTCAAGATTAATGGCTGCTGCATGCTTGTAATCGTTAAGGACTGGGGAGTTTTTCCAGGATAAAAAATAAATAGAATGGAGCTAAGCACTGACAAAATCCTAGATGAAAACCTGGTTCAGTCTGCTTTCCACCAGACACTGGGAGATGAATTCACCTTTCAGCAGGACAATAACCTAAAACACAAGGCCAAATCTACACTGGAGTTACTTACCAAGAAGACAGTGAATCTCCTGAGTGGTCGAGCTACAGTTTTGACTTAAATCTAGTTAAAAATCTATGCCAAGACTTGAAAATGGTTGTCTAGAAATGATCAAAAACCAATTTGACAGAGCTTGAAGAATTTTTAAAAATAATAAATTGGCAAATGTTGCACAATCCTGGTGTGGAGACTCCCAGAACGACTCACAGCTCTAAGGGTGCTTCTACAAAGTATTGACTCAAGGGTGTGACTTGACTCAAGCTATTTCTGTATTTCATTTTCAATAAATTATGGGGTATTGTGTGTAGATGGGTGAGAAAGGAAATCTATTTCATCTGTTTTGAATTCAGGCGGAAACGCAATTGGAGTGGTAGAACGTCTTAACCGTTTAATGGTTGAGTTTTTGACATGTCCTTTGGTCCGTTTTGCCTTGTACTGGCCCTGCCAAATACCCATACTTGCATTCTAAATAGCCGGCATTTTGGGTATGAGAAAAAATAACGTTTTACAGCATGCTTTAACCTCATCGTGCCCGAGAAACCCAGCTGCATGTCCAGCCCTTATATTTAGCTTCACCTTGAGGTGATTTACTATTTTATTTTCAGGATATCCAGGACAAGAACACTTACCGATTTGACAGAAACAGTTGAATTCATGAGTTTTATTGACAAATGTCCATTTGAAACTATGTGAGCTTATTATAGTGATTATAAGTACTATGTTCTGGGATTTCCCATGATCTTTTATGCAGAAGTACCCCTTACCTTCTAACTAACTCTTGTGTGGCTTGGAAGCGTCATAGATGAAATAATATTACATCTATGTGTTCGTGAGAGTCTCAGTGTTTCATAGATGCAGCAAACCATTCGGACTCTACAGATGTTTTAGTGAAAAGACCCGACCCCGGAACCCTTCGGAATCTGCCCTTGTCTCAGAAAAACTGCTCTAGCTCAGCCCCGTTTATCACAGACTATTGGTATCTTCGGATGCAGAAGAAATAGATTAATCCAATAGTACAACCCAGAAGTCTGAAGCTCAAATACACAATGTTTAAAAGGGGGTTAGAAGGCCAAAATGCACCAACGATACTGTGGGACTCAAGGAGTTAATTGCAAGGATGTCCTACTCATTTCGACTTTTCATCTTGTACAATTTGCTGCACATTATTGAGGAAGAAAATCGTATTTTGAGACACACGTGTGTTTGACAACAGCTGATAATCAGGGGACGCGCTGCACCAAAATGAACAAATGGCAGGAATCAACACACTGTAAAACCCAGGCCTTTATTTGCTTAAAATCACAGAACACAACAGGCACTGGTTTCTATTCTATCGCTCAGTTCAGAAATGCTTCCAAACTGGCATTCATTGATTTGTTATAATGTGTCAACACAACCTAGCAGCCAACCTGTTTGCACCAATCTCCATCTCCCCTCAATGAATTTACAAGCCCAATCTCCCCTCAATTAATTCATTCATTACAATTACCATAACACAATTACAGTAATGTACTGTAGGCCTACATTTGTTTTACGGTAATTTACAGGCAGACAGTTTCCTGTAAGTTATCATAGGAACAACAGGAAATTGTTTACAGTGTACTCAGTTCTTTCAGTACTTTCTCTGGTATATATTCCTCTTGAAACCTAATAAACTGAGGAACTAAACTAAATGGAGCAAAATAAATAAAATGTCTAAAGGAGTGACTTTTTAATTTATTTGACCAGGCAAGTCAGTTAAGAACAAAATCTTATTTTCAATGACAGCCTAGGAACAGTGGGTCAACTGCCTTGTTCAGGGAGGGACTGACAGATTTTTACATTGTCAGCTCAGGGATTCAATCTTGCAACCTTTCGGTTACTAGTCCAACACTCTAACCATTAGGCTACTTGCCAGCTCAATGAAACGAATCAACTAATTCATGTCGAATCCTTATTCATTCTCTGTTTTGTTTATCCTAATCTCTGTGCAAACCCAGGCACAGACATGCATGTTATTAGTATAGAGTTTATATCAAAGGCATGGGCTAAATTCCCACAGCTGATAAAGGCAGTAGAAAGGATTTCGTCTCCAGACAGGGTGCATCCTCTCTGTCTCTCGGCTTGCAATTCCATGACGTGATTAAGAGGAACAGGCGGTCGCAGATCCATTACACTGTAAGGAGCCTTCACAACTAGAGAGGTTGGAATCAGATTCAATGGAAAATAAAGAAATAAAGACATGCAGGAAAACTGAAAAGCAATAAGACACTGTGGATGTTAATGGTGGCTGATGTTCTTTAAAAACACATTTTAAGATGAACCTCATATATTTATCTCTCAATATTATTACATGTTCCTACATACAAGAAAAAGAGGGTGGTCTATGTACATGTGAATAAGAACCAGTCTGCTTTTGAACAATCAATTTAACATCATCATCAAAGCCTCTGTGATTAGCTAGAACAAAAGCCATTTAAAAAAAAAAAAAAACTGTTCCAACCCTTTGTTTTATAACTACCCAGGCCCAGCGGGGGAAAGCATAGACAGGGATACACAGAATTGTGTTTCCAACTGTAATCTCATCCAACTGTTCTGGACATGATTCACCTATGGTAGCTGCATTGACTCCTCTCCCACTTAGCTCACGGCCACATCAGAGATGATGCAGCCTGGCTTAATGTGCTCCCCCCAGAGAAATAAAAGGTCCCCCTTTTACTAGCTGTGGAGAATCCATTTTTGTTTTGATGAGTGAGAAAGGAATGGGCATCCCTGTAGCATCCACTTTTGAACTTTACGTTTACTTTTTGAAGATGTCTGGAGATGTACAAAGTGCCCAAAGAAGAGAAAACATCACCTGCTGTTGTGTTATACAGAGGCAATATACTGCTTCCACTTAATCCTCTCTTTTTGAGTAAAATGTATTCATTATGTTGCTTGAATACATAGAGCTGACACAATCGAATCTGTCACAGCATGGAAATGAGTTCAGGGTTTAGTCATATAAGTTAGAACATACATCTTATTTGATCCACAAGAGTGATGAAACCTCTGTTTGATGCACAGTAACAATCAATTAACATAAAACAGTCATATTACTAAACAAGAGCACATCAGAAATGATTCCCATTCGCCGTTACTGTGTCATGATATGTGCATGAATGCAGCACCCTTCACATCTATGGAATTGGTTAAGTGAGATAATAAACCCTCCTTGTAATTACAGCCCCTGTCACAGCTGAATTTTTATCTCTGGATTCTACACTCTCATCAGAGTAATTAGGGAGTACCAGACTAATCTATTACAAACAGAGTCATGGATTAATTAGTATACATTTACCATTTAGCCACCTTTAATAGCTACAAGCAACTTGGGATTCGGCAGAGGGGGGCATCCATTGTTTGAATGAATCTTGATTCTGTAATTGTCTTTCAGTCGGCACAAAGACGAGAACAAAAAGAGCTCTCTCACAGTCCTCTCACAGTCAAAGGCTTAGATTGTTCAACGTGTTTCGAATCATGCCTGTCTTGAAAGTATTTGATTTCGATCCAATGTCAGAGAAATGCTTTCACTTTGTGTTGCTACTGCGTGGAAATCATAACCAAGTACCTCTCCATTGATTTGCAATCAATCTCTGTTCGAAATGAGAATCTTCGGCTTCATTTGATAAACTGTGTAGAAGACTGCCTTTTCAAGGTCACCTTCTACTTCCTTTTCACATTCTTCTTCCATTTGCCATCGTCATTATTATGGAAGTGTGTAAAGGGTTTGATTTGATACTCTGGCTGATTTGTATTATGTGCATTGACAACACTCAACAAACATCCATGACACACATCTCTTACTAAATCCATGTTATTGTATAATTTAATCTCCTCTAGCCTCGTCTAAACCACTGTGTTTAACTCAGGCAAACAGGAACCTATTCCCGCGATTTCCTTCCAATCTGCTGTTGCTACATCCATACACCATCAGAACCCAAAATATAAGCTTGTTTACTCCAATGCTTGTGAACAAAGTAAACTTAAACAAACACTTTAGAGCCTCAAAACATGGTTCAAACTAGAATGTTGATATGATGTATGGGCAGTTCCTCCATAGCTCTGTTAATGAATTTGAGAGTGGTCACATTTCTCCAACCCGATCCATCAGCATTTTACCGAAACAGTAGCAGGGAAATCACTTTGTTATTGTTTCAACTGTTGATTGGCCCTTAAAGTTGATTTCCTCCAGCAATTTATCCTGTAGAGTCTGTAGTGCCAACCGCAGCCAGTTAAATTAGTTATCCTGTCCTGTGTTGTTTATTGACCGCATCGTTAGCTGACAGACCCAATGACACTGTGCCTCATTGGTCACGAGTCAATGAAAATAACTGCCCAGCACCTTGCTTGATAACTGTTGTTATTGTGCTCTGCTGAACCCATTTAACTTCAGGTGTAAACACTCTGACTTATACTCTGGTTTTTCAGCTACCAACACCAACAGTGTCTAAAAATCTACAACAATACTTTGCATAATACTTGACTTTTTTTTCATGTGAGTTCAGGAACAGAGGGTATACTGTATAACATACAGCAGAGGGTCAGGGGTTCCCAAACTGGACAGGGCATGATATGATAATCTGCTGCCTCCTTATGCCCATTTTGACTGCATATTTGCACACCTGTAGATGAATTGACTAATTGGTGTTGTCCAATGGGCTAGTGGTGAAATGGTGCTGAGTGGTCAAGCTGTGTGGTGGGGTTGTCCATGGAGCTGAACTGGCTCGTGGTGTGGTGGTCCATGAAGCTGAACTGGCTCATGGTGTGGTGGGGTTGTCCATGGTGCTGAACTGGCTAGTGGTGTGGTGGAGTTGTCCATGGTGCTGAACTGGCTAGTGGTGTGGTGGGGGTTGTCCATGGTGCTGAACTGGCTAGTGGTGTGGTGGGAAGGTTTTTATATAGGCTATTCATGTTTAAATCCTCTAAATCAGTGTAAAATCCCATTAACTCAATGAATGAATCCATGCCACTCCACCCAGTAATAGATACAGTCCGTTCTCTTGGTTATTACGCGCTTAAAGGAACACACACCCAGGAAAACCCATTAGCAATAAAAAGCAGCTACATTCAAAACATTTGTCATACATTTTGTATTCACTTCACAGAGTTAGGCCTCAATAAATTAGTATGCCTCTATATTTTAAAATTGTGAAAGCTGGTATTTTCAATTCTTAATCAATTAGGAATGATTTTCATTAAGGCAAAAGTCACTCAACACAGTCAATTAGTGATTTGCCTGGAGCCATATTCCTGGGCTTGATTGCGGTAGAATCTATTAGCATTTTAAGCCAAAGCATCTTGGTTCAACGCAATTAGATCCAACTAAATTCTGAAAACAACATTCATGTTATTTTGAGACACATAACTGCAATCAGTAATATTGGATGTTTCTTTGTGCCAATTGCAGATAAAAAAAAAGTGAAGCAATATATATATATATATATATATATATATATATATATATATATATATATATATATATATATATATACACTGTAGAACTCTATTACAAACACTATAAAGTAAAAATGTCTGAAATGTTCTCCAGCACCACCCCAACATCAACATATGTTAAAATGGCACGTTTATGTTTTGTGGAGATGTGTTTCCAAATCAAATCACATTTTGTTTGTCACATACACTTGGTTAGCAGATGTTCAGGCTAGTTCCGACAATGCAGTAATATCCAACGAGTAATCTAACCTAACAATTTCACAACAATTACCTTATACACAAGTGTAAAGGAATGAATAAGAATATGTACAGTATAGTATATACATGATGAGTAATGTAGGATATGTAAACATATAAAAGTGGCATTGTTTACAGTGGCTAATGATACATTACATCAGGATGGCATTCCAATGACATCGGTGTGCATCATGTGATTTTAACTAGTAGGCATTGCCTAATTGTTTACTAATTGGTTGATGATGTACCTATTATTATCTTGAGCATTGTTTTGTTACATCCAATAAACAGATACTTCCTAATACAAAGTATGCTTATATACTTCAATATGGCCTCTGAATAGTCTTCCCCATTATGCTCTGCATTGTGGCTTTGTTTGTTTCCCCCTAATATGGCAACGTAGCCACTGCTGTCAGAGAACAACAGTCATTTTTAGCTTGGGAGAAAATAACTTCAGCCCTTCTTTAGTAATAAATGAAAACTTGCATTTGGCCTTTCTTAGCCTGATTAGTCCCAGACAGAAGTAGGAACAGTTTGCACCCCAAATAGGGACAACACAAGTTACTCTAGACACTATTTGTTCCCACTCTCAATATGTTGCTTTGAGTGTATTGCAAAATGTAGCATTTGGTTTAGTAAACTTTAAATTATTGCAAAACTTTTTGGTGCTGTCAAAAAATATGTACTTGCATTTTGTTATTTAACCAGGTCGGCCAGTTGAGAACAAGTTTTCATTTACAACAGCGACCTGGCCAAGATAAAGCAAACAACAAAAAACAGCTACACATGGGATGAAAAAAAAGTACAGTCAATAACACAATAGAAAAATCTATATACAGTGTGTGCAAATGGAGTAAGGAGGTAAGGCAATAAATAGGCCATGGTAGCAAAGTAATTACAATTTAGCAAATTAACACTGGAGTGATAGATGTGCAGATGATGATGTGCAAGTAGAAATACTGGTGAGCAAAAAAAGTAAATAAAAACAACATGGGGATGAGGTAGGTAGTTGGATGGGCTATTTACAGATGGGCTGTGTACAGCTGCAGCGATCGGTAAGCTCCCTCCCGTACATTACCTGTAGTAGTGTTTAACCCCATATTGGATGACATTTATTTTGTATCAAATAAGGACTTTTAATTAATGTTATATTTTCAGATGACAGTCACTTATTGAAAAGGCCACTCTGTACATTACAAGGGGTTCCAAAGAAGAGCTGACATTCTCATTTTAAGACACGTCCAACAGCGAGAAAGAACAAAGCAGATTTGGGTGATATAAGTGAATTTAAATCTGATGATATGGGCTTGAATGAAAACAAGCTAGGGACCAGGAGGACAAGGAGGAGAGAGCGAAGAAAAGACATGTCATTGGAGAGATGTGCATCTCCGAGATACGGAGAGGCTTTTAAAGACCGCATTGATCTGCATTCATCTACATAAAGACAGCTACCCTCATTCTGATTTTTGGTGGTGTGAACAAAGACCCTATAGTATTTACCTCTAGCCAGCACCAGAAATGTCACCGCCAGCAAAAATAATGTACGGGCAAAATTACTTATTTTGTTCCATATGTTTCATGTACAGTATACACTGAGTGCACAAAACATTAGGACCATCTGCCAAATATGGAGTTGCAACCACTTTTGCTTTCAGAATGTACAGTATAGGCAGGTAGCCTAGTGGTTAGCAATAACCAAAAGGTTGCTAGATCAAATCTCCGAGCTGACAAGGTAAAAATCTGTCGTTCTGCCCCTGAAAAAGGCAGTTAACCCACTGTTCCTAGGCCGTCATTGTAAATAAGAATTTGTTCCTAACTGACTTGCCTAGTTAAATAACAGTTAAATAAAAGAACAGCCTCAATTCGTCAGGGCATGGACTCTACAAGGTGTTGAAAGCATTCCACAGGGATGCTGGTCCATCTTGACTCCAAAGCTTCCCACAGTTGTGTCAAGTTGGCTGGATGTCCTTTGGATGGTGGACCATTCTTGATACACACAGGAAACTGTTGAGCGTGAAAAAAAAACCCACACGGTCGCAGTTCTTGACACAGTCAAATCGATGCGCCTGGCACTTACCATCATACTTTCAAATGCACTTCATTATTTTGTTTTGCCAATTCACCCTCTGAATGGCACACATACGCAATCCATTTATCAATTCCTCAAGGCTTAAAAATCCATCTGTAACCTGTCTCCTTGCCTTCATATACACTGATTGAAAAAGATTTGACAGGTTACCTCAATAAGAGATCGTTGCTTTCCCCTAGATTCACCTGGTCAGACCATGTCATGGAAAGAGCAGGTGTTCCTAATGTTTGATACACTCAGTGTACACTACCGTTCAAAAGTTTGGGGTCACTTAGAAATGTCCTTGTTTTCCATGAAAACATACATTAAATGAGTTGCAAAATGAATAGGAAATAGTCAAGACATAAATAAATAAATAATTTTTAATTGAAATAATAATTGTGTCCTTCAACTTTACTTTTGTCAAAGAATCCTCCATTTGCAGCAATTCCAAGCCTCGCAGACCTTTGGCATTCTAGTTGTCAATTTGTTGAGGTAATCTGAAGAGATTTCACCCGATGCTTCCTGAAGCACCTCCTACAAGTTGGATTGGCTTGATGGGCACTTCTTATGTACCATACGGTCAAGCTGCTCCCACAACAGCTCAATAGGGTTGAGATCCGGTGGCTGTGCTGGCCACTCCATTATAAACAGAATACCAGCTGACTGCTTCTTCCCTAAATAGTTATTGCATAGTTTGGAGCTGTGCTTTGGGTCATTGTCCTGTTGTAGGAGGAAATTGGCTCAAATTAAGCACCGTCCACAGGGTATGGCACGGCATTGCAAAATGGAGTGATAGCCTTCCTCCTTCAATATCCCTTTTACTCTGTACAAATCTCCCACTTTACCACCACCATAGCACCCCCAGACCATCACATTGCTTCCACCATGCTTGACAGATGGGGTCAAGCACTCCTCCAGCATCTTTTAATTTTTCCTGCGTCTCACGAATGTTCTTCTTTGTGATCCGAACACCTCAAACTTAGATTCGTCTGTCCATTTTTCCAATCTTCCTCTGTCCAGTGTCTGTGTTATTTTGCCCATCTTAATCTTTTATTTTATTTGGCCAGTCTGAGACATGGCTTTTTCTTTGCAACTCTGCCTAGAAGGCCAGCATCCCGGAGTCGCCTCTTCACCATTGACGTTGAGACTGGTGCTTTGCGGGTACTAACAAGAATAGACTGACAAGTTTCGGAAGAAAGTTCTGTAATCGAACCCACAAATGTTGATGCCCAGATACTCAACTAGTCTAAAGAAGGCCAGTTTTATTGCTTTTTTAATCAGGACAACAGTTTTCAGCTGTGCTAACATAATTGCAAAAGGGTTTTATAATGATCAATTAGCCTTTTAAAATGATAAACTTGGATTAGCTAATACAGCGTGCCATTGGAACACAGGAGTGATGGTTGCTGATAATGGGCCTCTGTACGTAGGTAGTCCATAAAAAATCTGCCGTTTACTGCTACAATAGTCATTTACAACATTATCAATGTCTACACTGTATTTCTGATCTATTTGATGTTATTTTATTCAACAAAATATTTTGCTTTTCTTTCAAAAACAAAGACATTTCTCAGTGCCCCCAAACCTTAACGGTAGTGTATATTTGAAATATATGCGCTTGTCTGTGAAATGATGCCGTGGAAAATATTGAAAGGGGGATGATCCATGCACACATGAAAGGACTCTGGGTTGTCAATGGGATTTCAGCCACTTGCATGCTAAATTTTAATAAAGGAAGATGACAAGGAATCTTTGCTGCCAACCTCAATTATGAAAGACGGTCTTTTATCTCTTTCCTCACTAATTAGGATCAGTCCTTTACTTCGGATCCCTGCTTTTAGGCTTGTGGACATATGGTTTTCCCACTGTTGATATTTCATGATGAAAACACACTGGCTGGAAGAGTTTTACCATGAACGAGAGACGTGGACGTTATAAAAATAGAGCAATGGGGAGGAATGTGGAGGACGATGAAAGGTTGGATTTGTATTTGGTGGTTGATCTGATGTCTTGATGGCTGGTGGATGTAGTTTCTGAATCTTAAAACTTTGAATGGCTTGGTGGCCCACACTCAAGATGTACAGTAAATCCTAATCTTACTTCTAAATCCTAACCTTACTAAGGGTAATGATCATCACTGAGTTAACTGTGTTGCTTTGCACGTGCTCCATAATGCGCTAACTTACATTTTGTTGGTTCAATAACATTCATCCAAACCATATTTTTCTGTAATCAGACACAGTTTCACTTTATTGTAGGGTTGTGCAGTCATTTATCTTATGAGCTATTTATTACCAAACGACATCTTCAAATTGTAATACATTGAGTCGCAGTCAAAAAAACGTCCATTTACTCTGGATCCATGACACCCTCAGCCAGGTGCTTGACAGACGGCTCTCTGGGAGCCCCAATAAATCTTTAACATAAATATTGTGTTAAAATCACCTCCCCACTCATCCATCGCACTCCACCGATAGGGGACACATCAAGGTGACAGTAAAATGGGATATTGTGAAGGTGGCATTCCAAATGATTCTGCTCATGGTTTCAATGAATATGACACAGCAGTGCGTTTCTATGGATATGACACAGCAGTGAGTTTCTATGGATATGACACAGCAGTGTGTTTCTATGGATATGACACAGCAGTGAGTTTCTATGGATATGACACAGCAGTGAGTTTCTATGAATATGACACAGCAGTGAGTTTCTATGGATATGACACAGCAGTGAGTTTCTATGAATATGACACAGCAGTGAGTTTCTATGGATATGACACAGGAGTGAGTTTCTATGGATATGACACAGCAGTGAGTTTCTATGGATATGACACAGCATTGAGTTTCTATGGATATGACACAGCAGTGCGTTTCTATGGATGTGACACAGCAGTGCGTTTCTATGGATATGACACAGCAGTGAGTTTCCATGGATATGACACAGCATTGAGTTTCTATGGATATGACACAGGAGTGAGTTTCTATGGATATGACACAGCAGTGCGTTTCTATGGATATGACACAGCAGTGAGTTTCTATGGATATGACACAGCAGTGAGTTTCTATGGATGTGACACAGCAGTGAGTTTCTATGGATATGACACAGCAGTGAGTTTCTATGGATATGACACAGCAGTGAGTTTCTATGAATATGACACAGCAGTGAGTTTCTATGGATATGACACAGCAGTGAGTTTCTATGGATATGACACAGCAGTGAGTTTCTATGGATATGACACAGCAGTGAGTTTCTATGGATATGACACAGCAGTGAGTTTCTATGGATATGACACAGCAGTGAGTTTCTATGAATATGACACAGCAGTGAGTTTCTATGGATATGACACAGCAGTGAGTTTCTATGAATATGACACAGCAGTGAGTTTCTATGGATATGACACAGCATTGAGTTTCTATGGATATGACACAGCAGTGAGTTTCTATGGATATGACACAGCAGTGAGTTTCTATGGATATGACACAGGAGTGAGTTTCTATGAATATGACACAGCAGTGAGTTTCTATGGATATGACACAGCAGTGCTTTTCTATGGATATGACACAGCAGTGAGTTTCTATGAATATGACACAGCAGTGAGTTTCTATGGATATGACACAGCAGTGCGTTTCTATGGATATGACACAGCAGTGAGTTTCTATGGATGTGACACAGCAGTGTGTTTCTATGGATATGACACAGCAGTGAGTTTCTATGGATGTGACACAGCAGTGCGTTTCTATGGATATGACACAGCAGTGAGTTTCTATGGATATGACACAGCAGTGAGTTTCTATGGATGTGACACAGCAGTGAGTTTCTATGGATGTGACACAGCAGTGAGTTTCTATGGATATGACACAGCAGTGAGTTTCTATGGATATGACAAACAAAGCCCAGTTCACAATCAGGTTCTTTATTGACAAAAGAAAATGCACATGTTATGACTAAAAATTATGGATATGGGCAATTCCATGGCAACAGAGTGATGCTGAGGCTCAGATGTATGTCAAACAAAAACCATGATTGCAAAGTTAAACAAACCACACAACTCTATGCACAAGGACTACTTTTAACAATTTCATCGGAAGAGTTTACAAAAACAGATTTATTTGAAGAACAGCGCAGATGCAAAGGTTGGTAAAACAATGACACACATTGATTTTCTTGATAAAGAAACACACAATGTACCAATTCACCCTAAATGTACAAAGAGTTAAAAACAAAAATGTAAGAAGAGTTAAAGGGGCAATTAGCATTTGAAACAAAAACAAAGCAAACTCCTCATCCATTTCGGTAAAAAGCTGAGGGATGGGGTTGGAGAAATTGAACCACTCAAATTCATAGACAAAACTATGGATGCAACTATTATAGTTTTAACCATGTTAATGAGGCTATAAAATATTTGTTTACATTTTTTTTTATTTGGTTTACAAACATTGAAGTAAAACAAGCTTTCATTTTGGGTTTTGATGGAGTGCTACAGTTGAACTAAACTGATGGTTGCATTTATGAGTTATATTCTTTAGGAATCAATGGGTACATTTGATTAAAACAGTATACAGTAAGGGTATATTTTGCATTAGTGAAATTAGTTTGATGTAATATGAAAGTAAAGGCCTTTATGTTCATAGAGCCATATTGCAACAATTTAGATGGAGTAT
This sequence comes from Oncorhynchus mykiss, assembly GCF_057628025.1. NCBI lineage: Eukaryota > Metazoa > Chordata > Actinopteri > Salmoniformes > Salmonidae > Oncorhynchus > Oncorhynchus mykiss. The sequence continues at coordinate 38,144,900 of NC_143026.1, read as the reverse complement.
TTGGCTGTTTTGGTTGTCAGAGCCAGTCTACCTCTGAAAATAACAAATAAGGTCCTTGGACCTTAACCTTTTCACACGTAAATATCTCTAACCATGCCCCTGTGTGAGTTTTTCCATGCGTGTGATGTCAAGATGCTCTCACTGTTCCAAAATGTGATTGTTAAGCAACAGGACAGTTACCTGAGCTGCCTTCAAACCAAGGCACGCCGCCTGCTAATTATGTATAGGCTGTGTTTAAACTTGTTTAAACTTAACAATTTCAAATGATTTTCTAACAAATGTTACTTTCTAACAACAGTTTGAATTGAGGTGTGTTCCGCCTCGTCGTTAATTCGCATAAGAATTAGCCCAGTTCACTGTTGCGGACAATTTCTTTGAGGCTTTACGGAGCCGGACAAACTTCTCTCTTCAACGAGAGCCCAGATCAAGTATGAAGACACTGCATATCTCTAGTCAGAACAGGCCTTGCAAAAACCTTTTCCCCCAGCACATTTTCTGGCTGGCACCCACATTGCCTTCATGGTTGTTTTCTTTACAAATTGGACATGTGTGTGTTACCGATTTGTGTGTTTATTTTATTTTATCTGTGTTATTTAGAACTTTTTTTTACTATTTTTGTACATAATGTTGCCACGACCATCTCTTATGATCAAAAATAACTTCTAGACATCAAGACTGCGATTACTCACCACGGACTAGCAGAATCCTTTTTCTTCTTTCATGACTCTGACGAGCACAAGGCTCCCTTGGGAAAAGGCCCTGACCCCAGTGATCTGCGTGAAGAGGAGGCAGAGAAAGAGGGGCTAGAAGGAGGGCTGCCTTCTGAGAAGTCGGAGGTGATCGAATAAACCCCCACTCCCCTCAATTCCGTTAGCAAACATGCAGTCTTTTGACAATAAAATGGACGAGTTATTGGGAAGATTAAACTACCAATGGGACATTAAAAACTAACATCTTATGCTTCACGGAGTCGTGGCTGAATGACGACAATATCAACATACAGCTAGCTGGTTATACGATGTACCGGCAGGATAGAACAGAGGCGTCCAGTAAGGCAAGGGGCGGCGGTCTATGTATTTTTGTAAACAACAGCAGGTGCACGATATCGAAGGAAGTCTCGAGCTATTGCTCTCCTGTGGTAGAGTTTCTCATAATAAGCTGCAGACCACATTACCTACCGAGAGAGTTTATCAATATTCTTTGTAGCAGATTAGGGGCTGGCACTAAGATAGCATTGAATTAGCTGTATACCGCCATAAGCAAACAAGAAAACACTCTAGTAGCCGGGGACTTTAATGCAGGGAAACTTAAATCAGTTTGACCAATTTTCTATCAGCATGTTAAATGTGCAACCAGAGGGAAAATAACTCTTGACCAAATGTACTCCACACATAGAGATGCATACAGCGCTTTCCCTATCCCTCCATTTGGCAAATCTGACATAATTCCATCCTCCTGATTCCTGCTTACAAGAAAACATTTAAGCAGGAAGCACCAGTGATGTGCTCAATAAAAAAACTGGTCAGATAAAGCAGATGCTAAACTACAGAACTGTTTTGCTAGCACAGACTGGAAAATGTTCTGGGATTCTTCCGATGGCATTGAGGAAGAATCACATCTGTCATTTGCTTCATCAATGAGTGCAACGATGACGTCGTCCCCAGTGACCGTACGTACATACCCCAACCAGAAGCCATGGATTGCAGGCACCATCCACATTGAGTTAAAGGCTAGAGTTGCTACTTTCGAGGCTCGGGACTCTAACCCGGAAGCTTATAATAAATCCCTCTATGCCCTCTGACGAACCATCAAACAGGCAAAGCGTCAATTTTTTATTTATCTGTTATTTTACCAGGTAAGTTGACTGAGAACACATTCTCATTTAGAGCAACGACCTGGGGAATAGTTACAGGAGAGAGGAGGGGGATGAATGGGCCAATTGTAAACTGGGGATTATTAGATTATTATTGACCGTGATGGTTTGAGGGACAGATTGGGAATTTAGCCAGGACACCGGGGTTAACACCCCTACTCTTACAATAAGTGCCATGGGATCTTTAATGACCTCAGAGAGTCAGGACACCCGTTTAACATCCCATCCAAAAGACCGCACCCTACACAGGACAGTGTAGCCTAACCTATAACTCCTATAATAACTACAACCTAAAACGTCTTACCTGGGAATATTGAAGACTCATGTTAAAAGGAACCACCAGCTTTCATATGTTCTCATGTTCTGAGCAAGGAACTGAAACGTTAGCTTTCTTACATAGCACATATTGCACTTTTACTTTCTTCTCCAACACTTTGTTTTTGCATTATTTAAACCAAATTGAACATGTTTCATTATTTACTTGAGGCTAAATTGATTTTATTGATGTATTATATTAAGTTAAAATAAGTGTTAATTCAGTATTGTTGTAATTGTCATTATTACAAATAAATAAATAAAAATTGTCCGATTAATCGGTATCGGCTTTTATGGTCCTCCAATAATCGGTATCAGCTTTGAAAAATCATAATTCGGTCGACCTATAGTACATACTGCCTCAACTAACCGGTCCCCCCGGATATTGACTTTGCCCCATCTGGTGAAATTGCAGAGCGTGAAATTCAAAAATACTAAATTCAAATATTGAACATTCTTGAAAATATGTGTTATACATCAAAATACAGCTTAACTCCTTGTTAATCCAGCCGCTGAGTCAGATTTCAAAAAGGCTTTACAGCGAAAACACACCATGCGATTATCTGAGGACAGCGCCCCGCATACAAACATATGAAAATAATATTTCAGCCAGGCAGGTGTGACACAAACGTCAGAAATAGCGATATAATTAATCCTTACCTTTGAAGATCTTCTGTTGGCACTCCAAAATGTCCCAGAAACATCACAAATGGTCCTTTTGTTCGATAATGTCCTTCTTTATGTCCCAAAAATGTCCATTTATTTGGCGCCTTTGATTCAGAAATACACCGGTTTCAACTCGCCCAACATGCCTATAAAGTATCTAATAAATTACCTGTAAACTTGGTCCAAATATTTCAAACAACATTCCTAATCCAACCTCAGGTACCCTAAAACATAAATAATCAATACAATTTAAGACAGAATAAACTGTTTCTAATACCTGATAAAAAACAATGTGGGGCGCGTTCCTGTTCACGTGCACTGCGTTCCTGTTCACGCGCACCAAAACAGTAGAGTCCACCTGGAGTGACACTTACAATGAATAGGACTACTTCTTCATTTCTCAAAAGAAAAACATTGAACAATTTCTAAAGACTGTTGACATCTAGTGGAAACCATAGGAACTGCAACCAGGTTCCTAATAATAAGGGTATCTCATAGAAACATATTGGAAAATCCTATGACCTAAATTTTGTTCCCCCCTTGATGGTTTGTCCTCAGGGTTTCGCCTGCCAAATCAGTTCTGTTATACTCAGATGTTATTTTAACAGTTTTAGAAATGGTGTTTTCTATCCAAATCTACCAATTACGTGCATATCCTAGCTTCTGGGCCTGAGTAACAGGCAGTTTAATTTGGGCACGCTTTTCATCCGGATGTCAAAATACTGCACCCTACCGAAGAGAGGTTAAAACTGGCATTATGCACAGTTACTGTGCCTTCTCTTTACTCAATGCCATCCTGGATTAAATAGGCTGAATTATCAATGGGTGAGTGAATTATCTTTGCCTTATGCTCTACAATTTGCAAACACTCTGACGAGACCATTATGTCAATACCACCAGGAACTTGGTCTCTCTCCGTAATTGCATTTGTACCACTCTAACGCAAGTTGGCCTACACTTAATGGCATACTTCCAAAATCTCGAACCCTTGAATTACTTTTTTTCTGTGTCAAAAGTCTCAGCTGTTTTATTGACAATGGTGCTGGCTCTGCCAAGTGTTCACGCATTGGGCAACTGAGATATATTGTTATACTTTTATTGTTGATCTCTGGTAATGAGACATGTTATGTCGGTAGATACCATGCAATCTCTACCGACACCCTATGATTTTAAAAACAGAGCAGGTTTTGGCCAATTGCATGTTAATGTCAGAAGTCTAATTCCAAAAATAGACATGATTAGAATATTGGCCAATAATGGTTTTTATCAGACACTTGGCTAAAGAAATCTGTGTCAAATAACTTGATTTCTATTGATGGGTACATGGTTTTTAGAACGGAACGGATGAGTAAAGGAGGAGGGGTTGCAATTTATGTTAAATCCAAGTTTAACATCTTTGAAATTCTCTCGATTATCAAAGAACAAACATTTTGAATTGCTTGCAGTTAAAGTGAACGCATATGTGACTCACCACATGGATTCTGTCATGTGTAGCAACATTTGAATTTCAGTTTTTTACATTGGATAAAAATAGAGACTCAGAGCTACAAAATGGTATATCATACACTGCATTTGAGGAAACAATGGGAAAGTAATTCTGCTTTGAAAGCTAACAGTACACTGTCAAAATTAGAAAAGCGTAATATCTGAAATTGTAATGTAAACTCACCCCATTCTGTAGAAATGTGCACAACCGCAACATTCAAACGAGGCTACAAAGAAAACTAACGGGACTGTGTTGACGTCAAAATCGGGGGTCTGAACTATGTTTCTATTCAAGCGTTGATCGACATGATAATGGCTCTATAGTATTGGAGAAAAGTTGAAAAAACAAACCCTCTGTTACATCTTGACGTGTCATGTTGTAAAGTACAGCAAGCATAAAGCAACTATTTCTGTCTTACAATCTCTCTCCACCAGGTGTAGCACTTCTATCATCCTTTAAAAACAAGAAATGGACAGTGACGGGGGTAAGGGGGGATACCTAGTCATTTTTTTCGTCATCATTGCATGCGATCATCATTCTCAAGGCCGCTGTTTACTTCTAAAATCACTTTAGCACCGCCCTAAAAACCCGATTTGAATTCGAGACAAACCTTCAATTAGGTATGCAATGACACATTATATAAACTCTGTATAGTGTTTTATTTACATTTTAGGGCGATAAGGTGATAAATTGGGCAGATTGAGTGGAAAAAAAGCAATTTTCCCGACGGGGCTCATTGCCTGCTTGAATTATGCAGAAACGGGCAGCATTTAGGTCATGTAATTGATTATGTTGTAAAGGGGAAAATTGTGCTTTACAATGGTATTGACATTACAGTTGATCTGGAAGTATTACGTTTTTGGGGCGCTAAAATAAAGGCAACTGTACGGACCAAGGCGATGTACGAGTTTACGTGAGTTTATGTTAGCTAGATAGACAATCTTACCCATGGTCTGAAAGTGGAGTAGATAACCAGAGTGAATTTACCAGCTAACTTGGTACGTCTATCAACAGTTGCAGTGACATTCTATTGAAATGGATACTTGCATAGTGGAGTCTTTTGTTAAGCTATGTAGCTAGCTAGCTAAACAATGGACCATAATCACAGCTCATGACCTTACTACCCTGCATGATTCTGCAGGTAGCTAACCAACCAGTTCTATGGCAGTTCTATGGCCAACTAGTCAAGCAAATGTGTCTGATATACGAAGAATACAATCATACACATAACATTAGCTAGCGACCAAGCCAGCTAACGTTAGCTAGCTAACAGTACAATTGAAATGAAACCACTTTGTCAAAATTAGAAACGTGTAATATTTGAAAATGGACTAAGATTGACTATCGTACCCTCATACATCATCGTTGGACAGGTCTCCTGTGTGATGCCATGCATGGTTGCCCTTAGTTTGAAGGTGTAATCCAGACTGGTGTTTTCTCCATCTCCTTAGCTATCATACTCAAATTCCACTGATTTTAAAACGTGTCCTCTAGAAAGTGGAGAGCATACACATAACATTACCTAGGGAGCCAGCCAGCTAACATTAGCTAGCTAACAGTATGCTTTAACTTGACATTGTTTATGCAATTTTACTACGCAATATATATATTTTTAAAGATGCGTTGACCAGCTCCAATAAACAGACGCATGCTATATAGCAGACCAATCCAAACTCATCTCTCGGCATGTCCAGCCTACTCATTATCTCAGCCAATCATGGCTAGCAGGAAGGTTGCAAACTTTTTCTGTGGCTAAACCAACTAGGCTCATAATTTAACTATTTTATTTGTATTTACAGATGGCATACAAATTTGATATTAAGGCACATGAAAGTTCACATGTTCGAGAAGGCATTTCTGCCCCAAAATTAATTAATGCGCCTTCAAGACCGAATCCCAGAGCACCTAACAAATCAACGCAATTGGACATTCTTCTAAGAATGCCCCTCTCAAATACATATTGACTGGGATATTCTATAATGATGTCAGTGATCACTGTGAAATTGCTTGTGTTAGAAATACAAAAATGACCAAAGCCAAACCCAGTTATATTTTTAAAATACATTTTAGACAGTTTGAGCAAGGGTTCTTACATGATCTGTACCATAATATTGACAGAGTAAGTCTGATTCCCGATGTTGACACTGCCTGGGACTATTTTTATATGAAATTTGTGTCCATTTGTGATAAGCATGCCCCTGTGATGAAATTTAGAATCAATGGAAGGGACAACCCCTGGTTTTCAGATAACTTGGCAGAATTAATTAGAAAGAGAAATGTCTCTTGGGCTCAAGCAAAACATACAAATGCTCCTGTTGACTGGGCCTCCTTCAGAGCGCTAAGAAACAAACGCACAGGATTGATCAGGAAGTCCAAATCAGATTTCTATCTAAATGCAGTCACATAGAACCTAAGCAACCCTACCAAGTTCTGGAAGCTAATGAAATCAATGTCAGGTTCTAATGTATCCTCTGGCCTTCCTGACCATTTAATGATGGATTCTAATATGTGAAGGATAAAGCCAATATTATAGGGGTTTAAACAAGCACTTCATATCTGCTGATTCAGTTTTTGATAATGATGGGGCCCAGGCCTCTAATGAACCTGTTTCTTATGCTGAGGTCTATAAGGGACTAAAGGCAATAGACACTAAAAATCCTGCAGGTCCAGATAACCCTACCTCTTAAATGTAGCAGCTGGTATTATTACTGAACCTGTGGCTCACATTTTCAACTTCCGTCTCTTGACCAATTCCACACCCAGCATTTTGAAATCAGCGTATGTCCTCCTACTGCTAAAGGGTGGACATCCCTCAGATGCTACCAACTATCTCCAACCTCCATATCCTGGCCAAAGTCTATGAATCCCTGGTGAACTCAAGTTAAAAATCTTCTTAATTGAAAATAATATACCGAGCAGGGTTCAGTCTCACTTTAGATTGGGGTGCACCACCACTACTTTTTGTTGTTGTTGCTAAACTGCAGCTTCTGGCAGGGGCTGTTCTGTTTGTTGATTTATCAAAGACATTTGACTCAGTTGACCATGAATCGTTGTTAGCTAGACTCAGTAACATTGGTTTCAGTGAAGGGGCAGTAAATTGGTTTAAGAACTTTGACAGAATACAATGTGTACAGTTGAAGTCGGAAATTTACATACACCTTAGCCAAATACATTTAAACTCAGTTTTTCACAATTCCTGACATTTAATCAAAGTAAAAATCTCCTGTCTTAGGTCAGTTAGGATCACCACTTTATTTTAAGAATGTGAAATGTCAGAAAAATAGTAGAGAGAATGATTTACTTCAGCTTTTTTCTTTCATCACATTCCCAGTGGGTCAGGAGTTTACATACTCAATTAGTATTTGGTAGCATTGCCTTTAAATTGTTTAACTTGGGTCAAACATTTTGGGTAGCCTTCAACAAGCTTCCCACAATAAGTTGGGTGAATTTTGGCCCATTCCTCCTGACAGAGCTGGTATAACTGAGTCAGGTTTGTAGGCCTCCTTGCTCGCACACACTTTTTCAGTTCTGCCCACTTATTTTCGATGGGATTGAGGTCAGGGCTTTGTGATGGCCACTCCAATACCCTGACTTTGTACTTAAGCCATTTTGCCACAAATTTGGATGTGTGCTTGGGGTCATTGTTCATTTGGAAGACCCATTTGCGACCAAGCTTTAACTTCCTGACTGATGTCTTGAGATGTTGTTTCAATATATCCACAGAATTTTCCATCCCATGATGTCATCTATTTTATGAAGTGCACCAGTCCTTCCTGCAGAAAAACAGTTGGGATGGTGTTCTTCGGATTGCAAGCCCCCCCTTTTTCCTCCAAACATAACGATGGTCATTATGGCCAAACAGTTATATTTTGTTTCATCAGACCAGAGGACATTTCTCCAAAAAGTACAATCTTTGTCCCCATGTGCAGTTTGCAAACCATAGTCTGGCTTTTTTTATTGCGGTTTTGGAGCAGTGGCTTCTTCCTTGCTGAGCGGTCTTTCAGGTTATGTCGATATAGAACTTGTTTTACTGTGGATATAGATACTTTTGTACCTGGTTCCTACAGCATCTTCACAAGGTCCTTTGCTGTTGTTCTGTGATTGATTTGCACTTTTCGCACCATCTCTAGGAGACAGAACGCGTCTCCTTCCTGAGCGGTATGACGGCTGCGTGGTCCCATGGTGTTTATACTTGCATACTATTGTTTGTACAGATGAACGTGGTACCTTCAGGTGTTTGGAAATTGCTCCCAATGATGAACCAGACTTGTGTAGGTCTTCAATTTTTTTTCTGAGGTCTTGGCTGATTTCTTTTGATTTTCCCATGATGTCAAGCCAAGAGGTACTGAGTTTGAAGGTAGGCCTTGGAATACATCCACAGGTACAACTCCAATTGACTCAAAATGTCAATTAGCCTATCGGAAGCTTCTAAAGACATGACATCATTTTCTGGAATTGTCCAAGCTGTTTAAAGGCACAGTTGTCACGAACCGGCTCAAAGCCCGTAACAAAGGGAGACAACGTGGAGATAAGGAGTAACAAAAGATATTTATTAACTAAAGCAACTAAGGAAAATATACAATGATGTGTGTAATCAGTAATCAGTAGCGTAAGTGAGTGTTTTGCATGCATGAATGTGATAATGCAGGGTGTTGAAAGGTGCCAAAGCAAACAAACAAAAAGTCAACAAGAACCACAACACAATCTACAAATGTCTGCATGGAGAGAGTCTCCTCCATGAATGTGGAAGAGGTCTATTTATCCTGGGAGACACCTGGCCCAGGTGTTTCCCATGAAGCTGACGACCCTCCCAACTCCGCCCACCGGCATCCTAATAAGGAAACAAAAACAAAGACAGAATACAGCAGACAGAGTGGGAGGGTCGTCACATTCCCCCCCATAAAACCGGGGACCAACAAGGACCCCGGAACAACATACCAGCCTCTGCGTCCCAAATTGACACAGCCTCTGCGTCCCAAATTGACACAGCCCCTGCGTCCCAAATTGACACAGCCCCTGCGTCCCAAATTGACACAGCCCCTGCGTCCCAAATTGACACAGCCCCTGCGTCCCAAATTGACACAGCCCCTGCGTCCCAAATTGACACAGCCCCTGCGTCCCAAATTGACACAGCCCCTGCGTCCCAAATTGACACAGCCCCTGCGTCCCAAATTGACACAGCCCCTGCGTCCCAAATTGACACAGCCCCTGCGTCCCAAATTGACACAGCCTCTGCGTCCCAAATTGACACAGCCTCTGCGTCCCAAATTGGTGAGGGGTTATGTGTTCACACCTCCACCAGCCAACCTCCTCCTCCCCAGACCTCAGCAACCTTTGCGCATAGGAAGCAATATTTAAGAGGAAAGAAGAACACAAGACCAGGAGGGAACAGACAGGAAAGATAGAACATGACAACCCCAACCAATGGTCAGTCACGTAAACATTCAGGAACATGGCACAAAAGACCACAACAGCTACAAACTCCAACGAAAAGAACATCAGGGTCCTTCTTAATTTTTTTACAACTCCCAACGATTCATAGTCACTGCCAACAATTCATAGTCACTTCCAACGATTCACAGTCACTTCCAACGATTCACAGTCACTTCCAACGATTCACAGTCACTTCCAACGATTCACAGTCACTTCCAACGATTCACAGTCACTTCCAACGAAACAGAATTTCACTAATTTCAATCATTTAACCTTGTAGTGTTCAGCGATCTTCAACAGCTGTTCTTTAGTACCTAATTCTAACAGTTCCTCTGATGAAAGCGAATGAACTTGTCTACATGAGACACCATTGTCATAAGTAAATAATCTTGCTCAACCCCTCTGCTGAGCACATCAGACCACAACCAGAGAAATGACAATCACCCTGAGCACCACAGAAGAGAGATGAGATACGGAGCTTCCCCAAAACCTACAATAACTCAACCCTAGTCTTCATGCAGATTTGCGGTGGGTATTTACGCACTGTAGCCCGCTGGCAAGGAAATAGAACTCCCCAGCATGCTGGAAAATTCCACCAAGCCACGGATGTGCCCCCGAGACAACTGCTCAGTCCACAGACACCACACAAAAATAACAAACATTTAACCATGCCCAACATGTCCAAAATTGAAACACGTCGCTAAGCCTATCAGGGGAAAAGGCTATAGCTCCAGGTAGCAAGTTCCACTACCCTACACAAATCTCCTACCGAGGTACACAGCCGATTTACTCACCTCCTCAGACTGATGTCCCAACAGAAAGTAGAACAAACGTTTCCAGGCTAGGCAGGGCCTGGAAACTAACCATTATACTCTCCAACGCAGCACAAAATCCAAACAACAAAGGCAACCAATACTGGGCCTATTAAACTCAACCACAATATGCAAACCAAACACGTACCTCCACAGTCTCCCAAACCAATAGTTCAAATATCCCGGATGAGCTCCCACTTGTCACGAACCGGCTCAAAGCCCGTAACAAAGGGAGACAACGTGGAGATAAGGAGTAACAAAAGATATTTATTAACTAAAGCAACTAAGGAAAATATACAATGATGTGTGTAATCAGTAATCAGTAGCGTAAGTGAGTGTTTTGCATGCATGAATGTGATAATGCAGGGTGTTGAAAGGTGCCAAAGCAAACAAACAAACAAACAAACAAACAAACAAACAAACAAACAAACAAACAAACAGTCAACAAGAACCACAACACAATCTACAAATGTCTGCATGGAGAGAGTCTCCTCCATGAATGTGGAAGAGGTCTAATTTATCCTGGGAGACACCTGGCCCAGGTGTTTCCCATGAAGCTGACGACCCTCCCAACTCCGCCCACCGGCATCCTAATAAGGAAACAAAAACAAAGACAGAATACAGCAGACAGAGTGGGAGGGTCGTCACACAGTCAACTTCAACTTGACCCACTGGAATTGTGATAGGGTGAATTATAAGTCAAATAATCTGTCTGTAAACAACTGTTGGAAAAATGACTTGTATCATGCACAAAGTAGATGTCTTAACCGAATTGCCAAAACTATAGTTTGTCAACAATACATTTGTGGAGTGGTTGAAAACTAGTTTTAATGACTCCAACCTTAGTGTATGTAAACTTCCGACTTCAACTTTATATACTGACAATCACAACTCTAGTTTTTTTTTAATCAATAGAGGTGTACACCAGGGTTCCATTTTATCTCCTGTGTTGTTCTCAATTTGTATTAATGATTTGGGAAATGGGATACAACCAGCAATGTTGCATCTATATGCAAATGATACAGTCCTATATTCATATGCTCCTTCTCTGGTTCAGGCTGTTGAACAGCACCATACTGCTTTTCAGTCACTGCAGGCTTCCCTTTATAGTCTCAAACTGGTCTTGAATGTACAAAAAACAAAATTCATGACCTTTACCAGAGCTCCCACTCAGCCAGAGAAGGTTAGCATTGTCACATCTGGTGTCTTATCCATTGAAAAAGTATCATCCTACAAATGCCTATATGGTTGGATGACAAGTTGTCCTTTAAAGTTCATATGGATAATCTTGTGAAGAAGCTTACATTGAATGTGGGTTTGCATTTTCGTAATAAGGCTTGCTTCCCACTTATGGGAAAGAAGCTTGTTCAGGCCACTTTTCTCTCTGTAATCGATTATGGTGACTTGTTGTTTATGCATGCAGCCTTCTCTGTCTTACTGCACTCTATCATCCATCCTTGCACTTTATTATAAATGCCAAGTCACTCACCCACCATTGCACCTTGTACCAAATGGTGGGTTGGACCTCACCTTTATATGCGTAGAAAGCTACATTTGTATGTGTTCATCTACAAAGCCATTTTGTGGAAACTCCCTATTTATCTTTGTAATCTGGTCTCCTTCACCACCAGCAGTTACAATACCCTGCTAGGTATTTGCTACTTAAAGTCCCCATAACATTTACAGTATTAGGCAAGACTGCCTTCTCATCTTGTGCACCAGAAGCATGGAATAGTCTTCAATCCATGCTTCATCTAGATGTGTTAGTGCCATTGAATTAATTTAAAATATTGATGGGAGAATCTGTTACAGAGGAGTGTAAATGCTTTTCTTAGGCTGGATCATGTTGTTGTATTGTATTGTTGTAGGTTTTAATTCTGTAATGCCTTGGCCAGGTCTCCCTTGAAAAATATACACTGGATCTCAATGGTCTTTTCCTGGTTAAATCAAGGTTAAATAAAATAAAATAAACGACTTTGAAGTATTTTTTTTTAGGTATTTGTACTTTACTATTTATATTGTTGACAACTTTTAGTTTTACTCCGCTACATTCCTAAAGAAAATCTGTACTTTTTATCCCATACATTTTCCCCAACACTCAAAAGTACTCATTACATTTGAATGTTCAGAGGGGATAGCAATATGCTCCAATTCACGCACCAATCAATGTAACACGTTATCATACCTAATGCCTCTGATCTGGCGGACTTACTAAACACAAATACCGCATTTGTAAATTATGTCTGAGTGTTGGAGTGTGCCTCTGGCTGTCCGTAAATAAAATATTTATAACAAATTGTGCTGTGTGGTTTGCTTAATATAAGAATTTGATGTATAGCATTTACTTTTATTTTTATTCAAGCAGGACAATTGAGTACTTTCCCCACCACCGTACTTAAGTACATTCATAACCAGATAGTTTTAAACTTTTAATCAAGTAGTATTTTACAGGGTAACTTTCTTTTAAGGTACACATCTTTACTTTTACTCAAGTATGACAATTGAGTACGTTTTCCACCACTGGTGCCTGGTCTTGTCCACTCGGCTCTAATGACTTGTGGGCATAGTAGACGGAAATAGTACGCACATACGGTCACGCCCTGACCTTAGTTATCTCTCTTTTCTTTATTATTTTTGGTTAGGCCAGGGTGTGACTAGGGTGGGTATGCTAGTTTTGTCTTGTCTAGGGCTTTTGTATATCTAGTGGTTTTGTAGGTCTACGTATATGTATGTCTATGGTGGCCTGATATGGTTCCCAATCAGAGGCAGGTGTTTATCGTTGTCTCTGATTGGGGACCATATTTAGGTAGCCATTTCCCCCTGGGTATTTGTGGGTTCTTGTTCTATGTTAGTTGCATGCACTATCCATATTAGCGTATCGTTTTGTTAGTTTGTTAAGTTCTTTATTAGAATGTACGCATGTCACACTGCGCCTTGGTCTCCTCCTTACAACGGTTGTGACGTATATGTAAGCGTTCCTAAGTCTTTTCTTTCAGTGATGGGGTCATAATATTTTGAAGCATAAATCATTCAAAAGATGTGTAGGAAGAAAAAACATTTATTACAGCCGCATCTAGCGGCTACCGGATGTTACGGACCTAACCCCATTCTATGTCCAAGCGCAAATTTCTCTCGTGCCCCTATTTTCAAATCAGGGGTCACGACCCCTAGTTTAGGAAACCTTGCCTTAAGGAAATACTGGAGCACGGATCCTGTGTTTGTAACTCCCTTCTTTGCCACTCTCTTTTCCTAAGACCTCTTCCTAGTTCTGCGTCGATGCCTGCATTTCATCACATTGCTACTGCCAACCTAAGTGACCCCTTACACAAAATAAGTAATGGTCTTACCAGCCTGACATCTGCATTTGGTCCTGTCTTTGTGCAATACAAGGACCTATGCATTGATGAGTCCCTGATGTTATGGAAGGATAGGCTGGCGTTCCATCAATACATTCCCTCCAAAAGGCACAGGTTTGGGGTCAAGTTCTTTGTTATGTGCGACGTGAAGACAGGATTTGTCCAGGAAATTATAGTCTACGCAGGGCCCACCACTGACATCCAACATCATGAGGGATTTGGGGTGTCCGGGTCTGTGGTGATGACCATGCTGGCTCCTCATCTCAGGAAGGGGCACACTTTGTATGTGGACTATTGGTACTGCAGTTCCATACTCTTCAAGCATCTGCACTCCAACAGCACAGGGGCCTGTGGCAAAATCCAGTTGAACAGGGAGGGGATGCCAGTACTCGGAAGCAGAAAAATGCAGAGGGGGAGGTGGGGTTCATCTGAATGACACTGCTGACCTCAGTGACCACATAGTTCATTGCCAGCTAACAGGTGAGATGATTACTGAACAAGTTGTTTTTGTAATTGGACATGCAGTTCACATACAAATCACATACTGTTCCATTGGGCAATTATATAGACAATATCTCACTCACCTTTCCACTCCCTCATCTTCCCCACTCCCTCTACCTCATCTCCATAGGTGAGGTGATTACCGACCAAAAGTACAGAGAGAACTTCATGAGAGAGCTGCTGGTGGAGCACCACACCCCTCGGTGCCCGTCCTGCTGCAGACAATCCCCTATGCCTCACTGCACGGCATTTCCGCTCCAAAGTCCATCAAACTGCTGCTGAAGGCAGTTGCACATGGAAACACTGCAAAGTCTGCCTGTCCAGCACCAGGAAAAGGAAGCAGAGGAGGTAAAGTCTGCCTGTCCAGCACCAGGAGAAGGAAGATCATTTGTAAAAATCCCAATAACTTCACATATCTTCATTGTAAAGAGTTTAAACACCATTTCCCATGCTTGTTCAATGAACCATAAACAATTAACACGCACCTGTGGAACGGTCATTACAGTAGGGAATTAAGGTCACAGTTATGAAAACTTTGGATACTAAAGAGGTCTTTCTACTGACTCTGAAAAACACCAAAATAAAGATGCCCAGGGTCCCTGCTCATCTGTGTGAACGTGCCTTAGGCATGCTGCAAGGAGGCATGAGGACTGCAGATGTGTCCAGGGCAATAAATTGCAATGCCCGTACTGTGAGACGCCTAAGACAGCGTTATAGGAAGACAAGACGGACAGCTGATCGTCCTCTTAGTTGTAGACCAAGTGTAACAAACGAACATCACACCTGCGGGACAGGTACAGGATGGCAACAACAACTGTCCGAGGTACACCAGGAACGCACAATTACTTAAAAATCATACAATGTGATTTTCTAGATTTTTGTCTCTCTCAGTTGAAGTGTACCTATGATAAAAATTACAAACCTCAACATGCTTT
Source organism: Oncorhynchus mykiss (assembly GCF_057628025.1). NCBI lineage: Eukaryota > Metazoa > Chordata > Actinopteri > Salmoniformes > Salmonidae > Oncorhynchus > Oncorhynchus mykiss. The sequence goes on along the minus strand of NC_143026.1, from coordinate 38,129,523 downwards.
GTAAGTAGGAAAACCTGCAAAATCGGCAATGTATCAAATACTTGTTCTCCCCAATGTAAATTGACTAGTTGAAACATAGCCTATAGATAATAAGCAGGCAGCATGTCTTGGTTTGAAGGCAGCACAAGTTAACTGTTCTGTTGTGTAGCAGTCAAATTGTGGAACATTGAGGGCATTCTGACATCAAACTATGTTTTTCTTCAGGGTAGCTTTAGTGTCGCTTAACTTCTTCCAGTGTGAAGTAATTGGTAGCTTGGTAAACTCTATTTTCAGAGTAGCTTCCCCAAAACTGGGGAATAATATCTATAGTCTAAATCACTTTGATTGTACCTAGCCTCTCACTATACCTCTCACAATAAGAAACAAACTCATTTGGAACATTGGAATTAGTTCGCTGACGATGGATGCCATTTTCATCAGTCACATCACAGTGCTAAATTCCCCTCGTCATACAGGATAGACCTCTAATACAGACTTTGGTCATTCATTTCTTTTTAGGATTTGTTTAGGGCTTGTACTAGCCGTCTCATATCACCTGTTCCCATCTGGAGAAGCATAGAGTGTGGAGGAGTATGTACTCTGTAGAGTGAAGTCTCCTCAGTCATCTCCTGACAGTCACAGCATGTCACAGCTCCGGCAGCATGTGAAATGTTCCATTACGACCTAATGAATCAGCACTTGACGCTCCTGCCGTTGGTTCCTCTTTCTACACCTGTTTATGACACATGTTGGTATATCTAACTCATGATTGGCCTCTGATATAAAGGCCCAGTCTGTGGTTAGTGAGGGTTTAATGGAGGCCCATGTGAAAGGCCAGTATTCAAGTTTTATTTTTATTTAACTAGGCAAGTCAGTTAAGAACAGATTCTTATTTACAATGACAGCCTACCAAAAGGCAAAAGACCTCCTGCGGGGACGGGGGCTGGGATTTATAAAAAAAATAAAAAATAAATATAGGACCAAAAACGCATCACGACCAGAGAGACAACACAACACTACATAAAGAGAGACCTCAGACAACAACATAGCATGGCAGCACAACATGACAACAACATGGTGGCAACACAACATGGCAGTAGCACAACATGGTAGCAGCACAAAACATGATACAAACATTATTGGGCACAGACAACAGCACAAAAGGGCAAGAAGGTAGAGACAACAATACATCACGCGAAGCAGCCATGACTGTCAGTAAGCGAGTCCATGATTGAGTCTTGAATGAAGAGATTGAGATAAAACTGTCCATATTAATGTGTCTGCAGTCTAGTCTGGGCTCTCCTGGTGAGGAGACACAGAGGCTAATAACAGTGTCCAGCTAATTAGCTCCAAATTCACAGACCTTGTCATGGGTCATGCCCAACTTCACAAAAACTCATAAGGCAGTATAATTATCTGCTTAGTGGCGAATCCTTGACACACATCTGACCTAACTTGTACTTTCTGCCTCAGTATGTTTGGGGGGATTTCTACAGACTATTTGCCACATTATTCACGTACCATTATCAGAAAAGACCTCAGTCAGTATTAGGATTTAATCAGATCAAGCGTACTGGCGATAGCCGACACCCGCAGAGCTGATGTTTTGGCGGTGTGTCGAAGGTGTAACTGCATCTGTCAAATCCGTGAGTAGCTGCTCTTTATCATTGTCACAAAGCCACACCTGTCCAACTTGCATTAGAAGTTCAGAACATGAAAGTATAGGCTATATAGAAATAATGACGCTCAAATTTGAAATCATTAAACAAAATAATTTGGATTTCTATCAGCCTAATCGAGCTGTAGATTACATCTCACATTTTATTGTTTGAACATGTAAACAAGGCTGCATGGAATTTCTCTTAATACGACTCAGTGCAGCCAATGGCAATGTCTGCATTAGGTACATTATAACGCTAGGAACCGCTTGTGCATACGTATATACTGTACTCTATATCATCGACTGTATCCTTATGTAATACATGTATCACTAGCCACTTTAACTATGCCACTTTGTTTACATACTCATCTCATATGTATATACTGTACTCGATACCATCTACTGTATCTTGCCCATGCTGCTCTGTACCATCACTCATTCATATATCCTTATGTACATATTCTTTATCCCCTTACACTGTGTATAAGACAGTAGTTTTGGAATTGTTAGTTAGATTACTTGTTGGTTATTACTGCATTGTCGGAACTAGAAGCACAAGCATTTCGCTACACTCGCATTAACATCTGCTAACCATGTGTATGTGACAAATAACATTTGATTTGATTTGATTTGGATTTAACAGTGCTAATGCACCGCCAAAACTATTGCTACGCGGATGTCAGCTAAAGAGAATCTGATTGAACAGAGCCCTTCATGATCTCATAGTGTATGTTTTTTTTTTCTTCAAGCAAGCAACAGATCAACAAATCTTGAAACATGATATGCCACTATTATTCTCAGCATGTCTTCAAGTCCTCTCAACAGGTCTGATTTGATTACATTTCTGAAAATGTTTAATAAATGATAATTGAACTGTTCAATTATCAGTTAAATATTATTTATCAGACAAATGTGGGAATGAACCTTAGACAAAGGTCATATCACAAAATCAATTTTTGAATAAGTCGACAATGTAATCCAACATTAACCCTGCAAACTGGAATTTGTGGTTAGGGAATCTCCAGGCCGCCACAAAAGGGTGGCCTAAAGTGGTCAGGATGCTGTGCCATTGTCCCCTTAAGGTTTTGTTTTTATTTATAGGACACTCTTACAACGTTCTGTCACGGTCCCCTGTTTTTTCAGTTGTCTAGTTCAACCTGATGGTTGCAAAGAAACATTTCCCCCTCCCCACAAACAAATAAATACACTTATACCCAGGGAACAGGCACCCACCCATTTTTTTTTTTATGTTGCCATCCCATCAAGGCCCTGATTGGTGAACAAATATTGTAATTGGTTAAGGATTTTTACACTATTTTAGCTGAACAGCATACCACTTACCGTAATAAAACCATTAAAATATAACTAAATTAAATCTAAAATATAGTCACGCAATCCCCCAAAGTGATTATCATAAGAGGGCCATAAACAAAAACTGGTAATGCTGCATACTCAGAATGGTTAAAATCTCACCTTTCTGGTAACAATAGTTATAAATTGCTGAGGTGTATTCCCTTTTGAGGACACCAGCGCAAGTACACAGTACAAATATGATACAAATATATGGTCTATTTACTATTAAACAAAACTGTAAGAATAAGGGTTGAAATGACTTACAGTTGAGGTTGGAAGTTCACATACACTTAGGTTGTAGTCATTAAAAATCATTTTTCAACCACTCCACAAATTTCTTGTTAACAAACTATAGTTTTAGCATGTCGTTTAGGACATCTACTTTGTGCATGACACAAATCATTTTACCAACAATTGTTAACAGGCAGATTATTTCACTTATAATTCACTTCATCACAATTCCAGTGGGTCATAAGTTTACATACACTAAGTTGACTGTTCCTTTAAACAGCTTGGAAAATCCAGAAAATGATGTCATGGCTTCAGAAGCTTCTGATGGGCTAATTGACATAATTTGAGTCAATTGGAGGTGTACCTGTGGATGTATTTCAAGGCCTACCTTCAAACTCAGTGCCTCTTTGCTTGACATCATGGGAAAATCACAAGAAATCATCCAAGAACACATAAAATAGATTGTGGACCTCCACAAGTCTGGTTCATCCTTGGGAGCAATTTCCAAACACCTGAAGGTACCACGTTCATCTGTACAAACAATAGTATGCAAGTATAGACACCATGGGACCACGCAGTTGTCATACCTCTGAAGAAGGAGACGCATTCTGTCTCCTAGAGATGAACGTATTTTGGTGCAAAAAGTGCAAATAAATCACAGAACTACAGCAAAGGACCTTGTGAAGATACTGGGGGAAACAGGTACAAAAGTACCTATATCCATAGTAAAACAAGTCCTATATCGAAATAACCTGAAAGGCTGATCAGCAAGGAAGAAGCCACTGCTCCTAAACTGCCATAAAAAAGCCAGACTACGGTTTGCACATGGGGACATGGGGACAAAGGGGACAAAGATCGTACTTTTTGGAGAAATGTCCTCTGGTCTGATGAAACAAAAATAAGACTGGGAATCACTGGGAATGTGATGAAAGAAATAAAAGTTCAAATCAATAATTCTCTCTACTATTATTCTGACTTTTTACATTCTTAAAATAAAGTGGTGATCCTAACTGACCTAAGACAGGACATTTTTAAAAATTTTTTGAATTAAATGTCAATTGTGAAACCCCTTAGCCAAATACATTTAAATTTGGTTTATGTAAATGACCGACTTCAACTGTATATGTGTCACGCCCTGGTCAAAGTATTTTGTGTTTATCTTCATTTATTTGGTCAGGCCAGGGTGTGGCATGGGTTTTTGTATGTGGTGTGTTGGTATTGGGATTGTAGCTTAGTGGGGTGTTCTAGTTAAGTCTATGGCTGTCTGAAGTGGTTCTCAATCAGAGGCAGGTGTTTATCGTTGTCTCTGATTAGGAACCATATTTAGGCAGCCATATTCTTTGTGTTTCGTGGGTGATTGTCCTTGGTGTCCTCTGTGTTAGTTTGCACCAGTTTAGGCTGTTTCGGTTTTCACATTACGTTTATTGTTTTTGTACAGTTCATGTTTCATCATTGTTAAATAAACATGGATCGCAATCTACACGCCGCATTTTGGTCCGACTCTACTTCACCCGAAGAAAGCCATTACAATATGCTCTATGAATAGTGTAATTCAATGATAAAACACTATAAGATTTCACCTTCCTTGTAACTATAAAATACATATTTGTATGTTTATTGGTAGAGAAAATGTGCATGTTTACTAAAGGTTTCTGATCAAAACGTGTGCCTCCACCACTGTAAAAGTCACTCAGAGCTCTAGCTTGGATTCCTGACCTTGTTGTGAACTTGCCTTTTATCTCATATTAATATTGTCTGTCTATGACAAATAAATGTTTTCTGTTTAAAATCTATGATTTTTTTTTGATTAGTTTGATAAAATTAGAGTTATAAATCAATTTCTGACTGGGCTAAATTGACAAAAAACACTTTCTCTTGCAGCCCTACGATGTAAGAATTCCAGGCATGTGCTTTGTCAGTGGCTGTCGCATAGCGTTCAGCCAGGAGTTGATGGACAGTCGAGCGAATGAAATGGTAGGAGGGACAGCCCAGCTTCAAGTGGTGTCAAATTTCACATCCTACGTCACACAGGTGGAAAAGATATATGCAGCGTTCAAAACAACTGGGAACTGGGAACACGGAAATATATGACTTAATGCAAGCCGTTTCATTCTCTGGTGGCCACAGATCGATTTATTTAAAAATGTCAGTTGGAACCATTACCAGAACCACGCAGGTCCCCTAAATAGGGGCCTTCACATCTAAGAGGTTTAAAAAACAAGTAAAAAACGTACCATTTAATGACTTTACTTGTAATGGTTTGGGACACCAGGGACAACCAGGTGATTTCCTGACTAGCGATGTAGGCAGAAATGTCTGTTTAGCTGGGCATAAGTAAAAGTGGCTGGGCCAACATTTTTCAGCAAAAACATAGCAAAAATACCTGACATATTTAAGTGCAATCACATTGTATCATTTAACAAATGACACCAGATCAATTTGACCAAAAAGCCCGTTATTATTGCTAAGTAGGCAGCGCAAGTGTGCAACTACACAGCCGCTTACAACAACACCGCTGACAAAACAGGCTGACTGAGTCCGAGATTAAACAAACATAATGTAATACACAACGTGTCTATCACAGAGAGAGAGCGCAGTGATAATCATTTTGAAAAAGTATACTCTCACAAAATACGGATAATGGATGCAATGTTCAGTCCAACCTCATGAAATAAAAAACATCAGATCAGATCGACCACTCCCACTCAAAGACGTGATCTACAGTACAGGCACAATAGGTGGATTCAGGGCCATGGACAGCGCATCGGCCAGACACCAGCTCGGCACTGGATTGTAATATGCACAAACAGCTTATTGCAAAAATAATCAAGTAAGGATAGAAAGCCCCTGAAAGTGTTTTTATTCAGCCCAAATGTGCACACTTTTTGCAATATGTAAACAGCCACACAAAATACAATACAAACACTTTAGGCCTATATGTTGAACTGTAAGGAGGGTATGAAATGAATAGCTCACTTTGAATGAGCAAACACTACTGGATAGGCATTCAGCAATGAAAACATGAAATCACTATACGTAATACCACGGCAGGCATGAAAACATGAATTTATCATACACAGCCTAATATCACGGCGGCTACAAATACAACAGATCACTTTGATTGAAACATATACAGGCCTGGCCTACCAAGGTAGGCATGAAAACATTAGGCTAAATCCTAAATAAATAGTATTCCTTTCTGTTTCATGTTTTGCAGTACAAGATGCCTAAATTCGGTGTTGAAGATGGAGATTATTTCATCATAGTCCAAAAAGTCACAAAGGACAACAGGACTAGATTGTTGAGACGTGCAGTCAGTAAGCAAGATGGATGATTTGATACTGCCTGTAGTTGAGAAGAGTCTCTCAACAGTACATGAAGTCATAGGAGGGGTGATGATGGTCCTTAGAAGTCTATTGATGTTAGGAAAAATGTCAGGGCTGCAGCTGTTCAGAACTTCAATAAGGGATGGAAATTCCTGACCTCCCCCACTTTCCTACGCAGTTACATGGTTATAATTTTGGTTTGCGCACTTGTGTGTGTGTGTGTGTGTGTGTGTGTGTGTGTGTGTGTGCGCAAGTAGAAGAACATGTTGACTCACCCTACTTGTAGAGAAACACTAATGCCATCCTCCTCTCTTTCATGTCTATCACTCTGTCATACAGTACACGCTTTTATTTTTTGTTGTCCTAGGCTACCTGGCTAAAATGTTTGCTCGCTAGCCTAACTTCCATTGATGGGCAACGTTAGCTAATTAACATTAGCCTTCAACGTCTAGATCCATATTGATCTTCTATCCTCTCAGGCCAGGGGTACAATAATGTATGAATTAATGGTTGGATCAGAATGGCCGTTATAATCATTGGCCAGTATGGAGAATTAAGTAAAACCACAAGTCCAAATCCCATCTCCATCCGTGCCTAGTTTAGGAAAGGGACAATTTTAGCTAGCTAGCTATTCACGGAGGACAACAAAAGGAGATGCAACAATTTAAGTTGTTTCTGTTAAAAACTTGTTATGGCTGCAATCCCAATACCGGGATCGATATGTAAACTACCAGTGAAAATAGAGGGCGCCAAATTCAAACCACAGAAATCTCATAATTATAATTCCTAAAACATACACGTGTCTTACATAATTTTAAAGGTAATCTTGTTGTTAATCCCACCAAAGTGTCTGATTTCAAATAGGCTTTTCAGCAAAAGCACTACAAATGATCATGTTAGGTCTCCACCAAACCACAATAAGCACAGCCATTTTCCTGCGAAATATAGCATTCACAAAAAGCAGAAATAAAGATAAAATTAATCACTAGCCTTGAATTATCTTCATCAGATGACTCATAGGACTTCATGTTACACAATAAATGCATGTTTTGTTTGATAAAGTTCATATTTATATAAAAAAAATCTGAGTTTACATTGGCTTATTAGATTCATTAGTTCCAAAAACATCAAGTGATTTTGCATAGCCATATCTTTTCAACAGAAATACTCATCATAAATGTAGATGATAATACAAGTTATACACATGGAATTATAGATATACCTCTCCTTAATGCAACCACTCTGTCAGATTTCAAAAAAAGTTTACGGAAAACGCAACACATGCAATAATCTGAGACGGCGCTCAGAACAAATTAGCCGCCATGTTGGAGTCAACAGAAACCAGAAAATAAATTATAAATGTTTCCTTACCTTTGATGAACTTCATCAGAATGCAGTCCTAGGAATCCCAGGTCCACAATAAATGCTTGATTTGTTCGCGTTTGGTAAACAATTCCAAAGTCACAAAGCGCGTCCACTATAACATGACGAAATGTCCAAAAGTTCCTTAACAGTCAGTAGAAACATGTCAAATGATGTACTGAATCAATCTTTAGAATGTTGTTTACATATATCTTGAATAACGTTCCAACCGGAGAATTAGAATGACTTCAGATGACCGGTGGAACGCAGGTCTTTCCCCTGTGAACGCACATGGTGAAAGCATGGTCAACTCGTGGCAGTGGTGACTATTTCCTGTGTCATTCGACCCCCCTTCACATTAGAGTCATCAGACAAAGTTCTATTGACTGTTGACATTAGTGGAAGGCGTAGGAAGTGAAAACTCATCCATATCTCGCTGTAATTTCAATGAGAGCTTGGTTGAAAATCTGCCACCCCCAGAAAAAAAAGTGGAATTTCTCAGGTTTTTGCCTGGTAGATGAGTTCTGTTATACTCACAGAAATAGTGAAATGGTGTTTTCTATCCAATACTACTAATAATATGTATATTAGCAACTGAGACTGAGGAGCTGGCTGTTTACAATGGGCACCTTTTCATCCAAGCTACTCAATACTGCCCCTGCAGCCATAAACAGTTTAAGGACGTATGCGCTCAAAGCGATTTGATAGGAGAGACGCCAAATCCAAGCTGGCTTCCCTTGACACTTTTTTCCCGCCAGGACCATTCACAGTTGAGTTCGCTCAATTTAGCTTATTGGCTAATTGCCAAGGGAAGCCAAATGCTCGCTGGCTTCCCTTGCATTCAATGCTACGGGTGGTAACAATGTCATACTCGTTTGGACCAGACAGCGTCAGATAGATGGTCTACATGTAGATAGACAGAGGGGCACTGTTTGGCTCGCTTGGATGCTTTCTCCTATGAGATACGGTGCCTTGCGAAAGTATTCGGCCCCCTTGAACTTTGCGACCTTTTGCCACATTTCAGGCTTCAAACATAAAGATATAAAACTGTATTTTTTTGTGAAGAATCAACAACAAGTGGGACACAATCATGAAGTGGAACGACATTTATTGGATATTTCAAACTTTTTTAACAAATCAAAAACTGAAAAATTGGGCGTGCAAAATTATTCAGCCCCCTTAAGTTAATACTTTGTAGCGCCACCTTTTGCTGCGATTACAGCTGTAAGTCGCTTGGGGTATGTCTCTATCAGTTTTGCACATCGAGAGACTGACATTTTTTCCCATTCCTCCTTGCAAAACAGCTCGAGCTCAGTGAGGTTGGATGAAGAGCATTTGTGAACAGCAGTTTTCAGTTCTTTCCACAGATTCTCGATTGGATTCAGACCTGGACTTTGACTTGGCCATTCTAACACCTGGATATTTTTTTATTTTTGAACCATTCCATTGTAGATTTTGCTTTATGTTTTGGATCATTGTCTTGTTGGAAGACAAATCTCCGTCCCAGTCTCAGGTCTTTTGCAGACTCCATCAGGTTTTCTTCCAGAATGGTCCTGTATTTGGCTCCATCCATCTTCCCATCAATTTTAACCATCTTCCCTGTCCCTGCTGAAGAAAAGCAGGCCCAAACCATGATGCTGCCACCACCATGTTTGACAGTGGGGATGGTGTGTTCAGGGTGATGAGCTGTGTTGCTTTTACGCCAAACATAATGTTTTGCATTGTTGCCAAAAAGTTCAATTTTGGTTTCATCTGACCAGAGCACCTTCTTCCACATGTTTGGTGTGTCTCCCAGGTGGCTTGTGGCAAACTTTAAACTACACTTTTTATGGATATCTTTAAGAAATGGCTTTCTTCTTGCCACTCTTCCATAAAGGCCAGATATGTGCAATATACGACTGATTGTTGTCCTATGGACAGAGTCTCCCACCTCAGCTGTAGATCTCTGCAGTTCATCCAGAGTGATCATGGGCCTCTTGGCTGCATCTCTGATCAGTCTTCTCCTTGTATGAGCTGAAAGTTTAGAGGGACGGCCAGGTCTTGGTAGATTTGCAGTGGTCTGATACTCCTTCCATTTCAATATTATCGCTTGCACAGTGCTCCTTGGGATGTTTAAAGCTTGGGAAATCTTTTTGTATCCAAATCCGGCTTTAAAATTCTTCAACAACAGTATCTCAGACCTGCCTGGTGTGTTCCTTGTTCTTCATGATGCTCTCTGCGCTTTTAACGGACCTCTGAGACTATCACAGTGCAGGTGCATTTATACGGAGACTTGATTACACACAGGTGGATTGTATTTATCATCATTAGTCATTTAGGTCAACATTGGATCATTCAGAGATCCTCACTGAACTTCTGGAGAGAGTTTGCTGCACTGAAAGTAAAGGGGATGAATAATTTTGCACGCCCAATTTTTCAGTTTTTGATTTGTTAAAAAAGTTTGAAATATCCAATAAATGTCGTTCCACTTCATGATTGTATCCCACTTGTTGTTGATTCTTCACAAAAAAATACAGTTTTATATCTTTATGTTTGAAGCCTGAAATGTGGCAAAAGGTTGCAAAGTTCAAGGGGGCCGAATACTTTCGCAAGGCACTGTACATTCAGCCTCTTCTGAATTGAATTGAAAAAAATATATTAAACACAGAGAGACAAAATAATTGTTCTAATTTATTTGTTTTTTGGAGCAGCCTGGCTTCCCTTAGATCAGCTTGGCGGATGTATTGTTCCTTACTCTTACCACCTGGGGTCAGACCGACGGGAAGTCCAGGATCCAGTTGCAGAGGGAGGTGTTTAGTCCCAGGGTCCCGAGCTTGGTGACGAACTTGGAGGGCACTATGGCGTTGAATGCTGAGCTGTAGTCGACGAACAGCAATTATCCTCTCATAGGTATTCCTCTTTTATAGGATGGCGAGGGCAGTGTGGAGTGCAATGGAAATTGAGTCATCTCTGGATCTGTTGGGGCAGTATGCAATAATATATACTGTAATAATAATATATGCCATTTAGCAGACGCTTTTATTATTTTGTCCTTTTTTTCCATTTGATGGCTGTGCGGAGGTCGTAGTGGGACTTCTTGTCCTGTTTAGCTCATAGCAAAACAATTTCCAGAACCATTTTGACCTGATCACGATTCCTTTCTACAATGAATAGTCCATGTCCTCATGGTTACGTTGATTTAAAACATTACCCGGGCTTTGATTACGGTGGCTTGCGCGGTAGCCTTCAAATTGATCCGTGCACAAGAGTGAGGTTTGCTAGCCTGTTGCTTGAAGCATTCCTCACAAAGGTGCTTCCAATCCTTATCTTTCTCTAACAAATTAGCCTTCCATAGTGGGTTTGAGGATTTTTTTTTTACATAGAACAAACAGCGTCCCTTGTCGAACTGTATTCCAGCCAATAAAATTGTCCATACCACTTCCATGAAAAATACAGCTATTTTTCCATTGATCACTGTAGTGGAGAACACTCATATTTTTGGATGTGTTGGTGGTTCGTCAGACTCATGACGACGAGAAGGGGCAGAGGAATGGTGATAGTGAATTAGCTGGGCTGTGGAAGTAGTAGTAGTAGCTAATATTCTCATGGGCTGCCACTGACAGGCTAGCCTCCTCAACATCCTACTGTTGCATTTTTCAACAATTCAAATTCAATTAATTTGTATTTTTATATATACTGTATATATATATATTTTAAGACAGCCTGATTGGGTGGGCCAGTGTTCAATCTGACAGGGCCTCTGCCCAGTCCGGCCCTGCCGTGGCACCATCATGAAGCGTCCCCTTCTGGTGATTCAATGTCCCATGGATAGCTTTCTATCAAAACCAAATGGGAACATTCTCGTACTGTTGCCTAATGGACATCAAAATACCTTATAATAATGTTATACTGCTACCAAACTGGGACCTGTAATCAACGGCCACAAAATACTACAGTATACTATAGTATAAATACAATACTAGTATAAATACTATAGTAGTCAGTATAATATTTTTGTGGACTTTACTGAAATATTCACTGTAGTGTTTACTGTAGTATACTGTAGTATTTACAGTTAACTATATTATTAAAACTGTAGTCAAAGAAAACCGTGGTATATACTATAATGTAGTATTTTTACAGATTCTATTATACTGCAGTATTCACTGTAGTATTTACTATAGTGTTTTTGTTTAATTATATTTGACATATAAGTGCAGGCTTTCTCCTTGAGGAAAGCTACTGGAGAAATACTAAAAAGAGCAAATTTTCCATAACCTGTAGGTAGTACTGGGGTCTGAACAGATAGTTCAGAGCTTCCGCTCTCTTCTATAACCTGTAGGGAACACAATATATGGTCTATACTTGGCATGTAGGTTTCTCACTTATGGGTGCCACCAATTGGGATATGGGGAGAGGACTGGGCAGAGTATATGGAAGTTAAATACTGTAGTATTCTACAACATTCTATGGTAAGTACTATACATGATCAAGGGATATTACAGTGTGTAGTATAGTATTCTACAGTATACTACAGTTTAGTACATAATTCTACAGTAAGTATTTTAAAGTAAACTGTGGTATTTTTTCATGTGGGTGTCCTCTTATGGTCCTGATGTTAATGTCATGTTTAAATTTTCCTTGAACGTTCTCAGAATGTCAGTGGGATAATGTCTCGCTGAAATCCTTAAAGCAGGGGTGGCCAATAATATTTGCTTGAGGGCCACATTGTGATTAAAACATTTGATGGAGGGCCGTATAGATCTTTTTTCTGAACTTATTAGAAAAAGAATAGGACCATTAAAATTTCTACATTCTTTCTATTTAGTTTTAGAACTTCCAGAGTGGCCTGGAGAATTTTTTTTCTTTAAGGGGAACTGCACCTGCTGATTCGGCTTAGTCTTTTGGCCTGCTACCCAAGACATTTTGGCTGCCATGGCAGAAGCCAAAAGGGAGTTGGCTTGGGGGTGTGTTTAATAGTTATTGGGTGTGTCCTTGACACCAACAAGACACACTCATCTGTCAGAACCTTGTCCACAGCTGTTCCCCCCCCCCCCCCCCACTCAATCACAACAATAAAAAACGAATGCAGTTTGAGTTCAATAACTACAGGCATACAGATGTACTGTATGGTGAAATGCCAGAAGAAGCTGTGAATAGGTTTGTAGCCTACAGAGTAAAATGAGAATTGCTGAATTTAAGTAGATATTCTCAACTAAGTGTTTTGATAACTTTCAAATGTAGTAACAGGTTCATGTAGAATAAACAACCCTTTACATAATACCATAGAAGCAGTGTTATGCTAATATAACCTCTTATGCTATGGGGCAGGATTTTCACATCTGGATGAAAAGCATGCCCAAAGTAAAATGCCTGTTACTCAGGCCCAGAAGCTAGAATATGCATATAATTATTTGGATAGAAAACACTCTGAAGTTTCCAAAACTGTTAAAATAATGTCTGTGAGTATAACAGAACTCATATGGCAGGCAAAAACCTGAGAAATTCAACCAGGAAGTGAGACATCTGAGGTTTGTAGTTTTTCAAGTGATTGCCTATCCAATATCCAGTGTAAATGGGGTCAGATTGCACTTCCTAAGGCTTCCAGTAGATGTCAACAGTCTTTAGAAAGTTGTTTCGGGCTTCTATTGTGAAAGGGGAGTGAATAAGACCACTCACAGTAAGTGGCTCAGCTGAAAACTTTGGGTTGTTTATAGTGCGCGGCTATGACACTTTGTCATCAGGGCACTAACTTAATAATGCTATGCTATACAGATGTAGACTGGCTGTATCTCCAGATTGGATTAGATTCAGGCCGGTGACACCATTAAGGTTTGTTGCTCCTAGTTCACTGTATTAGTCAGACTCAGACATGAGTTAGCTCGTTTTGCACTAGACTATGAGCTACGAACTAACTTACAAATACAACTTGTTGGCTAATGTTAGCTAGCAAGTTAGCCATCAAATGATAATGTTACATAACCAGCAGCAGCTAGATAATATACAATATGGGCTCCCGAGTGTTGCAGCGGTCTAAGGCACTTCATCTCAGTGCTAAAGGCGTCAGTATGGACCCTGGTTCGATTCCAGGCTGGAGTCCCATAGGGCGATGCACAATTGGCCCAGCGTCGTCCAGGTTAGGGTTTGGTCATCATTGTAAATAAGAAGTTGTTCTTAACTGACTTGCCTAGTTAAATAAAGATAAAAAATATATAAAAATTTAAAAACTTGTATGCGCTACAATCTAATTAAGTTGTAATGAGGTAGCTATAGCTAGCTAGTGGACTGTGTTAAGCTAATGTCAGCTAAAATGTTAGCTAGCCTGCCTCGATAGCTAATGTTTGCTAGTCTGCCTTGCTTCGCCAAAAGATACCTAACCTGCATAACCAGCAATAACATTGCTTGCTAAATTATACCAAAAGGGGGAATTAACGGTTGACATAATTGTAATCCATACCCAACCTTAATTTATTCATTGTGACACACTCAGGTTCTGATTTTTGATTTTACTTACATTATCCTATTTACACTTTGTAGTCAATTGGCGGTCGCTCTTTAACCCAGAATAACTCAAACCTCGTGCCGGAGTGAATCAGATACCTGGCCCGCGGGGCCGTATGTTGCCCACCCCTTCCTTAACGAGACATAACAGGAACGTTACTTAATGTCCTTAGCTGTTAGCTGGGAAGTTATTCATACATTCTAAAATAGATGAACATCTTGTAAATGCAAATGCAGTAAATTCAATAATAAAGAAATAAAACATATTTCTGAGTTTTGTACTCAATATCTGACTGTCCAATTTGAACAGAACTGTAGTGATTGTTTCCTTCCCATACTGGGTTGAACATGAGATTCTGAATAATGGGAAATATAACATATACTATTGGCTTTGTGGACTCAAGACAAGACATTGAGGTTTATAACTGCATAAAACATCATAAATATGTCAATTAAATAATTATTTGATGTCAACAAGAGTATCAAGTATTCTGCTTGAGAATGGATGTCCTGTAAAAAAAACAATACAAAGACTGCTTTTAGTGTTACCCGTTATAATAAACTAGGGAGCTGTAATCACAAGGCATATCCAGGATATTAGTTTACTTTTTCTTGAAGTTGTATGCTGCATCTGAGGAACTTTTACTATGCAACATGGTGAACATGATGTACTACTCATCGTCAATTAAAGATTTAATGTAGTGTTTGTCCCATGAACACAGTGGCCCCTCAGGGGTGCGTGCTCAGTCCCCTCCTGTACCCCCTGCTCACTCATGACTGCACGGCCAGGCACAACTAACACCATTCAATTTGCAGATGAGACAGCCATGTGGAAGAAAGAAAGCCGTGTGGAAGAAAACACTTTTTCCAGATACTTTTAAAAACCCCAAACCGGCAAAGCAAAGCTCTCTATAGCTCCGCGTTCAGCATGTGTTGCTCTCTGAGGATTGATTGATTAATCTTATGCTACACAAAGACAAATGACACATTTTTCTAAGCTAATCCAATCAGTTAGTAAACCTTTTGTACCTGTTATTTAAATGGTTGTTCCAGTTTAAATGGCTTCGGTAGGTCCTAACAATGTTCCGAACCCTTGCAGTCATTCTCAATTCAGAGTGCAGTTGAAAAAAAAACTCTGATAGGAAATACCCATCACTCTGCAAGCCAGCATAATGTGACTTGCAGTTAGGGTTGTAAAATGCTGGTAACTTTCCAAGGTTTTCTGGATATGCCAGTTGTAAGATTCCTGGAAACAGTAAGGAGTAAGCAGGAAATCCATAATCCTTCAATCAAGGTTTATAGAAAATCTGGAAAATCTGTGAATTTGGGGAAATCATATTTGCAGTCCTGATGTGGCCTGTAAACCAAGATGTTAAGGCCCCTGTATTAGGGTAAAATTAGGCCTCAAAATAAGGCATTATGAGTTATGTAAAGTATTGTCATAGAGGAAATTATTTTGGAGGTTTTCAGTTAGTTATTTCTGGCCACATGTGAGTGGAAGTGTTGTACCGGTTTAAGTGGTCTCTGGTAGAGGTACATGTTTGCCACTTTCAAGCAACACATGGCCTTGTCACTATGGTGGTTCCCTATAAAAACAAAACATACCTTTTCTAAGAGCACGGTTTTATACCTGTGGGGTATGTGTAAAAGAAGTACTGAGCTATGAACTGGGGTAAAATTATGTACCTGTAACTAAACCTACAAACGATGTACCTTACAGGGTACCACCCCAGTGATAAGAGTTTGTACCTCTTTAGGAACAAATGAAAACTTTTTTTCTAAGTGTAGGGTATTGACATGTGGGTGTTAGGGTTATAGAGCACATTGGGGTAACAGGGCTGTGTTGTATCAGGTAAGTAAATTTAGGTGTGTGGGTAATTGGGCTGAGGTATATACACTAAACAGAAATAAACGCAACATGCAAAAATGTCAAAGATTTTAGTTACAGTTTATATAAGGAAATCAGTCAATTTAATTGTCAATTTAATTTAATCTATGGATTTCACATGACTGGGAATAAAGATATGCATCTGTTGGTCACAGATACCTTTACAAAAAAAGTAGGGACGTAGATCAGTAAGGTCAGTATCTGGTGTGACCACCATTTGTCTTATGCAGCGCGACACGTCTCCTTCGCATAGAGTTGATCAAGCTGTTGATTGCGGCCTGTGGAATGTTGTCGTTCACTTCGAGCATCCCTAACATGGTCAATGGGTGACATATCTGGTGAGTATGAAGGCCAGAACTGGGTCATTTTCAGTTCCAGGAATTGATAATACACATGGGGCTGTGCATCATCATGCTGTAACATGAGGTGAAGACGGCGAATGAATGGCACGACAACGGGCCTCAGGATCTGGTCACGGTATCTCTGTGCATTCAAATTGCCATCGATAAAATGCAATTTTGTTCGTTGTCCATAGCTTATGCCTGCCCATACCATAACCCCACCATGGAGCACTATGCTCACAGTGATGATGACAGCAAATCGCTCGTCCACACAATGCCATAAACGCAGTCTGCCATCTGCCATTACCGTTGAAATTGAGATTCATCTGTAAATAGTACACTTCACCACGTGCCAGTTGCCATCAAAGTGAACATTTGCCCATTGAAGTTGGTTACGACCCTGAAGTGCAGTCAGGTCAAGACACTGGTGAGGATGACGAGCACGCAGATGAGCTTCGCCGAGACGGTTTCTGACAGTTTGTGCAGAAATTCTTTGGTTGACAAAGTTTCATCAGCTGTCCGGGTGGCTGGTCTCAGATAATTCTCCAGGTGAATAAGCAGGATGTGGAAGTCCTGAGTTGGCATGGTTACTCGTGGTCTGTGGTTGTGAGGCCGGTTGGACGTACTGCCAAATTCTCTAAAACGATGTTGGAAGCAGCTTATGGTAGAGAAATGAACATTAAATTCTCTGCATGTGCTCTTTTAGACATTCCTGCAGTCCCTCAAAACTTGAGACATCTGTGGTATTGTGTTGTGACAAAACTGCACATTTTAGAATGGCCTTTAATTGTCCCAAGCACAAGGTACACCTATGTAATGGACATGCTGTTTAATCAGCTTCTTGATATGCCACACCGGTCAGGTAGAGAATGGAGAAATGCTTACTTTCAGAGATCTAAACAAATTTGTGCACAAATTGTGAGAGAAATAAGCTTTTATGGAACATTTCTCAGATGTTTTATTTCAGGTCATCCATTAAAAAAATGGATTAAATAAAAAAAAACATCCTCAATCTACACACTACCTCATAATGACAAAGTGAAAACATGTTTTTAGAAACGTCGGCAAATGTATTAAAAATCAAAATTCCAAATTGAGCTCAGATTCATCATATTCCCTTTGATCATCTTGAGATGTTTCTACACCTTGATTGGAGTCCACCTGTGGTAAATTCAACTGATTGGACATGATTTAGAAAGGCTCACACCTGTCTATACAAAGTCCCACAGTTGACACTATGTCAGAGCAAAAACCAAGCCATGAGGTCGAAGGAATTGTCTGTAGAGCTCTGAGACAGGATTGTGTCGAGGCACAGATCTGGGGAAGGGTACCAAAACATTTCTGCAGCATTGAATGTCCCCAAGAACACAGTGGCCTCCATCATTCTTAAATGGAAGAAGTTTGGAACCACCAAGACTCTTCCTAGAGCTGGCCGCCCGGCCAAACTGAGCAATCGGGGGGAAAGGACCTTGGTCAGGAAGGTGACTAAGAACCCGATTGTCACTCTGACAGAGCTCCAGAGTTTCTCTGTGGAGATGGGAGAATCTCCCAGAAGGAGAACCATCTAAGCAGCACCCCACCAATCAGGCCTTTATAGTAGAGTGGTCAGGCAGAATCCACTCCTCAGTAAAAGGCACATGACAGCCTGCTTGGAGTTTGTCAAAAGGCACCTAAAGGACTTACAATTCTCTGGTCTGATGAAACCAAGATTGAACTCTTTGGCCTGAATGTCAAGCGTCACATCTCGAGGAAACCAGGCACCATCCCTACCATGAAGCATGGTGGTGGCAGCATCATGCTGTGGAGATGTTTTTCAATGGCAGGGACTGGGAGACTAGTCAGGATTGAGTGAAAGATGAACAAAGCAAAGTACAGAGATTTCCTTGATTAAAACCTGCTCCAGAGCACTCCGGACCTCAGACTGGGATGAAGGTTTACCGTCCAACAGGACAATGACCCTAAGCACACAGCCAAAACAACGCAGGAGTGGCTTCGGGACAAGTCTCTGAATGTCCATGAGTTGCCCAGCCAGAGCCCGGACTTGAACTCGATCGAACATCTCTGGAGAGACTTGAAAATAGTTGTGCAGCAACACTCCCTATCCAACCTGACAGAGCTTGAGAGGATCTGCAGAGAAGAATGGGAGAAACTCCGCAAATACAGGTGTTTGTTGCATCATACGCCAAAAAACTTGGTTGTATTCGCTGCCAAAGGTGTTTCAATAAAGTACTGAGTAAAGGGTCTGAATACTTATGTAAATGTGATATTTCAGTTGTTTATTTTTTATATATTTGCAAAAATGTATAAAAACTGTTTTTGCTCTGTCATTAGGGCGTATTGTGTGTAGATTGACGAGGGAAGAAAACAATTGAATCCATGTAACATAACAAAATGTGTTAAAGTCAAGGGGTCTGAATACTTTCCCGAATGCACTGTAAACTGTACCACTAACATGCATAGACCAGTTAACTAATGCATGCAATCATTTGCTTGTTGCATGCAATGTTGAGGTCTTCTCTTCTCTAGGCAGCCTATTCTTAGGCTCAATAAATTGGCTACAGGGTGTCCCAGCATTTACCATCTGGTCTTGAGTTTGAGAGACCAAGCAAACAAACCATTATGGCATAGAACAGTCTGTGGTCCAGCCTTTCACATTGTACAGTATGTGCCTGTGCCTTCATATCTATATTGTTCTGTCTCCCCCTCTTATTTGTGACTTTCTATCCCAATAAAGATCAAACACTAATGAAGAAATATCTAAAAACAAAAGCGAATTGGATCGCACTGTGTTTGTTTCGTGGTAAATGAAACATGTGACCTACTCTTTAACAGTCTAATGTTATCTCAATTTAATACATCAGGGTTATCTCAGAGTACTGAAAAACACCATAGTGGTTATAACTCATTCACTCACTCATTCATAACTCATTCCATCCAGGATCCTGTAAGGTTGGAAATCGATCATACTGTTGATAACAGATGAAAAGAGAGCTACTGTATAAACAGAGCAATAAAAGATCGATTGGCAGTAGAATGGCCTTACTGAACAGTGAGTGACTCAACGTGGTACCATCATAGGATGCCACCTTCCTAAAAAGTAAGTTTGTCAAATATCTGCCCTACTAGAGCTGCCCCAGTCAACTGTAAGTACTGTACTGTACTGCAACAACAAGCACACAGGATGGGATCACTGAGTGCTGAAGTGCATAGAGCTTAAAAATCATCTATCCTCGTTTGCAACACTCGCTACCGAGTTCCAAACTACCTCTGGAAGCAACTTCAGCACAATAACGGTTTGTCGGGAGCTTCATGAAATGAGTTTCCATGGCCGAACAGCCACACACAAGCCTAAGATCACCATGAGCAATGCCAAGCATCGTCTGGAGTGATGTAAAACTCCCCTCCATTGGACTCTGGAGCAGTGGAAACGCATTCTCTGGAGTAATGAATCACGCTTCACCATCTGCCTGTCCAACGGATGAATCTGGGTTTTTCATGGTTCGGGCTAGGCCCCTTAGTTCCAGTGAAAATAAATCTAAGTGCGACAGCATACAATGACAATCTAGACGATTCTGTGCTTCTGAAGCATTATCAACTTTCCCCCAGAAAAGTGTATCAACTGCTGTGCCATTATGCAGAATTTAAAATGTATTTTACTTTGTAGGGATGGACACTCGAATATCTTAATTATAGGCTACCCCGACTTTCCCTGTTTCCTATATCTATCATGTTAAATATTAGCCAGACCATCAATCGGCCTGTCAACCACACATATTCAACTGACAATTTACTGTTAGTTCCCTTCAGTTGGTATAGCCTACATTATCATTCCATTAAATTGCAATGGTTTGTTTAACTTCATTAGCTTCCTCTTTAAATGCTGTCACGGCCATGTGGTTGTTGCTGAGGATCATTAGTAAAAGTTTAAAAAAAAGACATGTAGGCTAAATAAATTGTAATGGAGCAGAGCACAGACCAACAGTTTGAACCCACAATACTTAGCCGTGTCATCATTGTTCCATAGTTAGTGCAGGCAATAGACAAGGGTATAGCCTACTATTGTACACTTTTCATCCTATTATAATTCTACAGTGCCTTCAGAAAGTATTTACACTCCTTAACTTTATACACATTTTCTTGTTACCGCACAAATTTAAAAATGATTAAATGTTCAACGTTAAAGTGGAATAATGTCCATAAGTATTCGTCCCCTTCTTGTGGAAAGCCTAAATAAGTTCAGGAGTAACAATGTGCTTAAAACTTGTTGAGGATAGGGGGCAGTATTTTCACTTTGGATGAATTGCGTGCCCATTAGTGAACTGCATCCTACTCTGTCCTAGATTGCTAATATATGCATATTATTATTACTATATTACTATTGGATAGAAAACACTCTGAAGTTTCTAAGTGTTTGAATTGTCTGTGAGTATAACAGAACTCATAGGGCAGGCAATCTTCCAAACAAGAAGTGAAATTCTGAATGTGGGTCAACTTTGATGTCATCGCCCCCTCCTTTCCCAACAAGATATGGATCTGGTAGCACTTCCTACGCCTTCCACTAGATGTCCTCATTCAGTAGGTGGAATGGAGCTTTTGGTGTGAACTTTGACCGAATGGGAAGGGAAATAGTCACGGTCTTGGCAGAATGCAATTTCCCTGTGGCGCATTTCTCTGTGGGTGCCACCGTCGTTCCATTTGGCTGCAGCTGAAAACGTATGATCAGGTTGGAACGTTATTGGATATATATGAAAATAACATCCTGAAGATTGATCCTCTACTTAGTTTGACCAGTTTATTCGACCTGGAATATATCTTTTTGAAGTTTTCGTGCGAGTTGTCCTGGACCAGCATCAGCTTTTGGGCACGTGAGCTGAAAGTGATAGCAAATGCAGCTAATTGGACAGTAGTATTGGACATTATGGAACAAAACAATTTATTGTGGAACTAGGACTCCTTGCACTGCATTCTGATGAAAGATCACCAAAGGTAAGGGAATATTTATGATGTA
The DNA here is from genome assembly GCF_057628025.1 of Oncorhynchus mykiss. NCBI lineage: Eukaryota > Metazoa > Chordata > Actinopteri > Salmoniformes > Salmonidae > Oncorhynchus > Oncorhynchus mykiss. The sequence goes on along the minus strand of NC_143026.1, from coordinate 38,107,895 downwards.
ATTTCGTATTTCTGTTGACTCCAACATGGCGGAGAAATACTTTTACGTCTGAGAGCTGTCTCAGATTATTATTATAGCATGGTAGGCTTTTTTCGTAACATTTAAAAAAATCTGACACAGCGGTTGCATTAAGAACCAGTGTATCTTTATATGTAGAACATGTATCTTTAGTCAAAGTTTGAGTATTTCTGTTATCTGCCGTAGCTTTCTATAATTCCTCCGGATATTGGAGGCATTTCTGAACATGGCGTCAATGTAAACCGAGATTTGTGGATATAAATATGCATATTATCGAACAAAACATAAATGTATTGTGTAACATGTCATATGAGTGTCATCTGATGAAGATTTTCAAAAGGTTAGGGATTCATTTTATCTCTAATCCTGCTTTTGTGACTATCTTTAGCTGGAAAAAATGGCTGCGTTTTTGCTTTGATTTGGTGGTGGTCTAACAAATATATGTTGTGTTTTCGCTGTAAAACAATTTAAAAATCGGACATGATGGGTAGATGAACAAGATGTTTCTTTCATTTGCTGTATTGGACTTGTTAATTAATGTGTGAAAGTTAAATATTTCGAAAGAATATTTTTTAATTCCCTGCGCCACCTTTTCAGCTGAATGGGGGGGTTGAGTTCCCCTCGGGGATCGCCTTGCCATAACAGGTTTTAACAAGTCACATAGTAAGTTGTATGGACTCACTCTATGTGCAATAGTGTTTATTGAATGAGTACTTCATCTCTGTACCACACACACAATTATCTGAAAGGTCCTCCGTTGGGCAGTGAATTTTAAACAGATTCAACCACAAAGACCATGGAAGTTTTCCGATGCCTCGCAATGAAGGGCACCTATTGGTAGGCATTGAATATTCCTTTTAGCATGGTGTTATTACACTTTGGATGGTGTATCAATACACCCAGTCACTACAAAGATACAGGCGTCCTTCCTAACTAGTTGCTAGAGAGGAAGGAAACTTCAGGGATTTCGCCATTGTTAAGGACGTGGGAGTGTCAGGATAAAAAAAATAATCTGCGGAATGGAGCAAATACCAGGCAAAATCCTAGAGGAAAACTTGGTTCAGTCTGCTTTCCACCAGACACTGGGAGATTTTTCCCCTTTCAGCAGGACAATAACCTGAAACAGGCCAAATACACACTGGAGTTGGTTACCAAGAAGACGGTGAATGTTCGAGTGGCCGATTTACACTTTTGACTTAAATCTACTTTAAAATCTGTCAAGACCTAAAAAATGTTGTCTAGCAATGATCAACAACCAATTTGACAGAGTTTGAAGAATTTTGAAAAGAATGGGACATTTTTGCAGAATCCAGGTGTGGAAAGCTCTTAGACTTACCCAGAAAGACTAACAGCTGTAATCGCTGTCAAAGATGATTCTACAAGTATTGACTCAGGGGTGTGAACACTTCTTTAACTTAGATATTTATTTCATTTTCAATACATTTGCAAACATGTTTTCACTTTGTCATTATGTGGCATTGTGTGAAGATGGGTGAGAGAAAAATGTATTTAATATTCAGGCTGGAACACAACAAAATGTGGAATAAGTCAAGGGTATGAATACTTTCTGAAGGCACTGTATAGTTTGTACACTAATCTTTCAGCATTACCATGGGTTCAAGAACTAAATGTGGCAATTCTCGGGAATTAATCAAACCACCGTTTTCTTTCTTTCATGCATAATCAAATGTATTTATAAAGCCCTCTTTACATCAGCCGATGTCACAAAGCGCTGTACAGAAACCCAGCCTAAAACCCCAAACAGCAAGCAATGCAGCGGTAGAAGCACGGTGGCTAGGACAAACTCCCTAGAAAGGCAGAAGCCTAGGAAGAAACCTCGAGGAACCAGGTTCTGAGGGATGGCCAGTCCTCTTCTGGCCGTGCCGGGTGGAGATTATAACACTACATGGCCAAGATGTTCAAACGTTCATAGATGACCAGCAGGGTCAAATAATAATCATAGTGGTTGTAGAGGGGGCAACAGGTCAGCACCTCAGGAGTAAATGTCAGTTGGCTTTTCATAGCCGATCATTCAGAGATAGAGACAGCAGGTACGTTAGAGAAAGTGTCAAAACCAGTAGGTCACCACAAAGTTGCAAGTCTGGTGAACAGGTCAGGGTTCCATAGCCGCAGGCAGACAAGTGTTTACGGGAGCAGTAGCATGACCAGGTGGACTGGGGACAGCAAGGAGTCATCAGGCCAGGTAGTCCTGAGGCATGCTCCTAGGGCTCAGGTCTTCCGAGAGAAGAGAAAGGATAGAAGGAGAGAGAGTTAGAGGGAGCATACTTAAATTCACATAGGACACCGGATAAGACAGGTGAAACAACAGATTGATCCTAGCCCCCCGACAAACTATTGTAGCATAAATACTGGAGGCTGAGACAGGAGGGGTCGGGAGACACTGTGGCCCCGTCCGACGATACGCCTGGACATGGCCAACCAGGCTGGATATAACCCCACCCACTTTGCCAAAGCACAGCCTCCACAAATGTAAAAAAAAAAAAAAACTGGAGGGATATCGTCAAACCACCAATTTACTACCCTGAGACAAAGCCAAGTATAGCCCACAAAGATCTCCCCCACGGCACAAACCAGAGGGGGTCGCTAACCTAGACAGGAAGATTACGTCGGTGACTCAACCCACTCAGTGACGCACACCTCCTAGGGACGGCATAAAGGCTCGCCAAATCTGTTTTTCTTAATCTTTGATCCCTAATATTCTGAACCTGTTCTATCGATATACAAAATTCGAACTTAAAAAGGTGTACCATATTTAAAGGGATGGCTTAAGATAAGTGTACTGAAAAGCCTATTGAATGAAAATTCCACAAACAAATGTTGGCCAGCAAGCTGGAGGGTTTTCAGCAGTTGAATAGTTCAGAGCTCGCAAGGTAGCCAAACCTGTTGAGCGAGTTACGACTGAATACCAAATACTGAGAAGTGTATAGGAAAGCCGTGAGTAGGAAAGGTGTACATTTCCTAAAGTCTGAATTATGTGATTATGCAACAGGATAGATCGACAGTAGCAGCAGCATACGTGGTGGTGTGTGGCCAATATGCGATTGTTATGTGTAAATCAATTTTTATTGGTCACATACACGTGTTTAGCAGACCTTATTGCGGGTGTAGCGAAATGCTTGTGTTGCCATTTTCAACAGTGCAGTAATATATTTTTTTATATAATAATAATTTTATTCACAATGAATGAAAGAACATGTAAAAACTTCGTACATTTTTCCGCTTTTCGTCCCCCTTTGACCTCCTCCAGAATGTCTTCAAACACATTTACAAAGAAAGGATAAGTCATTGAGTTACATATCAGAAAACAACATTATACAACAATGTTACTTCAATACAAGCAAAAATGTAATAGCCTAACAATTTCAGGCGATTAGGTGATCCTAGAGCAGTAATCTTAAGTGCGGGGGTGGGGCCAAGAGTACTAATCTGGAGGAAGTGTTTGGAGCTGTTCAAAATAGGATATCAGGTCCCAGGTGGAATAAAATGAGTTGGTTGACCCTCGAACGGTATACTTGATAGCCATTTCTACACTAGGCTGCAACTTTATCAAATGCTTTGGAAAGGATTTTAAATATAGTGGACCAATAATCTGTCAGACAGGGACAGGAACAGAACATGTGGGTCAAAGCCACCAAGGGGCTTTTACACCTGTCACATGTACCATCAATATTTTGGTATAATTTGGCCTTGCTGAAATGGACACAGTGAAGTACCTTAAACTGTATAAGGCTGAGCCAGGCACAAGAGGAGCTTCCATTTACCCTAAGTAAGGCACCATTCCAGATATCTCTCCACCTTTCCCACTCAGATGAGATTTTATTGGATGACGGGTTAAGGGACATGATTATCTCAAAAATACCAGATATGAGTCCCTTTAGTTAAAAAGGTGTTTTCAAAAGGGCATCCAGACCCGATCCGGGTGATAGAATTGGAAAGGTTAGGCTTTGAGTGTGAATAAACTGGCAGATTTGGAAATACCTAAATAAACTGGAATGGGTAGATTCAATTTGAAATTGGCAAAGGTGCCATCAAAATAAAGGTCATTAAACTTTGTAAAGCTATTCTTCTGCAACAGCCTGAAAGCTGAATGCAGTTTGCCTGGAAGGAAGAGGTGAGTATTACATATAGGATCTTGAATAGAGGAATCACAGAATTTAAAATGTTGACTGAATTGAGTCCAAATTGTAAGCGTATTGACAACAATTGGATTGGATGTGTAGCGAGAAGCAGAAAGGGGAGATTGGAGGTGAGAAAGGCTGACAAAGAGGAGAAACAGGAGTTGGCTTCTGTTTGACACTAGTCAGTTTCTACGGTGCGAAGCCAGTAAACAATATTTTGTATATTCGCTGCCCAGAAATACATAAAGTTAGGAAGGGCTAGTCCTCCATGGGTTCTACCCCTCTTGCGGAATGCTTTACGTATTCTTGGATTCCCACCCGCCGCATAGAAAAATATATATAAGATTATCCACTGAAGTGAAATAAGACTTGGGTAAAAGAAGTGGGAGACATTGGAACAAGAACAGAAATCTGGGCAATATATTCATCTTGATACAATTCACTTTACCAGCTAAAGTAAAAGGAGAATACTGCATCTCTGAAAATCATGTTTAAGTTTGTTAATCAGAGGAGTAAAGTTCTCATCATGGAGGGAAGACAAGGTAAGGGCGATATTGATCCCTAAATATTTAAAGCCGGACTTGGACATACGAACTGCAATGCTGTAGTATGCTGTGGAATTTGTATTGCCAAGTCATTAATAGGAAACCAGTCACCTTGAGAAATTACAATTATAACCCGATAACACACCAAACATACAGTTGAAGTCGGAAGTTTACATACACTTAGGTTGGAGTAATCACAAATGTATTGTTAACAAACTATAGTTTTGGCAAGTCAGTTAGGACATTACTTTGTGCATGACACAAGTATTTTTTCCAGCAATTGTTTACATACAGATTATTTCACTGTATCACAATTCCAGTGGGTCAGAAGTTTACATACACTAAATTGACTGGGGCTCTAAACAGCTTGGAAAATTCCAGAAGATTATGTCATGGCTTCAGAAGCTTCATTTGACATCATTTGAGTCAATTGGAGTAGTACCTGTGAATGCATTTCAAGGCCTACCTTCAAACTCGGTGCCTCTTTGCTTGACATCATGGGAAAATCAAAAGAAATCAGCTAAGACCTCAAACAAATTGTAGACCTCCACAAGTCTGGTTCATCCCTGGGAGTGTCATGGTCGTCATATGGAGGAGACCAAGGCACAGCGTGGTAAGCGTACATATCTCTTTAATGAAAGCGAGACCACTGAACAAAACGAACTGTGACACTATATGGCTAGTGCAGAACAGGCAACTAAAATAACAACCTACAAAATACCCAAGGAATATGGCTACCTAAATATAAACAGCTGCCTCTGATTGAGAACCAATCTTGGCAACCATAGACATAGACATATAAGCACCTAGACTAGAGATACACCTAGACTAGAGATACCCCTAGACATACAAAAAACCCTAGACAATAGAAAAACTAAACAAACCACCCTTGTCACACCCTGACCTAACCAAAATAATAAAGAAAACAAAGATAACTAAGGTCAGGACGTGACAGGGAGAAGTTTCCTAAGGTGAAGGTACCATGTTCATCTCTACAAACAATAGTACGCAAATATAAACACCATGGGACCACGCAGCTGTCAAACCGCTCAGGAAGCAGACGCGTTCTGTATATTATATATTAGATCTTATTATATCTTATATCTTGATCTTGGTCGCAAAGGGGTTTTCCAAATGGACAATGATCCCATGCATACTTCCAAAGTTGTGGCAAAATGGCTTAAGCACAACAAAGTCAAGGTATTGGAGTGGCCATCACAAAGCCCTGACCTCAACCCTGTAGAAAATCTGTGGGCAGAACTGAAAAAGCGTGTATGAGCAAGGAGGCCTACAAACCTGACTCAGTTACACCATCTCTGTCAAAATTCACCCAACTTGTTGTGGGAAGCTTGTGGAAGGCTACCCGAAATGTTTGACCCAAGTTAAACAATTTTAAGGCAATGCTACTAAATACTAATTAAGTGTATGTAAACTTCTGACCCACTGGGAATGTGATGAAAGACATAAAAGCTGAAATAAGTCATTCTCTCTACTATTATTCTGACATTTCACAGTCTTAAAATAAAGTGGTAATCCTAACTGACCTAAAACAGGGAATTGTTACTAGGATTAAATGTCAGGAATTGTGAAAGACTGAGTTTAAATGTATTTGGCTAAGGTGTATTCAACTTTATGTAGTACATCCACTGTCTCAGGGACACACGCTTCAGGGTCTGAGATACATAAAAGCAAGTCATCTGCATACAAGGAAGCGTTGTGTTCCAGTTCCCATCTGTAGATACCATGTATTGAGGGTGTGGCCTTTAGCAAAATAGAAAGGGGTTCTATCGCCAGGGCAAATAACAGAGGGGACATTGGACATCCCATGAGTGAGGGAAATATGGGAAATATGGTATGGAAAATACTGTGAATGAAGTTTGTCTGTAAGTACTGATGCCTTGGGTGATGAATACAACAGTCGGACCCAGGAAATTAAGTTTGCACCAAAGTCCAAATTTTCCCACTACAGAGAATACATTTCCCATTCCACCCTGTCAAATGCCTTCTCCGCATCTAAAGAGAACCATTTCAGGAAAGTCCGAAATCACAGGAGAGTGTATAACATTAACGACTTTGGGACTGGGGGGCAGTAGTGAGTAGCTTGGATAATAAGGTGCCCAGAGTAAACTGTCTGCTACTCAGGCCCAGTTGCTAATATATGCATATAATTAGTAGATTTGGATAGAAAACACTCTTAAGTTTCTAAAACTGTTTGAATGATGTCTGTGAGTACAACATAACTCATATGGCAGTCAAAAACCTGAGACAAAATCCAACCAGGAAGTGGGAAATCTGCGGTTTGTAGTTTTTCAAGTCATTGCCCATTGAATATACAGTGTCTATGGGGTCATGTTGCACTTCCTAAGGCTTCCACTAGATGTCAACAGTCTTTAGAACCTTGTTTCAGGCTTCTACTGTGAAGGGGGAGAGAATGAGAGCTGTTTCAACCAGAGGTCTGGCAGAGTGCCATGAGCACAGTCTCGCGCGCGCCCGTGAGAGTTAGCTGCGTTCCATTCCATTTCTAAAGACAAAGGAATTCTCCAGTTGAAACATTATTGAAGATTTATGATAAAAACATCTTAACCTGTTAGATCTCTAGGGGCGCTATTTCATTTTTGGATAAAAAACGTTCCCGCTTTAAGCGCGATACAGTTTTGGAAAGAAAACACTCTGAAGTTTCAGAATCTGCAAAGATTTTGTCTATAAGTGCCCCAGAACTCATTCTACAGGCGAAACCAAGATGATGCATCAACCAGGAAATTAGCAGAATTTCTGAAGCTCTGTTTTCCATTGTCTCCTTATATGGCTGTGATTGCGCAAGGAATGAGCCTACACTTTCTGTCGTTCGCCCAAGGTCTTAGCAGCATTGTGACGTATTTGTAGGCATATCATTGGAAGATTGACCATAAGAGACTACATTTTCCAAGTGTCCGCCTGGTGTCCTGTGTGGAATTCGGTGCGCAATTGCCAGCTGCTTGTACTTTTCCATTTGATATAGGGGAGAAACCATGTGTCCAAAAACGATATATCAATGAAGAGATATGTGAAAAACACCTTGATGATTGATTCTAAACGTTTGCCATGTTTTCAGTCGATATTATGGAGTTAATTTGGAAAAAAGTTCACGTTTTGAGGACTGAATTTTCGTTTTTTTTGGTAGTCAAATGTGATGTATAAAACGGAGCTATTTCTAATACACAAAGAATCTTTTTGGAAAAACTGAGCATCTGCCATCTAACTGAGAGTATCCTCATTGAAAACATCAGAAGTTCTTCAAAGGTAAATGATTTTATTTGAAGGCTTTTATGTTTTTGTTGAAATGTTGCGTGCTGGATGCTAATGCTAATGCTAACGCTAAATGCTACACTAGCTAGCTACTTTTACACAAATTATTGTTTTCCTATGGTTGAGAAGCATATTTTGAAAATCTGAGATGACAGTGTTGTTTACAAAAGGCTAAGCTTGCGAGATGGCATATTTATTTCATTTAATTTGCGATTTTCATGAATAGTTAACGTTGCGTTATGGTAATGAGCTTGAGGCTGTAGTCACGATACCGGATCCGGGTTTGGGAGATCAGAGAGGTTAAAGATTGATTATATACATCGTTTTACATGTTTCTACGGACTGTAATATAACTTTTCATCTGAACTTTCGCCTGGACTTGCCCGTGCCTCGTGAGTTAGGATTTGTGAACTAAACGCGTGAACAAAAAGGATATATTTGGACATGAATGATGGACTTTATCGAACAAAACAAACATTTATTGTGGAACTGGGATTCCTGGGAGTGCATTCTGATGAAGATCATCAAAGGAAAGTGAATATTTATAATGCTATTTCTGACTTTTGTGACACCTCTCCTTCTTTGGAAAATGTTTTTCTGTGGCTAGGCAGTGACCTAACATAATCGCAAGGTGTGCTTTCACCTTAAAGCTTTTTTGAAATCTGAAACAGCGGTTGCAATAAGGAGAAGTTTATCTATATTTCCATGCATAACACTTGTATCTTTTATCAATGTTTATTATGTGTATTTCTGTAATTTGATGTGGCTCTCTGCACTTTCACTGGATGTTTGTTTGAGACAATGCATTTCTGAACATAACACCTATTTCAAAGGAGGTTTTTGGACATAAAAATTAACTTTATCGAACAAAACATACATTTATTGTGTAACATGGGGTCCTGGGAGTGCCATCTAATGAAGATCATCAAAGGTTAGGGATTAATTTAATCACTATTTCTGACTTTTGTGAGGGCTCTCCTTGGCTGGAAAATGGTTTTATGGTTTTCTGTGACTATGTGCTGACCTAACATAATCGTTTGGTGTGCTTTAGCTGTAAAGCCTATTTGAAATTGGACACTGTGGTGGTGTAAAATATTTGTATGTTTAAGGAATTTTAATTTTGGGATTTCTGTTGTTTTGAATTTGGCGCCATGCAATTTCACTGGCTGTTGGTGAGGTGGGAGGCTGTAACGGCATTCCTCCTCCTCTTCTGAGCAGGAGGTGGGCCAGTTTGGCCGAAAACTTATTGTAGAATTCGATTGGGTAGCCATCTGGGCCAGGGGATTTCCCACTTTGCATTGCTGTAACTGAATTAATTATCTACCCTAACTGCAAAGGTTAATCAATTTCCTTTCTCTTCTCTGTACTAATGTTAGGAGTTTCCAAATTGTCAAGAAAATCATTCATAGTCTAATTGATTCTGACGTGTAAAGATTCTGACGTGCAATTTTTTAAGGTATTATTGATTTCAGTAGGACTAACTGTTAAGACACCCGAGGAGTTGTGAATTTGAGGGATCAGCTGTGCAACAGATTTGCACTTGAGTTGATTAGCTGGAAGTTGACCAGCCTTTTCTCCATGTTCGTAAATAAAACCGGGTGTGCAGAGTAGCTGCTGCTCACCCTTATCTGTGGATATTAAATTGTACTGAGTTTGAAGACTCAGCCTTCCTTTATAAAGTTCTGGTGATGAGGCAGAGTATTTTTGGTCTAATTCCAGAGTTGTTCTTGTTCATTTTCCTTTGTTTATTGAGAAGAGAGGAATAGGAAATTATTTTGCCTCAAAGAACAACTTGAAGTGTTTCCCAAAGTGTAGATAAAGAGGTCGGTTCTATCTTATTTGTCTCAATAAAGACATCAATTGCATTTCATAAAATGGAGAATTAATTGTTTGAAAGTAAAGATGGGTTAAGTCTCCATGGGGAGTGATCTGTATAGTCCAATGAGAATGAGATGTCGAGCGACAGAGGAGCATAATCACTAATAACAGTATGGCAGTATTCTACTTTCTTAACAGAGGGGAGAAGCGTTATCTATGAAAAGGTTGTCTTTTCTAGAATAGGAGTGGGGTACATGTGAAAGATAGAGAATTCTTTGTTACTGGGAAAAGGAATCTCCATGGCTCTACACATCCTGCCTGGCTCATAAATGCAGACAAAGCGCTGGACATTTTTGAAGGAGATAATGATCTAGTGTTTGAGCGGTCCAAGACTGGGTGGATCACACAATTCAAGTCCCCTCCAAAAATTAAATAGTGTGAGGTGAGATTGGGCAGCAAAAAAATATGTTTGTTAATAAAATCAACATCATCCCAATTTGGAGCATGTACAACCAAAACAGAGGCGTGAAAGAGAGAACCAGATACCATAACAAAACGCCCCTGTGGATCCGAGATGATGTCAGCAGCGGTAAATTGTACTTTCTTATGAATAAGTACTGCTGTTCCCCTTGCCTTAGCATTGAATTTTGAACGGAATATTTGTCCTACCCAAGCTTTACGAAGTCTACCATGATGTGCTGCACACAGATGTGTTTCTTGTAAGAATGCTAAATCAGTTTTTAAATTCTTAAGATGAGCAAATACTCTAGCCCGTTTAACCGGGCCGTTCATTGCCTTGACGTTCCAGCTTGTAAACCTAATTGCTGACACCCCAACTCCCACTCCAATATTTGAAATGTCATTAAAAGTTGAGAGTACTAAATTAAAACTGGAACAGACATGAAAACCCTATAGAAGACCACTTGTGACAAAAGAAAAAGCATGTACCGAAAAGTTAGGCAAAATACTGTTGAATTAGAATATGTAACAATCAGACGGTTAATGAAGGCAAACGACTTTCCCCCAACTCCCTAACATAAAACCCTCAAAAAGCACAACAACAAAAAACACCATACAAAATAACACAGTCCTATGGTCGTCTCTAAGGCGGACCGCAGGCTTCCCCAAATAGGCTCAAACCCCCAGTTAAAAATTGGTCACTTAACTTACCCTCCACAAGAGGGCTCCCAATTATTAACAGAATGATTTACCACGCCAGTTTCAGAATGTTTAAACTCAGATATTAACAGTGTTACTCAGTAGTTGATCAGTTACATCCTCCATTGGCTTTAACAAATGCAAATAGCCAAATAAAATGCTTCTGTTGGTCAAGACTTCGGCCGATGGGTTGTGTTAGGGGAGCTTTCCATGCCATGCTCCTGCAGCTGCACCGCGCATCCACAGGCAGTAAAATATGATACTCAGACGTAGCATGACCACATAGACCATAGCAGGGAATGCACCCAACAAACACAAATACCTAAATATTCCAACGTCAATGAATCTCTGATGAGGCGAAAGCTAAATATATCTAAACACACAGTCTGTCAAGGCTCAGGAGAAGACCAGATGCAGACAGTTTCGAAGTAACAAAAGTTTATTACAAAAACAGGGGGGGCAGACAAACGACAGGTCAAGGGCAGGCAGAGGTCAGTAAATCCAGTGTGGTGTGACAAGGTACAGAACGGCAGGATGGGTCAGGGCAGGCCGGGAAAACAAGAACTAGAGAAAACAGGATCACGGGGAAAACACTGGGAGGCTTGATGAAACAAAACGAACTGGCAACAGACAAACAGATAACACAGGTATAAATACACTGTTGCGCCTACTTCACCACACTGTCTGTGTGGGGGGACCATTTTGTCAGTGATGTGTACGCCAAGGAACTTGAAGCTTTCCAACCTTCTCCACTGCAGTCCCGTCAATGTGGATAGGGAGGTTTATGTGGGCATATGCCGTATGTGTGTATGTTGGGGTGTCAGAGTAAGTGTGAGTGTTTGGGTTGCTGTTATGGAACCCTGACCTGTTCACCGGACGTGCTACCTTGTCCAGGACCTTCTGGTTTTTGACTTTCTCTCTCTACCACACCTACTTTCTCTAACACTGAATGATCGGCCATGTAAAGCCAACTGACATTTGCTCCTGAGGTGCTGACCTGTTGCACCCTCTACAACCACTACAACCATTATTATTATTTGACCCTGCTGGTCATCGATGAATGTTTGAACATGTTGGCCATGTACTGTTATAATCTCCACCTGGCACAGTCAGAAGAGGACTGTCCACCCCTCAGAGCCTGGTTCCTATCTAGGTTTCTTCCTAGGCTCCTGCCTTTCTAGGGAGTTTTTCCTAGCCACCGTGCTTCTACATAGCCATTTTGATTAGCCGTGGGTGTTTCACACTCAGGCGAAATGATGCCGTGTATATCATCATTAGAGTAAATGCGAGGACCTTATGTATAGCACGGGGTGAACACATTTGCTCCAATAACTGATTGCTTTAATTTACCACACTCAATGTCACCCGTTGTCAACAGTCAGCTCAACTACCCCTGTATGACTGTTGAATTGAGGAGACCAGTGGCTACTCTCAACAGCCAAATTATCCTCACAGATGTAAAGTAATTGTGGATCTTTACTTGACAAGCCTTAATGGATTATGGGTACCAACATAGGTCTCTTCCAGATAGTGCTCAATACATTCTTTTTTTAAACTACATGTTTTTAAAATTATCTTTTGACAAACATTTGGTTTGAACATTGGTATGTTCAAAGCTCAGATTGCTTAGATTGGTTGTCACCAATAGACAGCTCTTATGATCCACATTTTCAAGCAAGCATACTGTCCATCTACTGTATATACAGACCTAGAACATAGACACTTCAACACATCTTAATTAAACTAAGTGCACATGTCACACAGTGTGCTACATGTTGGGATGGGACTGGGACTGAGCTGGAGTTTCATTTTATGTGCAAACTAGACTACAAAATGGATATTGTCATCCTCCCCTGCCTCCCTAACCAATTTGTATTCCTAAATGTCAGGATTTCTGAACGTTGCCAGGAGGGACACTCTGCCTCTTCCAGCAGCATTGAAAATGCCCATAGTCTTCTTGTGAGAGCGGTCTCACTGGTACTGGTAGTCTACTCTGCAGCCAAGTCTAAGAAGCATTCCAACCCATCTCCTCTTCGAGTACACAATCTCAAAGGAGTCAATGGGTCTTGAACCTTGATTCGGGATAGAGTGTTGTCCTAAGGCTACGTGGCACTAGTAAACTACTGACACATGAAAAGTAAAGTTGGATATGCAGCACTGAGTGTTAAGACGTAAAGGAGGAGTGGAGAGGGAGCATTAATAGTACTCTGACTATAGGATAGAGCAACTTTGTGCTAACCAGAAAGCCATGGTATGGCACGGCACATAATGACTTCATGTGTGTCCTGGAGAGCATGACGAGCACGGCAGGCGGTAGCTTTGGTTTGTTTATCAGCAGTTTTCCTTTTTGTCAGTCACTGACAGTCACTCAATTAGTCCATGACAGCTAACATTTTTTAGATTAACATTTCAGTATTTATGGCCCAAATGTATTTGTATTATTTTACTAGGCAAGTCAGTTAAGAAATTGTTATTTACAATGACAACCTGCCCCAGCCAAACACTAACCTGGATGACACTGGTCCAATTGTGCATTGCCCTCTGCAACTCCCAATCACAGCTGATGTGATACTGCCTGGAATTGAACCAGGGTCTGATGCCTCTAACGCAGAGATGCAGTGCCTTAGACCGCTGCGCCATTCGGGAGCTCCGAATTACCAACCGGGCACAAAGGGCATGTGTCAAGGGGCCCTGACTTGCAGTCGCTCACTTAGATATAATTGATTTTTTTTTAAACAATGTATTTTCACACTATGAGGTCAAAATAAACTCAGAAATGTATGATAATGCCCTTTTTGTGTAAAAGCTGTTTGAAATGTTTTTATCGAATTTCAGGCTGTTCAGGTAGCATGGGAATTTTTGCCTACATCATGACATCACAATGTGATCTGATTGTAATAGACCAATGACTGAGCTTTGGACATCCTATCAGGGCTGTGTATGTAAATATCTTCACACGATCAGACTGAGCATTTCAAGGGCCAAAGGAGGCTCAGGGAAATAAATGATAGAAAATATACACTGAGTGTACAAAATATTAGGAACACCATCCTAATATTGAGTTGCACCCTCTTTTCCCCCCAGAACAGCCTTAATTCGTCAGGGCATGGACTCTATAAGGTGTCGAAAGCATTCCACAGGGATGCTGGTCCATGTTGACTCAGTTGTGTCAAGTTGGCTGGATGTCCTTTGGGTGGTGGAACATTCTTGATACACAAGGGAAACTGTTGAGAGTGAAAACCCTAGCAGCGTTGCAGTTCTTAACTCAAACTGGTGTGCCTGATATCTACTAGCATACCCCATTCAAATGAAGTTAAATATTCACGCTCTGAATAGCACAGATACACCATCTATGTCTCAATAGTCTCAAGGCTTAAAAATCTTTCTTTAACCTGTCTCCTCCACTTCATTTACACTGATTGAAGTGTATTTAACAGGTGACATCAATAAGGGATCATAGCTTTCACCTGGTCAGTCTATGCCACTATGTATTCTGGAGATATTTTTATTGAATAAACACAGTGATTTATTAGACATACAATGATGTATATAAAAATGATGTTACAAAGACTGCATGGGGGTTTTAGCATGGCATAAGTCGTGGCAAAATGTGTAGAATATCAGGAAATTACATTTTTGCAGTTTTCTCCACCCCATGGGAAAATGGGTTGAATTGTAGGAAATTAGCTGTAAAACTGCAAATGTTTCTCTCTGCCCCAAGGCAAAATGAGTAGCATTGCATTCAATTAATTATACAATTGCAAAATGTTCTCTACACCCCATGGCAAAATGTGTTGAATTGCTGGAGATGAACTTTAAAACTTAAAACGTTTCTCTTCGTCGTCAAGAAGGGGGCCACTAAAATGTTTGCCTGCGTGGTGTGTGGGGAGGGGGGGTTGGGGGGGGGGGGCAATCAAATCTCACCTAGGGCCCCCAAAAGGTCGACCCTGATTATAAGATATCATTATTCAGCCAGAGGAGCAGAGAATGCAGACATCCAGGTGGGCCAGCGGGGGGACAAGGGGGACAGGTTCTGCCTTTCCAACAATGAATCATTCAGTGAGTCATAAAATATAACGATTGCATTGTGCATGAGGAGAGCGCCTGGCTGTCTGCAACTTCACAATTCAAGGCTGCTTTATTGGCTCATGACATGATTACAATGAATGTGAAGGCAGACACAGCAAGGTGCTTCTGTTATACATTGGGAGTTTGGCTCTCAGCTCAGCGGTATGTAAAATGTTTTATTCTGTCTGTACTCTGTACATACAGTGCCTTTGGAAAGTATTCAGACTCCTTTACTTTCCCCACATTTTGTTATGTTGCAGCCTTATTCTAAAATGTATTAAATAAATACAAATCGTCAGCAATCTACACACAATACCCCAAACATGACGAAGCGAAAACAGGTTTAAGAAATGTTTGTAAATGTATAAAACCGAAAAACATGAATTACTTATTTACATAAGTATTTAGACCCTTTGCAGTAAGACTGGGAATTGAGCTCAGATGCATCCTTTTCCCATTGATCATCCTTGAGATGTTTCTACAACTTGATTGGAGTCCACCTGTGGTAAATTCAATTGATTGGACATGATTTGGAAAGGCAAACACCTGTCTGTATAAGGTCCCACAGTTGACACTGTGTGTCAGAGCAAAAACCAAGCCATGAGGTGGAATAACTTGTCCGTAGAGCTCAGAGACAGGATTGTGTCGAGGCACAGATCTGGGGAAGGGTACCAAAACATTTCTGCGGCATTGAAGGTCCCCAAGAACAGAGTGGCCTCTATCATTCTTAAATGGAAGAAGTTTGGAACCACCAAGACTCTTCCTAGAGCTGTCCGCCCGGCCAAACTGAGCAGCAACCGTCAGGGAGATGACCAATAACCCGATGGTCACTCTGACAGAGCTCTAGAGTTCTTCTGTGGAGACGGGAGAACCTTCCAGAAGGACAACCATCTCTGCAGTAATCCATATGTCAGGCCTTTATGGTGAAGTTGCCAGAAGGAAGCCACTCCTCAGTAAAAGGCACATGACAGGCACATGTTATTCAGCGGCAGGGACTTGGAGACTAGTCAGGATCGTGGGAAAGTTGAACGGAGCAAAGTACAAAGAGATCCTTGATGAAAACCTGCTCCAGAGCACCCAGGATATCAGACTGGGGTGAAGGTTCACCTTCCAACAGGACAATGACCCTAAGCACAGAGCCAAAACAACACAGGAGTGGCTTCGGGACAAGTCTCTGCCAGAGCCAGAGCCTGGACTTGAACCCGATCGAAGATCTCTGGAGAGACCTGAAAATAGCTGTAACAGCAACGCTCCCCATCCAACTTGACCATGCTTGATAGGATCTGCAGATAAGAATGGGAGAAACTCCCCAAATACATGTGTGCTAAGCTTGTATCCAAGAAGACTCGAGGCTGTAATCGCTGCCAAAGGTGCTTCAACAAAGTACTGAGTAAAGGGTCTGAATACATATGTAAATGTAATATTTCAGTTGTTTAGTTTTTTGAAATTTGCAAACAATTCTAAAAGCCTGTTTTTGCTTTGTAATTATGGGGCATTGTGTGTAGATTGATAAGGGAAAAAACGATTTAATCCATTTTAAATTAAGGCTGTAACGTAACAAAATGAGGAAAAAGTCAAGGGGTCTGAATACTTTCTGAAGAGACTGTATAACCAAGGTTGATGAAGATTTGAAGTTGTATCTGTATCTAAGAGCATTTGTGTTAGATCCGTGTTAGATCTAACTTTTGTTTCCTATTTGAACGCCGTTGGTGGGTGATGGGCTCTGACTCCTAAACTTGAAATATTGAGTGCCATAATCTGGTTTCTACACCAGAAGTTAATGGTTATCTGTAGGAGGAATGTATATGGTGGAGGCAATGAAGCTTGGAATCTATTGAGTAACGGAAAGGCAATCACATGGTCGCAGTCACTGATAAGGGTGGAGAGATGTTGTTTAGTGAGGAATGGGGGGCCGAGGTCAGGTCACATTAAGGGAGAAGGAACAGTTTATTGCTCGCATCATCATCAAACATGTCTTTGTCTTATGCAGTTGTATGACCCAGTAGGTGAATAAACTTGGTTTGAGCTTTACTAAGCGTCCGTGAGGTTTAGTCGGTTAATTTAGAACCTAACAGGGGGAATAATTTATCTCAGATCTGGATTTTTATTAATTAAATCCGGTGGTCTGATTGACACCAGACAATTGCTTATATAGCACTAGGTTGCAAAGCACATTTCACAAAGACGCCACGTATTGCTTTCTTCCTTTTTTGTAAGTATGGTGTTGGAGCCCTGAGGACATCTCTGTCCTACAGGGAGAGGCTATGGAGCAGCCTGCACCAACACAACTTCATGATGCCGTTATTGCATTGACTTAATGTGGTTTCAGAGTGCCTGTAATCTTATTAGCTTGCCTCTCACAGGAACAGCTCTCATAAGCCACCTCACACTTCCAAATCTGATTGCATCACTGCTCACACCAATGATTCTATATCTTCATTGGTGACATCATGGAACATGTGTTTCCAGCTATGATGTGTTTCTCTGTGTTTATCTGTGTTTATCTCTCATTTTTCCTAACAGGGCAAACTGTAAAACAGTTTTTGAGTGCTACGTTAAAGATGTTTTTGCACACGACTTAAAGGTTAACGTGATGCACAACGACAGTCTCTAAACAAAGTAGGTCACATATTGGTCTTAGTCATGCACGTGCCTCGAAGCACGACACAAGGTGTTCAGTAAGGTTTCACTATGTCATGCTTCTTAACACATTTATGAAGTACATAGAACATAACTGTTAACTCAAACACGCCAACAGCATAGTAAAAATGGACTTGCTTTTAAGCTAATACCAGCCTGGACTCGCTTCAATATTGTATTGACATTGAACACTTGACAGCTTCTATTGTTTTTTGCAATAATGATTGAAGTGGAACAAATAGGAACGGTACGGTACTTCTCTCCTCTACAGTACACACACACACACACACACACACACACACACACACACACACACACACACACACACACACACACACACACACACACACACACACACACACACACACACACACACACCACACACACACACACACACACACCACACACACACACCACACACACACACACACACCACACACACACACACACACACACACACAGTTCTGCATGGCCTTGCTTCCTCGATCCGTGTAATGAGGCGACAGTTGGACAGTTCACGCTTGGCTTGCGACACAACCTTAGGAGCTGCTTGTTGTTCTTTAGGCTTCCGCTAGCCATGGGTGGAGATTTAACCTTGAAATCCATTTGACTTATTTACAACAAAAAAAATGCTGATATGTAATACTTGATTTTTAGAGTTGGGTGGAGATGCAGAGCTTTCAACAATTATTTTTGAAGAATTCTGAACTGTATTTTACAGTAAGAGGATAGTGTTCCAGCCCAGGAAATTAGATGCTTTCAATTTACGTCAAATGTTTTATTTATCTGTTTGAGAGAAACAATGTCATATCTAATTGCTACAAGGAAACCATGTTTCATATTCGTCTACACCAAATATATTTTAGCAGCAGCAGTAATGTAGGCAACACCACCACTTCCATCCATCTGAACAGGGTGTGGTCTCTGCCTGCAATAATAAGCCTGCGGTTGCGGTGGCTAAACTCCAGAGTTATACCTTATCAAATATTAATGTTCATACTCAAGTTAACATGAAATCATTACTTGTGTTGTCACTCGGTACAGTACAGGGTGAGCAGATGGACGTAGTGCTCTAACGCTTGAGTAGCTTGAATATTTAATCCACAGGGCACCATAGGATGTGCGAGGTACAAAGGCTACAAATCACGGTCACGTATGCATCGGATGGTGCATGCGCAACAAATTTGCAGGTGTTAAATCTTGGTGTTGAGGTAAAAAAAAAAAGTGTTGTGTGTGTTATATCTGAGTGTTGAGTCTAGTGGAGTTAACACCAGTGGGATTGAAACTGATACCGCCTGCTGTGAATATGTGTAAGTGTTAACCAGGTGGTGTTGTTGTTAAAATGACTGTACTGTAATTTCCGTTAACTCTCAGAATTTCCGTCAACTCTCAGTTTAGATGATTTGGGTAGTCTCATTAATACATGTCCCTACCTTGGCAATCATTCTTACTGCAGATTGCAGGAGATTTTAAAAGTTCCAATTGTTGGCTCTCCTAACTCTGGTCGGATTCCATTAGGAATGATGTAACACTTTGCAAGCCAGCATAATTACTTGCCGTGGCCTGCAACCCAGGAGTTTCAGACTACTACAGTATGTTAGGGTAAACTAGACTATCAAAGTATGGTATTGTCAAAAATAATATTTATTGTCATAAATAATTGGTTTTTATGATAAAATATTTACTTGGTGAAGGCTACAGGAGTGAAAGCCATTGAATGCACCAATCATGTCTCTGTCACTAGCCAACACAGTAATGGGTGGTACAGGTACCTCTGAAATTCAAGCGAAAAGAACCCTGGGAAATAAAGATGCAAATAAGGCTTTACACCCTACAGTGTTAAAACAACTCCCCAAAAATAGTTCCTGTAACACAGCAGATGTTAATTGCCTAACGCTGAGAAAGTGTAACTGCATCAGCTCTAATATAATGTTAGGGACCCAACACTCTTGGGATGTTTATTAACACTTTGAATAGTGTCAGTTTAACACTATTTCGGTTGTTCATTAGGACTATGGACATTGTTTTTTATCAACACGAATGCGATTGAGCTATAAAAGCCCCACTCGTGGTCTTCTTAAATTAAACTTTTTTTTTGACAGTATGTGGAGCACAATATCACGGAGATGTTCAGAAGGGAGGATCTCCCCCTCAAACTTGTGTTCCATAGGCTGGGATCTGCACTCTGCCGCTGTTGCAAGATCACATTTTTCACTGGCTGTCCACTGGTCGCAAAAACAATGATTTATAGGCAGCTTGAACTTCTTCAATTCAACCATTATTGGGTTAAAATACACATTTACATTTGTGAACAGCCATCCACAACAACCACAATCCGTAAGGTGCAGATAGCTAAACGACAGAGCAGCAGTGGGATTGACATCATTGCGCTATGTAGGCCTAGATATCAATAATAAGTGATATCAAATGAAATTGTACTGGTCGCGTACACATATTTAGCAGATGTTATAGCGGGTGCTTATGAGGGTGCTTATGAGGGTGCTTATGCGAAAAGCTTACGTTCCTAGATCCAACAGTGCAGAAATACCTAACAATAAAAAACAATACAAACAAATCCTAAAAATAAAAAGAAAGGAATTTAGAAGTATAGAAATATTAGTACGAGCTATGTCAGAGTCCGATATATAAATATAGATGATGGGATGTATAGACAGTATCGACAGTAAACGGATAGAAAAGGGGTGTACAGCAGTATTTAAATCGTATAGGCCTTGACTAGAATACAGTATATACAAATGAAGTGGGTAAAACAGTATGTAAACATTATTAAATTGACCAGTGTTCTATGACTTTGTACACAGGGCAGCTGTCTCTAAGGTGCAGGGTTGAGTACCAGGTGGTAGCCGGCAAGTAACAGTGACTAAAGTTCAGGGCAGGATACTGGGCAGAGGCTGGCTAGTGCTGACTATTTGGAGACAGAAGCTGTTTTTTAGTTTCTTGGTCCGAGCTTTGGTGCACCTCTACTGTCTTCGCCTTCTAGATGGTAGAAGGGTGAACAGTCCATGGCTCGGGTGGCTGAGGTCCTTGATAATCTTCTTGGCCTTCCTGTGACACCAGGTGCTGTTGATGTCCGGGCAGGCAGTGTACCCCTGGTGATGCGTTGGGCTGACTACACCACCTGCTGGAAAGCCCTACGGTTGCGGATGGGACACAAACAATAAAGATTGCTTTTATGCAAATTGCTCGTAGGCTTCACCACTGCTGTTGTCCTTAACTCTGTGTTTATTCAAATTGGATGTATAATCTTTGGATGTCAACAGCAGTCTAACCATTGGAAAACAGCATACCACCCTGCATCCCAATTCTGACTTGCTTCTGAAGCTAAGCAGGGTTGGTCCTGAATGGGAGACCAGATGCTGCTGGAAGTGATGTTGGAGTGCCAGTAAGAGGCACCATTTCCAATTATCTAACAATTATACTTGTGCCCCAGGGTAGTGACATTGCCCTGTGTAGGGTGCTGTCTTTTGGATGGGACGTTGAAAGGGTGTCCTGACTCTCTGTGGTCTCTAAAGATTCCATGGCACTTATTGTAAGAGTACAGTGTTAACCCTGGTGTCCTGGCTAAATTCCCAATCTGGCCCTCATATCATCACGGTCACCTAATCATCCCTATGTTTACAATTGGCTCATTCATCCCCTCTCCTCTCCCCTGTAACTATTCCCCAGGTTCTTGCTTTAAATGAGAATATGTTCTCAGTCCACTTACCTGGTAAAAAAAATAAAAACATATCTTGGACTGTAGCCTGTTCCTGCTCTTTTCCCGCGATCCATCAAACACATTTGGTGTCATCATAGTGGTCTCTGACTTGTGGTCAGGGGGAACAAACTTAAACTTGCACCTTTTTGCTGATTTGAATGTCATTGAGAAAAGAGCAAGGTGTCAAAAAAAAGAAGAAGGTTCTAAACCGGAAAACGGTAGGCTACATGATTAGACGGCCATTTGCGCACTCCTTAGACTAACATGTGGTCCGGACTTGGCAGAAACAGGCTTTCAAGACCATTTCAACTCCTACGTGCATCTTCATAGCACTTATCAGACACAGTCTAATTCCCTTAACCCTGTGCGTCCTTTGACAAGACATCTAAGAGGAGAGATAATGGCTCATCCATATGGGGGAAATGAATGGGGTACAAGCAATCTTTATTGTTTGTGTCCCATTGATTAGACTCTAATGCATTCATGCACCTGACAATCTCAATGAGGTGAGAAAGCATTCAAAATGAACATTGCATGAGGTAAGAGAATTAAAAGGCATCCGGAATGTTCTGTAGATGTCACAGAAGGTGCAGCAGCAATTTAACATTATGTCCCTCTGATGTAATGCTTACTAAACGATACGTATCCTTTTGGATTTTCTGTCTCATAAAGGCACGGTAAAGCCTTGAAGTGTGAGCTCTCTTTGAAGAAATTAGACCTGCCTTAAAAAAAGCCATGACATAGCTACTTATCGTACTTTTGACTGAAGTGTTGCTTATCCATGAATTATAAATCTCGTAAAATCCCCCGGGAGTCACCAAATCTGTACACCTCTGGCTATTTCATTCTGGCCGTGTTGAAAAACCATGTATTGTCATGTCATGGCTTTTGGTTCTCAAGCATGACAGGAGATTACTTAACCCCTGACCTTGGCATTTTTGGAGCAAAGTCTCACACAACCTCTACTGTTTTGAATAGGGTCATATTGACCTTGTATTGTAAAGGTTATACATGTGAGGAATACCTCTGAAGTCACCTGACATTGCATGTACCTGATCCTGTGTTCAGTGTTAATTTCATCAACAATAACTATGACGAAAAATACTCTGCAATTATCTGTTTTGATCAAGCCTAAGCATGCAAGCAGAATATTTTATGCAATCCTCTCATTGGTAAAATTGACATTTTTCTATTCCAAGGTCTGATTGAGCTGATCTGCCTGGCTTTCTCATCACAGGTTGTGACCATTGAGCAAGTTGAGGAAGCTAAACTCCTAGGTATAACATTGGTCGGTCAATTATCAGGTTCAAGTCATATTGACAAAGTTGTTGTGAAGATGGGGAGAGGTATGTCTGTTATAAAATATGAACTGTGTTTTTTTTTACCCCAAAATAAACTGTACTAGTTGTTCAGGCTTTAATATTGTACCATCTTGATTACTGTCTGGTAATATGGTCAAGTGCAGCAAAGAAAGATCTAGCAAAGCTGCAGTTGGCTCAAAACAGAGCAGTATGCCTTGCCCTTATTTGCACATACAGAACTAACATCAACAACATGAATGACAGTCTTTCCTGGTTGAGGGTTAGATGAGAGAAATTTTCTAGATTTATGAGAAATACAAAAAAAAAAAAGAATACAGATGGTCTGCCTAATCAAATAACACTCAGCTCGGATACCTATACATACCCCACAATAAATAACATTCAGCTCAGTCACCCATACATACCCCACATTAAATAACATTCAGCTCAGTCACCCATACATACCCCACATTAAATAACATTCAGCTCAGTCACCCACACATACCCCACAATAAATAACATTCAGCTCAGTCACCCATACATACCTCACAATAAATAACATTCAGCTCAGTCACCCATACATACCCCACAATAAATAACGTTCAGCTCAGTCACCCATACATACCCCACATTAAATAACATTCAGCTCAGTCACCCATACATACCCCACAATAAATAACATTCAGCTCAGTCACCCATACATGCCTCACAATAAATAACATTCAGCTCAGTCACCCATACGTACCCCACAATAAATAACATTCAGCTCAGTCACCCATACATACCCCACATTAAATAACATTCAGCTCAGTCACCCATACATACCCCACAATAAATAACATTCAGCTCAGTCACCCATACATACCCCACAATAAATAACATTCAGCTCAGTCACCCATACATACCCCACAATAAATGACATTCAGCTCAGTCACCCATACATACCTCACAATAAATAACGTTCAGCTCAGTCACCCATACATACCCCACATTAAATAACATTCAGCTCAGTCACCCATACATACCCCACAATAAATAACATTCAGCTCAGTCACCCATACATAACTCACAATAAATAACATTCAGCTCAGTCACCCACACATACCCCACAATAAATAACATTCAGCTCAGTCACCCATACATACCTCACAATAAATAACATTCAGCTCAGTCACCCATACATACCCCACAATAAATAACATTCAGCTCAGTCACCCATACATACGTAAGTCAGTTAAGAACAAATTCTTATTTACAATGACGGCCTAGGAACAGTGAGTTAACTGCCTTGTTCAGGGGCAGAACGACAGAGTTTTACCTTGTCAGCTCGGGGAATAAATCTGCCAACCTTTCGGTTACTAGCCCAAACGCTCAAACCACTAGGCTACCTGCCCACCCCCTATCTGAATGTGCACATGATGGAAGTTAGAGGTAGCCTAAATTGAGTACCACAGTATGAGTCATAATACCCATAAAACCTAGCTGTAGAACCCAGAAATGGTTCCAATCGTTTTTCCATCATTCATTTTTCCGTAGGGGATTTTACATCTACTTCATATAAGGTCTGTATTTAATGTAGGCTTACCCTGGCATGATGTTTTTGTAACCACACAAATCTCTTCTGGCAAAGTAACATTTATCAATATATATGAAATGCAAATTAACAGCTACTGCGGCTACCGTACAGAACTACACATCCTGTTGCAAGCTTTGATGCAATCGCTCATTGCCCAACATTGTTATGTTCCATCCATACGTCCATCCCTTCCAGACGATTCCCCCTACCAATGTTGGTCCTCCTCAGTGACCTCACGGCTGAGGGTTTTAATTCTCCTTTTGAGAACTAGAACCATAAGTACAGCCGTATAGCTCATCATAATACTTCACCTCTTCGAGTATATAGTACCCTAGACTGTCCTGATCTTCTGGTTGAGCGTTCCAGATAATTCCTCCATTCCAGCAGAAATGTCCCATCTGCATAGTAGGATTTTACTGTTACTACAGTCAAGTCTGTTGGTTATAGTTTTTGAATATAGACGTAACCATTTTAGTAATCAACATAGCTAGCTAGTAAAATTCACTTTTTTGTTGGTCTTTCAGAAAGGGTGGACCGGAAACCCAGTGACAACATTCAGGTCTGCAGCTGCCATTTTCCTGTGGGAAAGAGAAATGGTCCTGTATTTACCAGAAAAGTTAGCACATCCACCATGGCAGAAGAGGAAGATCCAGACACATCCACCATGGCAGAAGAGGAGGATCCAGACACATCCACCATGGCAGAAGAGGAGGATCCAGACACATCCACCATGGGAGAAGAGGAAGATTCGGACACATCCACCATGGCAGAAGAGGTAGATCCAGACACATCCACCATTGCAGAAGATGAAGATCCAGACACATCCACCATGGCAGAAGAGGGAGATCCAGACACATCCACCATGGCAGAAGAGGGAGATCCAGACACATCCACCATGTCAGAAGAGGGAGATCCAGACCCATCCACCATGGCAGAAGATGAAGATCCAGACACATCCACCATGGCAGAAGAGGGAGATCCAGACACATCCACCATGGCAGACAATAACGTTCCAGGCTCCTCTGCCACTGAAGAATGTAGGAGGCTGCTCTCTGCATAGTCACAGAATGTTCTCACTGAGGTGCATTTTGAGGAAACAGCGCAGCTCAATGTTCTACTGGAGAATAAGCTGTATACCCGTAACAGTTATTCAGCACCACAGCTGTCTCATAAAGTAGTTAGGATGGAAACAGGACTTCCAGACAACGACATGTTCAACATTGTTGTTGATTACTTGGAATGTTACAAGGACTGCGTTGTCTAATTTCCCAAGTGGAGGGTCGAGATGCTGTAATTTGAGGATCAATTGTCTATTGCTCTTTTGAAGTTGCATCACAGCTACACCGACTTGCACCTGGCAATGTTGCCATCACTTTCATTCACGTGATCCACAAGCTTTTTATCATTAGCATCATGAAGATTGTTCCACGTCGGGAGAAGAAACAAATTTGCATGCCTGCGTCTTTCAGGGGTCCAGCATAAACTGCAGGATGGTCATTGACAACCACAAAAGGTTCACAGAGAGTGAGATACATCTCACAAAAGACATAGCGAGAAACAGAATCCATGTTGAAAGGATAAATTCTCAACCAAAAGATTTCAAAATCCTGAGATTCACCCCACCTCATCTGTGTTGTTATAGTAATGTGCTGGAGGAGACTTGCTGTGCACTTGTAAACATCCAAGACCCATTCATCAGAGAAGTAGCTGTTGATTGGGAAACAAGGCCAGACAATAAGGCATGTCGATTGGGTGTTGAGGGACTACTTGTCCCATTGTCCAAGGTGTGTTTATGTTACGATAAACAACGTGTTTTCTGTCCAGATAAAGACGGTGATACAGCATTGAAGAAGATCTACCACTGACCAAATGTCTCTTTGTTTTCCAGGCCAACAGGAGTGCATCCTTCAGACCATCCAGTGAATGGACATCCTGTACCAGTGTGGAGACTACAGTTGGGTCTCCAGTTGTGGAGACAACAGCACATCGAGCCTGTGGACGGACAGGTCAGTAACTCATCAAATATGATACAATATTGTGAAAAACAATGAATTTGTAGATGCATCACCATCTTTACTTTATGAATCCTTTCCCCCATGTTTTAGATGAGGCGTGACATGCGGATCATCAGACTCACCCCACGATAAGCAGTGCATGATCAACGTCACCCTCAGCAAGGAAATATGCTGAAAGTGATTTCTCTCCCATCCTTAGATTCTCTCTCTCTCTCTCTCTCTCTCTCTCTCTCTCGTTAAGCAGTCCAGATGATTTTTGTAGGGTGTGTCCAATCCAACTCTACTTCCTCCTTATTTTTATTTAACTTGGCAAGTCAGTTAAGAACAAATTCTTATTCACAATGACGGCCTACCAAAAGGCGGGGGGACGGGGGCTGGGATTAAATATAAAACATTAAATAAAAATGTAGCACCAAACATATCGCGACAAAAGAGACAACACTACATAAAGAGAGATCTAAGACAACAACATAGCATGGCAGCAACACATGACAACACAGCATGGTAGCAACACAACATGACAACAACATGGTAGCAACACAACTTGGCAGCAGGACAACATGGTAGCAGCACAAAACATGGTACAAACATTACTGGGCACAGACAACAGCACAAAAGGCAAGAAGGTAGAGACCAACAATACATCACGTGAAGCAGCCACAGCTGTCAGTAAGAGTGTCCATATTGGAGTCTTTGAATGAAGAGATGGAGATAAAACTGTCCAGTTTGAGTGTTTGCTGCAGTGAACTGAGAAGAGGAGCGACTCAGGGATGTGTGCTTTGGGGACCTTTAACAGAATGTGACTGGCAGAACGGGTATTGTATGAGTAGGATGAGGGCTGTAGTAGGTAAGATGCTGGAATGCCAGTAGGTAAAATGCCAAATGCAGGGATAGCACATAGCCCTTTGCTTTGATGTTGCTTGCTTTGATGTTGGCAGTTAATTTGAAATATTGTCAGTTAATCATTCCACTTAAACTGTCTGGCTAGTTAGCTGACAAACAAACATGCTGTGCAGATATATCTACAAATTGACCTGGCTAATTGATAGTTTGAGGAGGAGTGACACGATGCTGTGCTGTTACATTTGTAAATTACCTGATATAACAGCAAAATGAGCTTAACTGAAACATCTGCTAACTACATTAATCGTTGCATTATTTCAAATACTGCTGCCATTTTCCATTGGGAAAGAAAAATGGCACTGCATTTACCAGAAAAAGAAGCTCCGCACAATGAATGGGGAAATAAATGATTTAAACATCACAGATATACATTCCCGCTGTTCCCATGATAAAATACAATTTGAATTGTGTCGGGCTACTGAATGAAACTGTGAGGAGATGCACTCAGACCGGCCTTTGTGATTGAACCTCCGTTAACTACACTACTTTAGTTGGCTGATTTGAGCAAAACTTGTATGTAATAAAAACATATTCTGAGAGCCTAGTGTGTGTGTATGAACTATGTGGACAGGAGACGCAACGAGAACGCTCATCCCCCTAAAAAGAACACTAATTGGATATAAAACCTCAAGGTAGGAACAAAAACTAATTTGTGTGCAAAAACTATTTACAATATATTTGCATATGTTCACTGTTGCAGTGCCAATTTTGGGAGCATGTGGTGCTTGAAAAACCCCTCTAGTCCAGCAATAGGATTCTGCCAGATGTCGTCACACTGGTGATGGAGACTTTGGTAGTCCACACAACGAAGAAGCAAGTCTCCCTTCCAGTGATGTGGAGCTGCCCTTGGACCTGGTGCCAGTGGGGATGGTCGTCACGGAGGCGGTAAGACCCTGTCTCTTCCTGGATATAGAAATCCTTCAACTTCACTGCCTCTTCAATGGTAAGGTCCCTTGCACCATAGGGACACTTGACCTCCAACACTGCTGTGGTGCCCCACTATCCGGTGGGGCAGCCAGGATCCCAGACCCCGTGACCGAAAGCCCTGACTGCTGCACATCAATCCCTGTAGCCATTTTGAATGGCTTGATGTGCTCTTCTTGGTTATCGGGCCGACCCTTTTCTCTGTGTATATCAACGATGTCGCTCTTGCTGCGGGTGATTCCCTGATCAACCTCTACACAGACGATACCATTCTGTATACATCTGGCCCTTCTTTGGACACTGTGTTAACAAACCTCCAAACAAGCTTCAGTGCCATACAACACTCCTTCCGTGGCCTCCAACTGCTCTTAAACGCTAGTAAAACTAAATGCATGCTTTTCAACCGTTTGATGCCCGCACCCGCCCACCCAACTAGCATCACTACTCTGGACGGTTCCGACTTAGAATATGTGGAGAACTAGACAAACCTAGGTGTCTGGCTAGACTGTAAACTCTCCTTCCAGACTCATATTACACATCTCCAATCCAAAATTAAATATTGAATCGGCTTCCTAAATCGCAACAAAGCCTCCTTCACTCATGCTGCCAAACATACCCTCGTAAAACTGACTATCCTACCGATCCTTGACTTTGGCGATGTCATCTACAAAATAGCCTCCAACACTGTACTCTGCAAACTGGATGCAGTCTATCACAGTGCCATCCGTTTTGTCACCAAAGCCCCATACACCACCCACCACTGCGACCTGTATGCTCTCGTCAGCTGGCCATCGCTACATATTCGTTGCCAGACCCACTGGCTCCAGGTCATCTATAAGTCTGCTAGGTAAAGCTCCGCCTTATCTCAGCTCACTGGTCACCATAACAACACCCACCCGTAGCACTCGCTCCAGCAGGTATATCTCACTGGTCATCCCCAAAGCAAACACCTCCTTTGGCCTCCATTCCTTCCAGTTCTCTGCTGCCAATGACTGGAACGAATTGCAAAAATCGCTGAAGCTGGAGACATATTTCCCTCACTAACTTTAAACATCAGCTATCTGAGGAGCTAACCGATCACTGCAGCTGTACACAGCCCATCTGTAAATAGCCCATTCAATCTACCTACCTCATCCCCATATTGTTTTTATTTACTTTTCTGCTCTTTTGCACACCTGTATTTCTACTTGCACATCATCATCTGCACATCTATCACTCCAGTGTTAATTTGCTAAATTGTAATTACTTCGCTACCATGACCTATGTATTGCCTTACCTCCTCATGCCATTTGCACACACTGTATATAGACTTTCTTTATTTCTATTGTGTTATTGACTGTATGTTTGTTTATTCCGTGTGTAACTCTGTGTTGTTGTTTGTGTCACACTGCTTTGCTTTATCTTGGCCAGGTCGCAGTTGTACATGAGAATTTGCTCTCAACTAGCCTACCTGGTTAAATAAAGGTGAAATAAAAAATTAATTAAAATATATGTGCCCCACTTTACAGACAACATCCCATCCAATGACTGTGATCTGAGGACCCTTTTTAGCAGCGACGGAGTAATGTTCTTGGCCCTAACCTGGCCGTCAACCTCTCGCTCCTCACGGTGTGCCAGTTGGGTGTGGTGTGCTATCCAACTGTTGACTGTTGTATAGCCTCCTGCTGCTCCACCGACAGCGCCATGCCAGCCAGGATGCCTGCATGGGGATGACAGAGAGGATAGCAGTTGTTCTGGCTCAGGTTCAAGGAGCCATGTCATTCCACTGAACCTCTCCTGAAGTTCCTCTTCTGTGGGCTCTCGGGTCAGAGGGTTGTAGTCTTCGACCGGGTACAGGTCCTCCACTGACTGCACCTGGTCGGGCACAGCTGGCTTCCTCCACTCGCATTACACATCTGTACAGCTAATATCGTGAATCACAAAAACAGCTGCATAGCTACACTTATGAGCTGCACGGGGTCATCTGCATGTGGTAGAGACCTGCCAAGAGGAAGGATGCCTAAATGCCATGTCTTTCAATGCATGAGTTTGAACACCTTGAAATGCACTTGTAAGAAATGTGCATTACCAATCAAGTTTGATTTGATTGATGCCATTACAGACAATATTTAATAAACTGTCATTTTAACATGAGGACAAGTGCATTTTTTTACATAAACTTTATCACTTGACATATCAATCATACAGTGGGAAGGATCCCATAAATCAAGACTGTGTGAATGCATGTACCACTCAGAATAAATATACTGAACAAAGATACAAACACAACATGCCACAATTTCAAAGATTTGAGTGAGTTACAGTTCATATAAGGAAATCAGTCAATTGATATAAATGAATTGTGCCCTAATCTATGGATTTCACAAAATAGGGACATGGATCAGAAAACCAGTCAGTATCTGGTGTGACCACCTTTTGTCTCATGCTGCCTTGACTAATCTTCTTCGCATAGAGTTGATCAGGCTGTTGATTGTGGCCTGTGTAATGTTGTCCCACTCCTCTTCAATGGCTGTGCGAAGTTGCTGGATATTGGCGGGAACTGGAACACGCTGTCGTACATGTCGATCCAGAGTATCCCAAGCATGGTCAATGGGTAACATATATGGTGAGTATGCAGGCCATGGAAGAACTGGGACATTTTCAGCTTGCAGGAATTGTGTACAGACCCATTGGGCCTGCATTGTCATGCTGAAACATGAGGTGATGGCGGCAGATGAATGGCACGACAATGGGCCTCAGGATCTCGTCATGCCATCTCTGTGCATTCATATTGCCATTGATAAAATGCAATTGTGCTCGTTGTCTGTAGCTTATGCCTGCCCATACCATACCACCACCATGGGGTGCTCTTTTCACAACGTTAACATCAGCTAACCGCTCGCCCACACGTGGTCTGTGGTTGTGAAGATGAGAGTCTCATCTTTCCATAGAGGGGTCATCATAGCTTGGTCGCTACAGATGATTTTGTGAGAAGACCGATTTTCGAGATGTCTCATGGTCTGACAAACACAGCTCTAGCTCTGTCACCTTTCACCACAAATGTGGAAGTGGGACATTGGTGGATGCGGTCGATTGAGAGGCATCCAATGCAAAACAGATATCTCTAGCTTAAACTGACGTTTTTTTATGGGTATTTTTGTATTATGCTAATTTAGTTACATAGTAGTATGGGCAACTTAATGTGGATGTGCAATTACGTATTCCTTGTTCCAATAACTGATGGCACTAGACCCTTATTATCATGTAATTACATAGTAACATCTATGTAACTACTAAAGGAAAGGGCAAGGGGGATACCTAGTCAGTTGTACATCTGAATGCATTCAACTGAAATGTGTCTTCCGCATTCAACCCAAACCCTCTGCTTCAGAGAGGTGCGGGGGGCTGCCTTAAACGACGTCCACGCCATAGGCGCCAGGGGAACAGTGGTTTAACTGCCTTGCTCAGGGGCAGGACAATTGATTTTTACCTTGTCAGCTCAGGGATTCGCTCCTACCCGCCAGGCTACCTACCATACCTGCCGCTACAGGTAAAAAGTTACATAGTAATAATGTAACGCATTACCCAAAATGTAATGTATTGCATTATACAGAAAGTGTATTTTTGACATGATTTCCAATGTCAAAATATGTCGGTGCTTCTAGGGTTAAAAACAAACATTTTCTTCTATCTAAAGCACTCGGACTAGGCTGTAGATATACAGGACATTACCAGCTCCCACAGACTTCAAAACGACCTCTACACAATGTTCTCAGCTTAGGGAAGCCTGAGGAGGACAATTCACAGTTTTTGTGAAATTAGATCATTCGTCTCAATCAAGACTATGCTCCTGGCACAAAGATATACTGTACAAATCAAGTAAATATTGAATGAGTCATGTCAATCGATTAAACAAGGATCTGTGAAATACCAGATAGAGCATACCACAGAAGACCAGTTAGTCTTAAGACTAAGGGGCTGATGCTAATTACCCGCATGTTTCTTTCTCTCTCTCTCTTGTGGCCTTGTTAAGAAGGACAAGGTGTTTCTTATTCAGTCCCACCTGGGGACCTTCTATTTTCCAGCTGTGCTAGCTGAATCTCACACTGCTCAAAAGAAGAGAGCTAGAGAGAGCACTATCACACAGTCCTCCTCCACATGAACCTGGCCATGAAAACAACTACAAGGATGGAAGCATTGAAGATCTGAACACAAAGACACAGCCAGCCTTCACGTGAAATAAAATGACACTTATTCTATGAAAGACGTACAGTTGAAGTCAGAAGTTTACATACAGTTAGGTTGGAGTCATTAAACTTGTTTTCAACCACTCCACAAATGTCTTTTTAACAAACTTTAGTTTTGGCAAGTAGTTTAAGACATCTACTTTGTCCATGACACAAGTCATTTTTCCAACAACTGTTTACAGGCAGAATATTTCACTTATAATTCACTGTATCACAGTTGCAGTGGGTCAGAAGTTTACATGCACTAAGTTGACTGTGCCTTTAAATAGCTTGAAAAATTCCAGAAATCAATTCCTCAAATCATCATTTGAGTCAATTGAAGGTGTACCTGTGGATGTATTTCAAGGCCTACCTTCAAACTCAGTGCCTCGTTGCTTGACATCATGGGAAAATCAAAAGAAATCAGCCAAAATTGTAGACCTCCACAAGTCTGGTTCATCCTTGGGAGCAATTTTCAAACACCTGATGGTACCGCGTTCATCTGTACAACCAATAGTATGCAAGTATAAACCCCATGGGACAACTCAGCCATCATACCGCTCGGGAAGGAGACGCATTCTGTCTCCTAGAGATGAACGTACTTTGGTGCGAAAAGTGCAAATCAATCCCAGAACAACAGCAAAGGACCTTGTGAAGATGCTGGAGGAAACAGGTACAAAGGTATTTATATCCACAGTAAAACAAGTCCTATATCGACATAACCTGAAAGTCCGCTCAGCAAGGAAGAAGCCACTTCTCCAAAACCTCATAAAAAAGTCAGACTACGGTTTGCCAATACACATGGGGACAAAGATCATACTTGTTATGCAAATGTCCTCCGGTCTGATGAAACAAAAAATGGAACTGTTTGGCCATATTGACCATTGTTATTTTTGGAGGAAAAAGTAGAAGGCTTGCAAGCCGAAGAACACCACCCCAATCATGAATCACGGGGGTGGCAGCATCATGTTGTGGGGGTGCTTTGCTGCAGGAGGGACTGGTGCACTTCACAAAGTAGATGGCGTCATGAGGATGGAAAATTATGTTGATATATTGAAGCAACATCTCAAGACATCAGTCAGGAAGTTAAAGCTTGGTTGCAAATGGGTCTTCCAAATGGACAATGACCCCAAGCATACTTTCAAAGTTGTGGCAAAATGGCTTAAGGACAAAGTCAAGGTATTGGAATGGCCATCACAAAGCCTTGACCTCAATCCTATAGAAAATTTGTGGGCAGAACTGAAAAAGCGTGTGCGAGCAAGGAGGCCTACAAACCTGACTCAGTTACACCAGCTCTGTCAGGAGGAATCTGCCAAAATTCACCCAACTTATTGTGGGAAGCTTGTGGAAGGCTACCCAAAACGTTAAACAATGTAAAGGCAATGCTACCAAATACTAATTGAGTGTATGTAAACTTCTGACCTACTGGGAATGTGATGAAAGAAATAAAAGCTGAAATAAATCATTCTCTCTGCTATTATTCTGACATTTCACATTCTTAAAATAAAGTGGTGATCCTAACTGGCCTAAGACAGGGAATTTTTACTCTGATTAAATGTCAGGAATTTGCAAAAAAAACTGTTTAGATGTATTTGGCCAAGGTGTATGTAAACTTCCGATTTCAACTGTATGTGTTATGTAACATTAGTAAGACATTACAGGGTTGCATAGGAAAACACGTGTGATTTATTTAAAAGGTGTGGAGGCCCATAGGCAGTTTGCATGATATTTCCTCTTTTCAACTTTGCAAAAGTAGTGGAGCAATTTTGGCAGATAGACCCCTTCCCCCCCAACTATGACACATAGCATGAGGCCCACCCAAGGCAGGACCTCCTTACCCCTGCACTTTGACCTGAAATAGATCCTATTCACATTGCAAGATTCCAACAAGGATTTCACAAGTATTGTATTTTCCTCCAACCTCGCAGATAGTGTTTCAGACAAAACTCGCCTTGAGCCCTGGCAAGTGCAGCAAGATACAATGCCATAAGTAATTCCTTACCTTTGAGTTTGGGCACCAGATAGAGGTTGGTCGCCCTGTCCCCTTCAGCGAGAATACATTAAAAAGGAATTGCTTCAACGCTTGTGGTCTGGAAGCCTATAACGGCGCTCCTAGCGTGAAAAATGCCACAGCATGACATTTTGAATGCTTTTATTTCTTGAAGAGACGGCTGCTGGAAGCCCCATGAGTGAAATCCAGTGAGGCTCTTCCTCTCCTGCTCCTACTCCTGCCCTTGAGATGAGTCACAGTGGCTCTGATACTGAGAGGGTTGGAGAAGTCAATGATGATTGAGGATGCTGCAATTAAATGACCATAAATATAGAATTAACAGCCCTTTCCATTCTGAGTGGTAAAACTTCAGGGTATATTTTTGTTAGGATTAAATAAACGTTGTTCTTCCTCTAACAAATGTTGCTGTAATAGCTTACATTCGATAATGGTCTGAAAAATGACTTGGTAACAAGAATGCCTACCAAGACTTGAAGATTCAGTGAGGAGGATTAATCGGAAGTTGTATAAAACGTGTACATGAATTCTCATTCTCTAACAATTGGTTTGTTGGTTTTCATACTATAGTATGTTGGACCATCTGACATGGTTCCTCTCGCACCTGGAATTTGCTGTGAAGTTCCACTGGAAACTACTGTAGTAGGTTTCTGAATGCAATTACCGCTGTTACATAATTGAAGCTGCTCTCTGTCTCTCCCCAGCAGAATGGTTCTGAGCGCTGTTTGAACTCTCTGATTAAAAAATAATTTCCTAATCAAAGGCTTCACTTCTTAAGTGAGGAATGTGTCATCTGTGTCCCTCAGTTTCATTCTCATATTGACCATTAACTTGAACCATTATTTGTTATCTTCAGACCATGTTCGAGAAGCAATGAAGTTAAGAGTAATTTCACAAGGAAACTTTGCACCTAATACAGTAAAGTTTCAAAGTCTTCCAAATATGTTGACCGTATGTCTCTGTTGTCTAATGTTAATGTTTATAATTATAAAGTATGATATGAACTGAAAGTTTTGTCAATTGAAGCACAACTATGGTAAAAGTCTTGTCAAAGCTAAGTGTGAACTTTACAACAAATTGTTCACAGGTTTTCTACTTTAATATTACGATTTTACTGTAATAACCTTTTATCCGAGAGCATATAGAGCATAACAAAGAGAGAGTACTAGAGTTGAAAGGTTATGCTGAGATTAATGGACTGGGGCAGAAGTCAGGTTTCAAAATAGATCCTCTATGGAGCAAGACTAACCGCGTTACTTTATTCCATTAAAAGTCAAAAAGTCAGAAATACAAAGGAGAGAAAAGTCCCTCAGCTTGAAAAGTTGGCATGTTAGTATTAATACATGACAGGCTATGCACAAAGCAGTCATCTTAGTGAGACGAGATCACTTCTGCAAGGTTTCATGTTGTTCTGAATATTGAATGGGTGAGAGATTGTGGCAAGCTGGTCATGTTAAAAATCTGCACGCATTATGTCAACAAAAACCAGTCAGATGCATTATTCAAAGAAGTCTCGCAGCAGGTAATTAGAGGGGGAAAAAACATATTATGATATAAGCAATGCATGGTTGTGTAAAAGTTCCTGTGTGAACAGACCACCTGAAGACAAGGCCATCAGGCCCTAACAAAGATTCTTATCCTGTACATACTCACTACTGGTTTACAAAGGTTCTTATCCTCTACATGGCGGGTGGGTCCAGAGATGCATCCTCTCTTATCGTCACTCATTGCCTAGGTTTACCTCCACTGTACCCGCACCCTACCATACCTCTGTCTGTACATTATGCCCCGAATCTATCCTACCACACCCAGAAATCTGTTCCTTTTATTCTCTGTCCCCAACACACTAGACGACCAGTTTTGCTAGCCTTTAGCCATACCCTCATCCTACTCCTCCTCTGTTCCTCTGGTGATGTGGAGGTTAACCCAGGCCCTGCTCTCATTTGTTGACTTCTGTAACCGTAAAAGCCTTGGTTTCATGCATGTTAACATCAGAAGCCTCCTCCCTAAGTTTGTTTTTTTCACTGCTTTAGCACACTCCGCTAATCCTGATGTCCTAGCCGTGTCTGAATCCTGGTTTAGGAAGGCCACCAAAAATTATGAGATTTTCATCCCCAACTACAACATTTTCCATCAAGATAGAACTGCCAAAGGCAGAGTTCTACTGCAGAGATAGCTTGCAAAGTTCTGTCATACTTTCCAGATCTATGCACAAACAGTTCGATCTTCTAATTAAAAAAAATAATCTCTCCAGAAATAAGTCTTACTGTTGCCGCCTGTTAAAGACCCCCCTCAGCTCCCGAACAGAGTTCGTTCTGTTAGGTGACCTAAACTGAGATGTGCTTAAACCTCTTCATTCTACCCCCTCCTTTTTCAAACATTCTGTTAAAAATCGCGCAACATTTCAGCGTCCTGCTACTCATGCCAGGGAATATAGTATATGCATATGATTAGTATGTGTGGATAGAAAACACTCTGAAGTTTCTAAAACTGGTTAAATCACGGCTGTGACTATAACAGAGCGTGTGTTTCATCAAAAAGCGCAAGAAAAACTGGTCACTGAAAGCTGAAAAAAGTATCCATGCGCCACTTTCATGTATTGTTTAAAGGACACCAAATTAAATATGGACACGGATGCAATTCCTACAGTTTCCACACGATGTCGCCAAAAACGTCATTTTCATTGACAAAAATCCTTTGAGACATGACCAATAGATCCGTCATTCCATCCAGCCTACAACAATCGATTTTGGAAGATTGAAAAATGGACATTGTTTTCTTGAGTAGCTGCTATTGAATACAGATCGCCCAGTGATCAATTTGATCGCTTATTAACGTTTACAAATACCTAAAGTTGGGTTACAAAAGTAGGTTGAAGTGTTTTGTCAAAGAATATAGGCAACTTATATAATTTTTAAAAATGACGTTGCGTTGGAAGAGAGCTTTTTTCCTGAACCAGAAAGGCTATACAAATGGATATTTTGGGCATACATGGACATATTTAATCAGGAAAAAGACCCATTTGTGATGTTTATGGAACATATAGGAGTGCCAACAAAGAATATCATCAAAGGTAATGAATGTTTTATATTTTATTTCTGCGTTTTTGTGTAGCGCCTGCTACGCTAATTCTTTTGTTTACGTCCCCTTCAGGTATATTGGGGTGTTGCATGCTATCAGATAATAGCTTCTCATGCTTTTGCCGAAAAGCATTTTAAAAATCTGACTTGTTGGCTAGATTCACAACGAGTGTAGCTTTAATTCAATACCCTGCATGTGTATTTTAATGAACGTTTGAGTTTTAACGAGTACATTTAGCATTTAGCATAGCGCATTTGCATTTCCAGGTGCCTAGTTGAGACGTCTGCGTCTCAAGTAGGATCAAGAATTAACACCCCAGCAATCCTACAATCTAACCTAGATACCCTCAATCTCACACAAATTATCAAGGAACCCACCAGGTACAACCCTAAATTCGTAAACATGGGCACCCTCATAGATATTATCCTGACCAACTTGCCCTCCAAATATACCTCTGCTGTTTTCAATCAGGATCTCAGCGATCACTGTCTCATTGCCCAAATCGACTATGGGTCCGCGGTCAAATGACCACCCTCATCACTGTCAAACGCACTCTAAAACA
Organism: Oncorhynchus mykiss; assembly: GCF_057628025.1. Taxonomy (NCBI): domain Eukaryota; kingdom Metazoa; phylum Chordata; class Actinopteri; order Salmoniformes; family Salmonidae; genus Oncorhynchus; species Oncorhynchus mykiss. The sequence goes on along the minus strand of NC_143026.1, from coordinate 38,069,931 downwards.
CTTCAGAGAGCAGGCCTTTCTAATCGACCTTGCCGGGTATCCTGGAAGGATATTGACCTCATCCCGTCAGTAGAGAATGCCTGGTTGTTCTTTAAAAGTAATTTCCTCACCATCTTAAATAAGTATGCCCCTTTCAAAAAAAATTGAACTAACTAACAGATGTAGCCCTTGGTTCACTCCAGACCTGACTGCCCTCGACCAGACCAAAAATATCCTGTGGCGGACTGCATTAGCATCGAATAGTCCCCGTGATATGGAATGTTGCAGGAAAGTCAGGAACCAATACACACAGTCAGTTAGGAAAGCAAAGGCTAGCTTTTTCAAACAGAAATTTGCATCCTGGAGATCTAACTCCCCCAAAAATTGGGACACTGTAAAGTCCATGGAAAATAAGAGCACCTCCTCCCAGCTGCCCACTGTACTGAGGCTAGGAAACACTGTCACCACCGATAAATCCACGATAATCAAGAATTTCAAAAAGCATTTCTCTACGGCTGGCCATGCTTTCCTCCTGGCTACCCCAACCCCGGACAACAGCTCCGCACCCCCCGCAGCTACTTGCCCAAGCCTCCCCCGCTTCTCCTTCACCAAAATCCAGATAGCAGATGTTCTGAAAAAGCTGAAAAACCTGGACCTGTACAAATCAGCTGGGCTAGACAATCTGGACCCTCTCTTTCTAAAATTATCCAGCTGGCCAAGGTTTTCGACACCGTCAATCACCGTATTCTTATCGGCAGACTCAACAGACTTGGTATCTCAAATGACTACCTCGCCTGGTTCACCAACTACTTCTCAGATAGAGTTCAGTGTGTCAAATCGGAGGGCCTGTTGTCCGGACCTCTGGGAGTCTCTATGGGGGTACAACAGGGTGCAATTCTCGGGCTGACTCTTTTCTCTGTATATATCAACGATGTCGCTCTTGCTGCTGGTGATTCCCTGATCCACCTCTACGCAGACGGCACCATTCTGTATACATCTGGTCCTTCTTTGGACACTGTGTTAACAAACCTCCAAACGAGCTTCAGTGCCATACAACACTTCTTCTGTGGCCTCAAACTGCTCTTAAACGCTAGTAAAACTAAATGCATGCTCTTCAACCGATCGCTGCCCGCACCTGCCCACCCGTCTAGTATCACTACTCTGGACGGTTGTGACTTAGAATATGTGGAGAACTATACATACCTAGGTGTCTGGCTAGACTGTCAACTCTCCTTCCAGACTCATATTACACATCTCCAATCCAAAATTAAATCTAGAATTGGTTTCCTATTTCGCAACAAAGCCTCCTTCACTCATGCTGCCAAACATACCCTCATAAAACTGACTATCCTACCAATCCTCGACTTCGGCGATGTCATTAAAAAATAGCCTCCAACACTTTACTCACCTAACTGGATGCAGTTTATCACAGTGCCATCCATTTTGTCACCAAAGCCCCATATACCACCCACCACTGCGACACTTTACTCACCTAACTGGATGCAGTTTATCACAGTGCCATCCATTTTGTCACCAAAGCCCCATATACCACCCACCACTGCGACCTGTAAGCTCTCGTCAGCTGGCCATCGCTACATATTTGTCACCAGAGGCACTGGCTCCAGGTCATCTATACGTCTGCTAGGTAAAGCTCTGCCTTATCTCAGCTCACTGGTCACCATAACAACACCCACACGTAGCACGCGGTCCATCAGGTATATCTCACTGGTCATCCCAAAGCCAACACCTCCTTTGGCCTCCTTTCCTTCCAGTTCTCTGCTGCCAATGACTGGAACGAATTGCAAAAATCGCTGAAGTTGGAGAGATATCTCTCTCACTAACTTTAAGCATCAGCTATCTGAGCTGCTTACCGATCACCGCAGCTGTACACAGCCCATCTGTAAATAGCCCATTCAGTCTACCTACCTCATCCCGATATTGCTTTCATTTACTTTTTTGCTCTTTTGCCCACCAGTATTTCTACTTGCACATCATCATCTACACATCTATCACTCCAGTGTTAATTTGTTAAATTGTAATTACTTCGCTACCATGGCCTATTTATTGCCTTACCTCCTCACGCCATTTGCACACACTGTATATAGACTTTTTCTATCGTGTTATTGACTGTATGTTTGTTTATTCCATGTGTAACTCTGTGTTGATGTTTGTGTCGCACTGCTTTGCTTTATCTTGGCCAGGTCGCAGTTGTAATTGAGACTAGCCTACCTGGTTAAATAAAGGTGAAGTTTTTGCAAAGGTTCTTATCCTCTACATACTCACTGCAGTTTCTTTCGGCAACGTAAATTAGACTCCAGAGGAGAAAAATGCTTGATTTTCATGGATTGACAAATGATGGTCTCTAACTCATTATTGGAATAATTATTTGCAGTACACTAATGCGTTTTTAACAACCCCAATGGACAATATGATCACTAGTTTGTGTGGCCTATCATCATTTCAGGCCAAGTGACCTAACAGTGAATGAATTGATATGGATTAAGAATGTGTTGCCCTTGGTGATACATATCCAGCTACTGTTAATTGAAATGTATAACACTATTACTGCAGTGCTTAGGCCTCTTTGTTTCAAGAACACTGGGACCTAACATTCGGTTCCCAGCATATTCCTGTCCCCAAACAGGAAGTGAATGATTATACCCATGAACATGAGTATTATCTAATGTTCATGTTTGACTAATGGCAGTGATTGGGAGGCTAGATCATCCAGCTAGATCATCAATGCTCTACAGTGAGGACCTTATCAATGAAGGGGTCAGACGTCTGGTCATAGTCATAGTCTTTTTAAATGTCATTTCACACCTTGAGAACATTGAAAATGCACTGACAGCAATAACAGTAGATGATTGATTGTAAGTGTTCAGCTGATTTACAGTGTACCTCATGGGGGTTTAATTATTCTTTGAGCCATTGCAGTACAGTTGGGATAGCTGAAGCGATGGTGAGGAGTAACCCATCTAAAACTCACTTGGGATTCACTTGTACACTATGCTATTCCCATAAGAATGTGCTTGTCTTACTTATACTTGGGGGTGTACTATTCATCCCTGGTGTCCTTAACCTTCCGGAAGGTACACATCTTTGTTGTCTCTCAACAACAAGTAATCTCAACTTGTACCCCCACTTTTGCCCTTAGAACAGCCTCAATTTGTCAGGGCATGAACTCGAGAAGGTGTCGAAAGCATTCCACAGGGAAACTGGCCCATGTTGACTCCAATGCTTCCCACGTTTGAGTCAAGTCGGCTGGATGTTCTTTAGGTGGTGGACCATTCTTGATGCACACAGGAAACTGTTGAGTGTGAAAAAACAGAGTAAATGGAACATAAACAACATTATTTTTTCAGATAGAAATAACACCATTCTCCATGCACTGTAATTTACACATTGATATGAACTATTGATAAGAGCTAAGTAAATGAGTAAGGCATTTCCATAAGGTGATTCTAAATATAGATTTTTTTTAAAATAAATTATTTGTTTTAAATATATTTTACCTTGTGATCCCTGGAGACAAATGTGAAACCAGTCATATGCAGCAAACTGAAGCATATCAACACATCCCCTTTTCCAAATTTATGAAACGCTGGCCTTATAACTTGCAATAAAGAAATTTGGAGACCCAAGTTATAGACTTCTGTAGCCATGGGCAAATGACAGTACAGCACCAAACCTACAGAGTTGACTTGTGATTTCTAGAATGTTCTAATTATGCTCTGCTTTTTTGACACTGCACTCCACTGCAGGCTCTAGTTTGAACTTATATTGATTATTGTCCAGTCATATGGTCAGGCGCTGAATATAATGACCCAGATTGCCCAGAACAGAGCAGCACATTTTGCTCTTCTCTGTAATCTGAGGGCTAATATCAATACTATGCATGCCAGTCTTTCTTGGCTAACAGTTTATGAGAGACTGACTGCATCACTTCTTGTTTTTATAAGAAACATTCATTTCAAATTGTTTGCATAGTCAACTTACTCACATCACTGACACACACACTTACACCACAGACATGACGCCAAGGGTCTTTGCACAGTACCCAGGTCAGGAACAAATTGGAACAGCAAACCTGGTTTCAAAAAACAAATAAAGCAACACCTCATGGCACATCGCCTCTCCCGCACAATCTCTAATACACACTCTACATACCCACATATTATTGTTCTTTGGTTGTGTTGTTTCTTTTATTAAATTTGTGTAAATTTGTGTGTCTTTAGTTGTAGTTTTTTATTTATTTAATCATGTCATGTCTATATTAAGGTTTTTAAATGTATGTAAATTGTAAAGTCTAAGCTGTAGACGTTGGCATTGGCTAATGGGGATCCTAATAAAACCAATCAAAAAATTGTGCTCTGACTTTCGCTGTACTTTTTTACAATTTGTATCATGTTAAATATTAGCCACTATCAGTAGCCACCATCAATTGTACCCACATACATTTATCACTGTCACATTAGTGTCAGTTTTCTTACATTTTGCATCATTCCATTACATAGTTAGTTTACCTTTCTTTCCTCTGTCATGTTTGCGTGGTTGTTCCTGAGGATTGCTAGCAATAGTCGATCATATTAAGCTAACTTATTATAAGTTGTGTAATCATTTGGGACATGTAGCCTATTTGAATCATTATGGAACGTAGACCATAGGTATCAGTGTAAACCTGGAGCCTGACGCATGGTTCATGACGACTGGACCGTTGTCATCACAGTTCCATGATTAGTGAGGATTATTTGGGTAGATTTATAGGACTACTGTTGAACCCCTAATGTACACTTTTCCCACCTTACAATATTTTATGGTTTGAACAATTGAATATGTCATCTTTCAGGATGAAACCACTGTATTGTTTTTTAATTCACCAATATATTTTGAGCGTGAAGGCTCTCCAAAATATTTTTTTGTATTATTCATGAATGACCCTACATAATATAAAAGATCAGAGTATTTTTAAATCAACCAATTGTTGCTGAAAGTCGACGAATATGTGTGTACTTAGGTCTACATGGCTTTCTTTCCTTGACCCCTAACTGTTCTCTCCATATATTCTAGTGTCTCTCGAGAAAAGTCTAATTAAAGGTACACACAATTAGATAAATGTTCAGAAAACCCTATTGAATGAAAACTCCACGAGAAATCTGTTGGCCAGCAAGTGGGAGGGTGTTCAGTGGTTGAATTACATTTATTAACCGCGAGCAAGTAAGGCGTGCATAAGAAAGGCGTAAATGTGCGAAGTCTGAATCGGGCCCTATATGAGTATATTATTTATTCATACATTATATATGATTGTTTTTGCTTTTTGCTTTGAACTGATAACCGGTTTTGAAGTTTGTCTTGTTGAATGAATGAGGGAACGAATGAGTAATTAGAAGCCCGAAAGACTTTCAAATTCGTATTGTTAGTCCAATTGTTGCTAGATTTCAAACACATTTTATTTAATCCCATCATTCACAGTAGTAATAATAAGGATAATAATAAAATGATGTGTTTTATTGTCACATACACCAGATAGGTGCAGTGAAATGTGTTGTTTTACAGGGTCAGCCAGAGTAGTATGGCGCCCCTGGAGCAAATGAGGGCCTGTACAGTCTAAAGGCGTCAGCATGCTTCAGTTCGGCTGGCGCCCAGCCAGCCGAACCGAACGAGTGTGCCCGCATACTCCCTTGAAAAAATAGAAAAATCATTAACAGTACTGTTTGTCCATTTTGAGATGCCGTAGCCATGCCGTGGATTTGTTTTAAGAAGGTCATATCATTTAGCTATTTGATAGTATCAAAAAATATATTTGAAAATCATTATGTTGAAATCTTTTATTTGGCCTATACAAACGCATTGAATAACGGATTCACTACATGGAACATAAGTCCCAAAAATAAAATAAAAAGGAAGTTTGTTCTGAAGTGTGTGTCCTATATTTGAGAGATATAAGAAAGATCTGGAAACATTTTCATTCATTGTTTTTACACCTATTTAACCCTTTATATTGGCACTAAACAGTCTCCATACTTACATCCATACATTTTTTTCAACTGGTACCGGGGGACCTTCAGACGAGAGCAAAACAACTGACATGTATGTGTTCGTTAGAGTGTCACCTTACGATAGAGGGGTCATAATGTAGGCCAAACCATTCGGACGCTACAGACAATTTTGTGAGAAAACCAATTTTTGGGATGTCTCATGATCTGACAAATACTGCTCTAGCTCTATCACCGTTCACTGCAGACGTGGAAGTACAACATCGGGGGATGCAGTGGATAGACACGCAATCAATGCAAAGAACAGATATATCTCGCTTAAACTGACAGATTTTTATGGAGATTGTTTTTGTTATGCTAATTACATTTCCGACAGGATGCTCTCAATGATGCATCTGCAGAAGTTTGTGAGGGTCTTAGGGGCCAATTGAAAATTATGAACTATGTTTCACATCTCTGTGTGTGAAACACTAATTTTACTTGACCAAGATAGATGAGCTGCGGTAATCAATCGTTCCTATTTGCCACCATTCATATCTAGCTACTGTCAGTGACTCAAGAACAATCAAAGGTATTTATCGAAACAAAAAGTCCAAGTGGAACAGAAGAGAAGTGCTGTAATTTATCAGGAGTTGGCATCCGCAAACTATCGAGCAGGTCTCTTTTGAGTAATGCCAATAAAACCCAAGCGCCTGTGATTGGGTCCTGTGATGTTGCCTTGGGCCCTTACAGTATCGATCCTGAGCATGTTTGTGTTCCTGAATGATTCATGTGTTATGGAAATTGCCTATGGAATACAAATGGGATCTATGTTTAAATGCTGAGATAAAAGTACTAGTGCTCGTTATACAAGTATTAACAACCCTTTCACTCAAAAAGTTTAGTCCATGAGGTCCAGTGGAAATATTGTTTCTGGTTAAATATTGAATTTATTAAATATTCCTATTAGAAAGTTAACCTTGAATGACTGTATGATTGTCTGGAAAAACTATTGTCTTTAAAAATATAGATATTTCTCCAAAACAATGATTTGCACCTATTTAACTATTTTACCTACTGTACATTATGCCAATACATGTGTGGAGGAATCTAAAAGACCATATTCCCCTGAAAGTTAAGTCAATGATAGTTTGGATGATACTATTTGGAAAGGAACTCTGTGCAGGAGGCACATTTCCCATTACATTACTGCCTTTCGTTGAAATGGGCTGACAGATGCCTTAAGCATATAATGCAAAGTCCCATAGGTTCAATGCTGCCTAGAAACTGTCAAAAGAGGACTGCAACAAATTCCTTCAGTAAAACAGCAGAATGTAAATGAGAATTTTCACTATTGAAGTGATTCTATTGCCATTATTTCATTCATATTTTCTTTACAAAGTATTGTGTTATTGCTTTTACAGTACATTTGGAAAGTATTCAGACCCCTTGACTTTTTCCATATTTTGTTACATTTCAGCCTTATTCTAAAATGTATTTAATAGTTTTTTTCCCCTCAACAATCTTCACAAAATACCCCACAATGACGAAGCAAAAACAGGTTTTAAGATTTTTTTTGCTAAAACAAAATAATTAAAATTAGGAAATATTTAATTTACATACAGTACCAGTCCAAAGTTTTGACACCATTTTCTACATTGTAGAATAATAGTGAAGACGTCAAAACTATGAAATAACACATATGGAATCATTACCAAAAAAAGTGTTAAACAAATCAAAATACATTTTATATTTGAGATTCTTCAAAGTAGACAACCTTTGCCTTGATGACAGCTTCGCACACTCTTGGCATTCTCTCAATCTGCTTCATGAGGAATGCTTTTCCTACAGTCTTGAATGAGTTCCCACATATGCTGAGCACGTGTTGCCTGCTTTTCCTTCACTCTGTGGTCCAACTCGTCCCAAACCATCTCAATTAGGTTGAGGTTGGGTGTTTGTGGAGGCCAGGTCATCTGATGCAACACTCAATCACTCTCCTTCTTGGCCAAATAGCCCTTACACAGCCTAGAGGTGTGTTGGGTCATTGTCCTGTTGAAAAAAAAATGATAATCCCACTAAGAAAACCAGATGGGATGGCATATCGCTGCAGAATGTTGTGGTGGTTAAGTGTGCCTTGAATTCTAAATTAATCACAGACAGTGTCACCAGTAAAGAACCCCCACACCGTCACACCTCCTCCTCCATGCTTCAGGGTGGGAACCACAAATGCACAGATCATCCGTTCACCTACTCTGCATCTCACAAAGACACGGTAGTTGTAACCAAAAATCTCAAATTTCGAGTCATCAGACCAAAGGACATATTTCCACTGGTCTAATGTCCATTGCTCGTGTTCCTTGGCCCAAGAAAGTCTCTTCTTCTTATTCGTGTTTTTTAGTAGTGGTTTCTTTGCAGCAATTCAACAATGAAGGAATAATTCATGCAGTCTCCTCTGAACAGTTGATGTTGAGATGTGTCTGTTACTTGAACTCCGTGAAGCATTTATTTGGCCTGCAATCTGAGGTGAAGTTAACTCTGATGAACTTATCCTCTGCAGCAGAAGTAACTCTCGGTCTTCCTTTCCTGTGGTGCTCCTCATGAGAGCCAGTTTCATCATAGCGCTTGATGTTTTTTGCGACTGCACTTGAATAAACTTCTTGAAGTTTTCCGGATTGACTGACATTCACGACTTAAAGCTTATTTGAGATGTTCTTGCAATGATATGGATTTGGTCTTTTACCAAATAGGGCTATCTTCTTACTCATGAAGCTGGTTGAGAGAATGCCAAGAGTGTGCAAAGCTGTCATTAAGGCAAAGGGTGGCTACTTCAAAAAATGTCAAATTTAAAATACATTTTGATTTGTTAAACACTTTTTTTGGTTACTACATGATTCCATATGTGTTATTTCATATTTTGTATATTTTGTATGTATTTTGTATGTCTTCAGTGTTATTCTATAACTTGACTGGTACTGTAAGTATTTAGATCCTTTACTCAGTACTTTGTTGAAGCACCTTTGGGTATGTCGCTAAAAGCTTGGCACACCTGTATTTAGAGAGTTTCTCCCATTCTCTCATCAGATCCTCTCAGGCTCTGTCAGGTTGTCTGGCCACTCTACCATATAGGCCTGATTGGTGGAGTACTGCAGAGATGGTTGTCCTTCTGGAAGGTTCTCCCATCTCTGCAGAGGAACTCTGGGGCTCTGTCAGAGTGACCATCGGGTTCTTAGTCACCTCCCTGACCAAGGCCCTTCTCCCTCAGATTGCTCAGTTTTGCCTGGCTGCCAGCTCTAAGAAGAGTCTTGGCGGTTCCAAACTTCTTCCATTTAAGAATGATGGAGGCCACGGTGTACTTGGGGACCTTCAATGCTGCAGAATTTTTTTGGTACCCTTCCCCAGATCTGTGCCTTGACACAATCCTGTCTCAGAGCTCTATGGACAATTCCTTCTACCTCATGGCTTGGTTTTTGCTCTGACATGCACTGTCAACTGTGGGACCTTATATAGACAGGTGTGTGCCTTTCCAAATCATGTCCAATCAATTTAATTGGTGACAGGATTTACCTGAGCTCAATTCTGAGTGTCATACTTATGTAAATAAGGTATTTCTGTTTTTAAATTTTATAAATTAGCAAAAAAAATTGAAAAACCTGTTTTCGGTGTGTCATTATGGTGTATTGTGTGTAAAAAAAAAATCAATTTTACTGTCACGTCCTGACCTTAGTTCCTTTTTATATCCCTATTTTAATTTGGTCAGGGCGTGAGTTGGGGTGGGCATTCTATGTGTTGTTCTATGTTTTTGTATTTCTGTGTTTGGCCTGGTATGGTTCCCAATCAGAGGCAGTTGTTTATCGTTGTCTCTGATTGGGAACCATACTTAGGCAGCCTGTTTTCCCACTATGATTTGTGGGTAGTTGTTTTCTGTTTTGTGTTTCTGCACCTTGTTTACGTTTTCGTTCATTCTCTTTGTTATTTTGTTTTGTGTTCAGTTAAAATAAAAATAACATGAACACTTACCACGCTGCGCTTTGGTCCACACCTTCTTCAGACGAACATCGTTACATTTAGAATAAGTCTGTAACGTAAAAAGGGTCTGAATACTTTCCGAATGCACTGTATATTGGCTAGTACTACTGGGAGTGGTGGGATTCAATTCAATTAGTTTGAAATCCCGCAACAATTGGACGAACAATATGAATTTGAAAGTCTTTTCATTTAAATGAAAGGAGTCAGTCACACCCTTCTATGACCTATTAGATATTCAGTGGTAGGAAAGCATTATTACACTTAATATATTTCCAATATCCTTGAGATTGGCCTTGAATTCACAGTGTGCCGGTGCATCGGCAACCCCGCATTGATTTATGTCTGTTTCAATGTTGTTTTCAGCAGGTCTCCACTCTTGGGTTTCGCAATAATTACATCTTCATGATACATTCCAGCGTAATCAAGAAAAAAATGTTGGTTTCTCAGGAGGTTAAACATTGTATTTATCCAAATATAAAATGTTATTACGTTACTAAGCTGCCAGAGACAAGACAATCACTATTGACAATGCTTTCCCTTCTGTGGAGTTGATAACCAGGAACAGAGGCTATTTTTCCTACTCATACAAAGCAAGCTGGTGATTAACTATACATTATTCATTTGCTTGAATAGATAACATAACAAATGTAAGAAAGAGAATACTTTATTTGTAATATATTTATACTTTTACACAAGTAAAATAAAATGCATATGAATGAAGAGTGAATGAAAAGAAAGCACTCTTTTGAGAATGCTAACTGTAACCACAGCGTGACAAGAAAACTAAACCCAGAAATATCAAGGTCTCGGTTCAATCTGTAGTACTGAATGTCAGCATGACAACCTGTTTGAAACGTAAAGGCAATGTTCCTACGTTCGAGGAGACTGCATTCACGGTAAACGCTGCATGTGTCAGCTCAATCTGGCTAAGGCTGAACTTTGGCGAGACGGATTGAATCGAGACCAAAGCATTTGTGCGTTTACACTTATGAACATAAAAATAGCATTTAAATCAATGTTTCACTCTAAAAAAAAAAGGATTAACAAAAATACATGGAGTAAGATCTGTCACATCTTTGGGGTTGTTATGAAGGAAACCTCGAAAGGTTCTGGATTTTAAACAGTAGCACTGTTTCATTGTCTTTGTAATAACCAGTCACCACCATTGGCAGAGTAAGCTTAGAGACGATAGGACCTCCCTGAAGAAGTCATTTTCATAGCTGAGCAAAACATACAGTATCAACTGGGCACAAATCCATTAAATATATACATTTGGAATTGACATACTGTAGAAAGGCATCCATTTGTTGATGTGTGTTTTTTTAGCGCTTCCATTTCTCTTTTCAGATTCATATCTTTAGATCTATGAAAGATTTCCCCCTTCCCACCACTGGTACTTAGCAGGGCCTCCTGTACTGGCCTTACACTGGCCCATATTATCCCTCTGTGATTGTAATTCCTAACAGAAGTCTAAGGATAGCCAAAACAAAAGAAGAATGATAAGCCTCCATGCTCCGATTGTAGATCCGTGGGACTTGAGACACAGAGAGTCTGACATGTTCTCCTTTGTACACATTTTCTTTTTTTCAGGGTCATTGGAGGGATCTAGATCCTCTGATGAATGGTCCAGATTGTTAGATAATGTTCCTCCTGGCCCATCGTTCAGGCTCTCTTTGTTCTGGGGTTCGTTGGGGTCAGCTTCCATAAGCTTAGTTTTGGAGATGTTTTCCTTCTCCTTCAGAGGATTGTTGGTGATTTGTCTGCTGTTGTAGGAGGACTGATCTGGAAGACCCTTACTGGAGATGATGGAGGACTTGTCGTTGTCTGAGAGGCAGCACCTAGGAATACCAGCCCTAAGTGGACTCTCCGTGGTGAGTTTTCCAGAGCGAGCCTTAGAACTGAACACACTAACCCAAGTATGTTGAGAGCTCTCATAACAACCCTCCAGGTCAGGGTTCTTTAGTCGTTTCAGGTCTTTCCCAGCCAGTCTAGCTGGAACATGGCACTCAAGCTCTGAGCTAGACCCTTTGAAGCCCTTGAACCAGTCCCACAGGGTCCTGGCCCGGCAGTCACAGATCCACTGGTTCCCATTCAGACGCAGGTACTGGAGGGACACCAATGGGTCCATGGTCTCCCCTGTCAACACTGTTAAATTATTGAAGAACAGAAACAAAGTGGTCAGCTTGCGCAGGTCATGAAATGCCTTGCGCTGGACAAAGGTCACTAGATTCTGATGGAGAAGCAAGCGATCCAGGCTTACCAAGCCGCGCAGCATGTGATCCGTCACAGTCTTTATCTTGTTGTTGTGGAGGAACAGGTAGGTCAGGTTAGCCAGGTCCAGAAACGTATCGTCATGCAGAGTTAGTAAACTGTTGTCCTGGAGATAGAGGTGCTGCAGGGAAAAGAGTCCCCTAAACACACCCACAGGCAGCTCAGACAAGCCACACCTGTGCAGATGCAGGGTGTGCAGTCTGGAGAGGCCTCTGAAAGCTGTGGGGCTGATGATCCTTAAATCATTGTCCCCTATGTCCAGCTCCTCCAGCCTCTCCAGGCCGTAAAAGGCCCCGGCCTCAATGTGGCTGATGTTGTTGGAGTAGAGCCAGAGGACGGTAAGGTTCCTGCAGGGGCTGAAGCTGGTGGAGCGCACCACAGTTAGCTTGTTGTTCTGGAGGAAAATTCGTTGGCTGTGGACCGGGATCTCTGTGGGGATGGAGTAGAGGCCCTGCTGCTGGCAGGCCAGGGTGGGCCGTGGCTCGCTGTGGCATATGCATGGCGCTGGGCAGCCCTCCACTCGACCCTCTATCGGAGGCACTAATTGAAGCCAGAGGATCAGAATGTAGAGTTCGCCAACTGCAAATGAGAAAGACACGAGTGGATAATGAGAGTTTGTTGGAGTTCACAGAAAAAAATCATCCAAAATAAATAAGGTGCTATCATTTAGCATACTGTAGCACATTTAAACAGTCCCTTAAAATTACTCACAGTTTCTATAAAAGCTAGCACCTAAAAATAATGGAAAATAAAATAATACAAGTAGAATTGTGGAATTAATTTTATGCGAGAATATTTTGATGTTACATATTTAAATGTAGTGTTCTTTAGATTTTATGATTTTATGGAATGAGGCAGCAACACACTACCTTCCATAAAATGGCCGTGGCCATATTTGCAAACCTTAAAATGAATCAGTTTTGCAAGTCATAACAGTGTAGAAGATCCTGGTTTAGTTTTCGCTGGCTGTGCCATAACATTTCATCTCTGTTCAGACATCTAACTGAATAAGAACGGTGACATTCTCTTTTCTTCATGTATTTGAATGAAAAATGGAATTCAAAGACATCAGGGCAAACGCCAAAGGGATTATACAGCCCCACAGAAACCAATATTTATTAAGTGAAATGGATATAATGCACTTATGACACTCAGTCAATTTACATCAAAAACTCTGCATTTCCCCCTATGAGTAAAGCACACTTTACTAATCTAAAAGTGGAGAGCAGCTGGATTACACACCAGCTGGAGATTTATCTCAAATTGGCTAGCTTTTTACCAGTTCAGTTTCAATCCTTTTCTGGAAGCACAGACCAGAGAGAGGAAGAGGAAGGAAAACGATGGAGGGAGGGAGGAAATGAGAGAGTGGGGGTGGGGGTTGGACTATTTCACAAATTAATAAAACATTGGTGGGTTGAGCAAAAAATCCTCCACACTAACAGAACAAATGGAACTAATCACATATGAGGACACCTGGGAATTGCCACTCGGCCTGTGCTAGAGATCTCAGAGTGGATTTGCATGCTTGAAAGGGCAATTGACACAGGTCTCTCATGCCAGTGCTGACATCACATGTAACCTTGTGGAATGCCTACTGCAGATGAGATCAGACAGAACTCGTCTCCAGTGCAGGATGTGCTTTCCTCCTACGGTTACTACACTGTAAGTCTCTCTTATCGTAAAAGGATACCCCAATTTTATAGAACCAACGTATTTGCTTTCATTGCCTTTAAAACGTGCCATTATCCTCAAAGGTTTTACATTGCGTTACTAAGTGCTTCACCAACACATTTTATGGACTACAGGTATTTGCCTGTTGATATGTGCAGTTAATTCATGGAAACAAGAGGAATATAAAATGGTTGTAATAATGGCTATGAGCAATTTAGAATTTGTGAGGCTTGTGAAGGCTGTCAGACCGGCAACAGTGAGACTGGAGTCTAATAGGGCACAGTTTTTTTTTTAAACAGAAGGAGTGATAATTTGTAGACAAAGCATCTTCAAACCAGATGGCTTTTAAATAACAGACAAATCATGACTCCAAAGCCAAAGAACCAACAACTGACTGACACATAGATGAATAGAGAGAGAGCGAGAGAATGATGCTTGTGAACAAAACAATAGATAACGCTAATTCACACAATATAATCTATTTGTATTCTAGTCATTTCATCAGAGCAATTCCAACTAGACAGTCATATTATTAGCATTGCCCGATATGTTCTGGGATGTGGGCATTGCCCACCGGACTCAGAAGCAGGCCTTAGTCACCTAAATTGAAAAATCCCCTGGCACAGATGCTAGTTTTGGGACTATTAGACCTCTCCGAAGAAATGCTCACAGCTCCAGCATTATTTTCTCTATCGTAAAAGTCCCCACGGCTAATTATTATGTAAATTAAGCCATCATAATTTCAGGCACTAAGCGGTGGTTCCCAAATGAGTACTGTATTTGGACACTGTAAGAACTAAACAGAATGTGTGCATTTTCGGACCATAAATTGAAAGCTAAAACTGTACAATGCACTCAAAGATGTAGGTAAGTATTGACATAAGAGTCATTTCATGTCATTTCAGCAAGCCATGACAACCACCATCTCCGATTGTTCTGAAATCGTTTCTGTAGTTAGAAACAGGTAAGATTGGCATTCCTGATTTTTGAGAAATTAATATATTGATTGCACCCAAATTGGCGATTTTAAATGTCATTTATAGGATTTAGACAATATTCAATAAATATTCTGTAGTACCCAAAATTCGATCTGGACAAAACATTTTCCTACCAATGAGTAAGACATTAGGAATAAGAAAAGGTTTAAAGCCCCCCACAGACCCCCCACTCCACACAACAATCCCATCCCAACAACCAGTATACTGTATAAATTCTTTATGTTTATGTAGTATAAGCAGTTTCCCTGTATTCCCTGTGAATCTGGTGATGTTTTTTTCCACCACTATTCAGAGAAATTAGTAATTGAAGTCGCTTGCATTGATTACCATCAAGTAGTGTGGAAGTACCATATTTGGAGCATTAGTTGCTGCTGTTCCTGCTATACCGCCTCACTATTTTCTCCATTTTGCTTGTCTCTTGGGTTTATTAAATAGATCACAACATTTCCTTTGCAACTTTGGGAAGAAAACCAATAGATTGTGCTCATGATGAAAACATGAGGGCGGCATGTAGCCTAGTGGTTGAAGCGTTGGACTAATAACCAAATGGTTGAAAGATCGAATCCCTGAGCTGTCAATGTAAAAATCTGTTGTTCTACCCCTGAACAAGGCAGTTAACCCACTGTTCCTAGGCTGTCATTGAAAATAAGAATTTATTCGTAACTGACTTGCCTAGTTAAATAAAGATAAAATAGTGTGGTCATCCTCATAGTTCAAGCCAGTCCTCTGTGAAAGCAATTCAGTTTGTCCTTCTCTTAGAAACATAATGCTTCCACCCAACAATCCTTAAATAGTCCACAAGTGACAGCTCTCTGAAAGGGCTATCCCTATGGTGCAATTATAATATGAAGACTTTTCCTACAAGCCCATAAACGTTGATGGAGAAATGGGATAGGGGACTAAAATGTTGTGACAACACTAATACAATAATATAATGCAATATATTGCATGGCTTTGTCAAACTATGTAATGCATTCCCTGTGGATCTGGTGATGTTTTTTTCCACCACTGTTCAGAGAAATTAGTCATTGAAGTCTCAATTTTGCTCGTCTCTTATGTTTATTAAATAGATCACAGCATTTCCTTTGCAACTTTGTCAACTACAACAAAAATATCAGGAAATATCGCTATATGTATTGTGATTAGTGGCATTGACCAACCAACCCAACCTAATACCATTACCAAACACTTCACAGTGTGTGTTTGGGACTTTTACCATTGAAGACCATAATACTGAATCTATTAGAACTGCTGTAGCCTAATCATTTGCTTGTTCAACTGGAATGGTCTAACAGTAACTAATCTAGACCTTTTGTGAAGGGAATAAACCATACACAAAGGGGCCGTTTCTTGGACACAGATGAAGCGTAAGAGAAGACCTGAATTGCTTTCACGGAGGACTTGAATTGTGAGGCTGACCACACAATGTATTTTCTTCATGAGCCAAATCGATTGGTTTTCTTCCCAAAGTTGCAAAGGAAATGTTGTGATCTGTTTAATAAACACAAGAGACCAGAGAAGTGGATGAAATAGTGAGCGGTATAGCAGGAACAGCAGCATCTAATGGTCAAAACACTACTTCATGATAAACGATGTAAGCAACTTCAATGACTCATTTCTCTGAACGGGGGGGGGGGGGACATCACCAGATTCACAGGGAATACATTACATAGTATGGAAAATCAATACAAAACTACAGCTTCATACTACTTGTCAAACATAGAGACTTGAAACTTATACTGGTTGTTGGGGTGGGATTGGCGTGGGGTGAGGGGGTCCGTAGATTTTTTGGGGGAGATTTTAGAGATTTTCCATGTTTTACTCATTAGTAGGAAGAAGTTCGGTCCAAATCAGATGTTGGGTACTATATTTATTGAATATTATCCTATAAATTCCTATAAATTAAAATGGCCAATAAAAGTCAGATAAATGAAAATGGCCAATTTGGGTGCAAACAATTAGCTTAATTATTTTCAAAAAAATAAAGTTGCAGGAATGCTTATTGTATCAGTTACTAACTACATAACCAATTTCAGAACAATCTAAGATGGTGGGTGTTGAAATCCTCTTTCTAAGGTGGAACAACTCATAATGTGTTTACAGTAAATTCACAGCAACGTATCATCAAATGTCTTAACAGGGTGTAAAGATTTACAGGACCCCCATTATTTGGAAGCCAATGGAATCCAACCTTAGCCATTGTACAGATATCTTGCAATCACTTTGCACCATTGAGAAAGGACCTATAAAAATACAGCTACAGATGTAGGATTTTAATTTGATCACCCAGGTTGCAGGTGCAAACATGTTTATTAATTATAATCCACATAATAATTAACATTTCCTTTTTGCTGCAAGATTATTTTCCTGCTGTAGCAAACTGGCTCAAATTAAGATCCTAGATCTCTATTAGATTGCCTCCTCCCAGCACAATTCTCAAGAGACAGCGGACTATGACATACTTTTTCATATAAAACCAATCTTTGCACTGCTTGGAAGTCTATGGCTATTATATGTGGCAGCCATCCCAGTGGTACTTTCAGAGGGAGAAAAAAGCATAGCTTTCAGCACCAAGCAATGCGAGAAGAAAAAGCTGATGCTTGCTAGACAGGATGCCACAGTACAGACAGTCACAACAAGCTATTAAAACTGCAGAGCGTTGAGGTCAGCTCGGGAAGAAGTGTTTGCAGTAAATATCCATGAAGTCAACTCGACAGGTTAAAACCACACAACCCAGCAAACTGTATCAGTAAAGATGAAGGATCTTCATTTGAGCCAATTTGCTACAGCAGGAAAAGAATCCTCTAGCAACAGGAAATGCAAACATTTATGTGG
The DNA here is from genome assembly GCF_057628025.1 of Oncorhynchus mykiss. NCBI lineage: Eukaryota > Metazoa > Chordata > Actinopteri > Salmoniformes > Salmonidae > Oncorhynchus > Oncorhynchus mykiss. The sequence goes on along the minus strand of NC_143026.1, from coordinate 38,052,176 downwards.
ATTATATGTAATTAATGGATATTTTTCTGAAAACTTTAGAAACCATTATAAACCTAAAATACACCATAAATGTGCATTTCGTTCTGTGCAGGAAAATTCTCAGCAACAAAAGAGTGATCAAATTACGATCCTACATCGGTATTTGAACAAAATAATTTGTTTCAGATTTGAATCAGATTTTTAAATCAAATGAATCAGTTAGAATGAATTCCAGTATAAATGAATTCCAGATATAAACTAATACTGTAATTGCAGATCTGGCAGCATATTGCAAAATCAATATATCCCTGGTTAAACCAACTAGCAGACACAGACAGAGCATCACATCAGTCACAGACTTTGTAAAAAATATACCGCAAGATTATTCCCAATGAACGAATAGGTATTAAGTGCACCGGTGTGCATATGTGCATAGCAATAGGTGTATCCTTGTGCATCATCTACATTCATGACAGACTGGTGCTTTTTAAAAACCTCTTTAATGTGTCATGAAACAGTTTGACAAGTGTTTCTCTGACTGTGACGTGCACGTCATCAGAAAAAAGCAAAGACATATATATATTTTTTGCACCAAGAGGCAAGAGAGATAGGGTGCTTCAACCCATCACAAAAAAAACTCAACTAAAGTTTGACGGTGTTCTAAAAGGTTTTCTTCATCCAGGCATGTGTTGTGCTGAATATCCTATGGCGGAGGAAAAGGTCCTGCATTATTGACTAGCTGCTCCTGTTCGGGGGTGCCTGGGTACACTAAGCCCTCGTGGTGGAAAATGGTTTCTGCAGTAACGAGGAGCGATAAGGCACAAGGCCACTGAACCCCGGTGCCTCTAGATCATCGCATGGCCAGGCACTGGAGTTTCTCATTGCACAGCTGATAAGAGATTCTCAGCCACAGCCCTTTATTGATCCATCACCTTTTCATTTAGTGAGCTGTCCAGTCTAAGCCCTGCCGTTCCCTACCCTCCACAGCACAGCACCCCTGCTGGCCAGCCTAGCCAGGCATCCCTGTTGGTCTTGTTCCCTTTATTTTCTCATCCTCTTATCTCGCTTTTGCTGAACAACAACCAAAATGTAAGCTGACGTGAAATTAGTTTGTGTACCTCACTCGACTTGGCCCTGAATATAGGGGTAGGAGGTGTTGAGCAAGCTGAAGACAGCGTTCTGATAAGAGGCTGTGTTTGAGGGCAACTGTGATGGTGGAGGATTGCACAGCTGTAAGGACCCCTATCTGCTGCCTCCACTGTTAATGCTGTCACAGAGTAGAAGAGAAGGAGAGACTGAGCCCACCGTCCTCTTGCCTGTCACTGACAGAGTCTGAGCTGCCTTGGTACTGCTGTACTCATACGGAAAAGAAAACATATAAAATATAGTTTTTTAATAAGAAAATGTAGGATACATGTGAAATATTTACAATTGGCCAAATAATGTATATACTGTATATGAAAAGTATCTAATACATGTTAAATACATTCCCACACATATTACGAAATGTATTTCAAATGTACTGTATATATAAACACATGTATGTAAAAATGTATATCACACTATTTGTGAAATGGATTGGAAAGTGAATTAAACCTATTTCAAAATATATTCTGAAAAACATGAAATAATGTATTTTAGAATATGGTTTCACATATTTATCAATATTTGATCAATATATTTGAAAAAAATGTCTTTGGAAATGTTTTGTAAAATATTTCCAAATACAACACCCATTTAAATGTATTTGTAATAATTATAAATATTCACTACTGTTCAAAAGTTTGGGATCACTTAGAAATGTTCTTGTTTTTGAAAGAAAATCTACTTTTTTGCCCATTAAAATAACATCAAATTGATCAGAAATACAGTGTAGACATTGTTAATGATGTAAATGACTATCGTAGCTGGAAACGGCAGATTTTTTATGGAATATCTACATAGGCGTACAGAGGCCCATTATTAGCAACCATCACTCCTGTGTTCCAATGGCACCTTGTGTTAGCTAATCCAAGTTTATAATTGTAAAAGGCTAATTGATAATTTGAAAACCATTTAGAAATTATGTTAGCACAGCTGAAAACTGTTGTTAAGGATTAAAGAAGCTATAAAACTGGACATCTTTTGACTAGTTGAGTATCTGGAGCATCAGCATTTGTGGGTCCAATTACAGGCTCAAAATGGCAAGAAACAAATCACTTTCTTCTGAAACTTGTCAGTCTATTCTTGTTCTTAGAAATGAAGGCTATTCCATGCGGGATATTGCCAAGAAACTGAAGATCTCGTACAACGCTGAGTACTACTCCCTACACAGAACACAGCAAACTGGCTCTAGCCAGAATAGAAAGAGGAGTGGGAGGAGTGGGAGGCCCCGGTGCACAACTGAGCAAGAGGACAAGTACATTAGAGTGTCTAGTTTGAGAAACAGACGCCTCACAATTCCTCAACTGTCAGCTTTATTAAATAGTACCCGCAAAACTCCAGTCTCAACGTCAACAGTGAAGAGGCAACTCCGGGATGCTGGCCTTCTAGGCAGAGTTGCAAAGGAAAAGCCGTATCTCTGTCCAGTGTCTGTGTTCTAAATATTGTATTTTTTATTTGCCAGTCTGAGATATGACTTATTTTTCACATTAGCTCAACAGTGCCGTGGGGGGATACCGATCCAATAGAGGTTAACACCCGTCCGCTTAACCAATGTGTCAGAGGAAACACTGGTTAACTGCACCCGGGCCGCCACAAGGAATTGCTATAGCGCAATGAGCCAAGTAAAGCCCCCCCCCTCGGCCAAACCTCCCCTAAACCCAACTGTGCACCACCCTATGGGACTCCCAGTAATGGCCGTTTGTGATACAGTCCAGGATTGAACCCGGGTCTGTACCACAAGCACTGTGATGCAGTGCCTTAGACCACTGTGCCACTCAGGAGGCCATAATTGTTATTTTTTTATAAAAATGTAATAGAAAATATAATTAACCTTTAGTAGGTTATTTGGTACCATTAGGACCACAGAACTGGCAGTGTACAAGCTTAACCTTAAACTACAGAACAAAACAGAACACATTAACTGGTATGACAATCCATCACAAGAGTGGCCAAAAAAATCATTAAGATTTAACCTCTCCTCCAAGTCTTCTAATTGGCTGCCACCGCTACAATATATTTTGTTAAAAGAACATGATACTGTACATTAAGGGTCATGTAGTGACTCCATAACTTTCATGTGCATATGACAAATAAACAAACAAACTTAATGAGAGCATTGACTTGATGAGAGCATTGTCACTCTATGTAAAGGGGAGACTAACGAACATGAGTGTGTTCTCCGTTTTGCTCTACGACCCTCACGAATGTGACGGGACTCATCTGAAGGTAACCCATACAAACGAATGGAAGTATCACGGTAGTTTTGTGGCAACAAAAATAAGGGGTTAAATATGTGTCCAAAAAAAATGAAAATATTTCCTGAATTTTCTGGTCTCCAAGATATAGGACAGACACTTTAAAACCTAATTCTTTATGTTTTTTTGTTTTTGTTACTTTCTTTTTTGCCATTTATGAATGTGTTAGTCAGTGCATTTATATTGGCTATGGTAGTAAAGGTAACACTTGGAATGAAAAGTTTAGCAAACAAAACAAAATGGCTGCGGAACCAGTTTTTAATAAGTTAGTTATTAACTACATTTATGGGTGTTTTCTTTTTTACAGTGTAAGACTGCTAAATAGCTATAAGACCGCTAAATAGTCCATGTAACCATTGAATTATCTGCATTGACCCTATCTTGCACTGACTCACAAGACTATATATACACTCACTCACACACTTCACTGACACTCTCACACAAAACCCACACAAATTCACATACACTACATACGAACACTACACACATAACACACACACGCATACCGACACATACATACGGTGCCTTCAGAAAGTATTCATACCCCTTGACTTTTTCCACATTTTGTTAAATTGAGATTTTGTGTCACTGGCCTACACACAATACCATAATGTCAAAGTGTAATATATTTAGAGACATTTTTACAAATGAATTACGAATGAAAAGCTGAAATATATTGAGTTAATAACTATTCAACCACTTTGTTATGGCAAGCCTAAATAAGTTCATGATGAAAAATGTAATAAGTTAATAAGTTGAATAGACTCACTCTATGTGCAATAATAGTGTTTAACGTGATTTTTGAATGACTACTGTACCTCCTCTCTGTACCTCACACATAATACTGTTCAGGGATTACCGTTCAGGGATGTCCCCATGAGGCCAACGGTGACATTAAAACAGTTACATAGTTTAATGGCTGTGATTTGTGAAAACTGAGGATGGATCAACAATGCTCCACAATACTAACCTAAATTACAGAATGAAAATAAGGAATCCTGTACAGAATAAAAAAAATATGGCAAACATGCATCCTGTTTGCAATAAGACACTGGAGTAAAACTGTAAACAATTTGGCTAAGATATTATGTTTATGTCCTGAATACAAAAGTGTTATGTTTGGGGTAAATCCAACACAACACATCACTGAGTACCACTCTTCATATTTTACAGCATGGTGGTGGCTGCATCATGTTATGGGTATACTTGTCATCGGGAAGGACTACAGTGTTTTTTTTTAGGATAGAAAGAAATGGAATAGAGCTAAGCACAGGCAAAATCCTAGAGGAAAACTTGCTTCAGTCTGCTTTCCAACAGACACTGGGAGATGATCAACAACCAACTTGATGGAGCTTAAAGAATTAGTGGAAATATTGTACAATCCAGGTATGCAAAGCTCTTAGAGACTTAACCAGAAAGACTCACAGCTGTCACCGCAGCCAAAGAGGATTCTAACATGTATTGACTCAGGGGTGTGAATACGTATGTAAATTATATATATCTTTATTTCATTTTCAATACATTTGCAAACATTTCTAAAAACATGTTTTCACTTTGTCATTAAGGGGTATTATGTGTAGATGGATGAGAGAAAAACATGCATTTAATAAAAATTGTATTCAGTCTGTAACACAACAAAATGTGGAATAAGTTAAAGGGTATGAATACTTCCTGAAGGCACTGTACAGTATGGACACTAGTCTTCCAACATTACCATGGGTTGAAGAACTAAATGTGACAACTTTCAGAATGAATCAAACCACCGTTTTCTTCCATTTGTTCATAAAGGCTCTCCAAACCTGTTTTTTTATGGTTCATAAATACTTTCCTAAACCTAAATAATCGACAAGATCAGAGTATTTTTCAATCTACCAATTGGTGCTGAAATGGAGACGAATATGCATATATTTATACCTCATTTATACAAGATCGATATACAACATTCTAACTAAAAGGTGTACCGTATTTAAAGGGATGGCTTAAGATAAGTGCACTGAAATGAAATGAAATGAAATGAATGAAAACTCCACAAACAAATCTCTTGGCCAGCAAGTGGGATTTCATTTATTATACATTTGCTAACATTTCTAAAAACATGTTTTCACTTTGTCATTATGGGGTATAGTGTGTAGTTGGAAAGAAAATCTATTTAATACATTTTTTCATTCCGTCTGTAACAACAAAACAAGTTAAAGGGTATGAATACTTCCTGAATACTTCCTGAAGACACACACATACACTTTCACACTCAACATATGCAGCTGCTACTCTGTTTTTTATTCTTACACTTATTCGTATTTATTCTGATGCCTAGTCACTTTACCCTGCCTCTATGTACATATCTACCACAAATACCTCGTATTTGATCTGGTACTGGTACTCCCTGTATATAGCTTTGTTCTTGTGCATTTTATTCCTCTTATAGAGTTACTTTTATTTATTGTATTTTTTAAAATCTGCATCAATGGGAAGGGCTCGTAAGCAAGTATTTCACAGTAAACCCGTATGCGCATGTGACAAATAAAATGTGATTTGATTTGGAGAAATCAATAAATCTGATTTTCAATAGGAATACCGACTTGGTAAAGTGCAAAAATGTAGCATTTTGACATGTCCCTCCATGCCCCCTCTAAGAAGATATTAACCCATTAAACCTCCAAAATACTCCATGTTTCCACCATCACTGTAAAGCCCTAGTTATTTAGGTGACTTTGAGAAAGTTCTTTCTGAAGATGATTGTTTATTTCTTGTGATTCATGTACGTCTGTCCCTCATTTTAAGGTCAACCCTGTTACTGGAATTGAACTCTTGCTTTATTCCTTTTAAAATATTTCTTCCAAAATCAACATTGAACATCTAATAGTCAAATTATAGTGTAAAAACAGGTGAGCTGGTTCTACTCTTTTTGGCCATTTCCGGGAGTTTAATACTGTGCCTACAGTATTAATCAGCTGCCTAAAACTTGCCATAGCAATATTTATGTAGCAGCTTATATTTTACAACAGTGCCAGTGCACGCACACTGGCTTTCTTCTGAAATATGGAAGGCTCTATGTGTGACTCCTGTGCCAATACTCATACGTTTGGAATTAAGCCTATGATTATGTAAGCCCAACCTGGAATTTTGTTTGTTAAAAGGAGGAGCCACCTTGAATTCATCCTATTTTGGACGTTTTCAATGGGTACACTCTCCAGCATGAATATCATGAAGACTTCAAAACGAGTTTGATTGTATTGGGTCCCATGTCAGTCTGCTTGAAAGCCAAACCAGTTCTCACCTCACCATCCTCCCATTGATAATAGAACAAAGCTCAAAATGTATATTTTTTTCATGGAGGCTGAAAGGTTGAGTTATACAGCACCAGTCTTCTTCACCTGTACTGCAAATAGTCTCACATTGCATCCATTATGCAGCAATGTTTCACAAGAAAAGTGGAGCTTGCCTTTCCAATCCATCCACAGTGAAAGGCAGGTTCCTGCTCTGTAATCTTTATCAATAAAAGAGAACATCTCAGAAGTAACAAAGGATGAAAGCCCTGCCAAACCTGAGTAATTTCACAGAAACAGGCCAACATGGCAAATTATGCCAATTGAAGTAGAAACTGCGAAGCGATGGAGACACAAACGGTGACAGCAACAGCTCCTTCCCATATACCTATAATCATAAATGGGAGAAAAAAATCCCTGTTACATCAGCTTTCTATCAAAATGCTTTAACGTTCCAATGCAGCAGTTTTTTTTTTATCTCAATATCAAATCATTTCTGGGTAACAAAACCTTACTGTGATTGTTTTGAATTAAATTGTTCAAAAAGAAACAAAAATAGCTTCATAGCAAAGAGCAATTTCTCAAGCAAGAATTTAGCTAGGACTGTATGAGAGTGGTCTGACTGGGAAGGGGAAAACTGAAAACTAGCAGTTATTGGCAGAGAGGTTCGGAACTCTCTTTCTTATTGGTCATTGATGTAACCAGGCAGGCCAAAACTCCATCCCACTACAACAGGCTGAAATTTCAGGCAAACAAACAGCTCTTAAAGTAAAAGGGCATCATCATAATTTCATAGTATTATTCCAACCTCATAGTGTGGAAATACATTTTAGCTAATTTTGCAGACACTCTTATCCAGAGCAACTTACAATAGTGAGTTCATACATCTCCTTCATACTGGTCCCCCATGGGAATCAAACCCACAACCATGGCATTGCAAGCCACATGCTCTACCAACTAAGCCACACAGGACCCAGAGTATAGAAAACATTTCCATGACATAGACTGACCAGATGAATCCAGGTGAAAGCTATGATCCCTTATTGATGTCACTTGTTAAATCCACTTCAATCGGGGTAGATGAAGGTGAGGAGACAGGTTAAAGAAGGATTTTTAAGCCTTGAGACAATTGACACATGGATTGTGTATGTGTGCCATTCAGAGGGTGAATGGGCAAGACAAAAGTGCCTTGCACAGTGCAGTCAACTCAATATTAGGAAGGTGTTCTGAATTTTAGGTATTCGCAGGAAATCATGTTTTTGACTGCGCTGGGCCTTCAGCATCATGTTGTCATTACTAATAGAGTTAGATTTGTATGGGAGTCACACTTTGTGTCGCTACTGCTTTGGTTCATGACTGTGTGGTGGTCCTTGAGTGGGCGAATGATGCGAAAAGCATTAGCATGCCCTCTAGTGTTAGCACAAGCCTCCCTGCTGGTGTGACTGGCTAGCATAGTGACCAGGCTGTCAAATGACAGCGGATATCCAACCTGACGTATTTAAGTGCCACAGCAAGCAGACCATGGAGAGAGCACATGCCAAAGACAGCCAGGGGGAAAAAAAGGGCTGTGTGATGTTGCATCCTAATGGCCCTCATAAAAACCTGGCATATCTGCCATAGATCATCCATACAGTGCATTATATGGCTTAGCCTATTTGAATATCTCAAATATCTTGTGTGTTTTGTCACATATGCACACACAAATAGGAATGCCGGTGTTCGATCGTACAGTTATACTGATCAAACAGCATTATTTTCAGATATGAATAAGCTGTCTGTCTGTACACAATCCTTTATGTACTTTGGCAGCTTGAATTTAAATTGTATCAATGAATCAACTTAATAAGCATCACACTCTCCATTTCTCCCTGCTTCTCTCCATCCCTCTTTGTCTTTCACACCCTCTGTTTCTTACCTCTGTAAGTCGTCTCTACCTTGCATCTCTCACGCTCGCTCTCTCATTCCCACCCACATTGACCTAGCATCGATCATCTGCCCTACCCCCTCCTGATATATATCATTTTGGAATGAAACTCTTCAAATACAGTTGATCTGTCTCTCGCAAAGACTGAAATACAGAGGCTGAAGTTCTAAACCATAGTATGGGAAACCATCAAAGTGAGTAGGTAATACTTTTGGAAAATAAAATCCCCAGAGAAGCTTCTGACTGTGGATAAGGGCAAATTGGATTAATAACACTATCTGCTTTATTAAGCTACACTATCATAATGTTTGATTCTGTTCATTTGTGGGTGACCTGGTGTCTTTGTTCCTCAAGTGATTTGTGAGTGGGACCTGAAACAACACTGGCAGACCTGCCTGGCAGTTCAAACTCACTTAGTAATGCCATTGTGCTCCACTCGGCAGAGCAAATGGGTCATCCCACTAAAATGGAGAGAGAAATAAGAGTGTGTGTGAAGAGATACAGAGTTCGTAGTAAAAAAGCCACTTGAAACTACCAGGCTTAAAAAGCTAGCAGAGTACTGATGACAGAATTGTCCAACAAAGGATGGCCTACATAACACAGTTATAACCATGACATAAACAGTAATTAATGACAGCTGATGTCAGAATAAGATCAGTTAGTCGGCAAAAATAATTCTCAGTCAGCAAAACACAAAAAGTCCATAACTATCTAAAAGGAAAGCCCGAAAATAAATCCTCACGACACAGATGAATCCTACAAACTATCATCTGACATTTACAGGTGATAATGCCTGTCCAAACTCGTATCAACCCTTTGTAGCTTTTGCACCTTTCTAAAAGACACTGAAGGGAAACTGCAAAAAAATAAGAATTTAGGAGATGAATGCCTATTTTTAAACTGAACCCAAAAGGAGGAAGGAGTAAACAAACAATGACTTGAAATTCTTTAGAAATGTATTCCTTTGTGTGGCATTAATCCACATGCAAAGCAGATTGGTTGTGTTTGGATGACTTGTCCTTCCATGAGAAAGGATTTGCTGAAGATGGGGTTTGAGTCCTATAGGCAGTATGGATAAATAGAGGAGCAGAATGCAGCCAGGCAGACTAGTGAAAAACAGACCGCAGTTCCACTGTAAAGTGAAATTGATCTTGTTGCCAGTCAGATATATCTTGACCATATCCATGTGCTCCATACTGGGCTCCTCCCAATCAACACAGTCTATTGGATTACCAGGTAATTAATTAACTTTAAAAGTTATTGGAACTCCATTGGAAACTCAAATTCTTCCCCATCCAATCTCAGTGTTCCTGACTGAGAAGTGAGCAGCGATATCACTATCATGATATCATGTTTACCATAGGGCCTGCTAACATACAGTAGAGTGCTTTGTAGGAAATCTCATAATATCTGACCTAATCCACAATTCCACAAAAATTATCTTACAGAGCAGAGTGATTTTGGAGAGGGCAGTAACAGTGATTCACTGCAGCTTGCTGTATTTCATATATGGAAAATATTTTACTGAGGAAGATGAAGGTTAGAAAATCCAATGCTGGTTGGTGTACACATGTACACACTTTAGCAGGACTCTTGAGCATCCAGGCTTTTCATGCTCAATGGAAAAATGATGTAAAGTGGCAAGGAAAAGTATGTGAACCCTTTGGAATTACCTGGATTTCTGGTTGGACTTAGATGAAGATCCGATCAAATTTTATGACCAATTTATGCAGAAATGCAGGTAATTCCAATGGGTTCACATACTTTTCCTTGCCACTGTACGCTGCTGCTACTGTTTATGATCTATCCTGTTGCCCAGTCACTTTATTCCTAGATATATGTACATACAGTATCTACCTCAATTATCTCGTACCTCTGCACATCGGTACTGGTACCCCATGCATATAGCCAAGTTATCGTTGCTCATTGTGTATTTATTCCTTGTGTTATTTTTCTACATTTTTCTCTCTGCATAGTTGGGAAGGGCCCTTAAGTAAGCATTTCACTATTAGTCCACACTTGTTGTTTACGAAGCATGTGAGAAATACAATTTGATTTGATTCAAACCCTCAATCAGACCACAGAGAGGACATCACAAAGACCTAATACGCTGTTGTCCCTGCTAGGCCTGCTGAGCCTAACCTAGACAGCTATGATAGACAGGGACACAACCCTGGCCTGTATAGCGGCCAGCATTTAAGGAATAGATATCACTGAAACTATGCTATTATAAAGGCAAGCTGAAATCTCGAGATGTTTCCATTCTGTCCTCTAAACCGTCATGGTAAGTTGCAGCTTTTGTTAAAGCCAGGCTAAAAGTGTGGGCTGCATGAAGAGAGGGGCATCAATATTCTATTACCTTTCTTCTTCTTCAGAATTTCCCTTTTGAGAGAGCGCTTTTGAGAATCCTCTGTTCTCTAGTCGTCCAAATTTCCCTGTCTTCCCGAGAGGCCTGAGATGTCCCACCAGTCTCTCATTCGATGTGCGTTTGTGCAGTATCTTTAAGGGGAAATTCATTTTAAATTCAAAAACAAAAGCTCTGGCATTATTTATAACATGCCCTGTCAGAACTCTCTGGTAGGGCTCCTTCTGCATGGGGTTGGGAAATGAATAGGGTTGGAAACGGGAGCCCCGATTCAGTTCCAGGGGAGAAGTCTAGTAGAAGTTATTACATTAATGGAGATAAAAGCAAAAGATTACTAACCTTTTCTTTTCCCACTAGACATTCTGTAGTTTCTTCATACTTGCATTAACATAGAGTACACTGCATGAAAATCCTGGGTAACTTATTGGTGTGCTAACGAATCATCACGGCGTAGGAATGAACCATATTTGTGGCCTTACTGCTCTATTGTGTTTAGCCAGTTAGGCCACCAATGTATTATCAGGAGCAGTAGCATAGCCAGCAGTAGCGTAGCCAGAGATTCATTGGCTTGTGGGCCAGCAGGAATTTGGGTAGGCCAAAAAAATAAAAACAAACACACATTTTGCCATGGGGCAGAGAGGAAAATGTGCCGTTTTATAGCTAATCTCATGCTATTCTACACATTTTGCCATGAGGCTGAGAGAACATGTTGCATTTTTAAAGCTAATTAAAGCTAAAATATACTGTAGGTGCGTTAACTGTGATAAAGGCAATGGATTATGAGCTGTCTTGTTTGCTAAATGAACATATTAAGTAGGCAGTGGCATGGTGCATATAGCCAAAGAAGCACAATTTGCCTCAATTGGTCATATTTGTGGTTTATTGGGGGTGGGGCTTACAATTAGTTATTTTTGGCCACCAATCCCATGAGAGTGAATGTCGTTCCAGTGCACTGCTTGCTATGAATTCTATCTGATGGTGTTTGCATGTTTAGGTAAAAATACAAATAATGTCCCGTTTGGAACACTGACAAGTAGAGAGGGTATTTATTTTTGCTTGGGTGGGCCTTGTCAGGGTGGGTGGGTAGGTGGGCCTGGCTCCCCAGTGGGTGGGTGGGTAGGTGGGCCTGGCTCCCCAGCGGGTGGGTGGGTAGGTGGGCCTGGCTCCCCAGTGGGTGGGTGGGTAGGTGGGCCTACCCGTGCCTATGCGGCTGTTCAGGAAAGGCTACACCATCTTTTTTTCATGCCTCAATACAGCACAATCTCACAACCTGACGGTCCGTGTGCAGGCTTTTCACAGACTCACTTCTCTCGCTGAATTAATGTATTCACTTGTTATTATTCAAAGAAACTCAACACTTTATTGCACTTGTTTAAAAGTGCAAGTTTAATGTTGTGAAGCTGATCGCTATAAACCTTTGTTTTTATTCTCTTTTTAAGTTAATCAAATTAAGGATACTTTTCTACCATAGTAAGTGGGTATGCAATGCTTGGTGCACTCTGACTGGATCCATGTCAGTGAAACAGTTAACTGTTCTTAGCTCTGTTCGTTAACTCATCTGCTTCTCATTCCCTTCTCCCTTCTCTCCATATGTTGTAAAGGACTGCAGCATATAATGATGAGACCAGTGGGATGGTCATCATTTTTTTTTTTACCTTTGAAAGATTTAGGAGCACTTTCATGGGACATTATATCTCCACACAAGAGCTCTGGCTCCAGTCTTCTTGCTTGTACTCACATTGTCCACCAACAGCATGGGCGCCATCTGTTCATATGGAAGTAGGAGGCAAACTATGCCAATGCGCCCATAATGTGTGATGGATTAGTGCAATCTGTTAATACAGCAATAAGGCACTCGAGGGGGTGTGTGTTTTGATTATGATGATTGTCGGTTGTGCTCCAATCCCTGAATACCGTCAACATGCACAGCCAGGACAATAATCACGATAACGTACAAGCTCCAGTTCTTTATTGTTTTTATAATAACTTTTCTATTGTATCTTTTTTTTCACACCTAGTCAATAGTTATTGGCTTTATTTAAAAAAGCTCATGATTGCCTTAAAATGGCAATCTGCAGTTCAATCAATAACACTCCGCCACTGTTTTGGTTAAAAGCCGAGGGGTGAGGCCGGAGGAATGTAACCAATTTCAAAGACGGAGCCATGGATTCAAGTACTGACCACCAACATTCTAGTTTTAACCATGTTTTGAGGCTATACACTGTCTGTTCACATTTACATTGTTTACCAACATTGGGTTAAACAAGCCTATATTTTGGATTCTGACAGCTGAACTAAGCTCTTGCAGCATTTATAAGTTACATTATTCAATAATTAATGGCTGTATACAATTTATTTAAAAGTTTTAAAAAATGATGTATCAATCACAGATTTCCCCTTTAACTACAGGTTTGACTTGCTGAGGGTGTTATGAACTAGACTGAGGGAAAAAAAACACTGAAATATTGCTGAATCTCTGCATTGTCTCTATATCGATCAATTCTATGGAATGTCTACAGTCACGCCGACAGGATCCTAATTTTCTTAATGCTTGTAGTCTACAGTACTGCTTGCAATTATTGAACAAGAATTGCACTTTGTTTGCACCAATCACACCATCATTGTAATGTTAATTGTGAAGCGAAAATTCTGAGAGTAGTTGTCATTCATGTTAAATACATTGGAAATATGTGGGAGATATTTTTTGGGGGAGAATGTAATGTATGGATGCTGGTTGATGCAACCGAGTGTTCTTACTGGCATGAGTAAGAACACATGGCATGTATGATACATATAGTACTCTGCAGTGGGATGTTTCAGGCGATGCATTTATGATGCCCAAGGAGAGGTATGAACCATCACCTTCAAGCTGTTCTCAAAATCCCATCATGTCAGAAAAACAATGTGGATAGTAGTGTTGCAACCTGGGAGTCTGTGCCTTTCCTCAGAAAATAAAATATTCTCAGCTGACATTACAACGTATCTTACGTGGGAAAGTATTGCATTCTTTTATTCTGCTATCAGTAAGGATACAGTGCCTTGCAAAAGTATTCATCCCCTTTGGCGTTTTTCCTATTTTGTTGCATTACAACCTGTGTGTAATTTATATTGATTTTTTTATTTGGATTTCATGTAATGGACATAAACAAAATAGTCCAAATTGGTGAAGTCAAATGAAAGTGGTGCGTGCATACTGTATATATTCACCCGCCTTTGCTATGAAGCCCCTAAATAAGATCTGGTGCAACCAATTACCTTCAGAAGTCACATAATTAGTTAAATAAATTCCACCTGTGTGCAATCTAAGTGTCACATGATCTTTCACATGATCTCAGTATATATACACCTGTTCTGAAAGGCCCCAGTGTCTGTAACACCACTAAGCAAGCGGCACCACCAAGCAAGCGGCACCATGAAGACCTAGGAGTTCTCCAAACAGGTCAGGGACAAAGTCGTGGAGAAGTTGGGTTGGGTTATAAAAAAATATCAGAAACTTTGAACATCCCACAGAGCACCATTATTAAAACATTTAAAATATGGCACCACAACAAACCTGCCAAGAGAAGGCCACCCACCAAAACTCACACACCAGGCAAGGAGGACAGTAATCAGAGAGGCAACAAAGACACCAAAGATAACACTGAGGGAGCTGCAATGCTCCACAGCTGAGAATGGAGTACCTGTCCATAGGACCACTTTAAGCCGTACACTCCACAAAGCTGGGCTTTACGGAAGAATGGCCAGAAAAAAGCCATTGCTTAAAGAAAAAAATAAGGAAACACATTTGGTATTCATCAAAAGGCATGTGAGAGACTCCCCAAACATATGGAAGAAGGTACTCTGGTTAGATGAGACTAAAATAGAGGTTTTTGGCCATCAAGGAAAATGCTATGTCTGGCGCAAACCCAACACCTCTCATCACCCCGAGACCACCATCCCCACAGTGAAGCATGGTGGTGGCAGCATCATTCTGTGGGTATGTTTTTCATCGGCAGGGATGGGGATCTGGTCAGAATTGAAGGAATGATGGATGGTGCTAAATACAGGGAAATTCTTGAGGGAAATCTGTTTGTCTTCAAGAGATTTGAGACTGGGGCAGAGGTTCAACTTCCAGCAGGACAACGACCCTAAGCATACTGCTAAAACAACACTTGAGTGGTTTAAAGGGAAACATTTAAATGTTGAAGAATGGGCAAAAATCCCAGTGACTAGATGTGCCAAGCTTATAGAGACATACCCCATGAGACTTGCAGCTGTAATTGCTGCAAAGGGTGGCTCTACAAAGTATTGACTTTGGGGGGGGGGGGGGGGGGGGGGGTGAATAGTTATACAAGCTCAAGTTTTCTGTTTTTTTGTCTTTGCATCTCCAAAGTGGTAAGCATGTTATGTAAATCAAACTATACAAACCCTCAAAAAACATATTTTAATTCCAGGTTGTAAGGCAACAAAATAGGAAAAATGCCAAGGGGGTTAATATTTTCGCAAGCCACTTACAAGTTTGAACGCTAGTCTCAATGCTGCGTTACTTATTTATTGAAACACTGATTATTGGCTTACTGGCACATGCGTCTATGTCTTCATCAGAATCATCATCATCACGGCATAATCATCATAACACTCTCATAGACCAGTTTACTCTCCCAAAACGCCTCATTGCATCACAGAGCTCTGCCTGTATTAACATGGATGTACCATGAACCAAAATGAGTTCTAACCACAGTAAATCCCATCGGTGTCATTCAATATCCATTGATCCACACTGTTCAGTGTATGAGGAAACCATTTACAGCACAGACAATGATCTGTGGCTTTACGCTACAATATCCAAGCAAAGGAAAATGCAAGTTTACCCATGAAGGTCTGTGTGATCTAGTTGAAGATGCACATCTGCCACACACTTTTCCTCTCTAAAATGGCTGCCTCCATCTGGCTCAATTATCAATCAACCAAGCCATTGTTCCCATCCTCTACAACACGCAGAATAATGAGCAGCACATGCCTTCCACCAATAAACCTTTTAATGGTAGATCCCGCCCCCTCCATGTCCACAACTAATTGAACCATAAAATCTCCAGCGAGCTAATGAAAGGGGCTCACCCACACCATGCTCACACACAGGAATGGATCTAACCCTTCTTCAATTACGTCTTAGCTAAGGCCAAAGGCGTAGCTAATGGATTTCAATAAATGAGGCTGGCTGCCCCAGACAATTTGGATGTTGATTTATGTGTGCTGAGCTGTAGAGGGAGAGTGGTTGACGTACAGGAGCACTATAGCAGGAGGATCTGTGAACGTGTCCGTAGGTGTTTCTCCTATAGGAATATCATGCTCTGCAGAGTGTTATGACCACCGGCTCAACCTTTTAGAGGTGATAGGTTTAGGGAAGGATTTACCTTTAAGCTGCTGGCTACATTCCTGGTGTTAAAACACTGATGTTTCCACTCAACATAACAAACATAACAAATCGTAAGAGCATCTGACTGATCTTTAAAGCTGAACAAACACAGCAGAGCCGTAACAAAGGAATTCGGATTATTTTCTTGGATAGGAAAGGATTCATGCTTTGTTCTCACTAGCAAAAAATGCTATATTTACAGTGCAGACTGTTCTCAAGGTCTTCCCTCCAATAGATAAGAATGAACAAGACTACTTATACGATTTATAACAATTGTCAGTGGAGACCAGATAATTACTCTCTCTCTTCCTACAGACCAAAGTGTAACTGTGCACACTATAGGGAACTAAGACTAGCTATACCTGTCATGCTTGTCATATTGCAAAATGCCTCAGACACTTTTTATACACAACAAACTGTAGATAACTCCAGATATCCATTCTTCCTCAATCCTCTGTCTCTTGTCTCATCTTTGCTCTTACTTCATAACATGGTTTTCAATATCTGCTCTCAAGTATTCTACATGCCTCTAATCCCAACACCCTGTAAGCAATCTCTCACATTCTCTCTCAGATTCTCTCTCTCTCACACATTCTCTCTCACATTCTCTCTCTCTCTCTCTTACATTCTCTCTCTCTCTCTCGCTCTCTCTCTCTCTCTCTCTCTCTCTCTCTCTCTGAAGATGGCGACGTACTGTATGGTTGCCCTCTTGCAAGCTCTGACCCAATTTAAATATTGTGTTATCCTTTTGGTGTTTATCTTGACTGTTTTTGCACAAAATGTGTCCACTATCATTTTTTATGATCAACAATAACCTCAATTCCGGCTTCAACTTCGACTCATCTGCCCTGGGCTCTATGTGTACCTTCGACCCAATCTTTGGACTAACCAATAGGAAATGCCGAGGCAGAAGAGTGGGCATCCTGATGAGAATAAGGTTAAGGTATAACCGGCTACCACTTCTCTCTATTCTATTGTATTGGCCAGTCACTTGATAAAAAGATGGATAACCTCCAATCGTGGATTTGCTACCAACGAGACTCATAACTACAATATTCTCTGTTTTTCTGAAGGATGGCTTTCGTACAAGATAACCCCCATGACTCTCCAACTCGAAAGATTCTCCATTTACCGAACGGACAAGACATTGGATTCAGGGAAATCCAGTGAGGAATGGGGATGTCTCTTCACGAGACACAGGTGGTACATAATGCCCAACTTCTATCAACACGTCTCCTTTGTCACTAGGGTCGAAAGAGTCCTAGACCACTTACTCAACCCACAAGCAAGCATACAATAATTATAATAATAATAATAACACACTACATTACCAAAAGTATGTGGACAACTGCTTGTCGAACATCTCATTCCAAAATCATGGGCCGTAATATGGAGTTGGTCCCCCCTTCGCTGTCATCCAGCCTCCACTCTTCTGGGAAGGCGTTCCACTAGATGTTGGAACATTGCTTCAGGGACTCACTTCCATTGAGCCATGTGCAGGCCAGTCAAGTTCTTCCACACCGATCTCGACAAAGCATTTCTGTATGGACCTCTCTTTGTGCAAGGGGGCATTGTCATGCTGAAACAGGAAAAGGCCTTCCCCAAACTGTTGCCACAAAGTTGGAAACAAAGAATCATCTAGAATGTAATTTTATGCTGTAGCATTAGGATTTCCCTTTACTGGAACTAAGGGACCTAGCACAAATCATGAAAAACAGCCGCAGACCATTATTTCTCCTCTACCAAACTTTACAATTGGTACTATGCATGGGGGCAGGTAGCATTCTCCTGGCATCTGCCAATCCCAGCTTTGTTCATTGGACTGCCAAACTGTGAAGCGTGATTCATCACTCCAGATAACGCATTTCCACTGCTCCAGTGTCCAATGGCGGTGAGCTTTACACCACTCCAGCCGAAGCTTGGCATTCCGCATGGTGATCTTTGGCTTGAGTGCGGATGCTCGGCCATGGAAACCCATTTCACTGAGCTCCCAAAGAACAGCTCTTGTGCTGACATTGCTTCCAGAGGCAGTGTGGAACTCGGTAGTGAGTGTTGCAACCGAGGACAGACGATCTTCACACGCTTCAGCACTCGGCGGTCCCGTTCTGTGAGCTTGTGTGGCCTACCACTTCTTGTCTGAGCCGTTGTTGCTCCTAGATATTTCCACTTCACAATAACAGCACTTACCGTTGACCGGGGCAGCTCTAGCGGGGCAGAAATTTGATGAACTGACTTTTTGGAAAGGAGGCATCCTATGCTCTTCTGTATGGCCATTCTAGTGCCAATATTTGGCTATGGAGATTGCGTGAGTGTGTACTTGATTTTATACACCTGTCAGCAACGGGTGTGGCTAAAATAGCAGAGTCCACTAATTTGAAGGGCTGTCCACATACTTTTGTATATAGTGTACATGGGACTGAGAGTGCAGTATTCATACCCCTTGACTTTTTCCACATTTTGTTACTTTACAGCCTTATTCTAAAATGGATTAAATTGTTTTTATTCCTCATTAATCTACACACAATACCCATAATGAAAAGTAAAAACAGACTTCTAGATTTTTTTGCAAATGTACCAACAGAAAAAGGTGGAAATATCATATTTACATAAGTATTCAGATCCTTTATTCAGTACTTTGTTGAAGCACCTTTGGCAGTGATTACAGCCTCGAGTATTCTTGGGTATGATGCTAAAAGCTTGGCACACCTGTCTTTGGGTAGTTTTTCCCATTCTTCTCTGCAGATCATCTCAAGCTCTGTCAGGTTGGATGGGGAGGATTGCTGCACAGCTATTTTTAGGTTGATCCAGAGATGTTCGATCGGGTTCAAGTCCGGGACCTGGCTGGGCCACTCAAGGACATTGAGACTTGTCCCCAAGCAACTCCTGCATTGTCTTGGCTGTGTGCTTAGGATCGTTGTCCTGTTGGAAGGTGAATCTTCGCCCCAGTCTGAAGTCCTGAGTGCTCTGGAGTAGATTTTCATCAAGGATCTTTCTGTACTTTGCGCCGTTCATCTTTCCCTCGATCCTAGTCTCCCAGTCCCTGACGCTGAAAAACATCCCTACAGCATGATGCTGCCACCACCATACTTCACCGTAGGGATGGTGCCAGGTTTCCTCCAGATGTGACACTTGGCATTCAGGCAAAATAGTTCTATCTTGGTTTCATCAGACCAGAGAATCTTGTTTCTTATGGTCAGAGAGTCTTTAGGTGTCTTTTGGCAAACTCCAAGCGGGATTATCATGTGTCTTTTACTGAAGAGTAGCTGGCCACTACCATGAAGGCCTGAATGGTGGAGTGCTGCAGAGATGGTTGTCCTTCTGGAACGTTATCCCATCTCCACAGAGGAACTCTGGAGCTCTTTCAGAGTGACCATTGGGTTCTTGGTCACCTCCCTGATCAAGGCTCTTCTCCCTCGATTGCTCAGTGTGGAAGGGCGTCCAGCTCTAGGAAGATTCTTGGTGGTTCCAAGCTTCTTCCATTTAAGAGTGATGGAGGCCACTGTGTTCTTGGGAACCTTCAGTGCTGCATACATTTTTTGGTACCCTTCCTCAGATATCTGCCTCGGCACTTTCCTGCCTCGGAGCTCTACGTTTTTGCTTTGAAATGCACTGTCAACTGTTGGTATTTTAATCAGACAGGTGTGTGCCTTTCCAAATCATGTCCAATCAATAGAATTTACCACAGGTGGACCCCAATCAGAAACAGCTCCGGATGATCAATGGAAACAGGATGCACCTGAGCTCAATTTAGAGTCTCATAGCAAATGGTCTGAATATTTATGTAAATAAGGTATTTCTGTTTTTATTTTTCTAATAACCTTTTTTCGCTTTGTCATTATGGGGTATTGTGTATAGCTTGATGAGGAAAAAATGTTTTTCAATCCATTTTAGATTAAGGCTGTAACCTAACAAAATGTGGAAAAGGGGAAGGGGTCTGAATACTTTCCGAATATACAGCGCTTTTCAAGGGCCCTAAGTCGCTTTACAATTGTAGAAATTAAAAAGAAAAACAGCAAAACAGTAGTCAAAACAAAACATCAGACTAAACAAAACATAAACAAAAGAGAGAGTAGTCTCAAAGAATGGAAAGAGTATGATGTATGGGGAGGGAAGGGTTGGGATCTGGATACGAACACGGTTTAGGGTAAGGGCTGGGATTGGGATATGGATACAAACCAGGGATAGGGTAAGAGGCGTGATTGGGGTTAGGAAACGAACCCGGTTCAGGGTAATGGTAGGGTAATGGTTTGATTTAGGTGCAGTTCAGTATGGTGAAGAGAGGAGTGTATTTGGGTAGGGGGAGCTTAAGGGCAGAACTTGTCAAAGAGGTGGGGCTTTAGGAGGCACTGAAAGATAGTGATGGAGTCAGAGTAATGCCTGGCTGGAGGGAAGGAGTTCCAGAGCCTAGGAGGTAGTCTGGAAAAGACCATGTCGCCGAAACTATGGAGCTTCAACCTGGGCATGACCTGCTGTGGTGGATCGGAGTGTGCATGTGTGTTGGTGGGGGAAAAAAAGGTCTGAGAGGTACATCGGGGCAAGATGGTGAAGGGCTTTGTAGGTCAGAAAGAGGATATTGTAGTCAACGCGTTGGGAGACAGGGAGCCAGTGCAGTTCACTGTCAGGACCAAGTGTGGGTGAGAAGTCGGGCTGCAGAGTTTTGAACCATCTGGCGCTTATGGAGGGAGCTTGGGTTAACGCTGGAGAGTTGTCGGGTTGCAGTAGTCAAGACGCGAGGAGATGAATGCATGTATGAGGTTTTCAGCGGCAGGACGGGAGAGGGAGGACCTGACTTTGGCAATGTTGCGGTGGTGGAAAAATTATGATTTGTCCAAGATGATGGCAAGATTGCATGCATGAAGGGAGGGAGAAACAGTCGTGTCGTCAATGGGAGGGTGAGGTTGCCAGCTTTGGTGAGGGTGGATTTGGGAAGAGTTCCGTTGTATCACTGTTGAGCTTAAGAAAGTTTTGTTGCATCCATGTTATTATTGCAGAGAGGCAGGATTCAATGTGGGTCATAGACGGGTTGAGGAGGGATTTGGTGCTGAGGTAGATCTGGGTGTCATCGGCATAGCAGTGGAAGTCAAGGATAAAGTGATGGAGGATCTGACCAAGAGGGAGGATGTAGATAATGAAGAGTAAGGGACCCAACACGAACCAAACTGGAGGGGTTCGGACATGTTGTTGATGAGCAGGTGGGTTTGTAATTGGGAGGCAACAGTATGTTCCAGAGTCTTGGCAAGGAAGGGGTGGTTGGAAATGGGGCAGAAGTTATTGAGGATGGTGGTGTCCAGTTTTATTATGATGGGGGTGACTGCAGCTGTTTTGTAGTTGGAGGGGACAGTTCCGTGGTCGAGGGAGATGTTGACAATGTTTGTGATGGACAGAGAGTAGGCAGGAAGGCAGGCAGGCTTTGATGAGAAGACTGGGGAAAGGACCCAGGGAGCAAGTTGTAGTCTTGGATAACATGATGAGTTTGAGATATACTGTAGGGAGAGTCAATGGAGACAAATTCGGAGAGCCGGGTTTCAGGTGTGACGGTTGGGAGGTTGACAGGGGGAGGGGCAGCTGAGGGAGATTGATCAGTCAGTAATGAGTTTATTTTGGTGAGCATGTCCTTGAAAAACTGAAGAAATTAGTTGCACAGCTCAGTGGAGGGAGTAGAGAAGGTGTCATCATGGGGCTAAAGTAGTTTGCTGACAGTGGAGAAGAGAGTCCGGGAGTTCTTACTGTGGCAGTCATTGTTGTTAGAGAAGTAAGTGGACCTTGCAGCACAGCGGTACACGCTAAGCTAAAGGACAGAGCTACCGCACACATCACAGCCAATCACAATGTTACAACTGAGGAGACGATCGCGTGCAAGAAGTCCCGCTACGACCTCCGCAGAGCTATCAAACAGGCAAAAGGACAATATAGGAACAAGGTGGAATCTTATTACACAAGCTCTGACGCTCGACGCATGTGGCAGGGGCTCCAGTCCATTACGGATTACAAAGGAAGACTTAGCCGTGATCTGCCCAATGATGAATGCTTCTCTATCAGACAAACTCAATGCATTTCATGCACACTTCAACAAAAACAACACCGAGCCATGCAAGAGGGCCTCCACCGTCCCACTGGACTGAGTGATCTCTGTTTGCTGACGACACGACGGTGCTAGGACTGACCACCAACGGCGATGAGACATCCTAAAGGGAGGAGGTCAGAGACATGGCAATGTCAGGACAATGCCAGGAAAACAACCTCTCCCACAACGTTAGCAAGACCAAGGAGCTGATCGTGGACTACAGGAAACAGGGGTGCGGGCTTCAAGTTCCTCAGTGTCCACATTATTGAGGTCTTAACATGGTCCTCTCACACCAGAACAGTCGTAAAGAAGGCATGACAGCACCTCTTCTCCATCAGGAGGCTGAAATTATTTGGTATGGTCCCTCAGATCCTCAGGAACATTTACAGTTGCACCATCGAACGCATCCTGACTGGTTGTATCACCGTCTGGTATGGCAACTGCAACGCCCTCGACAGGAAAGCCCTACAATGGGTGGTGCAAACAGCCCAACCCATTACTGGGGGCAAGCTCCCAGCCATCCAGGATGTACATGCCAGGCAGTGTCCGAGAAAGCCTTGAAAAATTGCCAAGACTCCAGCCACCCGAGACATGGACAGTTCTCCATGCTCCTGTCTGACATGTGGTGCCGTTTCATCAAGGCTCAGACTCCCTGGCCATGTCACTGTTAAAAATGACTATTCTCCCTCTCCCATAGACTATCCACGCTAACTATCCACGCCAATCTACAGGACTCTACCAACTCAGACACACACACCTTCACTGACACTCTTACTCATACGCACACACACGTACTCACATACACACACTCACACACACCCTCACTCACACACTCATTACTGAAGCCACACACTTAAACCCACACGCACACAGCTCGTCAAACCTACGCTGCTGTTCATTGATTGTTGATTGCAATTACCATGAGTATCTACTGTATTTGGGTCATGGGAAGGGTTAGCTAAAATATATTACATGTATATATTACCATTAGTATGCCATTGCCATGCTATGTGGTTGTTGCCATGTTATGTGGTTGTCTTATGTCTCACTTTATGTAGTGTTTGGGTGTCTCTCTTGTTGTGATGTGTGTTTTGTCCTATATTGTATTTATTTATATATTTTTAATCCCCCGTCACCGCAGGAGGCCTTATGCATTTGGGTAGGCCGTCATTGTAAATAAGAATTTGTTCTTAACTGACTTGCCTAGTTAAATAAAGGTTAAATAAAAACAAAAGTATATTACCATAAATATTGATATATTCCTGCTACCCGTCACTTTTCAGCCCTGTTTACATGTATAATGTATTCTACTACCAGTCACTTTGTATGTATAAACCTACCTCAACCACTCTAGTACCCCTGCATATTGAATAAGGTACTGGTACTGACCTGTATTTACTAGCATTTCTTGTTTCTTCAACTCATTATAGTGTACTACATTTTTTATAATTCTATGCTTTTTTTCTGTATTATTATATAGATGTTTTATTCTGTGCATGTGGAGAATAAACTTTAAATGTCTCTCTCTCACACTCACGCACACTTTGCACCCTGGTTTCTCGCTGCCTAGATTTCTAGCACACACTTAGATACTTCCAACCTCTGCTCTCTCCCACTCTCTCTGCTGTCCTTCTCTCTCTCTCCCTCTCTCTCTCTCTCTCTCTCTCTGCACTCCCTCTCTCTCTGCACTCCCTCTCTCTCTGCTCTCCCTCTCTCTCTGCTCTCCCTCTCTCTCTGCTCTCCCTCTCTCTCTGCTCTCCCTCTCTCTCTGCTCTCCCTCTCTCTCTGCTTCCTTTGAGCTATGGATCGTTTGATGTATTTTCAGCACACTGGGCATTTGGTTAGGATTATTATTAATTATTCAGGTCTGTTCTTCTCTACTCTTCTACCTGGTGTGATAGACAGGGGTCCAGCCTCACTCCCTGGGCCTGGTGGTGAATCATACTTTATGTATAATCATACTTCATGTATATTAAATTCATATTTTGGAGGCATACAGTGGCATCACAGATGGACAGACAAGGTAAAAGTAGGCATGTAATCACTCATACAAAACAAGCAACACAACCTGGTCTCATAAAGTAAATGTAACATAGTAAACATAAATCCAAGACACTCAAATTAGTTTATGATTCATTTGGCATGGTTACATAAGACAGATGGTTAATTAAGGCAAAAATGAAAGTAGGGTGATTGGTTGGGTTGGATGGGTAGACATATAAATGTCTGGCAACCCAAAGGTTGAGAGTTCAAATCTCATCACAGACGACTTTAGCATTATAGCTACTTTGCAACTACTTAGCATGTTAGCTAACCCTTCCCATACCCAAAGGTTGCGAGTTTGAATCTCACCATTGACAACTTTAGCTAATTAGCAACTTGACAACTAACTTTTTAGCTCCATTGCAACTACTTAAAATGTTAGTTAACCCTTCACCTAACCCTCATCTTAATCATTTTAGCTAAACCTTCACCTAACCCTCACCTCAACCATTTTAGCTCATCCTTCACCTAACCCTCACCTTAACCCTTTTATCTAACCCTTCATCTAACCCTCACCTTAACCCTTTTAGCTAACCCTTCCCTTAACATGAACCCTTTTAGCTAACCCTTCACCTAGCCTTAACCCTTTTAGCTAACCCTTCCCCTAACCCTTTTAGCTAACCCTTCCCCTAACCCTAACCCTTTTAACTAACCCTTCCCCTAATCTTAACCCTTTTAGCTAACCCTTCCCCTAATCTTAACCCATTTAGCTACCCCTTCCCCTAACCTTAACCGTTTTAGCTAACCCTTCCCCTAACCTTTTTAGCTAAACCTTCTCCTACCCTAACCTTAACTCTTTAACCTAACTCCTAAACTTAACTCTAACCTTAACCCTAACCCCTAGCCTAGCTAACGTTAGCCACCTCAGCACCAAGCTAGAATTTGTAACATATCATACGTTTAGCAAAATCGTAACAAATTGAACATTTTGCAAATTGGTAACATTGTACGTTTTGCAAATTCATAACATATTGAACGTTTTGCAAATTCTTAAAATATAATAAGAATTGTAATTTGTAGCATATCATGTGATGGACATCTACAAATTAATACATAAAATACCATATGAAACATAACATATCATACTAAATGGAGTGTCTTGGATTAACATACATAATAATACAAAATGCTCTGAGACCAGGTTGTGCTATCAGGTAATACACATGCCCTGCCCAATCCCCAACTCCCCATTGCGTGACTAGATCCAATTTGACTTACAACATGAGCAGTGAACAGTGCAATGGATAAATACATTTCATGAGCTCTGGTGTCCATCAAAACCGCTTAGCATGACAAGGGTGATTGCTCATGGTGGACAATATTCTTAAAGTTTCTGGCAAAGAGAGGGAAAACAAACGTTGCGCAGAACCCCTTTTTTGAGAAATCTGAGAAATTGAACCCTTGGAATCTCACATGAGTAAACTGGAATAACTCAGGCTTTACCTATAAAACAACATGACATGTTAACCATGCATGTTTTATGTGTTCCAAGTAACTATTATGTAACATTACAAGATAATATAAGCCTATTTAAAAGATCAATGTAAAAAAAAAATACATTGACATGTTAAAGTATGGCACCTAATAGAAAACACATTGAACAAGAAAACTGTAAATCAAGTAGATGTATATACGTCAGTAAATTGGCTCAGTTGGTAGAGGATGGCACCGCCAGGGTCGTGGGTTCGATTCCCAGGGCCACCCATACGTAAAATGTATGCATGCGTGACCTTAAAATGCGTTGGATTAAAGCATCTGCTAAATGGTACATGTTATATTTTATTACAGTAGTAAACACTGACAGGTCTAAAAAAAAATTCTCCAAATAACCATAAAATACTGTGCAAATGGATCACATTATGTTAAATCATTATGTAAAAGACAAACAAGCAAGCAAACACACAAACAACACATTTGGATCTGATGTAAACGTAGCCCATACATACATACCTCGGATAAAAACGGACTTCATTTTGGAAATAGAATCCAAAAGGCACCCCTTGTGTGCGTGGTAAAATACTCGTTCTCTGATTGAAAAACAAAGACCCCGGTCAAAGAGATGGCAGTGGAAAATCCAGGGCACCGTCCATGAAAACTTTAGCCCAAGGTTTTAACATAGAACGGAGGTGGAGAACGCGGTCCCCTCTTCACGCCGCGCTCAGTCATTTGAGAGATGCGCGGGAAACAAAACCTTTTTTTTTTTACATTCGAATACAGGCAACCCAAAGGAACGTCTCCAAATGGACCACATAAACGCACGGGTGGCAGCAATCCAAACGGCAATAGGCTACAAAATTAAAACCATCAGCAGTCACAACGCAATCCACGGTTAGGAAAAGGCATATATCCAACCGTCCTTCGTTTAGTTTCCAACGTAGAGTTATCCTAGATGAGTGCACTGCCGGTTGGCTTGTGAGGGTGGGGATCCAAAGATATGCGCCTCTCTATCAGCATAGAACAAGACAAGGCAGAGGGAGCTGCATGCGCGCGCGGTCGTGTTCTTAGTGAACGTGAGAAGGTAACTGAGGTCATAGTGCTCCTGAACTTCTCTGCACTCTTTGGTCAGAACCCACATCATGGGACAACAACCACATAGAACGGATGATCCCAACAACAAACGATAATGCGCAGTTCAGGCACGTTATGTGATGAACAGCAGAACATATTGTTTCTGATTATTTAGCGATAGGCATTGGCAGTGTGCTCTTGATTTATATCGACCCATATAATTTTAACATAACAAAGAAAATGACATAGAAAACTAAGGTCTTATATGATATTCGTAATAGGTGGTTCGTGGTTGAGATCTCGCTGTCAGACTATTCTAAATTAAGATAGAGACGCCTCCCAGCGGTAGTGTGTGAACACCTCCCCGATTTTATAAGCCTATATTAAATTCCGAACAGCAAATTGCTGTAAAAGGAAAATAGAAACCAATGTCGCTGCTTCATGTGTCGGTGACACACTTCAACAGAGATTGATGTTTGAGCTTTTCCACCTAGGCTTTTCCACCTAGGCTCGTGTATATGCGAATCAGCACCATGGACAGCACACGTAGCCACCGCACTCTTTCCTCAGACGGGTAAAGTTCAGATGACTGTCAGTTGTAATTACTGGTCATGTTTCCATGATCGATGGTTGTTTTGGCTCCATGTGTTTAATGACCATTGTGTGCGAATAATAGCAGGCCTAACTAATGCAATGCAAATTAACACATTGTCTGCTAGATTGAAAACGATTTTGTTTCGTAGAGAACATATACAGGGGAGTAAACAAAATATGAAAGGAGAGGCACAACCCCTTTGTATTTTATATGTACACTTAATTAATCAAATGTGTGTATTCCAGAAAGACAGTGCTGATGTTATAGTAGAATGTTTCAGTGATGGCCCTAGACAACGTACAGCCCAAAGAAAACAAGAGCAGAAATCTGTTAGGATGAGTAATTGGTGGAAAAACTCTGCATGTATTATTTGTATTTATTTAACCAGGCACGTCAGTAAAGAACACATTCTTGTTGACAATGGACGGCCTGGGAACAGTTGGTTAACTGCTTTGTTCAGCGGCAGAAAGACAGATTTTCACTTTGTCAGCTCGGGGATTCGATCTAGCAAACGTTCAGTTACTGGCCTAGCGCTCTAACCACTAGGCTATCAGTCTCTATGTCACGTTTGGCATCTATTCACATGACACAGACATTCTTTATTCCATATTGGCTGGGACTTCTCGCCCCTTCTTATGAGATGTAGCTAATTTGCCTCTCCAAGCTGACAATATGCTGCACCCCACTGCATTGTCTTTCAGCGAGAAAGCCAAACCTCATTAACATCTTGGAATCAGGACAATGTCAAATAGCTTATGTTAAGCTCTTTTTACTCATACTCACATTTCATCATTTAATTGGATTGTCTAACACTCCCTGCTGTCTGCAAGCTGCAAGATGGGGGAGGGGGGGGGGTGTTAGTATGTAAATGTGGTGACTTCTGTAAACTGCATGTCTAAACCTGCCTACCCTAACAATGTGTGTACAGTACATAAGAACATCTGGCAGACACCAAGCATCTCAATATAATGTGGAAGTAACTCTACATGGTCATATGAAGGACCTCTCTCTTTTCCTCACAGTAGGTCAGTTCAAGGTTGACAATCTGCATATCAACCAATACATTTTAACTGGAGCAATCAGTGTATCAAATTTGCCATACAGTACAGCTATAACTAGGCTGTAAAGCATTCATTCACACTGCAACTAGACAGCAAGCACAATAAATGTAACATGCTCTGCTGCCTCTTGCAAACAGAAGTTTATATGAAGTAATTATTAGCTTATTATTTTTTAACTGCTCACTCTAGTTTTTGTCTGTACTGTATTTGTCCCATCCCTGTGACACATGGTCCACACTTGTGTTGTGCATTAGTGAACAGCTTTTGCCAGGTCAATTTTTCTGAGGCAGGAATTAATGATGCGGTCATAAATGAGGTATTTTCCCTCATCTGCTTATGGAATTGTCACAACGAAGCCAGCCTTTCTGATATATGATTGTCAGCTATTGTAACATGCACTTATTTACTTACAGACATATAATAAACAATCATGTCTGGCTGCAGGTATTTATCAAAAGACAAACACTTTATTCACACCTCTTTTAAAATGCATACATTTATGCTGTTGATGTTGCTATGTTCAGAAACATGCTAAAAAAATATTCCACACTTACTGTATCTTATATCAATGTTCTATGCACTGTCCTTTGATATTAGGCTTACTGTGAGCTTGGAGGCACAGACAGTTCTATATTTTTCTAAATTGGTTGGTTTGTAGTAGAAAAGCTCTGTTTACCGTGTTTGTCTCAGAAAAGTCATATTTTTCAGCAAACTGCATGAAATTACACATTGACACAAGGAAGGTAATATAATTGTTACAAGTTTTGCCCTCAGGCATGCAGACTTCATGGATTTTGACTCAGCTTGTATGTCTAGCTGTATTCTCTGCGTCACAAAAACAAGTTTTCTTTATGTACGATCTATCCACAGCATCTCCAGAACTCGACCCGTCTCCCACTCACTCCCAATTATATACGGAGCCTGTGATTGAGCAATGCAAACTACTGTGGGTGTTTCAACCGTTAGGGGAGCGGGTGAAACAGAAAGGGCTTTGTGATTCAGACTTTCTGAAGTGCCTATGACACACTGTTTGTAGTGTTATTCATTCTACTTTCAGAAAGCTTTCCTGGTCTATTTGAAGACATCTCCAAAAACACTTTACATTTCCCCAAGATGCATTGGGGTGCAGCTTCAGCAATACTATCAGGAAATAGGCACAGACATGTACTGTAAGAGAAGGTTCCAAAAACAACATTTTATTTAGAACCACAAATCATCCTACGCTCTTAGGAAAAAAGGGCTTCTGAAAGGTTTCTTTGGCTGTCCCCATTGGAGAAGTCTTTTTTGTTGTTGTTCCAGGTTGGGTTCCATGTAGAACCCTTTGTGGAAAGGGTTTAACATGGAACCCAAAAACGGTTCGACTAGGAACTAAAAAGGGTTCTACCTGGAAGCAACAAGGATTTTAGATTCTAGATATCCCTTTTTTTCTAAGATTGTAGTACCATCTTGCTACTGTTAGAAAGAGCTGTGAGCAGCTGCAGCAAAGGTCTCTAAGGACAGGCAATTTTCTGTACAGTAAACTTGAGCAAGAGCCTTATGATGGACCCTCCAGCACCACATTCTAATATTCTTAAGACAGTGTTCGGGAGCAGAAACCCAAAGCTTCTTATCTGGGGATGAAAAAGTCAATAGGAACATGAATTAATAATTCCTAAGCTCATCAGCAGCGCATAGCTCACCAGAGCAGACATTTTGTGTACAGTCATGAATTACTTCTGTGCATACATCAGGCAGGAAAGAACACATTCGTGTTTGACATTGTGGGACTTCCAATATGGGTGGAAGACACTGATGGGCCCATGTCCAAACAGGAGAAAGCTTGCCATCTGCCAATGACAGAGAGTCAAAGATGGTCACATCTGCTCTTTTCACCAGTTTGGCATTAGCATCAGACATCCATGCAGGAGACTCGTAGACACAAAACATTCAGCAAAAGGACTGATAACTAGTAGTCAAGTCACAGACTTTTATTATGCAATCCTTCCAGCACCTTATTAGTAATCTATGAGCAATTATACTCTTTAAATACGCTGAAAATTCCTTGTGCAGATACCTGGATTGATCCCCCTCATTGTGGTCCTCTGGAGCTCAGTTTGTAGAGCATGACATTTGCAATGCCATGGTAGTGGGTTTGATTCCTGGGACCACCCATACATAAAATGTATGACTGTAAGTTACTTTGGATAAAGCATCTGCTAAATGACTCTTATTATGTTATGAACAAAACCTACAGTAGCTCAAGATCCAGAATCATTCATGAAGTGACCGGTAAGAACCTATTTCTGTCTCCAATGGAAGATAAGAAGGAAGAGGGCAATTCCACTGTAACAGATTTGCCCTGAGACTCACATTTTTCACTTAAAATGTATGCCAAACAAAACCCATTGATTTCAAAGTTTAACAAACCAACTCTGTCCACAAAGGACTTCCTTTAACAATTGACACAGACATTTTTACCAAAACACATTTACTGAAAGAACTGTGCAGATGCAAAGTTTGGTAACAGAGTTTTTGTAAAATCTCCCTCCGTTTTTTTATGTGACTACGTTTTCCAAAATCTGTTAAAAATGTTGGAGCGTTGTCCCGAGTTTTTAGTCTTGCTTTGATCACCAGACAACAGAAAGAGAAAGAAAACCATTATCAGCTGAACATAAGCAAGTGGAAGAGAGGACATTAGCAGGTGACCTAACTGGTTTGTGCTTACTGTGATGCCTGCATTTCTCAAACATAGAGACTCTGAGCTTTCATTTGACACCCAATTTGAGATGTTTCTATGAACTTCACATGTTGGTGCTCATGGGTCCTTTTACATGGAAATGACCTATTATACAGGAGTGCATTTCTAATTAAACTTCAAATGTAATGAAAAAGGAAGCTCAGAGAGATGCGTCAACCTCAAATTGCCACGTTTATACAGCAGTGGTTCAACATAATTACCCTCGTGAATTATCCTCAGCCACAAAGCAAAATAAAACATTTTGTTCTGATTGCTACTCAAAATGTGTACATGACAATGACAATATGTCAGTGATGTGTTTCCAGTGAGTTCTTTCTACAAGGGCTAGAACAGCCAAGGTTATGTAAAGTTCAGTTACTTCTCAACCCTAATATAGAAGGGGCATATGTATGGCTTAGTGGAGGGTTGCAAGGGGAGTGCATATTACCGGAAACTTTCGATGTTTACCAATAAACTACCAGAATGTTGGTATATTTTAAGGATTTTATATAATCAATCACAAGACATCTAGTGGCCCTTTTGGATACTACAGATTATTACAGGTGTCTGTAACTATCTCTGGCCCTCTGTGTGGCCTTATCACATGTAAAATATGTGGCATAATT
This sequence comes from Oncorhynchus mykiss, assembly GCF_057628025.1. Lineage (NCBI taxonomy): Eukaryota > Metazoa > Chordata > Actinopteri > Salmoniformes > Salmonidae > Oncorhynchus > Oncorhynchus mykiss. Next base: position 38,020,236 of record NC_143026.1, on the reverse strand, counting down.
CAATAAGATAAAGATTTTAAATAAAAATCTGAATGAGAAAGCTGTAAAACATTACCCTAAATATAAACAATCAACTTAGTGAAATCTATTTGTGTTTAATATAAGGACTTTCATCATGTTATGCCAAAATGTATTTTGTTTTCAATGTTTTGGTGTGAAACTGGTGGCAGTTGTGAAGAAAAGTTAATTTGAAGAGTTGCAGAGTAAATAGAAAATAATGCTTAGATTCTTTTTTCATTTATTAGGATATTTTCTCTTGAACCATGTGGTCTATCTGCTAGACACTCATGGACAATATGGACACAGATATAATACATTTATACTATATGTGAATACATTTTTAAAAAGATACTCAAGTATACATTTCCAAAGTTACGAGAGATTGCCATAGATTTTCTGTTAATTACCAAAAGAGATTCCAGTGAACTTTGGTAAATTAGGGGTGGCTTTGCGACTGTACCTGGGCACCTGGGTACATTATCTTTGTCAAGGTGCATTGTCTATATGTGTTGACTGACCTTTCCTACATTCAGATAAATTGCAGGGGGATGGTGTTCTCTGACAAGGTACCAGCATATTGCATCACCATATATAATACTGTATGAAGACTTATGACTAATCTCTTCCACAGTAGTGTGTTTTACACATGTCTTCATATCATTATACAGTAGAGTATTATTTATGGTGATGCAATATGCTGGTACCTTGTCAGAGAACACCATCCCTTTGCAATTTATCTGAATGTTAGACAACAACTGCAATCATATAGGGTCACTAGGGCGCGATGAGACAAGGATATCCCTACCGGCCAAACCCTCCCTAAACTGGACGACACTAGACCAATTGTGCATCGCCCTATGGACCTCACGGTCGTGGCCGGCTGCGACAGAGGCTTGAACCCAGAGCGATGCAGTGACCTAGACCACTGCGCCATCCGGGAGGCCTTGATGAACAATTACATCCTCAGGTTTCTTCTCTGCTGGTGATGCAGATAGAAGACGAATGGGGAGGAAGAGAGGGAAATGCTTTCTTCTGGATCATTATGTTCATAGATCAACAGCAGCTTGGATTTCACATTTTCAGTCTCATCTACCTATTCAAATAGCTAGCTGGCTCTTTGGGGTGGTCAAGACCCGAGTTTCTGCAGTTGTAATATATGATGATACAGATGCACAATCAAACTAAATCAAATCATAACTTTACCTAATTCAAATCTGGGCCACTTAGCTTTGCATTCATGGAATTTGCTCTGTGTGTTATAAATGAATCGGCCTACATTCAATCCACATGACATTTGGTGATAAAATGCATTTCAGCCTTATGATTATAATAAGCTTCAAGTTCCTCGGCGTACACATCACTGACAAACTGAAATGGTCCACCCACACAGACAGTGTGGTGAAGAAGGCCCCAACAGCGCCTCCTCAACCTCAGGAGGCTGAAAAAAATGTATTGGCACCTACAACCCTCACAAACTTTTACAGATGCACAATTGAGAGCATCCTGTCGGGCTGTATCACCGCCTGGTACGGCAACCGCGCCGCCCGCAACCAAGGGCTCCCCAGAGGGTGGTGTGGTTTGCCCAAAGCATCAAACTATCTGCCCTCCAGGACACCTACAGCACCCGATGTCACAGGAAGGCCAAAAGGATCATCAAGGACAACAACCACTCGAGCCACTGCCTGTTCACCCCGCTATCATCCAGAAGGCGAGGTCAGTACAGGTGCATAAAAGCTGGGACCGAGAGACTGAAAAAAGCTTCGGTATCTCATGGCCATCAGTCTGTTAAATACTGTTAAATAGCCATCACTAGCACATTAGAGGCTGCTGCCCTATATACATTCACTTGGAATCACTGGCCACTTTAATAATGGAACACTAGTCACTTTAATAATGTTTACATATTTTGCATTACTCATCTCATATGTATATACTGTATTCTATCCAATTCTACTGTATCTTAGTCTATGCCACTCTTACATTGCTCGCCCAAATATGTATATATTCTCAATTCCATTCCTTTACTTTAGATTTGCGTGTATTGTTGAGAAATTGTTAGATATTACTGTTAGATAATACTGCACAGTAAGAGCCAGAAACACAAGCATTTCACTACACCCGCAATAACATCTGCTAAGCACGTATATGTGATGAATACAATTTGATTTGATTTGAAGTAGTCACATCTCACCACCAATCTGACATTCCTCAGAATTCACACCATCCAAAGCAAGCAGACCTGCAACGACATGTGAAGAAGGGAGAAGGCCACAGACAATAGATCCACCTCTTTGTGCCTTCACCAACCTGTGCCTGAGGCATCCTACACCCCAACACCCCCATATTATTTATGTCATCCTATATCTTGTGTTATATAGGGATGACTGCACCTTGCAAACTGGAACGTGACTGCCGTTGTTTTGCGAACAAGCGGTCTCAAAGGTCTGACAGCTATTGTGAGATCTGGAAATGATGCCGTTCACCCCTCGGTTCTAAGTGTTACATAGAAACACAGTCTCGGTGTTGCTCTCTGTGAATTGGAGCCCAGTGATGTGTAAACAAGCCCCTGTCATATTAATATTCCACAGGGCGAAAGTCAAGGCTAAGCTCCTGGTGCTAATATACACAACCGGGGGAAAATAGTGTTTGTGGAAGCCAATGTCTGCAGAACACAGAGAATAATGACATTTTAAACCATATAGGAAGAAAAAATATTCTGAACAACAAACAGGTGCCCTTACAGTAAACCACTCACTGCCTGGTAAAGAGCTTATGTGAAACTAACCCCACTGCCTTTATCCAAGACAAATTAGCCAGGCCATTTTAATAACGGCACACATATACATCTCCAAATAATGTGTCAGTGTTCTGTCAGCAGAGTCTGACTGTCTCACCAGCAGCAGCAGCTTGTCTGGTGAGAGAGTCTTCATACAGCAGGAACATTTGATCCCATCTGTAATTGATATTCATGTAATCCCTCCTCCAATTCCAGGTGGTTAGACATGCTAAAATCAGTGCAATCCCTTCTGCTCGTGCTGTAAAGCCTTCTCCTGCTTTGGCAAATTGATGTGTGTCCCGGAGGGCCTCGATGCACATTAATCTGCTTAATCCAAATGTAATTGCTGCCTGCTTCATCTCCCCAGAATGCCTCTGACAGGTATACTGAGTGGTGTTTTATCATCACACAGGGCAGTATTTCCTTGTCTGTTCTGTTGTAGAAAAGAAGAGACTCATTGTCATCTTCACACCCTTGCTACTGGTCTGGTAAACATTCAAGGGCATTGCATAAGGCTTACATACATTTATCCTACAGAGTGTACTAGGGGTGTTGACTGCTCTGCCTGAAAAATATAAATATAAAAAGGGCAAACACAATGTTCTGTCATTGTGTGCTGAGTATGTTTAAAGGCCAAACATTTCTCTCCCTGTTTTTGGAATCTCTCAGAATTATTAATGGCCCAAATTCAGACTTGAGAAGGAGAGCACACCCATTCACCCCTCTTTGCTGACTCTAGCAGAAATGATACAACTCCTAAAGTGCAAAGTTTACTTTTGATAAAGTGGTACTGAAGAAAGCCTTTGTTTTTGTGTTTAATCCTGCTTAAGACCGAGGTTGTCCCATGATCGATTACAGGTCAGCCGATGATGGATGGCATAATGTTTTCAAATGTTTACTTCAAGACAATTTATTCTTCTGAGCTGACCTAGTTGTAGGTCCACATACCATACATGGTGGTGCTGCCAACTTGGCCCTTTTTGTTCCCAATCAAGTTCTCTACTCAACTTTTCATTCATCTCAAGTATAATGTACTTAACAACAAAAAACAACACAAACAATACCCCCTGACAAACCATGTTTTTCTTCTTCTCTCATTGTTTTATCTACTCTGAGTGTTCAAAACTCTTTCCATGACATAGACTGACCAGATGAATCCAGGTGAAAGCTATGATCCCTTATTGATGTCATGTGTTAAATCCACTTCAATCAGTGTAGATGAAGGGGAGGAGACAGGTTAAAGAAGGATTTTTAAGCCTTGAGTCAATTGAGACATGGATTATGTATGAGTGCCATTCAGAGGGTGAATGGGCAAGACAAAATATTGAAGTGCCTTTGAACGGGGTATGGTAGTAGGTGCCAGGCGCACCAGTTTGGGTCAAGAACTGCAATGCTGCTGGGTTTTTCATGCTCAACATTTTCCCATGTGTATCAAGAATGGTCCACCACTCAAAGGACATCCAGACAAATTGACACAACTGTGGGAAGCATTGGAGTCAACATGGGCCAGTATCATGGTAACTCAATATTAGGAAGATGTTCTTAAAATGTTGTACACTTATTAGTCAAATTTAACAAAATCTGAGAATAAAATGTATTAGGAAAACAAGATGAAAACAAGATGAGACTTGTGAACAACAGCAATAAGGAAAGGCCTTGCCAGGCTTAGAGATACACTACAGAATCTGATTGATATGTCTTGATAGTGTGTCTTGGGTTGGGGATGTGAGATACATGTCACCATTGGCCAGTGCAGCTGGACTAAGAGTAGAGGACGTATCCTGGCTCCCCGGGCCTCCACACACACAGGAGCTCATTAGAAGTTAATTAATCAAGACTATTGATCTGTTGTAACTTCCCTGTGCTGGTGCCTGGGTGGAGCTCAGGGTTCAAGTTTATCACGGCAGCCTCCACAGGGATGAAAGTCTGTAGGCTCCTTGAGCTGACCTGAAGAGGCTGGGGGGAGTCCGGGTGGCGCCATTTCAACTCTTTACCCCCAGTAACTCCAGCCACCCCATTCTCTCTGTCTCTCACTCACTTGTTTTCTCTCTTTCTCAAGGGAACTACAATAATAACTATGCCAATCCCAAAATACATTTTTATTTGTTTACATATAGGGGGAATAAAGAATCGTTTTTGTGAATACAAAGCAAAAGTAAATTAACAAATGGAGAATAATTGGACTCTATATAAGATAAAGAAATGTGTTTACTTTGTTATTATTGTATGTGATTATGTTCACTACCGGTCAAAGGTTTTAGAACACCTACTCATTCAAGGGTTTATCTTTATTTGTACTATTTTATACATTGTAGAATAATAGTGAAGACACAAAAACTATGAAATAACACATATGGAATCATGCAGTAACCAAAAAAGTGTTAAACAAATCCAAATATAGGTTATATTTGAGATTGGAGGTGTGTTGGTTCATTGTCCTGTTAAAAAATGATAGTCCCACTAAGCACCAACCAGATGGGATGGCGTATCGCTGCAGAATGTTGTGGTAGCCGTGCTGGTTAATCACAGACAGTTTCACCAGCAAAGCACCCCACACCTTGATACCTTCTCCTCCATGCTTTACGGTAGGGAAATAAACATGCGGATATCATGCATTCACCCACACCACATCTCACAAAGACACGGTGATTGGAACCAAAAATCTCCAATTTGGACTCCAGACCAAACAACAAATTTCCACCGGTCTAATGTCCATTGCTTTTATTTCTTGGCCTAAGCAAGTCTCTTCTTAATATTGGTGTCCTTTGGTAGTGGTTTCTTTGCAGCAATTCGATCATGAAGCCCTGATATACACAGTCTCCTGTGAAAAGTTGATGTTGAGATGTGTCTGTTACTTGAACTCTGTGAAGCATTTATTTGGGATTTCATTTCTGAGGCTGGTAACTCTAATGAACTTATCCTCTTCAGCAGAGGTAACTCTGGGTCTTCAATTCCTGTGTCAGTCCTCATGAGAGCCTGTTTCATCATATGGTTTTTGCGACTGCACTAAGGCTAATGTTCTAAAGTGTTATTCTATTTTCTCTTATAATATGCCTAGCCTCAACTGTCAACCTTTATGTAAAAACTAAAATTATATATTCAGTACCAGTCAAATGTTCGGGCACAACTACTCATTCAAGGATTTTTCTTTATTTTAATTATTTTCTACATAGTAGTATAATAGTGAAGACATCAAAACTATGAAATAACACATATGCAATCAGAAAGTATTCACACTCCTTGTCTTTCTCTACATTTTGTTGTGTTACATCCTGAATTTAAAATAGATTACATTCAGATTTGTTTGCCACTGACCTACACACAATAAATGTATAAATGTCACCTTGTCCGAGAGAGATTTACATGGTCACCAAAACATCACACCAGTGTAAGCATACACAAAACACAGCCCTTATCGTCACAACAGCCTTTGCTTTGGCTCCCCCTCCTGTCCAGCTCAGGAGTTCGGCGTCGCCGGACTTCTAGCTGCTGCCGAACCTGCTGCTGGCAAACGCCCTTCACTCATCAACCCCGGACTTACCTCGTCATCATTACACACATCTGGTTCCAATCCCCACTCTATCAGTGCATATATACTCCCTCTTACAGTTGTCATTGTAAATGTTGCTTGTTTTCCTGAGAGGAATATTGCTTACTATTTCCTGACTACTTTATTATTTTGCACATTGGGTTTCATCCTGCTTTTATATATGGCGCTTTAATAAATTCAGTATTTCTAAACCTGCGACTGCCTCCTGCCTACTCCTCTCTACACTTGCGACAGAATGACCGACCCAAGAGAACAGGAAGCAGCAGGACATCCCGACCTCTCCACTATAGGAGCAAAGCTCCTATACCACGACTTGTGCCTGGAGCACCTTGGGACTGCCATGGATGAGGTGCTCTGGCACGTACGCCAGCTGCATGCTATGCCACCACCTTCCCAGCTTTCCATGGTCGTTCTAACCACCCCATCACCATCTACATCACCCAGTCCGATCAGCAAAGTCCACCTGCCCCTCCCGGAATGGTTTGACGGCACCCCAGCTCACTGTAGGGGGTTTCAAATCAAATCAAATCAAATCAAATCAAATTTTATTTGTCACATACACATGGTTAGCAGATGTTAATGCGAGTGTAGCGAAATGCTTGTGCTTCTAGTTCCGACAATGCAGTAATAACCAACAAGTAATCTAACTAACAATTCCAAAACTACTGTCTTGTACACAGTGTAAGGGGATAAAGAATATGTACATAAGGATATATGAATGAGTGATGGTACAGAGCAGCATAGGCAAGATACAGTAGATGGTATCGAGTACAGTATGTACAAATGAGATGAGTATGTAAACAAAGTGGCATAGTTTAAAGTGGCTAGTGATACATGTATTACATAAGGATACAGTCGATGATATAGAGTACAGTATATACGTATGCATATGAGATGACTAATGTAGGGTAAGTAACATTATATAAGGTAGCATTGTTTAAAGTGGCTAGTGATATATTTACATCATTTCCCATCAATTCCCATTATTAAAGTGGCTGGAGTTGAGTCAGTGTCAGTGTGTTGGCAGCAGCCACTCAATGTTAGTGGTGGCTGTTTAACAGTCTGATGGCCTTGAGATAGAAGCTGTTTTTCAGTCTCTCGGTCCCAGCTTTGATGCACCTGTACTGACCTCGCCTTCTGGATGATAGCGGGGTGAACAGGCAGTGGCTCGGGTGGTTGATGTCCTTGATGATCTTTATGGCCTTCCTGTGACATCGGGTGGTGTAGGTGTCCTGGAGGGCAGGTAGTTTGACCCCGGTGATGCGTTGTGCAGACCTCACCACCCTATGGAGAGCCTTACGGTTGAGGGCGGAGCAGTTGCCGTACCAGGCGGTGATACAGCCCGCCAGGATGCTCTCGATTGTGCATCTGTAGAAGTTTGAGAGTGCTTTTGGTGACAAGCCAAATTTCTTCAGCCTCCTGAGGTTGAAGAGGCGCTGCTGCGCCTTCTTCACAATGCTGTCTGTGTGAGTGGACCAATTCAGTTTGTCTGTGATGTGTATGCCGAGGAACTTAAAACTTGCTACCCTCTCCACTACTGTTCCATCGATGTGGATAGGGGGGTGTTCCCTCTGCTGTTTCCTGAAGTCCACAATCATCTCCTTAGTTTTGTTGACGTTGAGTGTGAGGTTATTTTCCTGACACCACACTCCGAGGGCCCTCACCTCCTCCCTGTAGGCCGTCTCGTCGTTGTTGGTAATCAAGCCTACCACTGTTGTGTCGTCCGCAAACTTGATGATTGAGTTGGAGGCGTGCGTGGCCACGCAGTCGTGGGTGAACAGGGAGTACAGGAGAGGGCTCAGAACGCACCCTTGTGGGGCCCCAGTGTTGAGGATCAGCGGGGAGGAGATGTTGTTGCCTACCCTCACCACCTGGGGGCGGCCCGTCAGGAAGTCCAGTACCCAGTTGCACAGGGCGGAATCGAGACCCAGAGTCTCGAGCTTGATGACGAGCTTGGAGGGTACTATGGTGTTGAATGCCGAGCTGTAGTCAATGAACAGCATTCTCACATGGGTATTCCTCTTGTCCAGATGGGTTAGGGCAGTGTGCAGTGTGGTTGAGATTGCATCGTCTGTGGACCTATTTGGGCGGTAAGCAAATTGGAGTGGGTCTAGGGTGTCAGGTAGGGTGGAGGTGATATGGTCCTTGACTAGTCTCTCAAAGCACTTCATGATGACGGAAGTGAGTGCTACGGGGCGGTAGTCGTTTAGCTCAGTTACCTTAGCTTTCTTGGGAACAGGAACAATGGTGGCCCTCTTGAAGCATGTGGGAACAGCAGACTGGTATAGGGATTGATTGAATATGTCCGTAAACACACCGGCCAGCTGGTCTGCGCATGCTCTGAGGGCGCGGCTGGGGATGCCGTCTGGGCCTGCAGCCTTGCGAGGGTTAACACGTTTAAATGTCTTACTCACCTCGGCTGCAGTGAAGGAGAGACCGCATGTTTTCGTTGCCGGCCGTGTCAGTGGCACTGTATTGTCCTCAAAGCGGGCAAAAAAGTTGTTTAGTCTGCCTGGGAGCAGGACATCCTGGTCCGTGACTGGGCTGGATTTCTTCCTGTAGTCCGTGATTGACTGTAGACCCTGCCACATGCCTCTTGTGTCTGAGCCGTTGAATTGAGATTCTACTTTGTCTCTGTACTGACGCTTAGCTTGTTTGATAGCCTTGCGGAGGGAATAGCTGCACTGTTTGTATTCGGTCATGTTACCAGACACCTTCCCCTGATTAAAAGCAGTGGTTCGCGCTTTCAGTTTCACGCGAATGCTGCCATCAATCCACGGTTTCTGGTTAGGGAATGTTTTAATCGTTGCTATGGGAACGACATCTTCAACGCACGTTCTAATGAACTCACACACCGAATCAGCGTATTCGTCAATGTTGTTGTCTGACGCAATACGAAACATGTCCCAGTCCACGTGGTGGAAGCAGTCTTGGAGTGTGGAGTCAGCTTGGTCGGACCAGCGTTGGACAGACCTCAGCGTGGGAGCCTCTTGTTTTAGTTTCTGTCTGTAGGCAGGGATCAACAAAATGGAGTCGTGGTCAGCTTTTCCGAAAGGGGGGCGGGGCAGGGCCTTATATGCGTCGCGGAAGTTAGAGTAACAATGATCCAAGGTCTTTCCCCCCCTGGTTGCGCAATCGATATGCTGATAAAATTTAGGGAGTCTTGTTTTCAGATTAGCCTTGTTAAAATCCCCAGCTACAATGAATGCAGCCTCCGGATGAATGTTTTCCAGTTTGCAAAGAGTTAAATAAAGTTCGTTCAGAGCCATCGATGTGTCTGCTTGGGGGGGGGATGTATACGGCTGTGATTATAATCGAAGAGAATTCTCTTGGTAGATAATGCGGTCTACATTTGATTGTGAGGAATTCTAAATCAGGTGAACAGAAGGATTTGAGTTCCTGTATGTTTCTTTCATCACACCATGTCACGTTAGTCATAAGGCATACGCCGCCGCCCCTCTTCTTACCAGAAAGTTGTTTGTTTCTGTCTGCGCGATGTGTGGAGAAACCCGTTGGCTGCACCGCTTCGGATAGAGTCTCTCCAGTGAGCCACGTTTCCGTGAAGCAAAGAACGTTACAGTCTCTGATGTCCCTCTGGAATGCTACCCTTGCTCGGATTTCATCAACCTTGTTGTCAAGAGACTGGACATTGGCAAGAAGAATGCTAGGGAGTGGTGCACGATGTGCCCGTCTCCGGAGTCTGACCAGAAGACCGCCTCGTTTCCCTCTTTTTCTGAGTTTTTTTTTTTTTGGGTCGCTGCATGGAATCCACTCAGTTGTCCTGTTTGTAAGGCAGAACACAGGATCCGCGTCGCGAAAAACATATTCTTGGTAGTACTGATGGTGAGTTGATGCTGATCTTATATTCAGTAGTTCTTCTCGACTGTATGTAATGAAACCTAAGATGAGCTGGGGTACTAATGTAAGAAATAACACGTAAAAAAACAAAAAACTCCATAGTTTCCTAGGAACGCGAAGCGAGGCGGCCATCTCTGTCGGCGCCGGAAGTAGACAATATTTCCCCTGCAGTGTGAACTCCACCTTGCCCGTCATGCCGGGACGGCCTCGGAGAGGGACAAGGTGGCCTTGGTGATCTCGGTGCTCTGGAGGGGAGGCTCTCTTCTCTCACATCATCTGGCCCTGCGGGATCCCGGATGACATCGTGTCTGACCGTGGTCCTCAGTTCACCTCCGTTGTCTGGGGGTCACGGTCAGCCTCACCTCTGGGTACCGTCCCCAATCAAATGGGCAGGTACAGTGGGGAGAACAAGTATTTGATACACTGCCAATTTTGCAGGTTTCCCTACTTACAAAGCATGTAGAGGTCTGTAATTTTTATCATTTATTCAACTGTGAGAGACAGAATCTAAAACAAGAATCCAGAAAATCACATTGTATGATTTTTAAGAAATTAATTTGCATTTTATTGCATTACATAAGTATTTGATATATCAGAAAAGCAGAACTTAATATTTGGTGCAGAAACCTTTGTTTGCAATTACAGAGATCATACGTTTCCTGTAGTTCTTGACCAGGTTTGCACACACTGCAGCAGGGATTTTGGCCCACTCCTCCATACAGACCTTCTCCAGATCCTTCAGGTTTCGGGGCTGTCGCTGGGCAATACGGACTTTCGGCTCCCTCCAAAGATTTTCTATTGGGTTCAGGTCTGGAGACTGGCTAGGCCACTCCAGGACCTTGAGATGCTTCTTACGGAGCCACTCCTTAGTTGCCCTGGCTGTGTGTTTTGGGTTGTTGTCATGCTGGAAGACCCAGCCACGACCCATCTTCAATGCTCCTACTGAGGGAAGGAGGTTGTTGACCAAGATCTCGTGATACATGGCCCCATCCATCCTCCCATCAATACGGTGTAGTCGTCCAGTCCCCTTTGCAGAAAAGCATTCCCACAGAATGATGTTTCCACCTCCATGCTTCATGGTTGGGATGGTGTTCTTGGGGTTGTACTCATCCTTCTTCCTCCAAATACGGCGAGTGGAGTTTAGACCAAAAAGCTCTATTTTTGTCTCATCAGACCACATGACCTTCTCCCATTCCTCCTCTGGATCATCCAGATGGTCATTGGCAAACTTCAGACGGGCCTGGACATGCGCTGGCTTGAGCAGGGGGACCTTGCGTGCGCTGCAGGATTTTAATCCATGACGGCGTAGTGTGCTACTAATGGTTTTCTTTGAGACTGTGGTCCCAGCTCTCTTCAGGTCATTGACCAGGTCCTGCCGTATAGTTCTGGGCTGATCCCTCACCTTCCTCATGATCATTGATGCCCCACGAGGTGAGATCTTGCATGGAGCCCCAGACCGAGGGTGATTGACTTCTTGAACTTCTTCCATTTTCTAATAATTGCGCCAACAGTTGTTGCCTTCTCACCAAGCTGCTTGCCTATTGTCCTGTAGCCCATTCCAGCCTTGTGCAGGTCTACAATTTTATCCCTTATGTCCTTACACAACTCTCTGGTCTTGGCCATTGTGGAGAGGTTGGAGTCTGTTTGATTGAGTGTGTGGACAGGTGTCTTTTATACAGGTAACGAGTTCAAACAGGTGCAGTTAATACAGGTAATGAGTGGAGAACAGGAGGGCTTCTTAAAGAAAAAAAAACAGGTCTGTGAGAGCCAGAATTCCTACTGGTTGGTAGGTGATCAAATACTAAAGTCATGCAATCAAATGCAAATTAGTTACTTAAAAATCATACAATGTGATTTTCTGGATTTTTGTTTTAGATTCCGTCTCTCACAGTTGAAGTGTACCTAAGATAAAAATTACAGACCTCTACATGCTTTGTAAGTAGGAAAACCTGCAAAATCGTCAGTGTATCAAATACTTGTTCTCCCCACTGTATAAAGGGTAAATCAGGAACAGGGTAGGTACCTTCTTAGTTACTGCCAGGAACGGCCGGGGGAGTGGGCTGCGTTTCTTCCTTGGGCAAAATACACACAACTCCCTCCGTCACTCCTCTACTAACCTCACACCCTTTGTGTGTTCTAGGCTATCAGCCGACCCTGGCACCGGAGTCAGATCGAGGCTCTTGAAGTGGATGATTGGTTCCGACACTCCGAGGAGGTATGGAACACACAGCGCACACCTGTCTCCAGCGCGTCGTCCTCCGGCAGAAGGAGCAGGCCGATCGTCACTGCAGTGTGGCCTCAGTCTTTCACCCCAGTGACCGGGTATGGCTTTCTACAAAGGACCTGCACCTCCACCTGCCCTGCCGGAAGCTGAGCCCGCGGTTTGTGGGGCCATTCAAAGTCCTGAGGAGTGTCAATGAGGTGACGTACAGATTACAGCTCCCCATCAATTACTTGGACGTCGAGGGGGCCCCAGCGTACTCTGTCCGGCGGCCTGTTGGACTCCCGGCATCGTGGGCGTCTCTTCAGTTCCTGGTCAACTTGGAGGGGTACGGTCCCGAAGAGGAGTACTGGGTTCGGCAGATGGGCAGATGGGGTTTGTACAGTCACACCAGCCTTCACTTTGGCTCCCCCTTTAGTCAAGCTCAGGCATTCGGCGTCGCCGGCCTTCTCGCTGCTGCCAAACCTGCTGCTGGCCCGGCTCTTCACTCATCAACCCCGGACTTGTCTTGTCATCATTACACACACTTGGCTCCAATTCTCGCTCTCACTCTCTCTCTCGCTCTCTCCTTGTTTTCCTGAGTACTTTATTTTGCACCTTGGGTTTCGTCCAGTTTTATTAAATTCAGTAGTTCTAAATCTGCGACTGCCTACCCCTTTCTAAACTTGTGACACTTAATTTAAGTGTTTCTAAAATCCCCTATGGGGAAAAAACTATTGGAACCATTTCCCTGTTTGACTGCTAGGTTTTATGAGTATTATGACAGCACCACTGTGGGGCTTTATACTAACCTAATTGACTTAGTTAAAAGACGGAACCCTGTAAAGAATACAAATATTCCACAACATGCATCCGGCTTGTAATAAGGCACTAAAGTAAAACTGCAAAGAAATACAAAGCCTTATGTTTGGGGCAAATCCAACACATCACTGAGGATCACTCTTCATATTTTCAAGCATAGTGGTGGCTGCATGATGTTATGGGTATGCTTGTCATTTGCAAGGGAGTTTTTTTTACGATATAAAAAAATGGAAGAGAGCTAAGCACAGGCAACATCTGGTTCAGTCTGCGATCCAACATACAATGGGAGATTAATTCACTTTTCAACAGGAGAATAACTGAAAACATAAGGCCAAATATACACTGGAGTTGCTTACCAAGATGGCATTGAATGTTCTTGAGTGGCTTAGTTAAAGTATTGGCTTGAAAATCTAGGGTAAGGATTCAATCGCTGTCTAGCGATGATCAACAACCAACTTGGCAGAGCTTGAATAATTTTTTAAAGAATAATGTTGAAATATTGTACAATCCAGGTGTGCAAAGTTCTTATCACTGCCAAAGGTGATTCTAACATGTATTGACTTAGGGGGTTGAATACTTATGTAAATAAGATATTTCTGTATTTCATTTCAATAAAAAATAAACTTTGTTATGGGGTATTGTGTGTGTAAATGGGTGAGAAAATGAAATAAATGTAATCCATTTAGAATTCAGGCTGTGACACAAAATGTGTAATAAGTCAAGGGGTATGAATACTTTCTGATGGCACTGTACCAGCTCTGGGGTTCTATTTTAATAAACCTAATGTAATGGTACATCTTAGCATTGGCGGTAACATATAGGTACAGGGGTATGTCAGAAATATTTTAGCTATTTTCACAAGTGGAATTATGGGTGCAGTAGCTGGTGTGGAAGAGATGGGTTTTGATAAATGAACAAATCAAATCAAAGTATTTGTCATGTACAAGTAGACCGTGAAATGTTTACTTACAAGCCATTAACCAACAATGCAGTTTTCAGAAAAATAAGTGTTAAGTATGAAATAGATAAGTGAAAAATTAAAATAAATAATTAAAGAGCAGCAGTAAAATAACAGTAGCGAGGTCATAAACAGAGGATACCGGTACAGAGTCAATGTGCGGGGGGCACCGGTTAGTCGAGGTCATTTAGGTAATATGTACATGTAGGTAGAGTTATTAAAGTGACTATGCATAGATAATAACGGAGAGTAGCAGCAGCGTAGAAGGGGGGTCAATGCAAATACTCTGGGTAGCCATTTGATTGGATGTTCAGGAGTCTTATGGCTTCCGGGTGGAAGCTGTTTAGAAGCCTCTTGGACCTAGACTTGGCGCTAACTTGTTATGCTCCATGCCTTACATTTGTAACTTGTTAGCAAATGTGTAACATCAGCAACTGTAAATCATTTTACTAGCTAGCTATGTAACATAATTGATGAAGGTTGACATTGTTATGATTATGTCTGTGCATGCATTTGAATCTCACAAAATTATAGGCATGATGCAAGATAGGATTCCAAACAGATGTAAATAACAAGTTTTGCATATCCAGCAAGCTAGAAGGCTATGTTTACTAGAAAACAGTGAGGATAAACAATAATACAACAGTTTACTCTTGTAAATCTCTAAAACTGCAGCTGGTTTTACTATAAAAAAATATATTTTTCCAAAGCATGCCTGATAGACATGGCTGTATGTAGATACTGTCTGATTACCTACCTAGGCTAATTTGTACAGTCTGGTCCCTGTGCAAAGGTTGAGGGTTATGCCATATCTCTTTCTGTTAGGCTAGATATTATTGTAAATGTAATCTCTCTGCCTGTGGACATGTACTGTATGCATGTTCAACTAGTCTACTCTAATGTTGATGTTATGCTGGCACGGTTCAACCTCATGTTCAAACTGTACAATAAAGTTGAATCGCTTCATTTTTTTGTCTTAGAGACGATACCGTGTGTTGCCTGGGATTCTCCCTGGAATGGATTCTAGATACAGAAATAGAATTCCTTTGCCTGTATGTGTAGCAAAAGCTTATCCCGTGAACTGTATCCCTATCGAGCGATTAGACATTATGCCCGATTTCAAGCGGATAACTCATGAGGAGCTGAACGTCAGTTTGATCATGACAACACTCCTCCCACAACTTTACAAGTATTCCCTGAACATGCTGTATGTTTCATTGGAATGGCAATTTCATCATGACCACTTCTCCCATCATCTGCCTATCGCCAGTTCTCTTAGCTACAGATTGTTACACCAGATAATGTGATTTAAGCAAAGATTTTGTGTATACATTACTGGGAGTTACAAGATAAGTACTGTTTAGCACAGCAAATTTGACCAACCTTAGCGATGCCATCTTCATCCTCGATTCTGGGGTACAAGAGTCTCATAAAATGTCTCTGTCCAGTTGCAGTGGGTCAGCTTGCATTTAGAAAATGCTCCGTTATAAAAAATAAATACTTTTTTTAGCTCCATAAAGTAATCCAACAATATGTTGGTCATGTCATCATGACATGCAGCACTTTGGGGTGGACACCAACCTGTCTCGATCAATGAAAGAAGACTTGAAATAGACAAGATGTCGGCAAATCTTTGGGTAAATCACATTATCTGGTGTAACAATCTGAAGCTACAGTTCTCTGCACGTGTGTGTCTCTACATATGAGACACACTCAGACACACTGAACTGTGCTACACCATTCATACACTTTTTTTGCATGTTAATTTTACCTTATATCATTCTTGTTGAATACCCAGTTCTCTTGAGTTAGCATTAAATAGAGTACACTCCCCTGTATTATAGTTTTTGAGAAATAAACAAACATTCTTTGGATATCTGAATGTCTAGTATCTGTTTGATGCTACAGAGCCATGTACAGTTTATATAAATATCTTCTGTGAATCAATAAGGGCAGACAAATTTCAAAGATTGATGGAAAATATCCATATTTATTTGATGGTGGTTCTACATCAGGGCTCTCCAACCCTGTTCCTGGAGAGCTACCATCCTGTAGATTTTCACTCCAACCCTAATCTAGCCCACCTGATTCTAATAATTAGCTGGTTGATAAGATTAACCAGCTTAATTACAACTGAGGTTGGAGCGAAAACCTACAGGAGGGTAGGTATCCAGGAACAGGGTTGGAGATCCCTGTTCTACATGGTCTTATGCTGAGCCAAACTGGCTGCTTTTACACAGGCAGCCCAATTCTGATCTTTTTTCTACTAATTGGTCTTAATCACATCAGATCTTTTTCAGAACTGATCTGATTGTTCAAAAAAACAATTAGTGAAAATAAATGTCAGAATTGGGCTTCCTTTGTAAACACAGCTATAGTCCTTTATCCGGCTTCGATACACTGACAATGGTGTTCAGCATGGTGGGTTGGGGAAGCTGAGACTCTTTGTGCTTATGGCGGTGGGCTTGTCCTGTGTGCGGTGAACGGCCAGCTGGATAAGACTCTGCCAAAAGTGGTGTATGGCTTCTTAACCACCAAGTGTTTGGTCCTCTAGCAAAATATTTGCAGGTACTGCACATCTCCTGGAAAGACATGGTCGTGGTGTTAGCATTTTACACTTTTTGTGAAAGGGACATAGGGCAAAACACCTTTGTTAGTAAAGGTATCAACCGAATGGGACCGGCTAGCGTATTGTTTCGGGACAATGAGGGGATATTGTGAGATGCTTTTGAGAGGAACGATCAGTCAACAAAGTGAATGGGCTGGGGGGCTAAAGAAGGTATAACAAGTCTGAGGAAGGCAGTTCTTACAAAGTATGAATTGTTGTATGTGGGAGATTGAGGAGAAATGGCACCTTAATCGCTCTCATACACAACAATGCATTTACTGTCTAAGCACAACCCTGCACAACCAAAAACACCTTCCTCTTCTCAAATAACTGTCTGTAAACCTCCCCCTGCCCATTGACTTTGACAGGTTATTCTTGTCAATAGTAGCCCTTTGCAGGGCAATTTTGTAGTCTTTGTATTGTGTCTTGAGAATCTGCAGAGAGAAGAATGAGCTGGTTCCGGAGCTAGGGGTTGGAGGCGTATGTTGGTGGAATCAGATTCTGTACCATCTACAACAAAACACAACAATACACAATTGAATCACCCCACAAATGTTATTGATCTGTAACGGTGACTAACCCCATTCCGTACAAATTTGCACAACCGCAGCACTCAAACGAGGCTGCAATGAAAACTAAATGGGGCTGTAGTGACTGTGTTGCATCAAAATCCGGGGTGTGAACTAAGTTTCGATTCAGCGTTGATTGACATAGTAATGGACTAATAGTATTCGAGAAAATATGAAAAAACGGACACCTCTGGCGCGGTGTAACGTGTCACTGCGTAACGTACGGCATGCATTGAGCAACTCACCAGGGGCAGCCCTTCTCTCGCACATTGAAAACAAGAAAGGGGTCAGGGTAAGGGGGATACCTAGTCAATTGTGCAACTGAATGCATACATTTTTTTGTGTCATCACTGCAAACCACCATGACTCTCAAAAGCCGCTGTTTACTTCTGAAGATAACCGCCCTAAAAACCAGATTCAAATTCGACACAAACCTTCAAATAGGTATGCAATGACACATTATATCAACTCTTTATAGTGTTTTATTTACATTTTAGAGGTGATACGTTGGACAGATCGGGTGAAAAACGCTGTTTCCCCACACGACATATCTCACGACATATCTCATATCCCTTCACTATAACGCAGTAGGTTTCGCTTCCCCACTCTCCATTTAAAAAAATACCCGGCAGAGCTCATTGCCTTCTTCAATCATGCAGAGACAGGCATCATGAAGGTCTCGTCGTGGATTTATCTGGAAAGGGGAGAAATTGTGCTTTACAATGGTACTGATATTTCAGTTGATCTGGAAGTATTACGTTTTTTGGGCACTAAAATAAGGTCAATTGTACGGACCAGTGCAATGTACAAAAGTAAGTTAGTTACCGTTATTAGACTGGCTAGCTAAGCATATCTAACATGGACATTTCAATATTATCAGTTTGCTGTTAGCTAACTAGCGTCACTAAATTGGCAGCAAGATTGCTAGCCAGCTGAGACTGGCTGAGAACCAACTAACCAACCAGAGGATTTATACATATTTATCATGTTACATTTCCTCAAATAAAAACAACCAAGACTACAACACAACCATGGCCAAGAAAACAAAAATAGCTTTGTTAAGAAACTAGTTAGCTAGTTATGAACCACATATAGCTTTAGTCAATGTTTGAACCCCAAACGCACATGTAAACAGACCCTCAGTTCAGTTGTGCACTGCAAGTGTGCAAATGCATTCTCCCATTAGACTCACCACATTCGACGAACAGCATCGCCGTTTCAAACATGTAGAATACATTCTAGCTTCTACCGTCATACGCTCCTTCTCCTGCCTTGACATGATTATAAACCACATTTGTGCTAACTGAGTAACACAGTGTCAAGATACTTTTCAGGGAGTTCCTAGAAAATCTGAAGTTGCCTTCAACAAGTAAAAAGTAGTCAGGGGTTGTGTGTGCTGCAGCTAGGTGCACCCAGGTAAAACAACATCAGAATCATTGAGGGGGTTCGATTAATCTCATCCGGGCGCCCGGATCACAAGCATTTCGCTACACTCGCATTAACATCTGCTAACCATGTGTATGTGACAAATAAAATTTGATTTGATGTAGGTGTGTTTAACACCGGCTGAAAGTTGATCATATTCGATTTGGAACCGGGCTGCCTCCCAGATGTGATCCAGGTGCCCACTCTGTCCGACAGCCCAGATGTGATCCAGGTGCCCACTCTGTCCGACAGCCCAGATTTGATCCAGGTGCCCACTCTGTCCGACAGCCCAGATGTGATCCAGGTTCCCACTCTGTCCGACAGCCCAGATGTGATCCAGGTGCCCACTCTGTCCGACAGCCCAGATGTGATCCAGGTTCCCACTCTGTCCGACAGCCCAGATGTGATCCAGGTTCCCACTCTGTCCGACAGCCCAGATGTAATCCAGGTGCCCACTCTGTCCGACAGCCCAGATGTGATCCAGGTGCCCACTCTGTCCGACAGCCCAGATGTGATCCAGGTGCCCACTCTGTCCGACAGCCCAGATGTGATCCAGGTGCCCACTCTGTCCGACAGCCCAGATGTGATCCAGGTGCCCACTCTGTCCGACAGCCCAGATGTGATCCAGGTGCCCACTCTGTCCGACAGCCCAGATGTGATCCAGGTGCCCACTCTGTCCGACAGCCCAGATGTGATCCAGGTGCCCACCCTGTCCGACAGCCCAGATGTGATCCAGGTTCCCACTCTGTCCGACAGCGAAGTCGTCTCAAAACAAAAGTGACATAATTAAGCATTTCTAGTAATGAGCAGGATTCTGTGTTTTCACGTGCAAAAGTGATTGCTTTTGCTAAAAACATTTTATCTGCCTTCCATCCCCGCTTTCGCCCAACAATGTGACGGGCCATAGAACCAGATTAATCTAACAGCCTCTCTGCTTGCTTAAATTGTGTGCCATGCTGTGCGCAGTCAATAGAAAATGACATTCTTGCTAACTTGGTTAGCTACGTGATTAAATTTGTCTGTTATTAACAAATCAACTGTTTTAGACTATTGTATTTTAACCAAGCAAGAGAAATAAACAAACAAAATAGTTTTGGAACGAACGCTTCAATACTGTTCATTTAAATGTTCTGTCAAAATCCGTTTTAACTGCAGGGTTTGTACTGTAATGGCTAGAGGTACCGCCTGTATATCTGACGATTGTGGGTTAGCCTCCTGGAGGATACATTTGGAAAATGATTTTGTTTATAGTTTGACAGCCCCCTACTAACACACATACACTAACACTTAGTTTCATGTATTAGGTGGCTCTTAGGAGCCTTTGGGTTTGTGGAGTGGCAGGCATGTGGCAGTGAGTGTGGTGGTTTGTACTACTGAGTGTGTCTTGTTAGAACGGAGGAGACACCAGCTCCCATACTCTCAAGGAAGAGGTCAGTGGCCTCATCCGTGAGATGCACGCCATCCCTACAGTACTGTCTAGGGACACAGTGCTTCATGGCAGAGTGGCAGATTGTGGGAATGCGCCTGTGATGGAGAAATGCAAGCTGGAACTGACATGACATGTCAGAACTGACATGTGGAACTGACAAACGACTTATGCCAATTCAAGTGCACGCAGTAAACTTGGTACTTTGCACACTATCAATGCTTAAAATGTATGGTCTGTTCCAAATCTGTGCGTTCTCCCTCCTGTTTTCATATTTATACTTCAATTTATAAATGAGGACACGTGTGCTCTTTGATTGGAGTTGGACAGCTGTGTACAATGCAAACATTATTAAAGTGACCAGTGTTCCATTATTAAAGTGACCAGTGTTCCATTATTAAAGTGACCAGTGTTCTATGTCTACAGTACATAGGGAAGCAGCCTCTAAGGTGCACGGTTAAGTAACCGGGTGGTAGCCAGCATTACTTAGGACATTTGTAGCTAAAGGTTTGTTTTCAAAGGTTTAGAGCACCTATCCAATTTCAGATTTGTAAACATGTCTGTCGTTTCTCTTAAGCATTTTGTACTCTACTAACTTTGCATTTTGCAGGTGTTTCTCAGCAGTTTGTCGTTTGTATCAGGAGGTAATAATTGCTCTTGACGATCCACAAGGTTATGCAGTTGTTTTGTTCAAGCCCAGCGCCATAAGCCTTTTCAAAGAGCATAATTCATACTCTTCAGAGCGATAATGGACATAACAGTGTCCTGCTATTAAAATGATGCATACCGGTATAAAGTATATATGCCATTTGGCTGTATGTATTTTTAGATATAGGCCTATGGTAAATGTGTATTATTGTTGCGTCACCATCATTGTTGCAAAAACAAAATCAAGTGCAAACATAACTTTAACATTTGATTTTGACAGAGGTAATGAACTGTTCATTGATCAGCACAGCAATTGATAAAACAGGACCATGTTTTTGAGCTTATGTCAATATTACACAGGTAAGCTAACAGTTACAGAAATCAGGAATGTGTCCAACACACCACCACCTCTTGTTATGTTGGACACCTACTGACCCAAAAGTGTTATTATGATACATTTTTTTCAATGACATGTATTGCTAAAATAAAGGTTTAAGGAAATACATGCATGCACCACATTACTACAAGACAAAACAGGTCAATCAAGCCTGGTGGTCTTTTAAGTATAAAAGCAAAGCTTGCTTTTTTTATTTAAAAAAGCTTGAAAAGGTAGTGAAATGGGATAATACACTACATGACAAAAGTAGGTGGACACCTGCTCGTCAGACATCTCATTTCAAAATCATGGACATTAATATGGAGTTGGTCCCCCTTTTGCTGCAATAACAGCCTCCACTCTTCTGATAAGGCTTTCTACTAGATGTTGGAACATTGCTGCGGGGACTTGTTTCCATTCAGTCACAAGAGCATTAGTGAGGTAGGCACGGGTGTTGGGCGATTAGGCCTGGCTCACAATCGGCGTTCCAAATCATCCTAAAGATGGGGTTGAGGTCAGGGCTCTGTGCAGGCTAGTCAAGTTCTTCCACACTGATCTCGACAAACCCTAACCCTAACCCTGGTCATCCAGGCATCGGTCGGACGGTGCACTGTCTTAGTGGGAAGTACTGGTGGCCCACTTTGGTTAAGGACGTGAGGGTTTATGTTTCCTCCTGCTCGTGTGTGCCCAGTGTAAGGCTCCTAGGCACCTGCCCAGAGGTAAGTTACAACCCTTACCCGTTCCACAACGGGCTTGGTCGCACCTGTCAGTGGATTTCCTTACCAATCTTCCTCCCTCAAAGGGAAACACCACGATCCTGGTCGTTGTGGACCGTTTTTCTAAACCCTGCCGTCTCCTCCCTCTGCCCGGTTTCCCAACGGCCCTACAGACTGCGGAGGCCTTGTTTACGAACGTCTTCTGGCACTACGGGGTGCCTGAGGATATACTGTCTGATTGTGGTCCCCAGTTCACTTCGAGGGTCTGGAGCGCGTTTATGGAACGTCTGGGGGTCTCGATCAGCCTTACCTCAGGTTTTCACCTCGAGAGTAATGGGCAGGTGGAGCGAGTGAACCAGAATGTGGGTAGGTTTCTGAGGTTTTATTGCCAGGACCGGCCGGGGGAACGGGCGGTGTTCGTGCCCTGGGCAGAGATGGCCCAGAACTCGCTCCGCCACTCCTCCACTAACCTCTCCCCATTCCAATGCGTAATGGGGTACCAGCCGGTTCTGGCGCCTTGGCATCAGAGTCAGATCGAGGCTCCTGCGGTAGACGACTGGTTCAGGTGCACGGAGGCGACATGGGACGCCGCTCATGTTCACCTTCAGCGGGCCGTGCTGCGCCAGAAAGCCAGCGCAGACCGTCACCGCAGTGAGGCCCCGGTGTTTGCACCGGGGAACCGGGTCTGGCTCTCGACCTGAACCCTGCCCCTCCGCCTGCCCTCCCGGAAGTTGGGGCAGCGGTTTGTGGGGCCATTTAAAGTCCTGAGGAGACTGAACGAGGTTAGTTACAGGTTACAACTTCCCCCCGATTACCGTATTAACCCCTCGTTCCATGTGTCTCTCCTCATGCCAGTGGCGGCTGGCCCTCCCCAGAAGTCTGAGGGGCGGGAGGTTCCTCTGCGTATTCCGTTCGCTCTATACTGGATTTGAGGCGTCGGGCGAGGGGCCTTCAGTACCTTGTGGAGTGGGAGGAGTATCGTCCAGAGGAGAGAGGCTGGGTTCCGGTGGAGGATGTGTTGAGTTTAGTGCTAACTGACCATTATACCAGAAACGAAAGTGGGAGGCCCAGGTGCACAACTGAGCATGAGGACAAGTACATTAGAGTGTCCAGATTGCGAAACAGACGCCTCACAAGTCCTCAACTGGCAGCTTCATTAAATAGTACCCACAAAACACTAGTCTCAACGTCAACAGTGAAGAGGCGACTCCGGGATGAGATCACAGTGCAGGTGCATTTATACGGAGACTTGATTACACACAGGTGGATTGTATTTATCATCATTAGTCATTTAGGTCAACATTGGATCATTCAGAGATCCTCACTGAACTTCTGGAGAGAGTTTGCTGCACTGAAAGTAAAGGGGCTGAATAATTTTGCACGCCCAATTTTTCAGTTTTTGATTTGTTAAAAAAGTTTGAAATATCCAATAAATGTCGTTCCACTTCATGATTGTGTCCCACTTGTTGTTGATTCTTCACAAAAAAATACCGTTTTATATCTTTATGTTTGAAGCCTGAAATGTGGCAAAAGGTCACAAAGTTCAAGGGGCCCGAATACTTTCGCAAGGCACTGTATTTGCACAGCTGTATTTTTGTAGTTCACTGCTTCCTATGGCTCCCCTTTCTGGCTATTGGGACAAAATTCATTGTGACGTTTAAAAAATGTATATGACAGAGTATCCCGGACAAATGATCACATTTACAAAGAGGGAAAGACAGGAGGACTATCCGTACCAAACTTTAAATTGTATTTCCAGGTACTAGCATTTCGCCCCATCCCAATTTGGTGTAGTATAGAAATAAATATGGTATGTCCTATTTGCCAAAACGAAATAAAAAGTTTGTCACAAAAAAAAAGAATAGACCAGACTGTGTAAATGCAGCCTATGTCCTACAATGAAAGTAAATGTTCAATTAAATTCAGTCCCAAAATCCTAAATTAATCAAAGATCCAATTAATCCAGCGAAAGATCTCACTTGTGTCAAGTGTGTATCAAGTGTGAAAACAAGTTTTAAACAGCAAACAGCTTTCTGACACAGTGTGTGTGTGTGTATGTGTGTGTGTGTGTGTGTGTGTGTGTGTGTGTGTGTGTGTGTGTGTGTGTGTGTGTGTGTGTGTGTGTGTGTGTCTGTGTTTGTGTGTGTGTGTGTGTGTGTGTATGTGTGTGCGCACATGCATGAGTGTCTATGTGCTTGTGATTGTGAAACTCTGTTCACCTCATAAACCCTACAGGCGGAGCTTTCGGTGTGCATATCTCATTTCAGTCCCATCATTATCCCGATGACGAACAGCATCTCCCTCTTGCCGGTGCACAGCGGAAAAATGTGACACATTAATTAATCCAAATTGTATGAAATGGATTCTGATTCTGAGCAGCTCATGGAAACAGCTGTTTCAGGATAATATTACTGGATTGGCCTCTGCCTCATCCAGGGTTGATTGCAATGGTCTACCATGGGATGCAGGGTGGGATTATGTAGAATTAACCCAGATTCATAGAACAGTCACACTCTAAAACACTGGGAAAGAAGGCTTTGTTGCCTTACCCTGTAACAGTCCTAGTACATTGTGTCTGACATACAGTGCCTTGCGAAAGTATTCGGCCCCCTTGATCTTTGCAACCTTTTGCCACATTTCAAGCTTCAAACATGAAGATATAAAACTGTATTTTTTTGTGAAGAATCAACAACAAGTGGGACACAATCATGAAGTGGAACGACATTTATTGGATATTTCAAACTTTTTTAACAAATCAAAAACTGAAAAATTGGGCGTGCTAAATTATTCAGCCCCTTTACTTTCAGTGCAGCAAACTCTCTCCAGAAGTTCAGTGAGGATCTCTGAATGATCCAATGTTGACCTAAATGACTAATGATGATAAATACAATCCACCTGTGTGTAATCAAGTCGGATTTGGATACAAAAAGATTTCCCAAGCTTTAACCATCCCAAGGAGCACTGTGCAAGCGATAATATTGAAATGGAAGGAGTATCAGACCACTGCAAATCTACCAAGACCTGGCCGTCCCTCTAAACTTTCAGCTCATACAAGGAGAAGACTGATCAGAGATGCAGCCAAGAGGCCCATGATCACTCTGGATGAACTGCAGAGATCTACAGCTGAGGTGGGAGACTCTGTCCATAGGACAACAATCAGTCGTATATTGCACAAATCTGGCCTTTATGGAAGAGTGGCAAGAAGAAAGCCATTTCTTAAAGATATCCATAAAAAGTGTTGTTTAAAGTTTGCCACAAGCCACCTGGGAGACACACCAAACATGTGGAAGAAGGTGCTCTGGTCAGATGAAACCAAAATTGAACTTTTTGGCAACAATGCAAAACGTTATGTTTGGCATAAAAGCAACACAGCTCATCACACTGAACACACCATCCCCACTGTCAAACATGGTGGTGGCAGCATCATGGTTTGGGCCTGCTTTTCTTCAGCAGGGACAGGGAAGATGGTTAAAATTGATGGGAAGATGGATGGAGCCAAATACAGGACCATTCTGGAAGAAAACCTGATGGAGTCTGCAAAAGACCTGAGACTGGGACGGAGATTTGTCTTCCAACAAGACAATGATCCAAAACATAAAGCAAAATCTACAATGGAATGGTTCAAAAATAAACATATCCAGGTGTTAGAATGGCCAAGTCAAAGTCCAGACCTGAATCCAATCGAGAATCTGTGGAAAGAACTGAAAACTGCTGTTCACAAATGCTCTCCATCCAACCTCACTGAGCTCGAGCTGTTTTGCAAGGAGGAATGGGAAAAAATGTCAGTCTCTCGATGTGCAAAACTGATAGAGACATACCCCAAGCGACTTACAGCTGTAATCGCAGCAAAAGGTGTCGCTACAAAGTATTAACTTAAGGGGGCTGAATAATTTTGCACGCCCAATTTTTCAGTTTTTGATTTGTTAAAAAAGTTTGAAATATCCAATAAATGTCGTTCCACTTCATGATTGTGTCCCACTTGTTGTTGATTCTTCACAAAAAAATACAGTTTTATATCTTTATGTTTGAAGCCTGAAATGTGGCAAAAGGTCGCAAAGTTCAAGGGGGCCGAATACTTTCGCAAGGCACTGTATGTCTGATGATGCAGTTTTACTATGTCTGCCGGGGAAAGATTGACACCTCAGATAATTTACCTGTTCAATTATTTATTTAGGCACCACGAGGCTTTGATAGGGCCCAGCTACATATCCAAACCTTCAACAGCCAGGGGGGGCATTAAAGATACAAAGTTACTCCTATTCAGCTCTACTTTATGACCCATTTGGTGCTATGGCTCAGCCTAATTGCTATGGAATGGAGTGGAGAATTGCTTTAGTATTGCCTTGTTTGGCTCCAAACAAAATCATTTACAAGTGATAATTCTTCACGCAGTTTAAGTCATTAAGTTGAAGAAAGGCGTGAAGAGAATGTGAAATTGTACCAATCCATTGAACATCTTCACTCTCATCGCCGATTGTCCTGACAGTTTAATAGCCGCTCGACCAATTAGTAATTTATCTCCTCATTATTGCTTTTACGTGATCATTAGTATTAGTTTAATTGTTTATCAGATGTATGGTGTTCTTACTAATCTGGTTTGGGCCATTTCCATCAAGACAATTAGGAAATGTTTGTAGGACACAAAATTATCTAGAGTTTTTGTTTACTCCCATGGTGTTTGTATCTTAAACGCATTAATAGCCATTTTAAACATCCTTTCAAACTGTTTGCCTTCTGCTTTGTTTGTAATAAAGTATATTCAGCACTGGCCAGTGGGTCATTGATTTATAGTCAAGACTTATTCCAACACCTTCCTTTTGCTTGTTGATAGTTTGGACCACAGCTCAGCTTGGTCTCATAGACTAGATGTAAAATATTACATTTAAATCCAGGACACTTAAATGAGTATGATATGTTACGTTTGGTATGGTTACATAAGACAGAAGATTACTTAAGGCAAGAATGAAAGTAGGGTGATTGGTTGTGGTGGATGGGTGAGTGTATAATGTGAGCCTCTAGCAATCCAAAGGTTGCGTATTTGAATCTCATCACGGACAACTTTGCAACTACTTAGCATGTTAGCTAACCTTAACCTCAACCCTTTAAACTTAACCCTAACCTCAACATTAATCCCTGCCCCTAGCCTAGCTAATGTTAGCCACCTAGCCCCCTAGCAAAAGTTTGCTTCAACAAATTGGAATTCGCAACATATGCTAAGTTCCGCAAATTCATAACATATTGTACGAATTGTAATTCGTAGCATATCATACGAATTGTAATTTGTAATATCTCATACGAAATGGTTGATGAACATCCACAAATAAATACATACCATAGGAAATGTAACATTCTTACTACTTGGAATGTCCTACGTTGTCTTTACTATATTACGTCTACCCCTTAGTCCAAGATGCACAGCTAACTGCACCATTTCTCTCTGTGAAGCCTGTTCTGTGTTGCACCTCCTGGCTGATTCTGATTCTGTACAGAATGAAGAGTGGAGTTTAATTCCACATCACTTCCCCAATTAATCTTCAGAGGCTTTAATTAGCCTGTCTGTCTCCTGTCAGATTTGTGTGTGCAGTGCTGTTGAACTTGGCTCTGTAGCTGTGTCTTAACTCAGACGGGGCTAATTTGTTTTTAGCAGGAGAGCTGAAAGTTATCTCTTAGCTCTGTCATGTCCGAATCTAGATCAACTCAGATCTGCAGTTGTTGAACATGAAGTTATCAGGTTACCTCTCTGCAGTCTCCAGAGAACAACACAAGATCAGAAAGGACAGATAAACTAGGTTCCTCTGTAACCCACACAGTTTCATTGTTCCTTGAGAGAGCGAGAGAGCGAGCGAGATCATGAGTAGATGGGGTTCCCACATTTTTCAGCATGTTTTTACAAAAAGATAGATTTAAAGTTAGATAAACTTGGATTTTACCACAAGGACATATACAGGATTCCGCTCCAAATCAAAACTCCAGATCAGATCAATTAGCACTGAGGTGTGAAGTGAGAGGTGTCAAAGCTCTTAAGCCCAACAATGGCAGGAGAGTTTGCCTCCCCCACCCAAATGCAGAGTCCATGGAAGCCCCCTCCATCTGTGCAGAGGTCATTACAATACAGTACCGCCTGATTACATCTCTGTTTTGAACTGATATGCAGCCAGGACACTTCAGTTGTAAATTACCTCATTAAGAAACAATATTGTTGCCTTGATCACATCAGAAGATATCCTCCTCGCAATCTCCAAAATACAACAGCCACAGAACAACTTTGTTTGGACGTCGTAAAGGACAATTCGTGGAAACTGAAGAGATATTGCTAGCTAACAACCCCCTTTTCAATGTGAAAAAAAAGCTGGACAGAGTCTTGCTAGCTACGTTAGCTAGTTAGCTGGGATTTTCTACAAGGAATCTGCCTCCAGAAAAAAGCTTCTCCCAAGTGGGTGTGACACCTGCTTCCATTGCCTGCTCCACTGCTGCTTGGATTCCAACTGGTGATATGTTCACCGTCTGCCCTGGCCAGTCTCTCCCTGTCTGGTACAGGTACTCCCACCACACTCCCCCCTCTCTCCCAAGCTTTCACTCGCCTCCAGCACACACGCACTGTTGGGACGAGTGACTCTGAACTTACAATGGCTAGCCCCAAGTCGTTATATTTTTTTTCTTGTGCTTTATGCTATTTGCCTCATGACTCTCCTTTCATGCTCTGTTGATTATGAACTTGCTTGTTTACCCAACCGTGGGACCGACTATGCTCGTTCCCACACTCAGGACTCTGACTCTCTATTGGTTACATGGACTCTTGGACTCTCCCATCCTATTCTAACCACCTCTCGTCGACTTTGTATTCATGTTACCTGATGAATTTGCTGTACAATATGATCTTTTTGCCATCTAATGCACATTCAAATGTCATAAATCATTGATTGTATTACTTCTGATGATACCTGGAAATGTCCATGTACACCCAGGCCCATCTACTGTTGCTAGCCCCAATTCTGACTTGTGATCTGATATCTCCTTCACTAATTTCTGCTCTCATAAAAGCCTGGGTTTTCTGCATGTTAATTTACACTAGAAGCTTATTACCTCAATTTTATCAACTGTGGGTTCACAGCTCTTATCCAGATGTGTTGGTCATTACTGAGACGTGGGTAAGAAAAAGTGTTTTGAACACTAATGTTAATCTTTCTGGTTATAACCTTTTTCGGCAAGACAGATCTTCCAAAGGTGGTGGAGTGGCAATCTTTACCAAGGAACACCTTCAATGCTCGGTTGTCTCCACCAAGTCTGTCCCCAAACAATTTGATTTGCTGGTTTTATGCATTAAACTTTCAAATAGCTCTTTGTTGACTATTGCTGGGTGCTATCGTCCAACATCAGCATTGGCCTGTACCCTACCTGCCCTAAGCTCTCTCCTGGCCACTTACTAAGTCTGAATTTGTTAGGTGTCCTACACCGGGACATGCTTAAACCACCTGACCAAGTCCTCAAGCAATGGGACTCCATAAATCTTTTTCAGATTATTACCAATCCCACAAGGCATGACTCCAAACACCCAGAAAAGGCTACTCTCATTGATGTTATCCTCACAAATAATCCTGATAGGTATCAGTCTAGTGTTTTCTGTAATAACCTTAGTATTCACTGTTTTACCACCTGTGTTCGTAATGACTGCTCAGTGAAACTACCTGTCCTGACTTGTCATAGACGCTTGCTAAAAAACTTTAATGAGCAATTCTTCCTTCATGACCTGGCCTCTGTAAATTGGTATAGAATCAGCTTGATCCCCTCTGTCGAAGACGCTTGGACCTTCTATTTTGATATTTTCAGTGGTATTTTTAACAAACGCCCCCATAAAGAAAATTAGAATTAAAAACAGATTCAGCCAAAAGTTGTCAAAAGTTTTGGAAAAAATTGTCAATAATCATCTGACTGGCTTTCTTGATGTAGTATTCTCTCTAGTATGCAATCTGGTTTCAGCTCAGGTTATGGATGTGTCACTGCAATCTTAAAGATCCTAAATTATGTCAACATTGCCATTGATTCTAAGCAATGTTGTGCTGCTATTTTTATTGACTTGGCCAAAGCTTTTGATACAGTAGACCATTCCATTCTTGTGGGCCGGCTAAGGAGTATTGGTGTGTCTGAGGGTTCTTTGGCCTGGTTTGCTAACTAAATCTCTCAAAGAGTGCAGTGTATAAAATCAGAATATCTGCTGTCTCTGTCACTGCCTGTCACTAGGGAGTACCCCAAGGCTCGATCCTAGGCCCCGCGCTCTTCTCAACAACAGCAGGAATCTCTCTCATCCATTTATATGCAGATGATACTGTCTTACACTCAGCTGGCCCCTCCCTGGATTTTGTGTTAAATGCTCTACAACAAAGTGTTCCTAGTCGCCAATAAGCTTTCTCTGCCCTTAACCTTGTTCTGAACACCTCCAAAACAAAGGTAATGTGGTTTGGTAAGAAGAATGCCCCTCTCCCCACAGGTGTGATTACTACCTCTGAGGGCTTAGAGCTTGAGGTAGTGACTTCATACAAGTACTTGGGAGTATGGCTAGACGGTACACTGTCCTTCTCTCAGCACATTTCCCAGCTGCAGGCTAAGGTTAAATCAAGACCTGGTTTCCTCTATCGTAATCGCTCCTTTTTCACCCCAGCTGCCAAACTAACCCTGATTCAGATGACCATCCTACCCATGCTAGAATACAGAGAAGTAATTTATATATCTGCAGGTAAGGGTGCTCTCGAGCGACTAGATGTTCTTTACCATTCGGTCATCAGATTTTCCACCAATGCTCCTTATAGGACACATCACTGCACTCTATTCTCCTCTATAAACTGGTTATCTGTGTACACCTGTCGCAAGACCCAGTGGTTGATGCTTATTTATAAAACTCTCTTAGGCCTCACTCCCCCCTATTTGAGATACCTATTGCAGCCCTCATCCTCCACATACAACACCTGTTCTGCCATTCACATTCTGTTAAAGGTCCCCAAAGCACACACATCCCTGGGTCGCTCCTCTTTTCAGTTCGCTGCAAGCTAGCGACTGGAACGAGCTGCAGCAAACATTAAAACTGGACAGTTTTATCTCCATCTCTACGTTTAAAGACTCAATCATGGACAATCTTACTGACAGCTGTGGCTGCTTAACGTGATGTATTGTTGTCTCTACCTTCTTGCCCTTTGTGCTGTTGTCTGTGCCCAATAATGTTTGTACCATGTTTTGTGTTGCTACTATGTTGTGCTGCTGCCATGTGTTGCTACCATGTTGTTGTCATGTTGTGTTGCTACCATGTTGTGTTGTTGTCTTAGGTCTCGTTTTATGTAGTGTTGTGATTTCGCTCTTGTTGTGATATGTGTTTTGTCCTATATTTATATATTTTACTTTATTTTTTTATTTTTAATCCCCGCCCCATCCCTGCAGAAGGCCTTTTGCCTTTTGGTAGGCCGTCATCGTAAATAAGATTTTTTTCTTAACTGACTTGCCTAGTTAAATAAAGGTTAAATAAAAACACAACATAAAAGAGGAAGAGGCGAAGCAAGAGCGTTTATGCAACATTTTTTCTTCCGTCCCTCTCCCCGCCCCGAACCAGGGACCCTCTGCACACATCAACAACAGCCACCCTCAAAGCATCATTACCCATCGCGCCACAAAAGCCACGGCCCTTGCAGGGCAAGGGGAACAACTACTTCAAGGTCTCAGAGCAAGTGACGTCCCCGATTGAAACGCTATTAGTGCACACCCCGCTAAGTAGCTAGCCATTTCACACCAGTTACATTTACTCCACCCAAAATCTGTCCAAGAAAATAAGTGAGGAATTTGTGTATTGAGGTCAAGGAGATTTTCGAATTTGGTCAACAAAAAATGTCATTGATAATTTGCTAAGTTTGGCTTATTTGGTCTAATATACGTTGTTTAATGGTTAGGCTGTTACGAATACACTGAAGTGGAAGCATCCTACTTTTTTAAAAACTACTTAATATTTGCCCTCTCATTGGCTAGGAAATGAATTTCCATTGATAGTGCAATGACTGCTCTATCCTGTCAATATAATATATAATCTTTGCTTAAGATGTGTAGGTCGTAGGCTTCGCCCCAGTCACTTGCTAGCCACACCCATAGTCACTCCGTTTGAGTAAGTAAGGGCAGAAGTAGAGAGGAAACCCTCTATTATGCCTTGTTTTGACTGTTGCTGCTAAGGAGACTTCCACATCCTGTCGGTCACACCCTCTCAGAGATCAGAGATCGGATTGGCTCACATTACAATGCTCTCTAGCTCCCTTCAGCTCTCAGGACACAACATGGTAAATCCTGTGACTTTTGTTTACTACTGAATCCATTAGCTGCTGGGTTTGACTTGACTGCCATCGTGTGGTTGTAATGTATAACACTGTACCAAAGGTTCTTATATCTAAACCAAGATCGTCCCACCCTTTCAAATGGGAACAAATGAGTCATCGTGGGCAGAGCCAAGCACGAGCTAGCAAGATCCTATTGGTGCATTCAAGCATATATTTGCATATTTCCGTTAGGGAACGCCTACTCTGTGATGTGTGTGTGTGCAATAACTCAATTAGTCGTTGCACTCCTTTGACTTTGGCAAAAGGTAAAGTCTACAAACGTCACTCCACTCTGTTCGTAACAGATTATAGTTTTGGGAACAGAAAACTGTATTGAGATCAAGTGTTTCATGGATTAGAACATTTGCAGAATGTCGGCCAGAATGTCTCGTTTCATCTTCTCCCACTGCCGGGCACTGGGCTTCCTTGGAAACACCAAGCGGATGCTTGACATTTTACATCCGGTGAAATATCTGTCTCATTGTTCTGTCTGCGACTGTACCATCAAAGACAGTACAGTATGAAGTTAGCCTAAAATTGCTTCTCCCGATGTCATGGCGATGTCGGCTGGCAAAGCTCATGCGTAGAAACACGTCGTTGGGTCTAACAGTCGTCTACTCCGATATAAAGTTTTCTTTACGAAAATGTGTCAATTTGTCACTTTCCCGAGATTGGAGTAATAACATCTTCAACTACTTAAGACATTGCCTTGAATGTATAACAGGTTGTGAACAAAAAAATTGGTCACTTCTCTCATTGACTTCTCAAACCCCAAACCCCGGCCTAGTCTGTTTCGCAAGTGTTCCCGGAAGTCTCCCGATATTCCTCCTCAGGGATTAGAAACTCTGTGGTGGCATGGTGCACATGTTTATTAGATTTTTTATTTAACCTTTATTTAACCTACTAGCGGCATTGCTCTCAAAAAGTCACAACATGGTATAATGTTTATATCATCACAATTCACATCTAGTTGGACCTCAATGAAGAATATGCTCATGTGAATATTGTGTAGGAGACACAGAGGGAATGCCAGGCCTTCATCTTCACTTTCATTCTGCTCAATAAGCTGTCAGATAAATACATCAGTTCCTCCTTCCTGTCTGACAGTAATCTACTGTAGCCAGAGAAAGGTTACCAGAGATAATTATGTGATAATGCCCTCGAAGCGGGTGTTTGGAGGATATAGTGGGACAGGTGTTGTTTGGCCCGAGACGATGTCGAGGCCCGGCAAACCGTGCCAATATATCTTCCAAACACCAGCTTCGAGGGCATTATCACTTTTATACAATGGGTTTCC
Organism: Oncorhynchus mykiss; assembly: GCF_057628025.1. Classification (NCBI taxonomy): domain Eukaryota; kingdom Metazoa; phylum Chordata; class Actinopteri; order Salmoniformes; family Salmonidae; genus Oncorhynchus; species Oncorhynchus mykiss. Next base: position 37,986,664 of record NC_143026.1, on the reverse strand, counting down.
AACAAATAATGATTGATATGTTTTCATTAAAAACATTATTTTGATTAATTAATCATACTTTTTCATGCTTCCACAAAATACAGTCCCTGACACAAATCTAGGGTTGTTGGAGACGCGACCCAGACGTTCAGCATTTTTGTTCTGTATCTATGGACGTGACCCAGTCGTTCAGTCTTTTTGTTCTGTATCACTATTCACTCGTTGTATAATAAAGAATAAAAGTGTTCCAACACTCTGTATAACACTTTTTTTTCTCTCACTGTCATCTGTGTTGTTCTTTGTAATCTACCATAGATGTGTGTGTGTGTGTGTTTACCAACTACAAAGCTAGAGAACATGTTCCACGCTGGCACAGCTGTGATACATGATGCACTGTACACTACAATGTTGTGTAAGAAACACTAGCACATCTGCAAATCATGGAGGGAAACCCATTTCACCCCCTCACTCTGTCGGCCCTGTGTGTCATCCTCATTCTGTCTTAATATCCATCCCCTGAAACCCACCAACTCCCAATCTTCACTGAATACAGATTCAGTATAGAGAAATGATTTGAACCACAGGAGCATGCAATAAATTCTCAGTGGGTGAACTTGCACATTAAATGTCACTCTATGATGGTATCTAACTGAACCTGATTTACATTTCTATGTCCCCATGCACCCCACCGAAGCTATTATAATAAAGCTTTGTAGGTGCATGTGTGGTGCGCTGGTTGGAGTACAATGTTTATTATACAATGCTTGAATGCCATGGAACATTGAGTAATGTTGCACAGCAGTGGAACAATAGCTCTGCATACTGTCTCGACCATCTGCTGCAGTCTGTGCTTGCTTGCCAGAGACAGATTGTGTCTGCCCTGCCTGTTATCACAGCAATGTCTGAAGGCTAGAATCACTTCTGGAATGGAGAGATACCAAGGTCTCTAGACTCTAGAGAGCAACACAAACAGAAATAAAACATCAGATACTATTCAAATCATAGGAAAATATTTGAACTTTGTATCTTTTTCTCCTTCAACACAACTTGGCAAAACATTGGCAATGACTGCTTATATTCCTTTTTAGAAGTGGAGCCATCATATCATGTCCTTTCCAAATTGCATGAATGTCTTAGGTTATGTAAATTTCCGTGTGAGACATCCTATGTTAATTTTGACCTCAAGGGGGCATCATAAGCCACAGATGATAATGTCACATGCATCCTACCATTGTCACTTTTGCGTGAATGGTTGGGCGAATTATAATTTGCAGTCTCATGGTTTGCACAGTCTATAGACTGCTTTTAATTGTCATAGTTATTGGCTAGCCGGAGCATCCTAAATGCATGTAAAAGAAAGTTCGATGTTCCTAACAGGCTGGACATTTTTGTGGAATGAGCTAACATTTAGGGTCAGAAAATCATGTGTTATGGGAGATTTAATCTATTAACCAACTAATTGGTTCCATTGACCAGTTGCATAAGCAGGCTTATTTTAACTTTCAAACTTACATAACAATCTCTACTAAGTGGCTAGGCACCTGGTACACACATGTATCAACAAAAGACAACAGGAGGGAAAGACTAGAAACATCTGTGTATGTGTAACTCATTGTTACCTCATTCATTATGCCAACTCCAGATGATCAGGTTGGACACCTCAAGTTGGACACTGAGGTTTGACCCCTCTATAATGCTTCAGTGCTGTTAATGTAACCAATGTGAAATGGCTAGCTAGTTAGCGGTGGTGCGCACTAATAGCGTTTCAATCGGTGACATCACTCGCTCTGAGACCTTGAAGTAGTTGTTTCTCTTGCTCTGCAAGGGCCGTGGCTTTTGTGGAGCGATGGGTAACGATGCTTCTAGGTTGACTGTTGACTGTTGTCTGTGTGCAGAGGGTCCCTGGTTCGAGGAGAGGGACGGAAGATAAACTGTTACATTAATGTTACTGTATTACAGAATGTTTTTTTCATTCACGGGACAGGTAACATGAATCCTGCAACAGAAAACCAAAAAAAACATTGCATGCTTTACACATCAATGTGAAAACAACTACATACAGACCTTTATTTGTTCATTTTTCATTTATTGTTCACCTTTTCATTAATTAAACAACTTCTTATGGCTAGCGGAACCCCTCGACAACATTCCGCTGGAAAGGCAGAGCACGAATTTAAAAAATATTTTTTAGAGCTATGTAACTTTCATACATTAACAAGTGCAATACACCAAATGAAACATAAACTTCTTGTTAATCTACCCATTGTGTCCGAATTCAAAAAGGCTTTACAGCGAGAGCACAACATATGATTATGTTAGGTCAGAGCCTAGTCACAAAAACACACAGCCATTTTCCAGCCATAGAGAGGAGTCACAAAAAGCATAAATAGAGATCAAATGAATCACTAACCTTAGATGATCTTCATCAGATGACGCTTATAGGACTTCATGTTACACAATACATGTATGTTTTGTTCGATAAAGTGTATATTTATATAAAAAAATCTCAGTTTACATTGGCGCATTACGTTCAGTAATGTTTTGCTTCCAAAACATCCGGTGATTTTGCAGAGCCACATCAATTTACAGAAATAGTCATCATAAACTTTAATATTTTTTATTTATTTTTATTTTACCTTTATTTAACCAGGTAGGCAAGTTGAGAACAAGTTCTCATTTACAATTGCGACCTGGCCAAGATAAAGCAAAGCAGTTCGACAGATACAACGACACAGAGTTACACATGGAGTAAAACAAACATACAGTCAATAATACAGTATAAACAAGTCTATATACAATGTGAGCAAATGAGGTGAGAAGGGAGGTAAAGGCAAAAAAGGCCATGGTGGCAAGGTAAATACAATATAGCAAGTAAAACACTGGAATGGTAGTTTTGCAATGGAAGAATGTGCAAAGTAGAAATAAAAATAATGGAGTGCAAAAGAGCAAAATAAATAAATCAATTAAATACAGTTGGGAAAGAGGTAGTTGTTTGGGCTAAATTATAGGTGGGCTATGTACAGGTGCAGTAATCTGTGAGCTGCTCTGACAGTTGGTGCTTAAAGCTAGTGAGGGAGATAAGTGTTTCCAGTTTCAGAGATTTTTGTAGTTCGTTCCAGTCATTGGGAGCAGAGAACTGGAAAGAGAGGCGGCCAAAGAAAGAATTGGTTTTGGGGGTGACTAGAGAGATATACCTGCTGGAGCGTGTGCTACAGGTGGGAGATGCTATGGTGACCAGCGAGCTGAGATAAGGGGGGACTTTACCTAGCAGGGTCTTGTAGATGACATGGAGCCAGTGGGTTTGGCGACAAGTATGAAGCGAGGGCCAGCCAACCAGAGCGTACAGGTCGCAATATAAGATACAAGTGTTATGCACAGAATTAGAGATATACTTCTCCTTAATGCAACCGCTGTGTCAGTTTTCAAAAAAACTTTACGGAAAAGGCAAACCATGCAATAATCTGAGTACAGCGCTCAGACAACAAATTAAGCCATACAGATATCCGCCATGTTGGAGTCAACAGAAGTCAGAAATAGCATTATAAATATTCACTTACCTTTGATGAGCTTCATCGGAATGCACTCCCAGGAATCCCAGTTCCACAATACATTTTGATTTGTTCGATAAAGTCCATCATTTATGTCCAAATACCTCCTTTTTGTTTGCACGTTTAGCCCAGTAATCCAAATGCTCAATGCGCGATCGCTTAGTTCAGACGAAAAGTCCAAAAAATTATATTACAGTTCGTAGAAACATGTCAAACGAAGTATAGAATCAATCTTTAGGATGTTTTTATCATAAATCTACAATAATTTTCAAACCGGAGAATTCCTTTGTCTTCAGAAATGCAATGGAACTCAAGCTAACTCTCACGTGAACGCACATGACCAGCTCGTGGCACTCTGACAGACCACGGACTCAATTCCCTCTCATTCCCCCCTCCTTCACAGTAGAAGCATTAAAAAAGGTTCTAAAGACTGTTGACATCTAGTGGAAGCCTTAGGAAGTGCAATTTGACCCCATAAACACTGTATATTCGATAGGCAAAGAGTTGAAAAATTACAAACCTCAGATTTCCCACTTCCTGGTTGGATTTTTCTCAGGTTTTTGCCTGCCATATGAGTTCTGTTATACTCACAGACATCATTCAAACAGTTTTAGAAACTTCAGTGTTGTCTATCCAGATCTACCAATAATATGCATATATTAGCAACTGGAACTGAGTAACAGGCAGTTTACTCTGGGCATGCTTTTCATCCAAACGTGAAAATGCTGCCCCCTATCCCAAACATTAAATCGTTTGGTGATACAGTATCTGAACGGCATATTATTTGATAATCTACATTAACATCTGATTTCAGATACACACAGATATGACAGTTGAGGCAACAACAACTGAACTGAAATTATAACTCAACAAAACACTGCTTATCATTTGACAAAGCATGAGCTCCATCTTCTCATCAATACCCTAAAAGATTAGACATTTCCCTTTCTAAAAAAAGTTTATTTGCATTAAGATAACATGTTGATAGACCTTCTCTCAAACTATTATCAGCGACAAACATTGCAAAACTCAGGAATAACATGCACAGGACTTTTCTCATTGGCATGATTTATTCCTTAAGCAAATTGGAGAACATCTGAATGAGACTCTGTCATTATATCATACTACCTAAAACACATGGTTTTCAGACACATACGAACACGTGAACAAATCACATGACCAGAGAATCTTGTTTCTCATGGTCTGAAAGTCCTTTTAGGTGCCTTTTGGCAAAGTCCAAGCGAGCTGTCATGTGCCTTTTACTGAGGAGTGGCTTCCTCTTGTTCAGTTTGGCTGGGCAGCCAGCTGGTGGTTCCAAACCTATTCCATTTAATTATGATGGAGGCCACTGTGCCTCGACACAATCCTTTCTCTGAGCTTTAAGGACAATCCCTTCAACCTCATGGCTTGGTTTTTGCTCTGACATGCACTGTCAACTGTTGGACCGTACATAGACAGGTGTGTGTCTTTCAAAATCATGTCCAATCAATTGAATTCACCACACATGGAATCCAATCAAGTTGTAGAAACATCTCAAGGATGATCAATGGAAACAGGATGTGCCTGAGCTCAATTTCGAGTCTCACAGCAAAGGGTCTGAATACTTATGTAAATAAGGTATTTGTGTATTTTGTATAAATTGGCAAACATGTCTAAAACTGTTTTTTGCTTTGCCATTATGGAGTACTGTGTGTAGATTGATGTGAAAAATGTAATCAGTTTTATAATTTTTTTATTTTATTTTTTAATAACTTTATTTAACCAGGTAGGCCAGTTGAGAACAGGTTCTCATTTACTACTGCGACCTGGCCAAGATAAAGCAAAGTAATGCAACAAAAACAACGACACAGAGTTACACATGGGATAAACAATCATACAGTCAATAACACAATAGAAAAATCGGTATACAGTGTGTGCAAATGAAGTAAGGAGGTAAGGCAATAAATAGGCCATAGTGGCGAAGTAATTACAATTTAGCAATTAACACTGGAGTGACAGATGAGGATGTGCAAGTAGAAATACCAGTGTGCAAAAAAGAACAGAAAAACAAAAACAAATATGGGATGAGGTAGGTAGTTGGTTGGATAGGCTATTTACAGATGGGATGTGTACAGCTGCAGCGATCGGTAAGCTGCTCTGACAGCTGATGCTTAAAGTTAGAGAGGGAGATATAAGCCTCCAACTTCAGTGATCTTTGCAATTTGTTCCCGTCATTGGCAGCAGAGAACTGGAAGGAAAGGCAGCCAAAGGAGGTGTTGGCTTTGGGGATGACCAGTGAAATATACAGTGCCTTGCGAAAGTATTCGGCCCCCTTGAACTTTGCGACCTTTTGCCACATTTCAGGCTTCAAACATAAAGATATAAAACTGTATTATTTTGTGAAGAATCAACAACAAGTGGGACACAATCATGAAGTGGAACGACATTTATTGGATATTTCAAACTTTTTTAACGAATCAAAAACTGAAAAATTGGGCGTGCAAAATTATTCAGCCCCCTTAAGTTAATACTTTGTAGCGCCACCTTTTGCTGCGATTACAGCTGTAAGTCGCTTGGGGTATGTCTCTATCAGTTTTGCACATCGAGAGACTGACATTTTTTCCCATTCCTCCTTGCAAAACAGCTCGAGCTCAGTGAGGTTGGATGGAGAGCATTTGTGAACAGCAGTTTTCAGTTCTTTCCACAGATTCTCGATTGGATTCAGGTCTGGACTTTGACTTGGCCATTCTAACACCTGGATATGTTTATTTTTGAACCATTCCATTGTAGATTTTGCTTTATGTTTTGGATCATTGTCTTGTTGGAAGACAAATCTCCGTCCCAGTCTCAGGTCTTTTGCAGACTCCATCAGGTTTTCTTCCAGAATGGTCCTGTATTTGGCTCCATCCATCTTCCCATCAATTTTAACCATCTTCCCTGTCCCTGCTGAAGAAAAGCAGGCCCAAACCATGATGCTGCCACCACCATGTTTGACAGTGGGGATGGTGTGTTCAGCTGTGTTGCTTTTACGCCAAACATAACGTTTTGCATTGTTGCCAAAAAGTTCAATTTTGGTTTCATCTGACCAGAGCACCTTCTTCCACATGTTTGGTGTGTCTCCCAGGTGGCTTGTGGCAAACTTTAAACAACACTTTTTATGGATATCTTTAAGAAATGGCTTTCTTCTTGCCACTCTTCCATAAAGGCCAGATTCGTGCAATATACGACTGATTGTTGTCCTATGGACAGAGTCTCCCACCTCAGCTGTAGATCTCTGCAGTTCATCCAGAGTGATCATGGGCCTCTTGGCTGCATCTTTGATCAGTCTTCTCCTTGTATGAGCTGAAAGTTTAGAGGGACGGCCAGGTCTTGGTAGATTTGCAGTGGTCTGATACTCCTTCATTTCAATATTATCGCTTGCACAGTGCTCCTTGGGATGTTTAAAGCTTGGGAAATCTTTTTGTATCCAAATCCGGCTTTAAACTTCTTCACAACAGTATCTCGGACCTGCCTGGTGTGTTCCTTGTTCTTCATGATGCTCTCTGCGCTTTTAACGGACCTCTGAGGCTATCACAGTGCAGGTGCATTTATACGGAGACTTGATTACACACAGGTGGATTGTATTTATCATCATTAGTCATTTAGGTCAACATTGGATCATTCAGAGATCCTCACTGGAGAGAGTTTGCTGCACTGAAAGTAAAGGGGCTGAATAATTTTGCACGCCCAATTTTTCAGTTTTTGATTTGTTAAAAAAGTTTGAAATATCCAATAAATGTCGTTCCACTTCATGATTGTGTCCCACTTGTTGTTGATTCTTCACAAAAAAAATACAGTTTTATATCTTTATGTTTGAAGACTGAAATGTGGCAAAAGGTCGCAAAGTTCAAGGGGGCCGAATACTTTCGCAAGGCACTGTAGCTGCTGGAGCACGTGCTACAGGTGGGTGTTGCTATGGTGACCAGTGAGCTGAGATAAGGCGGAGCTTTACCTAGCAAAGACTTATAGATGACCTGGAGCCAGTGGGTTTGGCGACGAATATGTATCGAGGACCAGCCAATGAGAACATACAGGTCGCAGTGGTGGGTAGTATATGGGGATCTGGTGACAAAACAGATGGCACTGTGATAGACTGCAGCCAATTTGCTGAGTAGTGTTGGAGGCTATTTTGTAAATTACATCGCCGAAGTCAAGGATCGGTAGGATAGTCAGTTTTACGAGGGCATGTTTGGCAGTATGAGTGAAGGAGGCCTTGTTGCGAAATAGGAAGCCGATTCTAGATTTCATTTTGGATTGGAGATGCTTGATGTGACTCTGGAAGGAGAGTTTATAGTCTAGCCAGATACCTAGGTATTTATAGTTGTAAGCATATTCTAAGTCAGAACCGTTCAGAGTAGTGATGCTCGTCGGGCAGGTGCGTGCAGCGATCAGTTGAAGAGCATGCATTTTGTTTTACTAGCATTTAAGAGCAGTTGGAGGCCACGGAAGGAGCGTTGTATGGCATTGAAGGTCGTTTGGAGGTTTGTTAACAGTGTCCAAAGAAGGGCCAGATGTATACAGAACGGTGTCGTATGCGTAGAGGTGGATCAAAGAATCACCCGCAGCAAGATCGACATCATTGATAGAAACAGAGAAAAGAGTCAGCCCGAGAATTGAACCCTGTGGCACCCCCATAGAGACTGCCAGAGGTCGGGACAACAGGCCCTTCGATTTGACACACTGAACTCTATCTGAGAAGTAGTTGATGAACCAGGCGAGGCAGTCATTAGAGAAACCAAGGCTGTTGAGTCTGCCGATAAGAATACAGTGATTGACAGAGTCGAAAGCCTTGGCCAGGTCGATGAAGATGGGGGCACAGTGCTGTCTTTTATTGATGGCGGTTATGATATCGTTTCAGACCTTGAAGGTTGCTGAGGTGCACCCATGACCAGCTCGGAAACTGGATTACACAGCGGAAAAGGTACGGTGGGATTCAAAATTGTTGGTTAGGGTTAATCTCAGACGATATGAAAGAGAGGTTGAACAAACTAGCAATAGGGGTTGCAACAATGGTGGTGGATCATTTTAGGAAGAGATGGTCCAGATCGTCTAGCCCAGCTGATTTGGGCCAGTTGCTGCGGGGGGTGCAGAGCTGTTGGCCAGGGTTGGGGTAGCCAGGTGGAATGCATGGCCAGCCGTAGAGAAATGCTTATCGAAATTCTCGATTATCGTGGATTTAATCAGTGATGACAGTGTTTCCTAGCCTCAGTGCGGCGGGCAGCTGGGAGGAGGTGCTCTTATTCTCCATGGACTTTAGTGTCCCAAAACATTTTGGAAATAGAATAAGGCTGTAACGTAACAAAATGTGGAAAAGGGGTCCGAGAATGCACTGTATCTGATGTAGTATACAATTTTCAGGGACCACTATTAACTTGTGTGCTCTACTTTCAGAACTACTGGCTAAAAATGATACATTTACGTAATTTGGCAGACACTCCTATCCAGAGCAACTTACAGTTGTGAGTGGAAACATTTGTCATACTTGTCCTCCGTAGGAATCAAACCCACAACCCTGGCGTTGCAAGCGCCATGCTCTACCAACTGAGCCACACAGGACCATGTACATACTGTTAAGTACCAGAGAATCTCTAAACAGGCAACTCTATTTTGACAAAACTGTTTCTGAACATGAAATGAAACAAAGACAATGGACACATTAAAGAGGAGCCTAAATAAATCCAGACAAAATCTGTAGTCAAATACAGTTTAATACAACCACTCAATAAGTTATTTACAGAAAAAATACCACCGAATACAGTGCCTTGCAAAAGTATTCACCCCCTAGGCATTTTTTATATTTTGTTGCATTACAACCTATGATCTAAATGGATTTTTATTTGGATTTCATGTAATGGACATACACAAAATAGCGTTAAAAAAAAAAAGTTTTTTTAAATAAAAAAAATAAAAAAACATTAAAAATGGAAAAGTGGTGCATGCATATGTATTCACCCCCTTTGCTATAAAGACCCTAAATAAGATCTGGTGCAACCAATTACCTTCAGAAGTAACATAATTTAAATAAAGTCCACCTGTGTGCAAGCTAAGTGTCACATGATCTCAGTAATATATATATATATATATATACACACACACACACACACACCTGTTTTGAAAGGCCCCAGAGTCTGCAACACCACTAAGCAAGCACCATGAAGACCAAGGAGCTCTCCAAACAGGTCAGGGACAAAGTCGTAGAGAAGTACAGATCAGGGTTGAGTTATAAAAAGATATCCAAAACTTTGAACATCCCACGGAGCACCATTAAATCCATTATAAAAAAATTGAAAGAATATGGCACCACAACAAACCTGCCAAGAGAGGGCCGCCCACCAAAAATCCCAGACCAAGCAAGGAGGGCATTAATCAGAGAGGCAAAAAAGAGACCAAAGATAACATTGAAGGAGCTGCAAAGCTCCACAGCTGAGATTAGAGTATCTGTCCATAGGACCACTTTAAGCCGTACACTCCACGGAGCTGGGCTTTACAGAAGAGTGTCCAGAAAAGCCATTGCTTGAAGAAAAAAAATAAGAAAACAGGTTTGGTGTTCGCCAAAAGGCATGTGGGAGACTCCACAAACAAATATAAGGTACTCTGGTTAGATGAGACTAAAATTGAGCTTTTTGGTCATCAAGGAAAACACTATGTCTGAATCAAACCCAACACCTCATCGCCCCGAGAACACCATCCCCACAGTGAAGCATGGTGGTGGCAGCATCATGCTGTGTTTTTTTTCTCCATCAGTAGGAATGGGAAATTGGTCAGAATTGAAGAATGGATGGCGCTAAATACAGGGAAATTCTTAAGGGAAACCTGTTTCAGTCTTCAAGAGATTTGAGACTGGGACATAGGTTCACCTTCCAGCAGGACAATGACCCTAAGCATACCGATAAAGCAACACTTAGTGGTTTAAAGGGAAACATTTAAATGTCTTGGAATGGCCTAGTCAAAGCCCAGACCTCAATCCAATTGAGAATCTGTGGTAACTTAAAGATTGCTGTACACCAGCGGAACCCATCCAACTTGAAGGAGCTGGAGCAGTTTTGCCTTGAAGAATGGGCAAAAATCCCAGTGGCTAGATGTGCCAAGCTTATAGAGACATACCCCAAGAGACTTCAAACTCTAATTGCTGCAAAAGGTGGCTCTAAAAAGTATTGACTTTGGGGGGGTGAATAGTTATGCACGATCAAGTGTTACATTTTTTGGTCATATTTCTTGTTTGTTTCACAAGAAAAAAAATGTTGCATCTTCAAAGTGGTAGGCATGTTGTGTAAATCAAATGATACAAACCCACCCCCCAAAAATATATTTTAATTCCAGGTTATAAGGCAACAAAATAGGAAAAATGCCAAGGGGGTGAATACTTTCGCAAGCCACTGTAAGCCACTAAACCATGACAAAAGCAGTGGATAAGGATCATGGTATATAATAAGGACACTTTCAACAGCAATAAATAGAGCAAAAGGAAGGTAGAGGGACACTTGGCATTAGGATAATATCTCAGTACTAGACACACCTACCTACAGTACATTCTAAAGCCAGAGGGGTAAACCCTAACTTCCACTTACTGGAAGTCAAATTTTCACTTTAGTCTCCCATTGACATCAGTGCATGACTATGTGACAATTCCAATTAAGTGGCAGTTCGGGTTCCTCCATTGTGACCAGGGCAGGTTCAGTTAAGACACTGGAATGTTTTAAAGGGGCAGAGTGCTGGTGTGCCAGTCAGTCAGCTCAGTCAGTACACAGGCTTGTAGAGGATCTGTCCGTTGAGCAGCCTGCGTTTGAGCTCCTTCCACAACAGGCTGCGCTCCCTCTGGGATCCCTTCATGAAGCCCCTGTTCTCCAGAGCACGGCGAGACAGGTAGGGGATGACCTCGTTGACTGGGCCGTAGGGGACGTACTTGTACACTGGGAATCCAGCCTGGCCTATTCTCAGAGACGGAGAGGGAGTGTGAAACATGTTACGTGACTGGAGAAGCTACAACAACAGGCAATATGTTTCACCCGTGCACAAAAAACATTAGTTATTTTTGTCTAAACGTTTTAGTTTCTAAACTAATTTTGCAAAACAATAGAAAGCAATATTATATATAACAACCAAATGTGTAAGGAGAACTATGGTATGGTATAAGGTGACTGAGTGAGATCCTGACGTTGTTTGTTTCGCAGTCATCTATAGTTGAGTCTGTGGTATGGAGGCCTAAAGGAGGCTTGCCTTCAAGAACTCTGAAGATTTCTCTCAGAAGATTCCTAACCAAAATGCCAATCAATAAATCTTAATCTCCAATAAACCCATTGACTATACAGCAACAATCTACAGTACCGTGTTGATATTATTGTACCTAGAGGGAAGCTTATCTGGTCACACATGCCGAGCAGCTGTCCAAAATAGACCTTTTTCTCAGTGGGGGACAGACCCATCTCGTTCATCCTGCCAAAACAACACAGACGGGTTGCAAATATTCAAAAACATAACACTGCTCAATAATAAACATCACCTCACTGACATAAGCATTTATATAATACATTTGCTTTCTATGAAGTTGTGTCACTATTGTTTTGGTGTTTTGTGTAACAACATGTATGTGCGAATTCACTAGCTGATGCACGTCCTACCCTAAACGAGTCTAGCTGCCTCTTGATTGAATAAAGCCCAGAGGCTGGCCTTACTTTCCCAGGGTGAATTTGACAGTGTCCTCGTTGTGTGACGCCACCATGACATTAGCCTTTCTGTTGTGGTCGATCTCCTCCAACACAAACTCTAAACACCTTCAGAGGATCAGGGAAGAGACAATGAACTTCAGCTAATCCAGTGATCTGATATAATGACTTCATCACATAATGCATATCCCTATTCAAACAAGTAAATACCAAGTTACTAAAGTCACACAGAACACCACTGGGAGTAGGGTGAAGTTGATCTTAGGTCAGTTTAGCATTTTCCACACTAATGGTTAAGGTTAAAATTGGGGGTGGGAAGCTGATCCTAGATCTGTACCTAGGGGCAACTTCACACCGGAGCACATTTATGGGCCTTACTTGTGGTACATTCTATTGGTGGCCTCGTAATCTGGGTTGATGGGGTCCTCATAACCGATTTCCTCCGCTCTGCTCCTCTCCTGGTACATGTAGGCGCCGCGAACCAGCTTGGCCCCAAAGTACCAGCCCTCACGCCGGGACAGCTCCACGTCCACAGACACATTGTCATACGCTTCCTGTAGAAGTCATAATAGGTCACACAATTATATAACGCTACGGTTAACAACACAAATCACCCGAGTGTCCATTACATCTCTTATAAAGGGTAAATGAGGAACACAGTCATGTTATTTTTGTTTAATATGTTCATATCAGATTTATGTGTACACACCTTATCATAAAACTACAAAGATGCAGCATAAACATGGATATAGCAGGTTTAAAAGGTTTATATAGTAGGTTGGTCTTTTATAGGTTAAATATGGAAGGCTTTTATGGGTTAACTATGAAAGGGCTTATGAAATCTGTTTTCCTCTATTCCTAGGGGCATGACAAGTCCATACACAGACAGATGGCCTCCCGACGCTACATAATCTATGAGATTGTACATGTAGTCCCAACAGTCCGGAGCTTGACAAAAATGCAAGGAACATGTTTCCACATGAAGATGAACAACAACCAGAGATGGGAGGGGGGTTGAGGACGGTGTCAAGGACTCACCTTGAGGTAGCACTGGTAGGTATTAAAGATGATGGGCTTCTCTCTGTTGAAGATCCTCTGCATCTCCAGGGTCAGTCTGCTGATGGCCGGCTGAAAGTATGTCTGCTCAGCGTCCACCATCAGCCTCACCCCATTGTCCACTGCATGCTGGGATATGAAAAGCAACAACAGCCTTGTGTTAACCTCCGCTGATAGTCAGCTTTAACCCTAGGTACCTCCTGGGATACAAATGGTGCTTTACTTCAACACAAAAGTGAAGCCATTTGTCTGGATCACTTGAAACATTTCAGTGGTCATGTTATGCCTTCTTTTCTGTTGCTGAGCATTTGGAGGCACTTGGCCACTGCCATCTACTGTTTTTTTTTTTTTTTTTTTTTTTTTACCTTTATTTAACTAGGCAAGTCAGTTAAGAACAAATTCTTATTTTCAATGACGGCCTAGGAACAGTGGGTTAACTGCCTGTTCAGGGGCAGAACGACAGATTTGTAGCTTGTCAGCTCGGGGGTTTGAACTTGCAACCTCCCGGTTACTAGTCCAACACTCTAACCACTAGTCTACCCTGCCGCCCCATTGTTGCCTTTAGTACAGCCATGATAACGTAATATCTAGGGACCAAGCTATTACTTTTATCTATAGAGACTCACTTCAGAGCAAACAGACTCTGGATACAACACGTCATAGAAGTAGACTCTTGCTCCTATTGGAGGAGGGCAATTATAATTCAAACAGAGGGGGCTGAAACCTTTCCCAACAATGACGACATTTCTGAAGTTGCGTTATTCTTTTTTGAAGTTAGTAAATCTGACAAACAAAACTATTGACAAAAGGTTTATTTCCAATAAACTAACGTACGGCCTGGCCTGCTCACTGAGGTTTCTCGTAAAATGTGAGATTAACTGCATCCCATGATCCAATTCATATGTAAACAGCTGGGTCAATATACGGTCGTTAACCAACGGTTGAATTGTAAAACCATGTTTGGCAACAGTGCCCTATACTGAACTCTAGAATCGCATTACCTTTGCCAGAACATCCACTCTCTGCAGCATCCTCTTCATCTGTTTCTCCTCTTCAACAGTGAACTTCCTCAACAGAGGCTCCAGCTGACCATTCTAGAAGACCAGCGGAAACACACATTTCATTAAGAGTAAACTTTGACTTGAACTACAAAATGCATTAATGTATGCATGCATATAATGTATGTACACTCTGCATGGATGGATGGACTTGTGCTTTGAGTTTCTGTGTACAAACAAATTCAGCTGGATAGCATTGGCTGCATGTTAAATATTGTAAGGATATGTATGTAAATGTGTAATATGTGGCTAGCTCACCTCAACGTTGGGAATGACGAGCAAGTTTGAGATCTTTGTTCTGTCGTTGATCAAGCTATTCCAGTCCAGGAGGTCTATTGTTCTGGAGAACATGATGAAAATGGCAGATTCAAAGTCAAGTCCAGTCCTATACACACATCCTTTCCATTTTATAGTAGATAGACTTTGTGCTCATGATGCATTCCAGGTGAGTTTAACCTCTTACCCTGATGAGCCCAGTTTCTCTCCAGTAAACCAGTTCTCAATGTCGTCTTTATTTCCAACACCCAGCTTAGTCAAACTCTCCTACGGGAAACAACATTTTTTTATAATTTCAATAACTAGCCTAATACTGATGAAACATTAAGGATAGAAGGAATTACTAGCATTTTTTCCCCCACAGGTGTTTTTGTCTCAAAGAAACCATACAGGCTGTCACAGAAATAAAGTCTGTTAGCGTTAGGGAGTCTTTTCAGTAGCTGGGAATCTGCTTTTTAAGCTGGGAATCTGCTTTTTAAGCTGGGAATCTGCTTGACCGCAGTCACATCTCTACTGTGAGTGTTGCTCCAGGCGATACGCACCTTCAGCTGTTCCAGTTCCAGTTTCTGCTCCAGTGCATCCATGCCAGACTTCCCCTGCTGTGCTGCTAGGAGGTTGAAGAACCTCCTCCATTTCACCAGCACCTCTGAGAACTGGAGCTGGAGAGGGGAGAAGCAGAAAGGGCACCATTTTATACAAATAAATCTGGACTGTCACGATCACTGCCAATGTTAAATCAAGGGCTAAAAAGGGGCGTCTAACAGCCAGTGTCTTACACACCAGAAACTGTGGGCGGCCCAGGGCAGTCATCTTAACGGCAGAAAATCCATCTACAGAGGCCCCCCCTGAGAGGAATAATGAAGATACAACATAATATTTAGTGCAGCAACATAATATTTAGTGCAGCAACAACACCATTGATAAACAGATCATAAGAAGCATGATAGAAGAACATCTGCAATGAGTTTGACCTTTCAAGGATTGTTAGGTTGACCTTTCAAAGACGTTTAGAAAAATAGCATGAATTGATGCAGTCACTGCATTTTTATTGTGTGCTCGCCTGATGCTTTGATGCAGTTCAGGAAGGTCTCCATCTGGGCATCACACTTGGCCTCGTCAGCATAGAAGTAGGTCCTGGCACTGACCACGCCCCCACGACGGTCCCCAAACTGACGGTGGGCCTTGTACTTCTTCTCACGGTGGTCAACGCCTACAGTCAGAAGACAACATGAGACGTCTATCTAGGAGACCAGACTTTCTTCTAGACTAGAGTAGTCACACCGGCCACTGGGAGAAAAGGACAGGAGTAGCCTAGTGTCAATAGGAATGACCCACACCACCGCCGCCTAAATCATCTACCGCGGGCCTAATTTGGCACAGATACCTGAAGATCTTTTTCTTTAGAACGTGTGGCAACAGTGACATCAGTCTTAGCATATATCAGCATAAACACATGCATGAGCAGGACTGTGCTTCTTTTCACTGACTCATACGCATACCATCCCATTTTTGGAAATGTGGACAATTCGTCAAACGAAGTCAAAGAAAATAGATGTTTAGATATCTAGTGCCTCTCAGAAAAAATACACGGGGGGAGAGTTACATACATTTAAGTCCAGGGCCCCAAAACATGCAACACATGACATGAACCAGGGTTTCAGCTTCTCCCTAACTTAACATGCATATCTGCCCTTTTTAACCCCTCTCCTAGCCTCCAGAGTAAATCCAGATGAAACCACTTGCCTCAATCATGCAAACTCTCATGTCACCTGCTATAAGAGTCCTATATCAACCCTTAAATGACCGCTGGCATAGACCCAGGAGGTTAGCATTCAGACACACGGCTGAAGTAACAGACATTCTGGCAACGTGACCCCCGCTGCTTTCACTCCCCCCACATCCACCAACCAGATTGCTTGATGCACCAGAAATAAATAAAAAAAGTCTGTCAAGTAGTAACATTTACTGTAGTCATGTTCCTGCATTACAAAGTGTTCTCCAGCTGGCACTGCAACAAATTAAGTACACATTAAAAACAAGTCCATCATAAAGTACTGTAAATGACAACTTTTGACATTCCGCCAGCAAATACACACCTGGACTTTCTTTCTCAGCTTCAGACACACAGGAGCTGAAACAGATGAAACATCAAATGAACACTATTAGGTCTAATATCAATGCTGGTCTGCCACCTCTACTATAACAGCAAATGATAACTGTAAATGTGTTCAGGTGTTTAGTACCATATAAGATGTTGGACATCATGCTGAAGTACGTAGATAAGGTGTAAGATGAGGTTTTCAAATGCATTAGGAGTTTGAATTTCATAACTGAAGGTCATGCGCTAAAGATGATCACGTCGTGTGACAGGCTCCCCATGCAGGAGCTGTTAATATCAGTTTGAGCACGGCGTTTTACAACCTATCCAGTGTGTGTGCCAATATGTTGACAGTGCTATAAATGGTACGCTTGGCAGCACAGGGGGCCTAACGTTAGGTAGAAGTACAAATGTCCTGCTATTTGATCCCTTGTGCTGTTGTGGACTTCTGATAACAGAGTGCTGACTGTGAGTCACAAGGGGGGCTGTTTCAAAACCTCAGTGCATCACACATGGCCTAGGTTAATCCAGTCTAGATCCACCACTCTAAAACCCAAGCTTGAATAAAATGAAGGATATTGAGCGCTCATTAGCACATTACTGAATTGATCTCCTTGAGCTATTTGTTGTCTCAGTGGCTGCGTTGCTCAATGTTATTAGGGCTGGGAATTGCCAGGGACCTCACGATACGATCGCGATACTTTAGGTGCCGATACAATATGTATTGCGATTCTCACAATTCTATATGTATTGCCATTCGATACTGTGATTTGCTGTCCCAAGCATATTGCTCACTATATGTCTGCTGCAGAGGAACAAGAAAACCTGTTTTCTCATGCTCTTTGATCAGTCAGGGAAATGAAAGTGCTGAAAAAATGTTGGCTCACTGTTTAAAAAGAAGATGGAGAACAAGCTATAGGATGAAAAATATTGGAGTTTTGGCGCAAGTAGATCCGACAAGCTCTACCTACAGTAACACATGTTATTTGTATTATTTATTTTTCCACAATCGATACTTGGAGTTAAATACCTACACTGAGTATACAAAACATTAGGAACACCTTCCTAATATTGAGTTACACCCCCTTTGACCCCAGAAGAGCCTCAATTTGTCAGGACACCTACTACCAAACCCTGTTCAAAGGCACTTAAATATTTTGTCTTGCCCATTCACCCTCTGAAAGGCACATATACACAATCCATGTCTGAATTGTCTCAAGGCTTAAAAATCCTTCTTTAACTCGTCTTCTCCCCTTCATCTACACTGATTTAAGTGGATTTAACAAGTGACATCAATAAGGGATCATAGCTTTCACCTGGATTCACCTGGTTAGTCTATGTCATGGAAAAATGTTTTGTATACTCAGTGTATATAATATTGTCCCCCAAAAATATTGTGATATGTAGCTATCTACTTTTTGCAACATCACTAAATGTTATCTGGGGATAAATAATTGCACAGGCTGAACTCTACAATCTCAATGGAAATTTGACATTTGAAACTCAAAGCATGTCCTTTGCCAACGCTAATAAAAAGAAAAGGTTGACCGGAACTCTGGTACACTCCCACAATGATTAATTCACAAAAGGTTGATCCTGTACGGACGGACCATCATCACGTTAAGGGGGTGTTAAAGCCTTACTTGTCTGAACAATTCCAGTGAATATGAGTCATCCTTCACCTTGGTACATCCAATTATTAACACGAGAGGAGAGGATGTTTTGCGTTATTCCATCCATGAAGTTTGGCTCTAAAGGTGCAGATTAGTCTCCTCATGTGAAGAGTTTGACAGCAATTATGAGGCAAGGCCAGAATGTTACCAAGTTTGTCTTTGATGGTATCACTAACCCATTCACTGTTATTCCCATCCACCATCCATCACCCCACCCCCTGGCTCACCTTTGACCTGTTGCTGAAGAAATTGCTATGCAGCAACTCCTTCCCTAATCATTATTTTACATCAGAAACCAAGGGAGATGGAGAGGGAGGCAGCTGGCTGATGGGTAACCCAAAATACTGAGCCACCTAGTACACAGCCTTCTCTAATCTGTTCCATAACTTGCAATGATTTGTAGACCCCAATATTGTCATATATGGACATTTCCTTATGGTTGAGTTGATAGAGAAAGCAGGATTTTGTTCACAACATGTGTTCTGCAACATGTTTTTAATGACGAAATGCGCGCTATGCATGCATAAATGGTATGCATCACTGAATCTTTCTGTAACACAAAATATAACATTTGTTAACATTGAATGTATTTCTGCTGGACTCAAGCCCCTTCCTCAAATGTACACTTTAATTGGAACCATTCAGTGGGCCCGCTTCAGTATTCCGATTGTTAGTTCAGCTTGAATGTGTGCATAGCCCGTCTAAGAAAATCCCTGACCAAACAGGAGAGGGCTGCTTTCCAAAACACATTACATAACACTCCCTGGGCTTCCTTTGAAAGGCTGCGTCAAGTTACCCAACAAGGCTGGCTTGTTTCAATCCACCTCATGTGACTGCATTCTCAAAGGGACTGGAATAAATGTGCTCCTTCAGCTCAACAAATCTGGCGAGAGGGGTGTGTCTGAACTGACCAATAGTGTCTGAGTATTGCTGGGCAACGTCAGATACTGAAAGTGACGCAAGAAAAATGTTTTATGGTGGGACGTTGTAAACACCGGTTTTAATGAATATGAAACATGTGTAAGGCTGTGGGTTTCAAAGGGAGAAAGACAGACATAGCAGGGAGAACTTACAGTAAAATCAGAGAAAAGTACAACATATGGAACTGTATGCCGTAACCTTGCCAAATAGTATTGGATAAGATAGGGTGATTTTGACAATGGCATTTTGCCGTAGGTCAATTGCATAACATGTTTACATAGTAGCCACTGAGGTAGTAATATAGGCATCTCACTCCATAGCACATAGTTATAAATAAATCAATGATTCCTAATCAATAACTAAAATGTTGAAGCTTGTGTTTGAAGTGTGGAGCCCTATATCCTTTATTAGAGTTATAGAGGCCGGGTTTGTGAGATATAGACTAGGGATGACAGAGACTACTTACTCCATCTCCTTCTTCTCTGCCTCCTCTTGCGTCAGGTCCTCCTCCACACTGTAATCCAGGACTGACCCCACGCCAAAGGCCTGGTTCTTATGGATCAGAGGCTTGATGGAGTTATGGTCCTCCCCAGCTACAAACTGCCCGTAGAACGTCATCTTCATCAGCCTCTCAAACAGCCGCTTGCCAAACACTTTCTTGCTGAGGTCCATCAACTGAGACAGAGCAAATAATCAACTGAGTTAGACCCACAACTCCCCAGCTCGAGTAGTGTTCCTTAAAATTTGTAGGGCATTGACGATATCAGTATCGCAATTTTTTTGGGGGTCCTTTAGAAACCTGCTGTATGTTAAAATATTGTGAGCTATAGCTTGGAAAATACATAAATGTGACTCTGGATGACAAGATTTTCACAATTACTAACAATTAATCCTAGAAAAATACCCTGTCTTGGGTCAGTTGGGATCACCACTTTATTTTAAGAATGTTAAATGTCAGAATAATAATAAGATTTATTTCAGCTTTTATTTCTTTCATCACATTCCCAGTGGGTCAGAATTTGACATACACAATTAGTATTTGGTAGCATTGCCTTTAAATTGTTTAACTTGGGTCAAACATTTCAGGTAGCCTTCCACAAGCTTCCCACAATAAGTTGGGTGAATATTGGACCATTCCTCCCTGACAGAGCTGGTGTAACTGAGTCAGGTTTGTAGGCCTCCTTGCTCGCACAAGCTTTTTCAGTTCTGCCCACACATTTTCTATAGGATTGAGGTCAAGGCTTTGCGATGGCCACTCCAGTACCTTGACTTTACTGTCCTTAAGCAATTTTGCCACAACTTTGGAAGTATGCTTGGGGTCATTGTCCATTTGGAAGAACCATTTGCGACCAAGCTTTAATTTCCTGACTGATGTCTTGAGATGTTGCTTCAATATATCCACATAATTTCCTACCTCCTCAGGATGCCATCTATTTTGTGAAGTGAACCAGTCCCTCCTGCAGCAAAGCAACATGATGCTGCCACCCCCGTGCTTCACGGTTGGGATGGTGTTCTTCGGCTTGCAAGCCTCCCCCATTTTCCTCCTAACATAACAATGGTCATTATGGCCAAACAGTTCTATTTTTGTTTCATCAGAGCAGAGGACATTTCTCCAAAAAGTACCATCTTTGTCTCCATGTGCAGTTGCAAATCGTAGTCTGGCTTTTTATGGCAGTTTTGGAGCAGTGGCTTCTTCCTTGCTGAGCGGCCTTTCAGGTTATGTCGATATAGGACTCGTTTTACTATGGATATAGATACTTTTGTGCCTGTTTGTACCTCCAGCATCTCCACAAGGTTTTTTGCTGTTGTTCTAGGATTGATTTGCACTTTTCGCACCAAAGTACGTTCATCTCTAGGAGACAGAACACATCTCCTTCCTAAGCGGTATGGCGGTTGCGTGGTCCCATGGTGTTTATAATTGCATACTATTGTTTGTACTATTGTTTGTTTGTATTGTTTCAGGCATTTGGAAATTGCTCCCAAGGATGAACCAGACTCGTGGAGGTCTACAATTATGATTTTGCGATGCCGATACCGATTATTGGAGGACCAAAAAAGCCGAAGCCAATTAAATCGGCTGATTTTTTAAATTTATATGTAGTAATGACAATTACAACAATACTGAATGAACACTTATTTTAACTTAATATAATACATCAATAAAATCAATATATATTCAATATATATAGCCTCAAGTAAATAATGAAACGTGTTCAATTTGGTTTAAATAATGCAAAAGCAAAGTGTTGGAGAAGAAAGTAAAAGTGCAATATGTGCTATGAAAGAAAGCTAATGTTTCAGTTCCTTGCTCAGAACATGAGAACATATGAAAGCTGGTGGTTCCTTTTAACATGAGTCTTCAATATTCCCAGGTAAGAAGTTTTAGGTTGTAGTTATTATAGGAATTATAGGACTATTTCCCTCTATACCATTTGTATTTCATTAACCTTTGACTATTGGATGTTCTTATAGGCACTATAGTATTGCCAGTGTAACAGTATAGCTTCCGTCCCTCTCCTCGCTCCTCACTGGGCTCGAACCAGCAACACAACGACAACAGCCACCCTCGAAGCAGCGTTACCCATGCAGAGCAAGGGGAACAACTACTAGAAGGCTCAGAGCGAGTGACGTTTGAAATGCTATTAGCGCGCGCTAACTAGCTAGCCATTTCACTTCGGTTACACCAGCCTCATCTCAGGAGTTGATAGGCTTGAAGTCATAAACAGCCCAATGCTTGACGCACAATTAAGAGCTACTGGCAAAATGCACGAAAATGCTGTTTGAATGAATGTTTACGCGCCTGCTTCTGCCTACCACCGCTCAGTCAGATACTTAGATACTTGTACGCTCAGTCAGATTATATGCAACGCGGGACACACTATATAATATCTAGTAATATCATCAACCATGTGTAGTTAACTAGTGATTATGATTGATTGTTTTTTATAAGATAAGTTTAATGCTAGCTAGCAACTTACCTTGGCTTACTGCATTCGCGTAACAGGCAGTCTCCTTGTGGAGTGCAACGAGAGAGAGTCAGGTCGTTATTGCGTTGGACTAGTTAACTGTACGGTTGCAAGTTTGGATCCCACGAGCTGACAAGGTGAAAATCTGTCGTTCTGCCCCTGAACAAGGCAGTTATCCCACCGTTCCTAGGCCGTAATTGAAAATAAGAATGTGTTCTTAACTGACTTGCCTAGTTAAATAAAGGTATAAAAAAAATATTTAAAAAAATACAAATAAAAATCGCCGCCCAAAAATACTGATTTCCGATTGTTAATCGGCCATTCCGATTAATCGGTCGACCTCTAGTATAGAGACACGTTAGTGTGTTTTTGGAGAGCGAGATTACCAAAATAAAAAAATGCAGCAGCAGTCAACTTCATCACTGGCTCTTCTGCACATATAAGGCTGAACAATATATGGTCAACAACCACATCAAAAGTCAACAACCACATCAAAGGTCATGCGTCAGTGAGGCACAGAGGTACTATTTCTTTCTTTGTTTTTGGAATATATTTGACGTTCACGTTTTTGATTTGCCCTGTTTTTTCAGTTACATCAGTGTATTTAATTAAGTTGTATAACTTGTTACTTTACTATTATTCCTCTCTTCCAGAGTTCACAATCATAAAGTGTGGCTTCAGTTGTAGAAATGTGACACACTTTCAATGTTGCTATTGCACAGCAACAATAATCAACAGAACACAGTTTCTGAAGCACCTGACATACCATCAGCATCCAGTGGCCCCTCAAGAGCACCCAGAGGCCCTTAAACAGTCCCCAAGGCGACTGTGTTATGTGGTTTAGTAAAGATGACGTAGAAGTCACCTGAGTCTCTGATCTCTTTACTGGAGCTGGTATAACTTAGTGTACAAAGCACATTCATACATGTCAGTATGCCTATATGGTCTCCATTCTCATGAGGAAAGTAAATCGCATTATAAATCAGGACAGGTAGTAACTGAGATATATATATATATATATATATATATATATATATATATATGCTCAATTAAATAATATAATTACAAAGTTATAACATTAGTCAACACAATTTTACCAGTACATGACATACATAACAAGTATGTTGTTCACTGCAACAATATCAATAGCTTGTCTCAAATATAGCATGAACCAAAAAGTGTTATATGTGCTGGTACCACTTTATATAATATTTCTTACGACGCCTAGCACAAACGTGTGTGTTCGTATTCAGCGTGTGACTGTCAAACCTCAAATGGACAAAAAAAAACACCGGTGGGTGGGGTCAAACGTGGGCCTCCGCCCACAATGAGCCCCACCCAGAACTGCACACTGCAGTCAGGTGTACTTGGCCTCTCTACATCCTTGTATTGCTCGCTATGTAGTCACGTGGGTCGCGCGTAAAGCAAGCTACAATATGTGGTCAGAGCAAGCAATTGAATGAAAGTAGTGAATTTTAGCTTTTTCACTGCGAGACTCCCTGGACCCCTGTTAACATGCCATTTTGTGTTTTTGAATAATGGCTATTTGACAGTCAGAAATGTTATCACTTGTATCATAGTTCTACTAACCACACCATTTACTACTAACCACAATGTAGCAAAAACAATCTCATCAAAATAATGTCCCTACCTCCTTGTTCTTGTCAACGAGGAAGTCGAATGTGCAAAGCTTGAAGACCAACAGACTTCTAAGCAGCTCAATGTTATCTTTACTTTTATACGCTTCGTGTGTATTATCAAAGTCGATTGCGATCTTCCGTGTTTGAGCATCGGTGTTATTTTTTGTTTGGCTGATGAGGTCTGCTTGAACAGCTTTCACCACGGTGCACTCAACAAGTTGCTGCTCTTCTTTCCCTCCTTCAACCTCCTTATGTTGCTTGGATGCGACCGTGGACCGAAATCTCCCCTGAGACAAGCATATTCTCTTGATGTTGTCAGAATTTGCCCTGACTAGACCTGGTATTACTTTAGTGTACGACATTAGTTAGCTCTATTTAAAGTCATAAAAAATCTTGCGTTAGAGGGCGCGTAGCTATAGCAGTTCTAGTTCGTGGTTCGACTGACAGTTGGTGCGCATGCGCAGTGTTTATAAGGTAAGGACCGCCTACTCTGACGCGTTTAGCATGAACTCGGTGTTATGAGGAACTCCCCCTTCCCACTGTTCTGCAAATAATAAGGCGACAGCATGTCCTTCATAGGAAATACAATCAAATCAAAGGTGACATTTGGGTTGTTGAATTATAAATCTTGAGATGGCGTATAGCTGCAGAATGCTGTGGTAGCCATGTTGGTTAAGTGTGCCTTGAATTCTAAATAAATCACAGGGTCACCAGCAAAGCACCCCCACACATCCCACCTCCTCCTCCATGCTTCACGGTGGGAACCACACATGCGGAGATCTTCCATTCACCTACTCTGCGTCACAAAGTCATGGCGGATGGAACCAAAAATCCCACATTTGGACTCTTCAGACCAAAGGACAGATTTCCACCAGTCTAATTTCAATTGCTCGTGTTTCTTGGCTAAAGCCAGTCTGTTCTTCTATCCTTTGGTAGTGGTTTCTTTGCAGTAATTCAACCATGAATGCCTGATTCACCCAGTCTCCTCTGAACAGTTGATGTTGAGATGTGTCTGCAATTATTTGGGCTGCAATCTGACGTGCAGTTAACTATATTGAATTTATCCTCTGCAGCAAAGGTAACTCTGGGATTCCTTTTCTGTGGGGGTCCTCATGAGAGCCAGTTTCATCATAGCGCTTTATGGTTTTTGTGACTGCACAGGATCCGGACCCTTTAAAAAAAATAATTGGCCTACAATGACATACCCAAATCTAACTGCCTGTAGCTCAGGCAGTGAAGCAAGAATATGCATATTATTGATACCATTTGAAAGGAAACACCTTTAAGTTTGTGGAAATGTGAAATTAATGTAGGATAATATAACACATTAGATATGGTGAAAGAAAATACAAAGAAAAAAAACAACAGTTTTAAAAAAATGTGTACCATCTTTGAAATGCAAGAGAAAGGCCTTAATGTATTATTCCAGCCCAGGCACAATTTAGATTTTGGCCACTAGATGGCAGGTATGGTGTATGTGCAAAGTTTAGACTGATCCAATGAACCATTACATTTCTGTTCAAAATGTATCAAGACTGCCCAAATGTTCCTAATTGTTTTATTAATAACTTTTCAAGTTTATAACTCTTCAAACAATAGCATGGTATTCTTTCACTGTAATAGCTTTTGTAAATTGGACAATGCAGTTAGATTAACAAGAATTTAAGCTTTTTGCCAAAATCAGGTATGTCTATGTCCTGGGAAATGTTCTTGTTACTTACAACCTCATGCTAATCACATTAGCCTACGTTAGCTCAACCGTCACTTGGGGGGAACCATTGATCCCGAAGAAGTTTTAAGCCCCTGATGCGATAGTATAATGCCAGTCTGGATATATATACTACCAGTCAAAAGTTTTGACACACCTACTCATTCAATGGTTTTTCTTTATTTAGACTATTTTCTACATTGTATAATAATATTGAAGACATCAAAACTATGAAATAACACATATGGAATCATGTAGTAACCAAAAAAGTGTTAAAATTAAAATATGTTTTATATTTGAGAATCTTCAAAGTAGCCACTCTTTGCCTTGATGACAGCTTTGCACACTCTTGGCATTATTCATACTCGTCGCCAAACCCACTGGCTCCAGGTCATCTACAAGACCCTGCTAGGTAAAGTCCCCCCTTATCTCAGCTCGCTGGTCACCATAGCAGCACCCACCTGTAGCACACGCTCCAGCAGGTATATCTCTCTGGTCACCCCCAAAGCCAATTCCTCATTTGGCCGCCTCTCCTTCCAGTTCTCTGCTGCCAATGACTGGAACAAACTACAAAAATCACTGAAACTGGAAACACTTATCTCCCTCACTAGCTTTAAGCACCAGCTGTCAGAGCAGCTCACAGATTACTGCACCTGTACATAGCCCATGTATAATTTAGCCCAAACAACTACCCCATCCCCTACTGTTTTTATTTATTTATTTATTTTATTCCCCATTATTTCTATTTCTACCTTGCACATTCTTCCAATGCAAATCTACCATTCCAGTGTTGTACTTGCCAAATTGTATTTACCTCTCCACCATGGCCTTTTTTTTGCCTTTACCTCCCTTATCTCACCTCATTTGCTCACATTGTATATAGACTTACTTTTCTACTGTATTATTGACTGTATGTTTTTTTTACTCCATGTGTAACTCTGTGTTGTTGTATGTGTCGAACTGCTTTGTTTTATCTTGGCCAGGTCGCAATTGTAAATGAGAACTTGTTCTCAACTTGCCTACCTGGTTAAATAAAGATGAAATAAATACATTAAAAAAATTCTCAACCATGAGGTAGTCACCTGGAATGCATTTAAATTAACAGACGTGACTTGTTAAAAGTTCATTTGTGGAATTGCTTTCCTTCTTAATGCATTTGAACCAGTCAGTTGTGTTGTGACAAGGTAGGGTTGGTTTACAGAAGATAGCCCTATTTGGTGAAAAACCAAGTCCATATTATGGCAAGAACAGGTCAAACAAGCAAAGTGAAACGACAGTCCATCATTACTTTAAGACATGGAGGTCAGTCAATGCGAAAAATTTAAGCCTATTGTTAAGGTGTGCTAGTGTATTTGCCTGGCGGCATCTTCTGTCTGGGAATACAGCAATCGATGAGCTTATCCTACACCTTAATACCGTCTGGGAGCCAGAATTTTACAACCATGCAGTCATAAAGGTTTGATATTCAGCTTCTGTTTGAAAAGATAACCCTTCACCCAAGTTAATACATATGCATACATGGCTTGAATAAATGTCAAACCAGTTGTCATACGTCAAATCAAATAAAATGTTATTGGCCTTGCGAAAGTATTCGGCCCCCTTGAACTTTGCGACCTTTTGCCACATTTCAGGCTTCAAACATAAAGATATAAAACTGTATTTTTTTGTGAAGAATCAACAACAAGTGGGACACAATCATGAAGTGGAACAACATTTATTGGATATTTCAAACTTTTTTAACAAATCAAAAACTGAAAAATTGGGCGTGCAAAATTATTCAGCCCCCTTAAGTTAATACTTTGTAGCGCCACCTTTTGCTGCGATTACAGCTGTAAGTCGCTTGGGGTATGTCTCTATCAGTTTTGCACATCGAGAGACTGAAATTTTTTCCCATTCCTCCTTGCAAAACAGCTCGAGCTCAGTGAGGTTGGATGGAGAGCATTTGTGAACAGCAGTTTTCAGTTCTTTCCACAGATTCTCGATTGGATTCAGGTCTGGACTTTGACTTGGCCATTCTAACACCTGGATATGTTTATTTTTGAACCATTCCATTGTAGATTTTGCTTTATTTTTTGGATCATTGTCTTGTTGGAAGACAAATCTCCGTCCCAGTCTCAGGTCTTTTGCAGAATCCATCAGGTTTTCTTCCAGAATGGTCCTGTATTTGGCTCCATCCATCTTCCCATCAATTTTAACCATCTTCCCTGTCCCTGCTGAAGAAAAGCAGGCCCAAACCATGATGCTGCCACCACCATGTTTGACAGTGGGGATGGTGTGTTCAGCTGTGTTGCTTTTACGCCAAACATAACGTTTTACATTGTTGCCAAAAAGTTCAATTTTGGTTTCATCTGACCAGAGCACCTTCTTCCACATGTTTGGTGTGTCTCCCAGGTGGCTTGTGGCAAACTTTAAACGCCACTTTTTATGGATATCTTTAAGAAATGGCTTTCTTCTTGCCACTCTTCCATAAAGGCCAGATTTGTGCAATATTCGACTGATTGTTGTCCTATGGACAGAGTCTCCCACCTCAGCTGTAGATCTCTGCAGTTCATCCAGAGTGATCATGGGCCTCTTGGCTGCATCTCTGATCAGTCTTCTCCTTGTATGAGCTGAAAGTTTAGAGGGACAGCCATATCTTGGTAGATTTGCAGTGGTCTGATACTCCTTCCATTTCAATATTATCACTTGCACAGTGCTCCTTGGGATGTTTAAAGCTTGGGAAATCTTTTTGTATCCAAATCCGGCTTTAAACTTCTTCACAACAGTATCTCGGACCTGCCTGGTGTGTTCCTTGTTCTTCATGATGCTCTCTGCGCTTTTAACAGACCTCTGAGACTATCACAGTGCAGGTGCATTTATACGGAGACTTGATTACACACAGGTGGATTGTATTTATCATCATTAGTCATTTAGGTCAACATTGGATCATTCAGAGATCCTCACTGAACTTCTGGAGAGAGTTTGCTGCACTGAAAGTAAAGGGGCTGATTAATTTTGCACGCCCAATTTTTCAGTTTTTGATTTGTTAAAAAAGTTTGAAATATCCAATAAATGTTGTTCCACTTCATGATTGTGTCCCACTTGTTGTTGATTCTTCACAAAAAAATACAGTTTTATATCTTTATGTTTGAAGCCTGAAATGTGGCAAAAGGTCGCAAAGTTCAAGGGGGCCGAATACTTTCGCAAGGCACTGTACACATGGTTAGCAGATGTTAAGACAAGTGTAGCGAAATGCTTGTGCTTCTAGTTCCAACCATGCAGTGATATCTAACAAGTAATCGAACAATTTCACAACAACTACCTTAAACACACACAAGGGTAAAGGAATTAATAAGAATATGTACATATAAATATATGGTTGAGTGATGGCCGAACGGCATAGGCAGGATGCAGTAGATGATATAGAGTACAGTATATACATATGAGATGAGTAATGTAGGGTATGTAAACATTATATAAAGTGGCATTGTTTAAAATGACTAGTGATACATTTCTTACATCCAATTTTGTATTATTAAAGTGGCTAGAGATTTGAGTCAGTATGTTGGCAGCAGCCACTCAATGTTAGTGATGGCTGTTTAACAGTCTGATGACCTTGAGATAGAAGCTGTTTTTCAGTCTCTCGGTCCCAGATTTGATGCACCTGTACTGACTTCGCCTTCTGGATGATAGCGGGGTGAACAGGCAGTGGCTCGGGTGGTTGTTGTCCTTGATGATATTTTTGACCTTCCTGTAACATCGGGTGGTGTAGGTGTCTTGGAGGGCTGGTAGTTTGCCCCCTGTGATGCGTTGTGCAGACCTCACTACCCTCTGGAGAGCCTTGCGGTTGTGGGATGAGCAGTTGCTATACCAGGCGGTGATACAGCCCGACAGGATGCTCTCGATTGTGCATCTGTAAAAGTTTGTGAGTGTTTTTGGTGACAAGCCAATTTTCTCCAGCCTCCAGAGGTTGAAGAGGCGCTGTTGCGCATTCTTCACTACGCTGTCTGTGTGGGTGGACCATTTCAGGTTGTCAATGATGTGTACGCCGAGGAACTTAAAACTTACACCTTCTCCACTACTGTCCCTTCGATATGGATAGGGGGGTGCTCCCTCTGCTGTTTCCTGAAGTCCACGATCCTTTATTTTGTTGACATTGAGTGTGAGGTTGTTTTCCTGACACAACACTCTGAGGGTCCTCACCTCCTCCCTGTAGGCCGTCTCGTCATTGTTGGTAATCAAGCCTACCACTATAGTGTCGTCTGTAAACTTGATGATTGAGTTGGAGGCCTGCATGGCCATACAGTCATGGGTGAACAGGGAGTACAGGAGAGGGCTGAGAACGCACCCTTGTGGGGCCCCAGTGTTGAGGATCAGCGGGGTGGAGATATTGTTTCCTACCCTCACCACCTGGGGGTGGCCCGTCAGAACGTCCAGGACCGAGACCCAGGGTCTCGAGCTTAATGACGAGTTTGGAGGGCACTATGGTCATGAACAGAATTCTTACATACTGTAGGAATTCCTCTTGTCCAGATGGGTTAGGGCAGTGTGCAGTGAGATTGCGATTGCATTGTCTGTGGACCTATTGGGGCAGTAAGCAAATAGGAGTGGGTCTAGGGTGTCAGGTAGGGTGGAGGCGATATGATCCTTGACTAGTCTCTCAAAGCACTTCATGATGACGGAAGTGAGTGCTATGGGGCGATAGTCGTTTAGCTCAGTTACCTTAGCTTTCTTGGGAACAGGAACAATGGTGGCTCTCTTGAAGCATGTGGGAACAGCAGACTGGGATAGGGATTGATTGAATATGTCCGTAAACACACCAGCCAGCTGGTCTGCGCATGCTCTGAGGACGCTGCTGGACACAGAAAATACATAAAGCATATGCAACAGAACAGAAACATGTCCTTTGTGTCAAGTTCTCTCTCTCTCTCAAATTGTTCGGTAACCCTTGATTTGGATAGTCCATCTGTAGAGAGAGAGTGTGTGTGTGTGTGTACTGTGAGGATGTACAGCTTCCTATTGTCAACAACAGAGGGAGCCATTGGCTAAGTGCTAGGTCTGCTCTGTAACTGGTAATGTTTTCTTAGGGTAGTCTGTTTTACTGGGGGTGGGGAGTTTTTGTTGCAGTCTGTGGTGAGGTTGGTTCTGTGGGGAGGTCCCAGGGAGAATTACAACCTCTTCATACCGAATTTGCAAATTGTCATTCAAGTACCGACTTTAGGGTAACAGCCTACCGGTAGGCTACTTCATTTACTACTGTATACCGCCACCCTCTGGATGGGTAACTTTTTGGACAACACAAGAAAAGAGTTGATTTCCTTTTTGGAAAAAAGTCTGACATATTTCCACTGGAAAGCCCTTGGAGGGATGCTGTTCATAACAACATGGAAACAAGATATGTCTTAGTCATTGTGCTTCTAAGTGTCTTCTGTTGTTGGACTTACAGCCAAGAACTAAATCCCAGCGGCAGAAATGTATGCAAAACTGAGTAAGTCATTGTGTACCTGTTTTAAATAGGTTTTATGCTTGAAATTGATGGACAAAACTATTACAGTAGCCTGATTCATGTCTGTAAAGGTAGATAAACAAGCATTCAATTGTTTTAGATATGTTAAAGTTTGAGATTTTCTGAATACCCAAGCCCTTCTATTCACAGATAATCTTCCTCAGATCTCTGCTCATTTAGTCTAATGCTACATTGAGTCTTTGTGCCAGTAATTCCCTGCATTTTGAATGCGGTGACAGATTTGCATCTGAATGTGATTAGGATAATGTTCAGTATGTAAATGTCTTTGTCTATTTGTCATGACTGAAATGTGATCATAACATTAGTTTGGATGGAAGGAGTTAAATTATGTTTGTTTCTATAAATCAAATACAGATGATTTCCAGATGAACTAATGTTATTTTTCTCCCTCCCAGATCTGACAGGCTCCAATGTTGTAGTGGCTGGGCACAGCAAGGAGATGAGTGCTTAATACGTGAGTACTCGAAAGCCTGCATTATCCCATTCAACAAACCTGAACCTCATCATTGGGAGTAGACTCCCAAACCATTTTTCCTCTTCATTTCTAAAAGCATAATTATTTATTGTGAACTAACTTGCCCAATGGTTTTTCTTCAGCAATTTGTGAGGGTAACTTCACCTGCAAAGAAAATGAAGTTTGTGTGCGACCCCACGAATGCCGCTGTCGTCATGGTTATTTTGGAGCCACTTGTGATATGAGTAAGTTAGTTCCCTGTTCCTTCCTCACAGCAATCCTTAAAGCAGCAATCAGCAGTTGAAACAATAACAAAGTGTCCTCCCTGTCACTGTTTCAATAAAAGCTCAAATGTATAGACAGAGCTATGGATGCAAGTACTGACCATCCATGATATCAAAATTATAGTTTTAACCATGTTTTGAGGCTATAAAATGTTTGTTAACATTTACTTTGTTTAAAAAACATTGGAGTAAAACAAGCGTATATTTGGGGTTCTGGCGGGGTACGACAGTTAATAAAATAAGCTCATGAGGCCTTAGTAAGTTATATTCTTCAAGAATCAATGGGTACATATAATTCATTTATACATAAGGTAAAATGGAAGTAGCAATTGCAGATTGTAATTTTTCCATTTATTTCAAGCATAAATTCCTTTGAAAGGTAGTGTAAGTCTGTTAACACTGCAGTCATTTTCACATACAGCCAGTCCAGGTAGCCTACTTCTTAGAACTAAGTAGTCTACGTCCAAAGAACTTAGTGTACAAATGATCTCTTTGTCTATACATATTTGCCTTACATCCGCTCTGTAGAATGTCCGTTTAAGTTCTGGGGGCCTGACTGCAAGGGTAAGTGTGATTGCCATCCCAACGGGAGGTGCGATGATGTCACTGGGGCCTGCACCTGTAACCCTAATCGCTGGGGGCCAAACTGTGAGAGAGCCTGCGACTGCCAGCAGGGCCAATGCAACCAGGAGACAGGCGCTTGTATGTGCTACCCACGCTATTGGGGCCCTCAGTGCTCTAACAACTGTTACTGCAGAGTAAACTCTATGTGTGATGCGGGAACTGGCCAGTGCCACTGCCATTCTGGCTGGTATGGGAGGAACTGCGGTGCCAAGTGTGCCTGCAATGCCTCTCCGTGTGACCAGCTCACCGGTCGCTGCAAGTGTCAAGAGCGTCTGTGGGGTACTCACTGCGAGCACAAGTGCCAGTGTCTCCAAGGACGCTGTAACCCGGCGGATGGATCGTGCACCTGCAAGCCAGGATTCAGAGGGAAGTTGTGCAGGGAGACGTGTCCAGCTGGATTCTACGGACAAAATTGCAGAAACAGGTGTGTGACAGCTGAGTTAGACAAAGCAGACTTACTTGAAACCACTCTGGTAGCCAGAGGTTATTTAGCTGGATAAGACATGCATGGCTTTGCTCTTTGCTCGTTCAGTCTGCTGTACGGTGCCCATTGTGGTAACCATGTGGTGAAGCTGGCAAATCTAATGTGGTTTACAAACTGTTTTGAGCTGTGAAACACCTGAAGTGTTTGGCCACCTGAAGCTGTTGGCAATAAGACCTCTAGTCACAAGCCAGTTTCTAACCACAAGGGAACTAGCCTTGGCTGAAAGGCTCTGGAAGAGGGAACCAACCATTTGGAAACCCTATTCCAGCATGAATATTACTGTAATGAATTTAGTTAGTCCATGCTATTCATCTTTTGTTACAATATTACTCAGGACTTGGTCTTACTGCTCTTCCAGGTGTGGTCACTGCAAAGGCCAGCAGCCCTGCAAGGTGGCAGAGGGACATTGCATCGCATGTGAAAGCGGTTGGAATGGCACCAGGTGTGACCAGATGTGTGCTCCTGGGTTCTTTGGTGAAAACTGCAAGGACGTTTGCTCATCCTGTAAAGATGGATACTTCTGCAACCGCATCGACGGAAAGTGCCCCCACTGCAACCCTGGTTGGATGGGTGATCGGTAGGAATACGATTATGAGCTTCCGATCACATTCGTCACCTCTAATCAAATGAAGATAAGAAAGGCAATTACATCCCGTCTGAGTTTGTGCGTGATCTTCAACCATTTGTCTTCACAGATGTGAGGTCAAGTGCCCAAATGGAACCTATGGAGAGAACTGTGTCAATGACTGCAACAGCTGCTTCAATGGGATATGTCACTTCGCCACAGGAAATTGTCTCTGTAATCCTGGCTTCTCTGGTGCCTAGTGAGTGCAAAGCATTTTACATGAAAATATTTAAAAAGAAAACTAATTGAATGTAACAAATAGAGAAAGTAATATGGATGGTGTCAAGACCAATTTTGAAAATTTCATCAATGAAATTTCACACTCTTTCCTATGCAGCTGTAATGTGAGCTGTTCAGCGGGTCAGTATGGGCTTAACTGTACCCAGACCTGTTCCTGCCATGACAACAACTGCAACATAGTGACTGGAGCATGCAACCTACGTAAGAACCTTTCCTAAAACACTTGTGTAATGTGACGAGGGAAAAAAGTGTCATGTATTATTTTTCCAGAGAGCTTATTGGTAACATATGTATCCGCCATAAAAACACACATGACAGATACAGTGGGGCAAAAAAGTATTTAGTCATCCACCAATTGTACAAGTTCTCCCACTTAAAAATATGAGAGAGGCCTGTAATTTTCATCATAGGTACACTTCAACTATGACAGACAAAATGAGAAAAGAAAAATCCAGAAAATCACATTGTAAGATTTTTCATGAATTTATTTGCAAATTATGGTGGAAAATAAGTATTTGGTCACCTACAAACAAGCAAGATTTCTGGCTCTCACAGACCTGTAACTTCTTCTTTAAGAGGCTCCTCTGTCCTCCACTCGTTACCTGTATTAATGGCACCTGTTTGAACTTGTTATCAGTATAAAAGACACCTGTCCACAACTTCAAACAGTCACACTCCAAACTCCACTATGGCCAAGACCAAAGAGCTGTCAAAGGACACCAGAAACAAAATTGTAGACCTGCACCAGGCAGGCTTACCTATCTGCAATAGGTAAGCAGCTTGGTTTGAAGAAATCAACTGTGGGAGCAATTATTAGGAAATGGAAGACAGACAAGACCACTGATAATCTCCCTCGATCTGGGGCTCCACGCAAGATCTCACCCTGTGGGGACAAAATGATCACAAGAACGGTGAGCAAAAATCCCAGAACCACACAGGGGGACCTAGTGAATGACCTGCAGAGAGCTGGGACCAAAGTAACAAAGCCTACCATCAGTAACACACTATGCCGCAAGGGACTCAAATCCTGCAGTGCCAGACGTGTCCCCCTGCTTAAGCCAGTACATGTCCAGGCCCGTCTGAAGTTTGCTAGAGAGCATTTGGATGATCCAGAAGAAGATTGGGAGAATGTCATATGGTCAGATAAAACCAAAATATAACTTTTTGGTCAAAACTCAACTTGTCGTGTTTGGAGGACAAAGAATGCTGAGTTGCATCCAAAGAACACCATACCTACTGTGAAGCATGGGGGTGGAAACATCATGCTTTGGGGCTGTATTTCTGCAAAGGGACCAGGACGACTGATCCGTGTAAAGGAAAGAATGAATGGGGCCATGTATCGTGAGATTTTGAGTGAAAACCCCATCAGCAAGGGCATTGAAGATGAAACGTGGCTGGGTCTTTCAGCATGACAATGATCCCAAACACACCGCCCGGGCAACGAAGGAGTGGCTTCGTAAGAAGCATTTCAAGGTCCTGGAGTGGCCTAGCCAGTCTCCAGATCTCAACCCCATAGAAAATCTTTGGAGGGAGTTGAAAGTCTGTGTTGCCCAGCAACAGCCTCAAAACATCACTGCTCTAGAGGAGATCTGCATGGAGGAATGGGCCAAAATACCAGCAACAGTGTGTGAAAACCTTGTGAAGACTTACAGAAAACATTTGACCTTTGTCATTGCCAACAAAGGGTATATAACAAAGTATTGAGATAAACTTTTGTTATTGACCAAATACTTATTTTCCACCATAATTTGCAAATATACTATGTGATTTTCTGGATTTTTTTTTCTCATTTTGTCTGTCATAGTTGACGTGTACCTATGATGAAAATTACAGGCCTCTCATCTTTTTAAGTGGGAGAACTTGCACAATTGTTGGCTGACTAAATACTTTTTTGCCCCACTGTATTTATTTTTAAAAGGAGTCTATTCTGTGGCAAGTTGTACAGATGTATGACCTCTGCTCTTTGAACAGAGCCTAACCAGAGGATGGGTGTGATGGCAGCAGGTGTGCTGGTCACCTGTCTCCTGCTCCTCTCCTTGCTGTGTTGCTGCTGCGTCTGCAGACAGAACGAGTAAGAATGATTGTTGTTTGTATTGGGGCACAATAAATATATTGTCACATTAGCTGTAGTTAAATGTATACTTCACATCTTCTTTGGTTTCTCTGTTGATTGCATTTAGCCCTGAGAAAAGGTCCAAAAGAAGACTATGTGGAGGGTTCACACGAATCAGCTCTAAACTTCCTCATATCCCACTGAGACGGCAGAAGCTACCCAACGTTGTTGGTAGGTCCTACCTGCACAAACTCAATGAATGTTAACGTACGTTTTCACTGGGTTCTCATGATTGACGATAAACCAGTCCAATACCCAAAGATAGTTCTCTCCTAAATCAAAGTAGCATCCCTTCTCCTTGTTTTTTTGCTTTGCCTGCTCTCTGAATGGCTGTGACAGTGAACTCAGCGTCTATTTAAAACCATACTTAAACAGCGTCCTGCTTGCCCCCTCTTCATCCTCCCCATTTCTCTACATTCCATCGAGGGCCCCTCTAGACCACCGACAGGAAGTGTCAAAAATGATCTTAACCTGCAATTTCTCTCTACTGGAACAGGGGCAGCGGGCTAGAAGGGGGATGTTTGGGCTGGGTGGACTGATGTATGACACAGGAAGTCAGGGGGAAATATAAGGTCCCATGTGTAACATAATTTCTTTGAAGGGACAAAATGTAGTGAAGGATTATTGTTGTTAACAAATAAGTTCAAAGCTTTAGCGAATGTAGGCTCTAACTGTTAAGAGGCTAAGTGTTTGCTCGGTTTCTGTTCTCCACAGTGTCCCACCATGACCCTGAGAATACTTTCAACTGTAGTTTCATTGAGCCCCCCTTTGTAGTGGAGCAACCCACCGCCTCCGGGTCATCCAGAGCGTCCTTCTCTTCCGTAGAGACCACAGAGGACGGACATGTCTGTGCTGTGTCTGACGGTGGGTATCCCAGACTAAATCTTCTCTGTCACTCCTGCATGATAAGAAGGCTGCATTAAAACCCCCTCTGTCTGTTCTCTCTGTGACAGTGACACCTGTCTATCCTAGAACCTTCATTTCTGCAGGTGATGGGAATTCGTTAAGGCAAATTATTGTACAAAATATGTGAAGGAAGGTTACATTTTTCACAATGAGCTCCGATAATGAGGGGAATGTCATTCCAAAAACAAGAGATCATTTTGGAATGACAGAACATTATGAGGTGATGAGTTGTTGGCTGCACACAACGTTTTGTTTTTGTATGATTCACTGATTTTCTGCAATGACTAGATTTTTGTCAAAACAACTGCTGCATAGTCATATCCGGTGTAAGATCCAGAGGGTGATGTGTAAACTACAGTTCTTGATAGATCATCATTTCACTGATCTGCCCTAAATGCACTGCCTAATCTGCTGCAGTATCATCCAATGAAAGCCCTTGCTTCTAAAGTAAGCATGAACAGGAAAATGTTAATAGTAGGTAATCCAGTACTTAAAACATTCCCAAAGCATTTGTGTTTATTTCCTTAACATCTTTAGAGCTGAAGGGGAGACGGATTCTGATGATCTTTTATTTAATTGAATAAAAATTGACGTTTGAACTTCTCTCGCCCTCTCTCTCGCCCTTTCTCTCGCCCTCTGAGAAGAGAACAAAAAGAAAGGGGACAGAATCAACACAACAGAGACTACAGTACTAGCTGATGATGATGTCTCTGAGGTAGACACATTGCCGGAGGACAGGGATATGACTGAGCAGGCTTCAGTTAACACCAGTGAGCTGCCACTCCAGAAGTCATCAGAGAGTGAGGGCTCCTGCAGTGGCACAGAGTCAGCCACCAGCACCCTCTGCCTCAGGGTCTCTGCCCCTCAGCCACCACAGCAGTCCAGCAAGGAGCCAGAGAACAATGGCGGGTCAAACAATGTCAAATATAATGGAAAGCCTATAGCTGCTGAGAGGATTAAACCACAGCCACCAGACCCCTCCACCAAGCCCAAGCTTTCATGGATCCATGCATCTCCTGGGCCAAATCAGAATCAGATAAGTCAGGAAGAGACTGTGGCTGAGGATAACATTTGTACCAGAAAGAAAGCCAGCAAGCAGCGAGCTCCCAACGCCCCAGAGTCTGCAGGTACAGTTGGGGACAGCTCCCTAGGTGAGAAGAAGCCTAATAAAAGCAGACCAGGTCTGTTGCAGATAGAGCACATCAATGGGGCAGTGCAGAGTGTCCTGAGGAAAATGGGCAATTTCCGTGTTGATCGGAAAGCTGCAATCCCCAAAGAGTCCCCAGAGAAGAGGAACAGCTTATCCCTAAACAGGGAGGTTAACCAACCGAACATACACTCTGAGGTAGCCTCTCTCTTAACTGCTCAGCTGAAGGAGAAGACTCAGAGCCTGAACAGGAGCGAGGCCGGCAGCTGTGAAGAGAGCCTGTCTCACCTCCAGGCCCAGAGAAAGAAGCCCACCCCGCCCCAAAAGACCTCGGGCACCCAGCCTGGAGCTGGAAAGGATTTGCTTCCCACATCCGACAGCTCACAGAAGCCTATGCCAGATAGTCCATCTAAAAAAGCCAAATACCAAGAGAAACAAGACTCTAACAACTCTGAAAGCAGCTCAGATAAGGGAGAGCCCAAAAATAAGACCCCAATGAAAAAGCCTCCTCGGAAAAAGAGCAAGGAAGGTAATGTAGACTCAAAAATACAGACTACAGCTCCAAAGGTTGCAGTGATGCCACCAAAGGCTTCAAATTAGCACAGCCAGTCTGGATGTTTCTCAATTCTGGAAAAACAATGACGCACATGTTGTGATGCTTGAAATAATTGATTGGACACATGTTTCATTGTGTTTAGCACCAAATCAAATTAACGATGGAATCTTTTCCCTTGGGTGGATGTTTTTGATCTTAAATGTTATTATACAATGCAGTATTCTTTATATTTGAACTTTTTATATTCCTTCACTTTAGTTATTGTCAAATCAATATATTAGTAAAAGTGCTAAGACAGAATAATTATTTGCCCTCATTATTTTATTCATTTTCTAATTTGTTCATATCGAATAGACCAAACACCCCAAAATCTGGATTTTGCATCTCCCATATCTAATCAATATTTTAATTTGGAAAGTCGATCCCACTGCCCAGAACTTTGGAGCCACGACTGGGCCTCAGACAAACAAGAGGTGTGGTGTATTGATGGTGGAACAGTCTGGGGTCTGTGTAGAGGGCCCTGTGGCTGTCTGACACATGTGCTACAGTTGTGTGTGTGCAGTTTGTTGGGGGAGAATGATAGACTTTGAGGCAGCTGTAAAGACTACAGAAGATCATATGGTGTTTAATTGAATCCAGACTGTTGGCACCGGTCGTCTTGAATCCATGATGTGACCTGCTTAGACAGGAACATCTCTCCCTTTGCTATCAGGAGTCACAGACAAAGCAAAGACACATTTAGGAGCAGCAAGGGCTTGAAAATAAGTAAGTAACATAGTAAGATTTGCAGATCACTTGAAATGATGCAGGAACATGTCCTCACAGACCAGCTGCCTTGTTGTGAACATTAGATCATAATGAACATTTATAGAGGCTCCAATGGTTGAGTGTACAAACAGGCTTTCAAGGCATGACTGTGTGCATTGCTGCACGCATAGGTGTCTATACATCAGTATTTAATTCTAGAAGTTTTACTGTGGAAACGGGATCGGGACTAGTGGTGGGAAGGGGACTAGAATTACGTTTTGACTGCCTGTTTAAACATCTCCGTGTAGCTTGGTCTGTAACTGAATGCCAGGCCTTGAGAAGCAACCGCCAACTCAATCCTGTCCCAGAATCCTCTTGGGAGACAGTGGTTAGCATAGAGACACCCTATGAAAGCATTAACATCTTGTAGCCATTACATCGATGGAAAAACATTTACGACTTGAGGAAAAAAAGCAAATATTTTGCCCTAAGCAAAGCAGAAAACCTAGAGTGATAACACCTAAACATCAGTATGACCTAATTGGAAACCTTGGTCTCAGAAAAACATAAGTTGTTACCTAAATATGGTTTGAATTTGTTGTCTTAATATATTTTTGGAATGCCAAGATGGTACAGGATCATTCACTGAGAATTGTATTTTCTGAAATTTTGTATTAAAAAAATGACTTTGGATATGGGCCATACATGTGTTAGATTCTAAGTTCTGGTACAAATCCAGTTGGACACCAAAGGAAGCTCAGACTAGATTTATTCCATCCAAACTGAATGCTGCAGCTGCATAGCACACAATTTTACATAAGCATTTTTTTATGCCTTCTGATTAGGAGTCACCTCCTCGTCTATCGAGGATAAACAATCAGTGTTGCTGGGCAATAACTAAGTATGTTCCTCCTATTGGGGTTCCAGAACCTTCATGAGAAGGGATGTGTACATGTGTGTGCGATAAGACTACAGTTGGAGTATTGTTGGGATGGGCCCCTCTAGCCCCCCTCCCAGAGGTTTCTTCTCTCTTCAAATTTCTCCTCACCTCAATGTTAAACTCCACGTCTCTCACTGCCCTAGTTCCACAGAATCTTGCCTGACCTTACCAGGAACTGAGAGTCAGCTGTGGCTCTTTACCTACGTTCTTAGAAATATGAATATACAACAATAACATATGTGGACATAGACACTTTCTGCACTTCCCTTTGTCCCAGCAACAACACTCCCCGGCTCCAACATCCTAACCAATAACAAATTATTACTACTAATAAGCAGATTATGCAATTGCTAACGGACTGATTATGCAACTAAAAACTGTCTCAAGTCAAATACATGGCTCCAAAAGTACTGTATATAACACCACAAGCAAATGGCAGGACTTTTCTATGGGAATGACTACATGATTGCGAGTGTCTAGTCACTGTGGTATGAAGGGGATGGTGGGAACCTTCTGTGTAGGCAACGCTACACCATGATCTTTTCATTTTCTCTGTTCTCCGAAACAGGAATGGAAAGTACAGACATCATGAAATATCAGAATTGTAAACCAGCACAGGCGACCCAGAATGAACAGACATGATCATAGCCAGGACAAGTGTTATGATGTGACTCATCAAAGATGGAATTTCCTTTGTATATTTTGTAAGAACTTTCTATCAGTCACATGGTCATTTTGGAGCCACTCAAATAAGGGTGTCAATCAATATGTGCCACAATAAACTGGAAAAAGCTGCGATCATCGCCAACATGTAGGCCAAAGCACACGTTATCTCATCTCTGCAAGCAATACCAAAACTGGCTCCATCTTTCCATGCGAACATACTTGTTCTGCTAACAGTCGAGTTCATTGTCTGTCAGGACCACATTCTAGTCTTCTTGAACTCATCATTTATTCTCTGGACACAATCACAACATCCACAATAAAACTGCTCATGATCTCTCTCTACCCCAAGAGATTATACTTGACCAGAATCCGCAATCTGGCTGTATAGCATTCATTTTAGTGTCCATGCAGGTGCTCTGACTACATGTTTATACTATAGAAAAATGGGTCAAAACATCTGGGTTGTACCAATGATTTATATAAACCATGGATTGCTGATGCTATGCTTTGGCCATTGAGAGGCTTTGAAGCCACCTGTCGGCCATATTGGCACTCCCCAGTAGAAGCAGTCCTCCATAGGAATGAATGGAATTCTACAGTATTTCAATGCAATGTTTCAAGGACAAAATTACATGTACAAGTATTTCTTTATTGTAGTGGCGACATCAACATTAGTAATCTCAAGATAAATAACACTTTCATTTTTATGTTTAGCTGACTAAATATAATTTAAAAGTATGCATTAAGGTGTCTGTAACTGGGGCGGCAGGTAGCCTAGTGGTTATCACGGTAAGCCAGTAACCAAAATGGTTGCTTGATCAAATCCCTGAGCTGACAAGGTAAAAATATGTTGTTCTACCCCTGAACAAGGCAGTTAACCCACTCTTCCCCGGTAAGGCCATCACTGTAAATACACATTTGTTCTTAACTGACTTGACTGGTTAAATATTTTTTTTTAATTAAATGTAGAAATTAATAAATATATTTCTATAGCTTCAAAAATATTTTTTACAATGGAGGGGGAGTGCCAAGATGGAGGCACTATTGCATATATAAATCATTGGGTTATACCGACCTTAGATGTGGGATATAAAGCTTTACATAAACAGCACATGGATAAAAATAGATGGATGCTGAATGGACTACAAAAAGAGGGAATTGCTCCATCTGCTGGACACTGTCTTCCTCGAGTTACCTGCTATAGCTGGGTAAAATAAATGCCTGAAACTAATATACAACGCAACATGTAAAATGTTGGTCCCATGTTTCATGAGCTGAAATAAAATATACCAAAAAACTTGCATACACACCAAAGGCTTCTCAAATTTTGAGCACAAATGTATTTATCCCCCTCCTCTCCCCTGTAACTATTCCCCAGGTCGTTGCTGCAAATGAGAATGTGTTCTCACTCAACTTACTTGGTAAAATAGCGGATAAATAAAATAAATAAAAAATGTACATCCACTGCCAAGATATCTTGATTTTTCAATTTAACTAAGCAAGTCAGTTAAGATCAAATTCTTATTTACAATGACAGCTTACCGGGGAACAGTGGGGTAACATCCTTGTTCAGGGGCAGAATGACAGAATTGTGCCATGTCAGCTCAGGGATTCAATCCAGCAAACCTTCGGTTACAGGCCCAACGCTCTAACCACTAGGCTACCTGCTGCCCCGATAATCCATCCACATGACAGGTGTGGCATATCGAGAAGCTGATTAAACAGCATGGTTATTACACAGGTGCACCTTGTGCTGGGGACTATACAAGGTCACTAAAATATGCAGTTGTGACACACAACACAATGCCACAGATGTGCCACGTTTTGTGGTAGCTGCAATTGGCATGCTGACGGCAGGAATGTTCACCAGAGCAAGTGGGTGGGCCCATGCCCTCCCAGGCTTTTTCATGCCTGCACCCCTGCCCAATCATGTGAAATCCATAGAGTAGGCCCAAATGAATTTATTTACATTGACTGATTTCCTTATATGAACTGTAACTTATTAAAATAATTGAAACAGTTTAGTTTGTATTTTTCTTCAGTATAGATCCCATTACATACTGGTCTTGACGAGAAGAAAAGAAAACTGTTTGGGGATCTCTTCTGCACTGTTCTACCAATCCCATAAATGTGGAGAATATTGAGTGTCACCTTATTAACATCCAAAAAGTTGCTTCACAGGCTCTTTCCATTTCCCCTGAAAAACTGAACAACCGGTTGTTGGGGACTGAGGCTGTGTGTTACCCAACAGAGCAGGACCTGGCTGTCACACCTGTGACCATAGATAAATTATCCCAGTGAGGGAAACCAAAGACAGCAGTGCCTTGTGAGTGAACGGTTACCGACAACCATCTTCTGATATTCTGGTAAATAACCTTTGGGGTTCTCTCATTTTGGCAAAAGTCTGTCCTCTGTCCTCTCTCACCAAGAAGTGGCTGATTGTTTCAATTCAGAAGATGGGCCTTTTATTAAATTAGCTCACCTCCTGCCTCCTCTCAACTCCTTTTGAAAAGGTCAAAGTTAAATTGAGAGTGAAAGCAGATGGAAATGCACTTGCTTGAAATGAGACTGTCCTTCTCCACAGAATTGCCTAACTCCTGTGTCCTCTCTTGCCTGTTTGAACAGGTAAAAGATAATCAAGGCGAGACGGCGGAAAGTGGACACATCCGCTTGTATGAAATGGCTCCTCCAAATGAGACTCAAGTACAGTTGATGATTATCTAGCTACTTATCTGATTCTACAAATCAAAACATGTTTATGTTGAATTTATTAACAGTTTTAAAGTATCAGCATTTACAAATGGTGAGGGAGAGATCAGGCAAATTACATTTACAGGAGAACCTCCACATAAGGCAACTTATGTTTACAGGGTTGAAGCCCAAATAAAATGTGTAAAGTGATCCAAACAAATAAAAGTTAGTAGGCAGTGTCCTAACGAATTGACACATTCCTCGACCACATCGATTTCCGGGTCACAGAGAAAGACTGAGGCAAGAGGATGGTCTTTTTCCCATACGAGAATCTCCCATGGTCCTCCCTTAATCAATAGCCTCCTTCTGGCAAGGAAGCACAGGTATATTCTACCTGAATAGACAAGTGTATCCTACCCCCTTTGAATCAAGCTATTATTTTTCCGAAGGAGAAGAGCAT
Organism: Oncorhynchus mykiss; assembly: GCF_057628025.1. Classification (NCBI taxonomy): domain Eukaryota; kingdom Metazoa; phylum Chordata; class Actinopteri; order Salmoniformes; family Salmonidae; genus Oncorhynchus; species Oncorhynchus mykiss. The sequence goes on along the minus strand of NC_143026.1, from coordinate 37,942,617 downwards.
GCAGACATTTAAGAACAATATGCTACTTAACCCTTTATTAAATGTATTGCACAACTAGATAACATTTATTTTAGGATTCCACCCTGTAAGTCATTTGCCTGATGCGCAATTGGAGTAATTTCATACAAGCGGATGTGTCCACTTTGTCTTCTCACAGGCTCACCTTGACCTGTTCAAAAGGAGGCTAGAGAGGACACAGAAGTTGAGCAAATCTAATTAGGAATAAGCCTGTGTTTCTTCTAGGACTGACTGAAGGATAAACCCAGTGCTGTTGACCTTTGACCTGTATTGGATTTGCGCTTTCTTTGACTTGTGGATAGGTGCTATTTCTGACGTTTGCGTACTTCTCACAGCATCCATTAATAACACTATTCAATAAGTCCATAGTCATACCTAATGGCAACACAATCAGGTCTCATTACCAGTTATGGGATCCTAATAAATAAAAAAAATGGGCCAAATATTACTGCCCCACAGTCCCAAGTTATTGATGTGCAATGCAAAACAATCTCCACAGCACTGTAGTAAAGTGATTAACTAGACATCTTGTTGCCTTCTACAATGCTAAAATAGTACATGTGGTGGGGTAACAGTGTGCAATATCTAACAAGAGACAAATGTCAAGTACAGTTGATGGCGAGCTAGCTACTTAACTGATTCTACAAATCAAAGCATGCTTACTTTGAATTTATTAACAGTTTTAAAGTATCTGTACATTTACAAATGGTGAGGGAGAGGAGATCACAGTATACAAGGTCAAGTTGAAACACTTCCATGTTTTGATCAGTCTTTTTTAAACTCCCATGCCATGGAGTTTCTGATAGCGAACAATCAGCTTCGCAGTGACAGGTCAATGGAGGTGATGGTTCACAAAGACCGACTCAGGAATGGAAATTGAAGTGTGGCGTTTGCTTCATTTCTGCCGCAACATAAGGCCACTTCTTTATTCCTCCTCGTTTTGGTATTTGATGTGTTTCCAGAGTTTCTACGAACCAAACACAACATTGAAAGTTGGAGCACACGTATAACGACTCATGCTGTATCCAAACTATGGAGAGAATTTGGCTGATCAAACAAGTTAAAAGGACATAAGCAATCATAAGCAATAAGCAATCATAAGCAATACGCAATCAAAATTTGCGCACAATACTAGAGTGCTTCAATTCACATACACTGCTGCGCATATGCCAACTTAATAGTCATGAGAATCTATAACAATATTATTGGCACTGACAGTATTACAGTATTATCAACACTAAATATACATGTCACAATTCCAGAACTAACAAATGTACAAAACATATTTTCGCCCAATGTATCCGCTCAGACACGAGAAATGTACTTTCTAATTTGACGCCACGGTCCGACATGTTGGCTGACCGTGATTAGAGAAAGGGGAAATAACGTCAGAATAACGGAAACCGAAGTGTATGATGGGAAATTAAATTGTAAACATCTAGGTCATATCCTTGTGCGCCAAAGGAAATTATAAAACAAAATACTGACGATAAATACATGGTCTTTAAAAAAAACGTACTTGTCTAACAAATATAAGTACAACAAACTGCGGTGTACCTCAAGATGGAAAGATATCAAACGTGCTACAGAGAGGACTCCAACCTGTAGCAAAGATTATGGATATAGTGACAAGATACAATATATCTCCGGCCTAACAATGGGAGTCGTTGTCCACATAGCAGCGCGGCGGGTTGCTTATCCTTTCTTTGGATTGGTGGATACAGCTCATTATTGTAATCTAATTTTAAATATTCAAGAGGGTGACGTCAATCGAGAGAGATGCTATGCTACTAGCTTCATACTATGAATATGCAGAGCCATCTCCGATATTAAGTGTTTTTTCTCAAGTTGCCAGGATGTTACTTATATAAGTACACTCGTAACAACTTAAGCATTACTGAACTTCTATTAGATCAAATAAACCTCATGCAGCAAATAAGTGATGCATTTTTTGTTGTTGGCCAAATTCGACCCTCATTGACCTCCATACAGAAACTTGCTTGGTGGGCAAAAAAAAACGCTGCCTGCTGGAAGGAAGCACATTTTCCACTGAGTTGGGCGTCTCTGCGTCTCCACATGTAGCCTAGGTCAAGAGAGAAAGAAAGAGGACTCATCTATATATCTGTGCCATTATATTTGTGCCACGGTGGAGGTGTCATGATACCCATAAAACCTAGCAGTCAAACAGGGAAATAGTTCCAAACGGTTTTCCACCATTAATTTTTCCCCCAATAGGGAATTGTAGACAAAAAAAAAAAAAAAAGTGCTTTCTGGTTTGCTTAATATAAGGAATGTGAAATGATTTACACTTTTACTTTTGATATTTAAGTATATTTTAGCAATTACTTTTGATACTTAAGTATATCTAAAACCCAAATACTTTTACTCAAATAGCATTTTACTAGGTGACTTTTACTTGAGTGATTTGGGTACTTTTCCTACAACTTCCTGGCGTGACGTTTTGATAACCATGTAAATCTTTCTCTAGCTGACACATTTGCGAACAGGTATTGTGTCAATTTAAAACTTGCACAAGACAGGTCACAGAATTGTACATTTAAAGAAATGTTGCCAATTTATTAGTTGCTAACATGAGATAGTTAATCCAGAGATTCTTACCTTTGACTCGATTCGTCCCGATCACCATGGTATTTGTAGTTCTTTATGATAGCCACATTAGCAGCTAATTAGCATTTCATTTTTTTGCGTGTAAATACAGGTGAATATATTGATAAGTAACCTTCGAGAGTTTTACACGGTTATCAAAATGTCACACCAGGGTAAGCCTACACAAAACACAGCCCTTAAGTGTTTATAAAATCCATTATAAAATGAATGGTTGACAGCATGGGCAGCGCCATTGAGGCTACAACCCATAGGAATACCCACTATTTTAAAATGGCAGAAGCATGGTGGAAGCCCTCAATGGCGCTGCCTACGCTAATATTGCCTTTTGGCCACTAGAGGCCTCCATCATTCTCTATAGGTAGGTTTTCCTGTTTGGGAAAAGGCCATATAGTGGAACTGGAAAGAGACCTGGAAATTAACAAGTGGTCGAGGAGTTTGTCAATTCGTTAGTAGGCAAACAGAAGACAGTCCCCCCCTCCTGAATTTCCACCTTTTTGGAAGTATTTTTGGGGTCATTGTCCATTTAGAAGACCCATTTGCAACCAAGCTTTAACTTCCTGACTGATGTCTTGAGATGTTGCTTCAATATATCCACATATTTTTCCCTCCTCATGATGCCATTTATTTTGTGAAGTGCACCAGTTCCTCCTGCAGCAAAGCACCCCCACAACATGATGCTGCCACCCCCGTGCTTCACGGTTGGGATGGTGTTCTTCAGCTTGCAAGCCTCCCCCATTTTCCTCCAAACATAACAATGGTCATTATGGCCAAACAGTTCTATTTTTGTTTCATCAGACCAGAGGACATTTCTCTAAAAAGTATAATCTTTGTCCCCATGTGCAGTTGCAAACCGTAGTCTGGCTTTTTTTATGCCAGTTTTGGAGCAGTGGCTTCTTCCTTGCGGAGTGGCCTTTCAGGTTATGTCGATATAGGACTTGTTTTACTATGGATGTAGATAATTTTGTACCCGTTTCCTCCAGCATCTTCATAAGGTCCTTTGCTGTTGTTCTGGGATTGAGTTGCACTTTTCGCATCAAAGTACATTCATCTTTAGGAGACAGAATGCGTCTCCTTCCTGAGCGGTATGACGGCTACGTGGTCTCATGGTGTTTATACTTGCGTACTATTGTTTGCACAGATGAACGTGATACCTTCAGGCGTTTGGAAATTGCTCCCAAGGATGAACCAGACTTGTGGAGGTCTACAATTGTTTTTCTGAGATCTTGGTTGATTTCTTTTGATTTTGCCATGATGTCAAGCCAAGAGGTACTGAGTTTGAAGGTAGGCCTTGTAATACATCCACAGGTACACCTCCAATTGACTCAAATGATGTCAATTAGCCTATCAGAAGCTTCTAAAGCCATGATATAATTTCCTGGAATTTTCCAAGCTGTTTAAAGGCACAGTCAACTTAGTGCATGTAAACTTCTGACCCACTGGAATTGTGATACAGTGAATTATAAGTGAAATAATCTGTCTATAAACAATTTTTGGGAAAATGACTTGTGTCAGGCACCCAGTAGATGTCCTAAAACACTTGCCAAGGCTACAGTTTGTTAACAAGACATTTGTGGAGTGGTTGAAAAATGAGTTTTAATGACTCCAACCTAAGTGTATGTACTTCTGACTTCAACTGTATTTTCATTTACTTCTAAATAAGCTGATAAGGAAAAGCTATATGTCAATGATTTTTCTCTTCATTTTGTAAATCAAATCACTCGTTGAATTGACTGTCTTCAATTCAAATTGACCCTACCTAACTCATGTAGTTCTATTCAATTAACAACACATAAGCATACATACACAAACAGTAATAGTAACAACAAAATTGACCAATAAACAACTAAATCACTGTATTGAGACCCTGTTGCATACCTGATAAAGCAACGAGGCCTCTCTCCAATGGTCGCTGAAGAGATCAAGTTGGAAGACAGTTGATTCCCCAAACTGAGTCAACCAAGGTAAGTCCAACCAAGGTGTGTGTAAATATCCATTGTCACGTTTCTCTGGTTTAGGGGATATGAGGTTTCTGCAGGAAATGCTACCCAGCAATTCGGGCTCTGGCTGGGCCACTCAAGGACATTCAGAGACTTGTCCCGAAGCCACTCCTGCATTGTCTTGGCTGTGTGCTTAGGTTCATTGTCGTGTTGGAAGGTGAACCTTCGCCCCAGTCTAAGTTCCTGAGCGCTCTGGAGCAGGTTTTCATCAAGCATCTTTTTTTCGCTTTGTCATTGCAGGGTATTGTGTGTAGATTGATGAGTTTTAACTTTTAAAAAAAAATCTATTTTAGAGTAAGACTGTAACGTAATAAAATGTGGAAAGGGGAAGTGATCTGAATGCATTCCAAATACACTGCATGAAATAGGCGTTGATGAGCCTTTACACATTCATTAAATCAGCCCATGGCCGGCCACGTGCTAACAAATGCATCAGGTCAATCGCTTGGCCTGACAAATAAAATATTTTTTAGGCAGTATAATAAAATCATGTTTCTATAGGTTTATATCACCCCAATTATACATAGCCTTCTAACGTTTTTCTTAAACCGTCCTTGGTGGTCTACACAATAGCAATCAATCAAAAATGTTCACTTCTTTGACTTGGGTTTTGGACTGAAAGTCAGAGGAACCTGTGTTCTGGTTTTGGCAATTGTGTGAACATTTTATTTGCCTCATAAAATATGTGCTCACTAGGAAATGTCATAATCCATGGATCATATCGCCTATTGTCTTTTGTGAGAAAAATACAAGATTATTACCTTGTTTCATTCAGCTTCAAATCATGGGTGGGTGCTGCTTTGACAAGGTACAGTAAATGACAATGTCTTATTAGAAGGCTCTTTTAAAGTTCTAAACAAGCACAAAATGAGGATGAAATACAGTTTTCACAAGTTTTATACTGTACTAGGGGATTGAATGGAAAATAATGGTTGTTTTTAACTTGTTGTCCTCCTGTAGCACAACTATCAGCCTCCCTTCCCCCGACTTGAACCCGATCTAACATCTCTGGAGAGACCTGAAAATAGCTTTGTAGCAATGTGCCCCATCCAACCTGACAGGGCTTGAGAGGATCTGCAGAGAAGAATGGGAGAAAATCCCCAAACACAGGTGTGCCAAGCTTGTAGTGTCATACCCAAGAAACTCGAGGCTGTAATCACTGAATAGTTATGTAAATGTTTAATTTATTTTTATACATTTGCAAACATTTCTAAAAACCTGTTTTTGCTTTGTCATTTTGAGCTATTGTGTGTAAGATTGATAAGGGGGGAAAAGCAATTTAATAAATTTTAGAATAAGGCTGTAATGTAACTAAATGTGAAAAAAGTCAAGTACTTTCCGAATACACTGTATATGGATTCTACAGACTCAACTGAGTACTAGTTTTTCCTGTGCAGTGCTATATTTGTACCAAATAGTGTCAGGGACCCCATTTTAAGCTGTTTCACCACAGTAAAAGGTCAGGAACCAGGGACATAGGCAATTGTCTCAAAGCTTAAAAATCCTTCTTTAACTGGTCACCTCCCCTTCATCTACACTGATTGAAATGGATTTGGGAAGAGACATCAATAAGGGATCATCGTTTTCACCAGGTCAGTCGATGTCATGGAAAGAGCAGATGTCCTTTATGTTTTGTACACTCAGTGTATATTGGCAATAATAATAAATGTTATTTGGCAGAGGTCTTTCAGGACACTTTCCACTTTTTTTATTTTTTATTTTAATTTCACCTTTATTTAACCAGGTAGGCTAGTTGAGAACAAGTTCTCATTTACAACTGCGACCTGGCCAAGATAAAGCAGGGAGTAAACAATTAACAAGTCAATAACACAGTAGAAAAAAAGAGAGTCTATATATACATTGTGTGCAAAAGGCATGAGGAGGTAGGCGAATAATTACAATTTTGCAGATTAACACTGGTGTTAACTAGAGATACTGGTGTGCAAAAGAGCAGAAAAGTAAATAAATATAAACAGTATGGGGATGAGGTAGGTAAATTGGGTGGGCTATTTACCGATAGACTATGTACAGCTGCAGCGATCGGTTAGCTGCTCAGATAGCAGATGTTTGAAGTTGGTGAGGGAGATAAAAGTCTCCAACTTCAGCGATTTTTGTAATTCGTTTCAGTCACAGGCAGCAGAGAACTGGATCGAAAGGCGGCCAAATGAGGTATTGGCTTTAGGGATGATCAGTGAGATACACCTGCTGGAGCGCGTGCTACGGGTGGGTGTTGCCATCGTGACCAGTGAACTTTGCACTGAATCCATGTGCATTAAACAATAGCTAGGCTACAACGTGTAGGCTATTCATATTAGCTAGCTAGCTAAGACTCACTAGCCAACTTGTTTAGGAAAAACAAGTAAAATGGCCAAACAAAGCTCCATGTTCTATTTTTTCAAGAAACCGTGTCTGTAGAATTTGCCAAGTAATTTGGTATCAGTGATTTCGCCATGAATGGCCTCCAGTCTCCTTCTGTACCAATCACTGACTGCCATGATTTAATCCTGGTCCTTAAAGACAGTTTCAGTACATTCAGAGACAATGACCAGAACTACAGTGCTGTTTTTATTCAGCACTTTTAAAAAGCATGAAACACTTATCCACTTGTGACTTGCACATTCTCTCTTCCACCTCTGAGACATGACCATCAGTCCAGTGAAAAAACAAACAAACAGTTATTTCAATTTATGCCTCGTAAGTAATAGGCTACAACTGACCTCTGACCAGTGTTATCATATAGCCTAGCTTAAGACTTAACTTTTGAAATATAAGGGACACTACATTATTTATAATAAGGGATAGGCCGACATGGAGAAAATCAGACCTTTCTTACTATATATGAAAATAGGCAAATGAATTTAACAAATGTATTTCCAATCTATGTTAATAGCCTGTCATTTTTAGGAAAGGCACTCGGCTTGCATTTTGACTCATGAAGGGATCTCGACTAAAAAGAGGTTTGTGACCACTGTTCTAGTCTATGTAGCAGGGATAATCAACTACATTCAGCCGAGCGGATGGTAATTACAAATAATTTGTAGACTGAAAATTGACCACAAGAAGCCCAAACAGATATACTATTTTACTAAAACATAATAATTTCAAACCTTGCTTACATTTGTATACGATCACATATACTGTATCTATTATGGGTGGGAATACTTTGGAACAGATTTCCAAAACGTAAATTACTTGGAGTTGACTAGCTGATGTTTTTACATGATTTTATGTACAACCACAAAACTTGGGAGGCCAAATAAAATCACCCGCTGGGCTGTATTTGGACAGATGGTGAACTCTGTTACGTTAGAATTATTATTGTTATACCAAGGCATTATGTTCTAGTCTCATAGTCTATTAATTATAGGCTTGTGGTTTATTATGTGTAGCTCTATGTCAGTCACATGTTAAATGCAAGAGTCATGGATTTCCATAGGCCTACAAGACTATTTGTTGTGTAATGCAAAATCACATGTTAGATGGTTTGTTGTGTGCAATCGATTACAGTTGGGTATATGGTAGGCTATGCTTTTATGATTATTTAATGAGTGTCCAAATTTTGGCCCACCTTCATTTTTGCTGGCACTGCAATCAATGGATTTCTGGCTATGCCACTGCCAGGAACACTCCATATTATTCAAAGCCCCATGAAATGACACCCTATAAATATTCTATAGACACTACCGAGTACTCCCCACCCCACTTTTACACCAGCACAAATAATATTTTTTCCTGTACAGTGCTGTATTTGTGCCATATAGTGTCCAGTCAACACATTTTCAGCTGTTTGACCACAGTAAAAGTCCAGCAACACTCCGTATTATTCAGAGCCCCATGAAATGACACCACATCTAGATTCTGTAGACCCTGCCTACTTGAGTACTCCCCACCTCACTTTTATGTCAGCACAAATAATATTTTTTTCTCTATAAACGAATGTCATGCATTTGCATTGGGGGCATTTATTTTACCTTGGAGCATGTTCTAAAAAACAAATGCAATGCAAATGTCACTTATATATGAACAAATATGAATCATTATTAATGTTTAAACATAAATCATGAATAACTACAGGTCAATGACACTTTTCTACTATTACGCGGGGGACTTTTATTTTGAAATAGTCCGCTATTCCGTGACCCGGATGTACTTATTTTAAGTGTTGCTGATAAAATGCTGACAAATTAATTCGCTCCGAATAATATTTCGTTGAAATCATAACAACTTAACATTTTACGGCTAAACAATTTCCTAAAATGTAACGTTGGCTGAAAACCTTTACTGAGTGTCCCTTGGATTGTCTTTAAATTCTCACATAAAAAGGTTCGTATTGCTTATTTCTTTACACTGAAAGACAAATGTTGCGTTAGCTTCCGTTCCTTCCACTCCCCTCCTGGCTGGAGTGAGGGTCTGCAGTCAGCTCTCACCAGCCCTGCTTCAACTAATCAAATCCCTAATGAGCAGGGGGTTGCGGGGTTAGTAGCCTATATAATCAGTTGTGTAGAGTAAGGTTGGAGCAAAAGCCTGCATACCCAGTAGTAGCTGCTATTAGCAACGCTGGTGTGTTTACACTACAGCGTTGGTACCTTTTGTATTGGCATTGAGTTGCACAAAAACAGTCCGTAGCGTAGGAAGCCTGGGGCGTTTTAATTTCGGAAGCCGTTTATCGTTTAAGAACCAAACGGAGCCACACGAGCGTTTGTATTGAAAAAAAAGTAAGGGTAGTCCCTCCCCGTTTCGTTCCGTTTGCTTTCGGAAACGTTTTTGCAACAGGTTCGGCGTAATGAATATGCCTCAGGAGTTAAATAAAGCGTTACTTACACAAACGTACTGTGCCGGTGGTCATGACGGTTGGTCATTAACACGGGGGAATTTGAGTCAACATGTCTAAAGAAATAACATTTATTAAAGAGTTTCCAAACGTGGTTCTGCTATATACCCACTTCTTCTCCACTTACCGCATATCAAAATAAAAGTCCAGCAGGTGCGCCATATGTTGACAAAAAAGGAATAACTTGTGCGGTACTTGTATTTTGACATGAGGTAAGCAGAGGACTTGGGTCTAAAACAGACCCACGTTTGGAAAGTTGTTTAATAATAAGTAGCTTTAGATATTTTGGCTCAAATTCCCTCTGTTTTAAAGGACCAACTGTCCTACCCACCAGCTCAGTAAGTTGAAGTGGAATTTATGGTAAGCACATTCAAGGTCTTAGCACTTTGATTAGGCCTATATTGTGGTGGTCATTGTTGCAAATCATTGTGTGTTTTGTTTCAGAGATGTGAGGGTACCTACAGCTGACTGAAGTGAAGGCCAGCATCTCAACCATGGGGAAGCGGTATTACTGTGACTACTGTGACCGGTCCTTTCAGGACAACATGCACAACAGGAAAAAACACCTGTATGGTGTTCAACACCACAGATCTAAAAAGGCCTGGTTTGACAATTTCAGGGGTAAGTCATTTCATTTCCCAAGAGTTTCATGATGTGTTTAAGCCAACTGAGAACAAGGAAAAAAACTAACAGTTCAGACTAGGAGAAATCTTTACGTTAGTGATTTTCAGGTCAGGGAAGTCAGAAATCTAGGATGATGGCTGCCTTTCCTTCCAGTTCTCTGCTGCCAATGACTGGAACAAATTGCAAAAATCTCTGAAGCATGAGTCTTATATCTCCCAATCAAACTTTAACCATCAACTGTCTGAGCAGCTTACCCTTCACTGTACCTGTACACAACCAATCTGTAAATGGCACACCCAACTAGCTCATCCACATATTGTTACTTACCCTCTTGCTCTTTTGCACCCCAGTATCTCTACTTGCACATCATTATCTGCACATCTATCACTCCAGTATTAATGCTAAATTGTAATTATTTCGCCTCTATGGCCTATTTATTACCTACCTCCCTACTCGTCTACATTTGCACACACTGAACATAGATTTTTCTATTGTGTTATTGACTGTAATTTGTTTATGTGTAACTCTGTTTTTGTCGCACTGCTTTGCTTTATCTTGGCCAGGTCGCAGTTGTAAATGAGAACTGGCCTACCTGGTTAAATATCATTATTATATATATTTTTTGATGCCTGAGTTTCTGAGTTGGATGACCGTAAAAAAAATAAGTGTTTTCCCAGTCAGATTGTTTTTGGGGTGGGAGTTCCCAGTTGTCTTGAATGCACCATTTGTCCAACATGGTTTGGGGGGTCAGAAAAAAACTGCATGGTGTTCTTAAAGGGCCAAACAGTAGTTAAAAGACTGTTTCTGTAGAAAACTGAGGAATGGGGCTGGAGAAATGTAATCACTCCCAAATGCCTAGACAGAACTTTGGATGCAAGGACAGGGCCTGACCATCGATAATATCAGAATTATTGTTTTAACCATGTTTTTTAGACTATACAGTGTTTGTTTACATTTACTTTGTTTACAAACATTGGCGTAAAACAAGCATATATTTAGTATTCTGAATACAGTTAAACTAAGCTCATGAGGCATTTATAAGCTGTATTTTTTAAGAACCAGTGGGTACATATCATTAATTTGTAACTCTAAAAATTGATTTACTTTTTTTTTTTAATAATGGAGTCTTGGTATAAGGTGCTCTTTGAAAAAGGGCACTCTATAGACAGGCAGAAAAAAATAAAGAGAATGGTGGCCACCACTTCGTAAACGTTAAATGTAGAAACAATTATTTTCTTGCACTCTTAAAGAATGAATGCAGGCACTTCTTGATTTAAGAAGGCTTTATTTACTTGGCATTTCAGTAGACATATTTTAAAAAAATAGCAGGGCCGACATTGTTTTGACTTCAGATCATCAGATCAGGGCTTAAATGTTTGACACAGTAACCAATTAGGAGACATGTAACGTGATTAAACAAAAATAACAGCATAAAGAGATGGTTGAGGTTCAATTCAGAATGATGTGATCCAACACATTTCAGTTCGAGTCCTTTTCTAAATGAAATTGCAGTCCTTTTTCGTTATGACAGTTCCCAGAAGATACCAATCCTACCCTTACGCTTGTTTACACTGAGCTGCCCTGTGGTCAGAAAACAACATACCTCAATGCAGGGATGGGGATATGCCACTGTACTCCAGATGTTTACCTTTATCCACACTGCTCCATCGAGAAGATTGAAATACTTACAGCCAGTTTTCCTGGAAAACTGCCCTTATCGTCTTCACGCTAGCTAGCAGTAGCCACAGCAGCCATTATTGAATGGCAGATCACGTTGAACAACAAAGGAGATAATTGGCTGACACTGCCATTCCAAAGTGGCTGCTATGGCTACTGTACGTTTTCCGTTAGGGTTGGTATCTTCTGGCGACATCTGACAGGTACTTGTCGTAACAGGCTGAGGACAATATGACACCTCTTCTTTCATCACAGATGCAGCAGCCATCCTGTATGATGAACAAACTAAGAAACCCTGCAGGAAATTTCTTCAGACGGGTAAAGACAACAAAGATATATAATGAACATTTTAATGAAAGATCCTTACAACTATCGGTGTGTAATGCTTTATTTTGTTTTGTCCTTTGCATCAGGCCAGTGTGTGTTTGGCAACAACTGTAGGTTCTCTCACATGTCAGAGAGGGACATGGAGAACCTAAGAATGCAGATTGAAGGTGAGTTGTTTCCACAAGATGGCACTGTCTGCCATGGACATGGTCCTCATATTGAGAGTGTTAATTTATGGGCAATGCTGTTGTTGTCGCACCTTGCACGATGATAACATTTTTAAGAAGTGCAATTTTCCGTCATTATGGTGGCAAGTACTCTGGTATTTCAATTATGAACACACAATGCCACTCTGTTAATTTAGGTGGTTCAATGAAATCTCTAATAGTAATCATCTTCACTAATTTCACTCAGAATTCAAAGTACCAAAGGTGATTGTGTTAATGAAATCCATATTAAGAGGTGTAGTCTAATGTCTAGATGAAAGACGGAGCAGAGAGGACCCGGAGCACAGAGCGTCCCCTGAGCGGAGCATAGAGGAGTGGCTCACCAGGAGAGAGAAGAAGAGAGCCGCCCTAAGCAGTGGAAGGTACAGTATGAATCATTGGTCAAAGGCTGTCAGTACTTACATACAGTGCATGTTAATGCTAAAATGTTATTTACGCTTGCATGGAGTCAGATTTGATACAGTTAGTGTGAAAATATACTTTTCCCCTTTTCTTAAACAATTTTACTCTATTTACTCTCTACAGTGTTCTGAAAGAGGAAGATGAGGAGGATGAAGATAATCAACCAGAGAATGACATACCGCCACATTTCCTCACCATTCTTGACCTTCCTCCCTCCCTTCTGCCCCCTCCCCCTGGAGGATGGAAAGTCAAAGTCAGAACTGAATGGGGTTGAAGGGGCAGTGCAGTTAATGGCAGTTCCACACTGAGGTCAAAATAACAACCTGAAATTTGTTAAAATTATGATAATGCCTTTTTCGTGTAAGAGCTGTTTGTAAAAAAGAAAAAAAAAAAAAGAACTGGAATTTCAACCTGTTCAGGTGGGGTGGATTTTTTTGGTAACTGATCTGATTATTCTGACCTATGACCAGTCATCTTTTATTTGTATACGCATCCTACTTTGAAGGGGTAAGCAGGGTAGGCTCAGAGTCAAGACGATCCTATCCGCCAATCAGGGTTGTGTATGTTAATATATTTACATTTGTATCAACACGCCCACACAATCAGACTGAGCATTTCAATGGCAAAAGGAGCCTCAGGGAAATACATATTTTCATGAAATAAACACACACAGTCATTTATTAGACATACAGTGATTTAAAAATGATTAAGACTGCATGGGAGCTTTAGCTGGTTCATCATTTTTTGCTCAAAGTTTGATGTGGTGATGCAAGAACGGATCATTAATTGCTATTAGGGCTCAAACTTTTACTTGATAGGAGTGAATTTGTAACGCATTTTAATTGATTTTCTCCATCACGACTACATTAAAATTCAGTTGCGTGCATGCAGAGATTTTGTTGAGTAGGTCCTCGTATTCAAGAAAATGTATTTTGAGTTGGAAATGTACAGAATGTGAGGTTCTAATGCTTTTTAAATGATGGCCTCAGGAAAGCAGCAGAACAGGAGTGGCTACCGTGATATAGACTCAGCAAAAAAAAGAAACGTCCTCTCACTGTCAACTGCTTTTATTTTCAGCAAACTTAACGTGTAAATATTTGTATGAACATAACAAGATTCAACAACTGAGACATAAACAGAACAAGTTCCACAGACATGTGACTAACATAAATGGAATAATGTGTCCCTGAACAAAGGGGGGTCAAAATCAAAAGTAACAGTCAGTATCTGGTGTGGCCACCAGCTGCATTAAGTACTGCAGTGCATCTCCTCATTGACTGCACCAGATTTGCCAGTTCTTGCTGTGGGATGTTACCCCACTCTTCCACCAAGGCACCTGCAAGTTCCCGGACATTTCTGGGGGGAATGACCCTAGCCCTCACCCTCCGATTCAACAGGTCCCAGACATGCTCAATGGCATTGAGATCTGGGCTCTTTGCTGGCCATGGCAGAACACTGACAATCACACACAGAATGAGCAGTATGGCTGGTGGCATTGTCATGCTTTAGGGTCATGTCAGGATGAGCCTGCAGAAAGGGTACCACATGAGAGAGGGGGATGTCTTCCCTGTAAGTTGAGATTGCCTGCAATGACAGCAAGCTCAGTCCGGTGATGCTGTGACACACCGCCCCAGACCACCTCCAAACCACCTCCAAACCACCTCCAAATCGATCCCGCTCCAGTGTACATGCCTCGGTGTAACGATCATTCCTTTGACGATAAACGCGAATCCGACCATCACCCCTGGTGAGACAAAACCGCGACTCGTCAGTGAAGAGCCCTTTTTGTCAGTCCTGTTTGGTACAGCGACGGTGGGTTTGTGCCCATAGGCGACATTGTTGCTGGTTATGTCTGACCTGCCTTACAACATGCCTACAAGCACTCAGTCCATCCTCTCAGCCTATTGCAGACAGTCTGAGCACTGGTGGAGGGATTGTGCGTTCCTGGTATAACTCGAGCAGTTGTTGCAATCCTATACCTGTCCTGCAGGTATGATGTTCAGATGTACCGATCCTGTGCAGGTGTTGTTACACGTGGTCTGCCGCTGCGAGGACGATCAGCTGTACGTCCTGTCTCTCTGTAGCTCTGTCTTAGGCGTCTCACAGTATGGGCATTGCAATTTATTGCCCTGGCCACATCTGCAGTCCTCATGCCTCGCAGCATGCCTAAGACATGTTCACGCAGATGAGCAGAGACCCTGGACATCTTTCTTTTGGTGTTTTTCAGAGTCAGTAGAAAGGCCTCTTTAGTGTCCTAATTTTTCATAACTGTGTCTTAATGACCGTTCCACCAGTGCATGTTCATTAATTGTTTATGGTTCATTGAACAAGCATGGGTAACAGTGTTTAAACCCTTTACAATGAAGATCTGTGAAGTTATTTGGATTTTTACAAATTCTCTTTGAAAGACGGGGTTCTGAAGAAGGGATGTTTCTTTTTTTATTTTAAAAAATACTTTTGTATTTTGTAATTTGCTTCCCTCCACATATTCTATGTGAATGGAAAGTGGTTTGTCCATGTTGGGATGATTTATTTATAATGGATGGCATAATGTTTTACCTCCGATTAAGTTCTGGGTCTGTATTAAGAGAACGAGGATCGGAACCGGAACAAAGAGCTCCACCCTCTCTCTGAGTTACAAGCAAGTCTATTGGCCAAATGTTCCCTCCCCTTATGTTTTTCGAAAGAAGAGAAAATTGTGATTTGTCCAAAGCATGGGAACTAATGCTGCTCGTTATCAAACCTTCCCGTATCATGACAGATCTACGATACCATTTATGTTTACGTAGTCTGTCCACGAGTGATTACCTCGCCAAGGATGGCTGGCCACTTTTGTAACAAAATGGTTTTAAATTTCCTATCTTCTGGTAATAAAATAGTGTTTTAACTGGACATATTGTTATTTCCCCTGTTTCACTTGCAAGAACAACTAGGGGATAACAGAACAAGTGGTATTCAGGACATTACTTCAGTGTGTTAATGGAGGCCTGTCCATATGTGCCAGGCAGCTGCGGTCCAGCCCAGATATTGGTAGGATGTCCCATCACCCTGTGACAGGGACCCTTTGCTGGCAGCGTCTGCCTTTCCTGTGACAGTGACACAGATTGAAACCGAAACTGCTACACTCTAAAATAACATTTTCAATTTGTTTCAGATAGGCTCCCTGAGGGAGATGACAGGACAGCTGGATCCTTCCCTGGTTGGTTGGCCGGCAGTGTGAATAATATTCTAATGATTATTATGACCGTGCTGGCTGTCTCGCATCTCTGGGCTCTGTGATAAAAACTTGCAAGGCCAATATTGGAGCAGGACTACACTTAATGACTTGTCTCAAAGCCTTTGTGTCTGCGTAACTGCCACCGAGAGCTTTGATATGTGTCACTGGCCCTGAGATTCCCAGGCATACAATAACTTCACATAATCAAGATGGTAATTACCAAAACGTTATTACATTTTACTGTGGATGACTTGCATCCACACTTGTAGTTTTGCATGTACTCAAACTATTCACCAACATGTACAGTCATTGTACCCAAACACAATTCCAAGTGCAACAGTGTTTAGCTATAACTAGTAACTTCAATGTCATTAATATGCAGCTTGCATTGATTGCTTAATTGTCAGTACACTCTGTGCCCTTTAGCTGCACTGCTCTCCAGTACCACAATAACTGCTCTTTAAGACCTTAACCTCCACAAATGAATAGTTGCAGTACTGAATACTGAGTCAATTCCCTGCTGAAATGTGACACATCAACAAGCTCTCTCTCAACTCAGCAAGAGAGACTTACAAAGCCGAGTCCCAATAGAGCTCTGTTGCACATAGAGGCGGTCTTCCTTGAATCCATGATTAAACAAGTTGCCTGTGTCTTGGAAATATCGCAGTAGGCTATTTTACAACAGGTAAACGTTCTGTTGAGAGTGATTGCGTTTGACATAGGTGTTACTAAAAGCAGCTTGTGTTGTTTTTGTTATTCTTCAGAAGTCCCTACAGATGTTTCGTTATTGACTTGTGCTCTAGGCACCAGGCAGTAGCAGAGGTCCAATTTGCTGTGACTGTGAGTCGGTTTGTTTTTCACAATCCAGTCATTCAAGCATCGAATCAGAACTGTATGGGATTAAGGTTAAATGCAGAGTAAACACCAAATCAACACTACCGTTTTTTTACTTTTGATTTGTAACACACACAGTTGTAAGAGAAATGGTTCCCTAGCAGCAAGTCTTCAGCTTGTCTGCTGAAAGCATACGCACCAGGAACAGATGTTGATGTTGATTCAGTTGTTTGAAGAGCAGCACATGCCAGCCAGGTCAAACCTCATTTCACAGATTGGTCATTAATCATTAATGTAATCTTTTCATCTTATATCCCACTAGTAGATAGCTTGGAATTAGGGTCAACACATGGAATTATCATGGTAAGAATGTAGATCATTATGCAGTTCAAGAAAACAACAACATAAAACAATTGGAAATTAATATTTGTCTGATAAGTATCTAATAAACATTTCACTGCCTTGTTTGGAATTCAAAGGTTGATTGAAAATTAATGGAAAATAAAGGTTGATTAATGTATTATGCCGCAATAATAGTTGGTAAAGACAAAGTGGGATAATTTATCATATATTCGTGGTGTAGGCGGCTGCTTGGTTGGACCCATCATTGGTAGGTAGTCCGAAATGCATGAATGAATCATTATTGAGATTGGGCACATTCTCCTCTCCCCGAGACAAGCACCAAAAGTCTAAACATTTAATTAAGAGACGAGCAACCTTCTGCATCGCCTTTTGGGGAACAAGTCCAAGGCTTTACCCCCAGTTGTTCTCTTGCCTCTCAGTAATTCAGTACCTGCAGGCACTATTCCAAACGTAGATCCTGTTTTAAAACCGTCCAACCATTTCATCTTTCTCTTCAGTGGATGCTCCTTAGAGGAGGAACGGGAGGACCATCCTCCTCAATGAATTTCATAAAAATCGAAATAGTGAAACAAAAAGAAACAACATTTTTAGATAAAACTATACTAAATACAGATTCACTTAACCAAATAATTGATTAAAACACAATGTTCTGCCTCAGCAGCACTCTGTAGGGTAGCACCATGTTTAGCCGGAGGACAGCAAGCTTCTGTCCTCCTCTGGGTACATTGACTTCAATACAAAACCTAGGAGGCTCATGGTTTTCACCCCCCATAGCCTTACACAGTAGTTATGACAGCTTCCTGAGTATGTCCTCCAACCTATCAGAGCTCTTGCAGCATGAACTGACATGTTCTCCACCCAATCAAAGGATTAGAGAATGAATCTAGTACTGAAAGCATTAGTTACAGCTAGCTAGCACTGCAGTGCATAACATGTGGTGAGTAGTTGACTCAAAGAGAGAGAAAGACAATGGTTGAACAGTTTTGAACATTCATTTCCAAAATTAAGGAAACGCAACAGAGAGAGAGAGAGAGATTTGGTTGTGTTTTTTTACTTTCACATTTACTTAGCTAGCAAATACAGCTAAATAGTTTAGCCTACTCAAACACCTGCCTCAAACAGAGAGGGATGATTTGTTAGCTAGCTGGCTATGACTATTCAATACTGGAGCTTCCAAGTCAAGGTAAGCTTTTGGTTTTATTCATTTATTGCCACCGGGGCCCACCGGTTTAACGGCTAAACTGCTTATGCAGCTAGCTAGTTTAGCCTACTCAAACACCCGGCTCAAACAAAGGGGCATGCTATGTTAGCTAGCTAGCTATAGCTATCCAACACTGGAACTCTTCCAAGTCAATGTAAGCTTTTGGTTTTATTAATATATTGTAACTGGGGCCGTTGGTGTAGCTGCTTAACTGTTTTCTGACTCTACACTGTACTGCATGATTGTGGCGGGTTTACTAAGTTCTAATAGTTCTAGTTGACTATGAAGTGACAATGATGTAGGCTGTGTGTAGCGGTTAGCGGTCATAATATGAAGGTTTGGCCTGGAAAGGTTTTTCCGCCTGGTCACAGACAGCTAACACGTTGTGCACTAAAGTCCACAAGCGAAGGAAAAAGGAGAGAGGAGGAGAGCACATAAATAGTTGCAAGAAGGAATTATATATACAATGAGTAAAGTGATCATGCTGTTTTTATGTGGCAGCTATGAAAGTGAGCTGTTTGTGTGTGATTAGGGGTGTATTCATTCCGTCGATTCTGTTGAAAACGTTTCTTAACGTTTCATGCTTGTCCAATAGAAACTCAAATTTGCAACTGTTGGACTAATGGTTACACCCCAGATCAGATAGATGCAGGCAAGAGTGTGCAAGGTGGTATTGAATGTGTCACTGTCACCTTGATTACTCAAAATTCTCTTTACCTGTGCACCTCCATTGTAAACTTTAAATAATAGGCTAGGTTGTAGCAAACTCATGATCGGTACAGGACATTTTTTTGTGTTTTATAGTAGCCTAAACCTATTGATGTTACATTGAGCTGGGTGAATGGAATATGAATGGCAGTCATCCAATATGCTGTAATATAAATAAGCCCGTGCTCATAAAAAAACGAATCATCCTCCCCCATCTGAAACGGCACCGACCTTTGTTTCTCTTCGAACAAGTATAAATACTTTCAACGGCTTGGCAAATCTCAGGAGAATAACATGTTGTATGAATCTTTAAAACAGAAGTGTTGAGTCTAACTCTATCCACAAAAATATGCTAAACTTAAAATGTGTCTCAGGGATTTATTTTTTTCATTGCCTGGGAAGTTGTCTAGATGTTTTCAAAGGGATGTGGATATTATTAGATTTTGTAGTCCCCTAGAATATCATTTATTTCGACTCTTCTCTTTGCTAAGATGGTATGTGTTACAGTCTAGGAAGGGTGATAAGGAGTCAGGAAACCAGATATGCAAAATAAAAAAGATGGAAAAGGAATAAAGGCATAGATTACCATCATTCAATTTGAATTAGTTTCTGCATATCTGCACTGCTGAAAGAAAGCCATTATAAACAGCACTGTGGTGTATGGGCACCATTTCCTTTTTTGGATCCATTACATAATTTCACTTTATTGTATACTTTGTCTATTTACCAGCATTCAAAAAAATAAGTTCCTAATGATCAAGTAAACAATTCATTTCTGTTCTTCTCCCAGGAGACCAAACATACAGTCGTCAATATG
This sequence comes from Oncorhynchus mykiss, assembly GCF_057628025.1. NCBI lineage: Eukaryota > Metazoa > Chordata > Actinopteri > Salmoniformes > Salmonidae > Oncorhynchus > Oncorhynchus mykiss. The sequence continues at coordinate 37,922,746 of NC_143026.1, read as the reverse complement.
ATCCAAAGTCTGTCTGAAAGTCTGAATTGTCCTGCCAGTCACATCCATCCCCTTCTGTCTCATCACTTCTGGAGCCCTCCCTTAGCGCCATTAGAGTCCTTTGAGAGATCTTTGGCCAGTTAAAGCCAGCAACTAGTGTCTGCCAAAGTCCCCTTAGGGGAATGTTATAGACAGTCTGCCAGACTCGTGTTGTGAGATGGAGGACCTCGAGGGAGAAAAGGAGTGCTTTCCCTGTGTGTGAGTCATAGCCCTGTCACTGTCAGAGGGGTAAAGAGAAGGCATGCCTTGTTTGGAACTAAACTCAGAATTCAGTGAGAGCCTCCATGTTAGAGCCTCTCGGGTCATCAGCTTGTCAAGACACAATATCGTCAAGTAGGATTCTGACACGTAAACAACCAGAGATTTGGGAACCCTTTGGGCAGTAACTGGTGAAACAACAATAAACAAAGTGAAGAATACTGTGTAGGAATTTGAATATTTTTAGCTTAGTTGCTTGGTTTCATAGAAAATTGAGCTGCGTGATCAAATGACAGATTTTATTTGCAATGGGACAGTAACTTATTATTGTCAACTATGTTTCATCTGTTTCCAACGGAACCTTGCCTTTACTGTGGTGTATTGATTTTACACTATTGATTTTACATTCATGGTGATATAATATTAATGCTAGGTTGGCTGTCAGGTTAATATACCACCCATCCATCCTTTGAAAATAAATTTTCATACAACAGCATAGCCATATGTTTTACTGCTGATTTATCTTCAGATAATGTCACTTTATCAATCACACTTGAGTATTCACTGTCTTTATAATTTGCATAATGTTAGGAAACAGGGCAGAAAGAAGTTCCTTTCTGTAGTTCAGACCCTAGAGGCTGTGGGTAGGAATTTCATACAGGTTTCCTGGTATTTTGCCATATGAATAATTGATTCATAATTATAGTCACCTAAAACAGAACTTTCTATTCACTCTCCTCTCTGGTATGACTTCTCATGTGATTTAATATGGTAGGCTGAAAAGAAAGTGAAATGGACCAAAAACATTGACATTCCAATTTCCAGTCTGTCTCCTACCCAGTCTGTCTCCTACCAAGTCTGTCTCCTACCCAGTCTGTCTCCTACCCAGTCTGTCTCCTACCAAGTCTGTCTCCTACCAAGTCTGTCTCCTACCCAGTCTGTCTCCTACCAAGTCTGTCTCCTACCAAGTCTGTCTCCTACCAAGTCTGTCTCCTACCCAGTCTGTCTCCTACCAAATCTGTCTCCTACCCAGTCTGTCTCCTACCCAGTCTGTCTCCTACCAAGTCTGTCTCCTACCAAGTCTGTCTCCTACCAAATCTGTCTCCTACCAAGTCTGTCTCCTACCCAGTCTGTCTCCTACCCAGTCTGTCTCCTACCCAGTCTGTCTCCTACCCAGTCTGTCTCCTACCCAGTCTGTCTCCTTTTCCATCACTGTATGGTTTACTGAACATTGGGATGTTTCGTAACAGAAGTCGGATGATAAACTGAAAACTATCGACACTGACCATACCGATTACTTATCGCAGGCATTTTGCTGATGTAGTTTATTACAACAAGTAGCCTATACTAGAGAAATGTGAAGTTTGAAATGAAATATGTTTGCTACTATGGGTGGTTGTTAACGGGACCCATACAACCATCAAACCAGTAGTAGTAGTTTAAAGGATTTTTTTACGGTGGTGCACATTGTTATGAACGTATCGTACTATTTATCGTTATTGCATCAATTCAGGCAGTTTATTGCGATACGGATTTTGTCCATATCACCCAGCGCTATCTCTTAATGATGTCTGCCACTGTTCGGTATAAGAAGTTGTCCTGTCTTCACATGCTGGGATTTGAGTCCCAGGGAACCAGAGCTCCTTACGTCTGTCTGAAGGGAGGGCCACCATCTGTCCTGTTGGATTTAAACCCTATTGATACAGCCACAACACTAATGGTGTTGTCACAGAAAGCAGCTGGAAGATTCATATTCAAACTTCATTAGAAAGCAGCTACACAATTCGGTATAATTTCCTCATTTCTGTCACATTCTACTAACTTCCCTGAGTAGATTTTGAGACCATCTTATATGAATGTATATATCACCTATTGGCTCACAACATAACACATGGTTTCCAAACTGTGGGGCGCGCCCGCAAGGGGTGGCGCAAGGGGTCGGCAGGGGTGGCGCGCAGTCCCCCCCCCCCCACACAATATATATATATATATATATATATTGGGTTTTTTTTGTTCAGGAACTCAGTCCGGCTTTAAACGTACTCTTGAAAGTTGTAATAGTAGAATGCACAAGGTGCAATTTCAAAATTGGGTAGTGCATCATCAGTTCCTCTTGTTATGCTAGTCAATGGGCTACCTTAGAGAGCTATTTATAACTTGTCAGAAATGTCCAGGTCAACTAGCCCATGTCAGACAACGTTTTTTTATTTTGTTTTTTAGCCCATGCATATTGTTGTCATTTTTTTTGTCACTCAAATAACACATGAAAACATATTAGACATGGCAAAATGTATAGAATTGCAAGTAAATCTGCTTTAAAAACGGCAAAGTTTTCTTTGCACCCCATGACAAAATGTGTAGAATTTCAGGAAATAAGCTTTGAACCTGCAAAATTCTCTCCACCAACAAGAGGGGTGTGAACAGTTTGTGTCATAAACAGTGCTTGTGCCCATAGAAATAGATGTGGCGTGTGAACGCTTGCGCGGCGTGGGAGACCTGTACACACTAGAGCTTAAAACATTACAATACTCATGTATGTTCCCTTAAAAGTTACAGTATCCGTACGGTAGGTATGAAAACAACATTTGACAAGGCTATTACGTTTGTGTTTGTTTATTGGACAACATGCATCCAGACATCATGTTTATAAATGTATATTTGATGTGGTGACAGGTACATATGTGCAATTACAGTGCATAGGATGAGATTACTGATGCTGAAAGAATGCCTTAGAAAGTTCAACCAAAGGCAACAACAGACAGTGCGAGGACACTTGAAGGTTCACATGAGAGGTCATTTCTATACACCATGTCCATACAGTATACAGTATATTGCGTTAGTTTTTATTTGCAAGACATTTGTTTCTGATAAGAAATACATTTGTTTGCAAGTTATGTTTCTATCAAGAATATTCAATCCCTAAAACATGTTATTCTGAAATTATTGATATGTGCATTTCCCCCCGCGTTTGGCACAAAGTATCAGAGCTGCACTATGTTTGACTTGATGAAAATCACAGTCACATATAGAGAACACAACTGCTTCATATGACAACACATTGAGGGATATGAAAAAACATCAGATCACTCTCAACAAACTGTACATTAACATATTCTCCTCATTAATGCAATGTAACATCGGTCATATACAATATCATTGCTTTACTATTTTTGTATGTATTGTCTATTACACTGGCTATTTCACATTTGCGCAAATGCATATAATGTCAAATAGTTATTTCTCATATATGAACAGATAACCGAGCAACCTTTTGTCACCCTCATCAAGGTAGACTATTGCAAGCCCTGTTCTTTTTCATTATTTGATATACTATTTTCTGGTATGATACAGACTTGATTCAGCTTGTGATAAAAAGAGCAAGAGAATATATATAGCATTTCATTAAAACGATAGTTCAATTCTTCATATATGATAAGGAGAAAACATAGATTTCTAAAAAAGAAATATGACAAAAGATCAAAATGTCAAATTTAAGTACATGGAAATTAGCAGGTTACTAAATGTATTAGAATGATGTTTCAGTAAACCTGGGAATCATACATAAGAACCCTAATAAATAAAAAAAAAGTAGATGTTTGCATTCTTGATATCTTGATCTTTGATATAAAGTATCTCTTCTTCCATTAAGAAAATAGAACCATGTAAAAATCTAAACAATAGCTTCATGTTGTTTTTGGTGGACCATGTCAAAAGCCAAACAAAAAACATGTTTAAATGTCCTTTGAAACTGTCTCCACATTCACAGAATAGAAATATTTACACAAAACGTTAATCTACGGTGTACTTTTTTGCAATAATAACTATCATTTGCATAATCATTTCAATAAGTACATCTGACTTTGAAGGTAAACACCACAGAGGAAGTACACAAATCATACTACGTGGTATTATTTACATGTACATGTGCTGTGTGTTTAGAAGGAGAATTGGGGTGAGCCAGCAATCGGAACAGTGACTCAAGAGATAGAGATTGGCAGATGCATCTCAGGTTTGCTGATGATAACTATTATTATCTGTGTCTACGAAATTCCCCAAAGGATATCTCTAAATTCCCCAAATGATATCTCCACATCTCTAAATTCCCCAACTGATATCTCCACATCTCTAAATTCCTTCTCTACAACAGGTAGGATACTTTCTTTAGAAACTGCCGTTGGTACTGCAGAGTTATGTTGTGTATGTACTGTGCATGTTCTTTATGTGCTGTTGAATACAAATGTATGCAGGGAAACAAACTCCGTTGGCTACGTGCTTTGTAAGGGCAGGCTGTAATGCCACATGATATACACTAGTAATGTCGATATGTTTCAGACAACATGGTTAGCAATAGAGCACAGACACTACAGCTTTACTCATTTATCTCATAGGAAATAGAAGGCTAATAAATGACCTTGTGAATGGTATAGGGCAACATTATGGTGAGTTGAATCAAAGAGATTGTATAATTGCTTAGTATTTGTTCTTTCTTTTTGTGTATGATACAGTGTGTGTTTGGTGGTAACCTTCAGAACATCTGAAACTAATGGTGAAGGGTGAACAAGACATTTTGTCCCTCAGGTTCCTGGCCTATATCCATTAGTCCAGTTGACAGTTTTGGTATCAGGGTGTTCAGTCTGTGTTTTGGCTCTAAATGGATCTCAGGACAGAATAGTCATTAAATATATGTATCTGAAAAAAATTACATGTTATTTTGGTTCCTATCTATCAGTTCAATTTGTCTATGCTTAGTCACTGGGTTGAGTGTGAAAGGATAACAAAGGAAACAACCCTTCTGGTAGTGGAGGACAGGGCTTTCTACTTCATACCTCTACGAAGCATCTGGTTAGCTGCAATAAGCATTACGCTGATGATAAATGCAAAGGCGAAGGCACAAATCAGGCTCTTCCGCACACATGTGTGCTTCTGTTGTGTTGGGCTGGCTGTGAAGATAGAGAGAAGGTCAGAGAAAGTTATATACTGGATATATAGATAGAGAGAACGTCAGAGCGAGAAAACGGCAGAGACAGATATGTACAGTTGAAGTCAGAAGTTTACATACACCTTAGACAAATACATTTAAACACCTTTTTTTATATACAAATGCTGACATTTAATCCTAGTAAAAATGCCCTGTCTTAGGTCAGTTAGGATCACCACTTTATTTTAAGAATGTGAAATCTCAGAATGATAGTAGAGAGAATGATTCATTTCAATTTTTATTTCTTTCATCACATTATCAGTGGGTCAGAAGTTTACATACACTCAATTAGTATTTGGTAGCATGGCCTTTACATTGTTTAACTTGGGTCAAACGATTTGGGTAGCCTTCTACAAGCTTCCCACAATAAGTTGGGTGAATTTTGGCCCATTCCTCCTGACAGAGTGTCACGTTCTGACCTTAGTTCCTTTGTTTTGTCTTTGTTTTAGTATGGTCAGGGCGTGAGTTGGGGTGGGCAGTCTATGTTTGTTTTTCTATGTTGGTTTTTGAATTTGGCCTAGTATGGTTCTCAATCAGAGGCAGGTGTCGTTAGTTGTCTCTAATTGAGAATCATACTTAGGTAGCCTTTTTCCACCTGGGTTTCGTGGGTGTTTGTTTTCAGTCTTTGTGTGTCTGCACCAGACAGAACTGTTTTGGTTGTTTCATTGTTATTCAGTGTTTAGTTTTGATTATTATTAAAAATCATAAACACTTACCACGCTGCACCTTGGTCCTCACCTTCTTCCACCAACGACAGCCGTTTCAGAAACACCCACCACCAAAGGACCAAGCAGCGTGGTAACAGGCAGCAGCAGCAGCGCTATAAGGAGGAATGGACATGGGAGGACATTCTGGACGGCAAGGGTTGCTACACATGGGAGGAGATCCTGGCTGGAAGGGATCGCCTCCCATGGGAACAGGTGGAGGCAGCCAGGAGAGCGGAGGCAGTAGCTAAAGGGAGCCAGCGCTTTGAGGGAACTCGGCTGGCAAGGAAGCCCGAGAGGCAGCTGTCAATCGTTGTCCCTGATAGACGCATTCTGTCTCCTAGAGATGAACATACTTTGGTGTGAATAGTGCAAATCAATCCCAGAACAACAGCAAAGGACCTTATGAAGATGCTGGACGAAACAGGTACCAAAGCATCTATATCCACAGTAAAACTAGTCCTATATCGAAGAAGCCACTGCTCCAAAACCGCCATAAAAAAAGACAGACTACGGTTTCGTGCTATAAAGTCGTGCTATAAATTCACAGACAACACAAAGATTCCTTGATGTCCTTCCAGACTCCTTCTGCCTACCCAAGGACGCCAGAGGACAAAAATCAGTTAACCACCTAACTGAGGAACTCAACTTAACCTTGCGCAATACCCTAGATGCAGTTGCACCCCTAAAAACTAAAAACATTTCTCATAAGAAACTAGCTCCCTGGTACACAGAAAATACCCGAGCTCTGAAGCAAGCTTCCAGAAAATTGGAACGGAAATGGCGCCACACCAAACTGGAAGTCTTCCGACTAGCTTGGAAAGACAGTACTGTGCAGTACCGAAGAGCCCTTACTGCTGCTCGATCATCCTATTTTTCTAACTTAATTGAGGAAAATAAGAACAATCCGAAATTCCTTTTTGATACTGTCGCAAAGCTAACTAAAAAGCAGCATTCCCCAAGAGAGGATGACTTTCACTTTAGCAGTGATAAATTCATGAACTTCTTTGAGGAAAAGATTATGATTATTAGAAAGCAAATTACGGACTCTTCCTTAAATCTGCGTATTCCTTCAAAGCTCAGTTGTCCTGAGTCTGCACAACTCTGCCAGGACCTAGGATCAAGAGAGACACTCAAGTGTTTTAGTACTATATCTCTTGACACAATGATGAAAATAATCATGGCCTCTAAACCTTCAAGCTGCATACTGGACCCTATTCCAACTAAACTACTGAAAGAGCTGCTTCCTGTGCTTGGCCCTACTATGTTGAACATAATAAACGGCTCTCTATCCACCGGATGTGTACCAAACTCATTAAAAGTGGCAGTAATAAAGCCTCTCTTGAAAAAGCCAAACCTTGACCCAGAAAATATAAAAAACTATCGGCCTATATCGAATCTTCCATTCCTCTCAAAAATTTTAGAAAAGGCTGTTGCGCAACAACTCACTGCCTTCCTGAAGACAAACAATGTATACGAAATGCTTCAGTCTGGTTTTAGACCCCATCATAGCACTGAGACGGCACTTGTGAAGGTGGTAAATGACATTTTAATGGCATCGGACCGAGGCTCTGCATCTGTCCTCGTGCTCCTAGACCTTAGTGCTGCTTTTGATACCATCGATCACCACATTCTTTTGGAGAGATTGGAAACCCAAATTGGTCTACACGGACAAGTTCTGGCCTGGTTTAGATCTTATCTGTCGGAAAGATATCAGTTTGTCTCTGTGAATGGTCTGTCCTCTGACAAATCAACTGTAAATTTCGGTGTTCCTCAAGGTTCCGTTTTAGGACCACTTTTGTTTTCACTATATATTTTACCTCTTGGGGATGTTATTCGAAAACATAATGTTAACTTTCACTGCTATGCAGATGACACACAGCTGTACATTTCAATTAAACATGGTGAAGCCCCAAAATTGCCCTTGCTAGAAGAATGTGTTTCAGACATAAGGAAGTGGATGGCTGCAAACTTTCTACTTTTAAACTCGGACAAAACAGAGATGCTTGTTCTAGGTCCCAAGAAACAAAGAGATCTTCTGTTGAATCTGACAATTAATCTTAATGGTTGTACAGTCGTCTCAAATAAAACTGTGAAGGACCTCGGCGTTACTCTGGACCCTGATCTCTCTTTTGAAGAACATATCAAGACCATTTCAAGGACAGCTTTTTTCCATCTACGAAACATTGCAAAAATCAGGAACTTTCTGTCCAAAAATGATGCAGAAAAATTAATCCATGCTTTTGTCACTTCCAGGTTAGACTACTGCAATGCTCTACTTTCCGGCTACCCGGATAAAGCACTAAATAAACTTCAGTTAGTGCTAAATACGGCTGCTAGAATCCTGACTAGAACCAAAAAATTTGATCATATTACTCCAGTGCTAGCCTCTCTACACTGGCTTCCTGTCAAAGCAAGGGCTGATTTCAAGGTTTTACTGCTAACCTACAAAGCATTACATGGGCTTGCTCCTATCTATCTCTCTGATTTGGTCCTGCCGTACATACCTACACGTACGCTACGGTCACAAGACGCAGGCCTCCTAATTGTCCCTAGAATTTTTAAGCAAACAGCTGGAGGCAGGGCTTTCTCCTATAGAGCTCCATTTTTATGGAACGGTCTGCCTACCCATGTCAGAGACGCAAACTCGGTCTCAACCTTTAAGTCTCTACTGAAGACTCATCTCTTCAGTGGGTCATATGATTGAGTGTAGTCTGGCCCAAGAGTGGGAGGGTGAACGGAAAGGCTCTGGAGCAACGAACCACCCTTGCTGTCTCTGCCTGGCCGGTTCCCCTCTTTCCACTGGGATTCTCTGCCTCTAACCCTATTACAGGGGCTGAGTCACTGGCTTTACTGGGGCTCTCTCATGCCGTCCCTGGAGGAGGTGCGTCACCTGAGTGGGTTGAGTCACTGATGTGGTCATCCTGTCTGGGTTGGCGCCCCCCCCCCCCCCTTAAGTTGTGCCGTGGCGGAGGTCTTTGTGGGCTATACTCAGCCTTGTCTCAGGATGGTAAGTTGGTGGTTGAAGATATCCCTCTAGTGGTGTGGGGGCTGTGCTTTGGCAAAGTGGGTGGGGTTATATCCTTCCTGTTTGGCCCTGTCCGGGGGTGTCCTCGGAGTGGGCCACAGTGTCTCCTGACCCCTCCTGTCTCAGCCTCCAGTATTTATGCTGCAGTAGTTTATGTGTCGGGGGGCTAGGGTCAGTTTGTTATATCTGGAGTACTTCTCCTGTCCTATTCGGTGTCCTGTGTGAATCTAAGTGTGCGTTCTCTAATTCTCTCCTTCTCTCTTTCTCTCTCTCGGAGGACCTGAGCCCTAGGACCATGCCCCAGGACTACCTGACATGATGACTCCTTGCTGTCCCCAGTCCACCTGGCTGTGCTGCTGCTCCAGTTTCAACTGTTCTGCCTTATTATTATTCGACCATGCTGATCATTTATGAACATTTGAACATCTTGGCCATGTTCTGTTATAATCTCCACCCGGCACAGCCAGAAGAGGACTGGCCATCCCACATATGCTCTCTCTAATTCTCTCTTTCTTTCTCTCTCTCGGAGGACCTGAGCCCTAGGACCATGCCCCAGGAATACCTGACATGATGACTCCTTGCTGTCCCCAGTCCACCTGACTGTGCTGCTGCTCCAGTTTCAACTATTCTGCCTTATTATTATTCGACCATGCTGGTCATTTATGAACATTTGAACATCTTGACCATGTTTTGTTATAATCTCCACCCGGCACAGCCAGAAGAGGACTGGCCACCCCACATAGCCTGGTTCCTCTCTAGGTTTCTTCCTAGGTTTTGGCCTTTCTAGGGAGTTTTTCCTAGCCACCGTGCTTCTTCACCTGCATTGCTTGCTGTTTGGGGTTTTAGGCTGGGTTTCTGTACAGCACTTTGAGATATCAGCTGATGTACGAAGGGCTATATAAAATAAATTTGATTTGATTTGATTTTGATTTGGTTTGCAACTGCACATAGGGACAACGATCATAACTTTTGGAGAAATGTCCTCTGGTCTGATAAAACAAAAATAGAACTGTTTGGCCATAATGACCATCGTTATGTTTGGAGAAAATCGTGGGAGGCTTGCAAGCCGAAGAACACCATCCACGGGCGTGGCAGCATCATGTTGTGGGGGTGCTTCGCTGCAAGAGAGTCTGGTGCCCTTCACAAAATAGATGGCATCATGAGGAGGTAGGATATTATGTGGATGTATTGAAGCAACATCTCAAGATAAGTTAAAGCTTGGTCGCAAATGGATCTTCCAAATGGACAATGACCCCAAGCATACTTCCAGAGTTGAGGAAAAATGGCTTAAGGACAACAAAGGCAAGGTATTGGAGTTGCCATCACAAAGCCCTGACCTAAATCCTATAGAAAATGTGTGGGCAGAACTGAAAGCATGTGCGAGCAAGGAGGCCTATAAACCTGGCTCAGTTACACCAGCTCTGTCAGGAGGAATGGGCCAAAATTCACCCAACTTATTGTGGGAAGCTTGTGGAAGGCTACCTGAAATGTTTGACCCAAGTTAAACAATGTAAAGGCAATGCTACCAAATACTAATTGAGTGTCTGTAGAAACTTCTGACCCACTGGGAATGTGATGAAAGAAATAAAAATTGAAATGAATAATTCTCTCTACTATTATTCTGAGATTTCACATTCTTAAAATAAAGTGGTGATCCTAACTGACCTAAGACAGGGCATTTTTACTAGGATTAAATGTCAGCATTTGTATATAAAAAAATTGTGTTTAAATGTATTTGGCTAAGGTGTATGTAAACTTCTGACTTCAACTGTAAGAGCAGCACAGCATTTTTTTATGGAAGTTTGTCCTGTCATTATCAGAGACTAAAAGATCAACACTAACCCTGATCGTTTGGTAAACTGTAAGCCGAGCAAAACACAACGAAGGGACAACCTACACCGGTCACACTTATTGATAGTGGTTGAAATCTCTTACTGTCAATGTCCACTTGGCACGCTTGACTGTCCAGGTGGCTCTCTTCGGTCATGATGATGTTCTCAATGTCTTTCATGGTGAGGTGGTCACAGAAGGTGTCATACAGTAGCCTCTTCAGCTCATCCACTGTCAGCTTCGACATGTCACACTGGGGGACACAGTACCAGACACAAACACTTGAGCACAGGTATCTGTCTGCATATCAATGTTTGAGCAAGGTTACACAGAGGAGCATTTCTATGTAAGACAACTGGAGGTGGTGCAAAGGTTTCTATCCCATCCCATCACCGACACAGTTGTGGTGAATACATTTCCATTAATGGATTATGTTATATCAAATTTCACACATTTCATTTAGAAAAACATACATTTTGATTAGCCTGGAGCTTTTTTAGATGTGTTCTTTGTACTGCTATAACATTTAAAATCATGAACAGCCTCCTGACTATTATGACATCCAATGTAATGATCCATTCATCTCAGTGATGAAGAATTTAAACGATAAAGCAACTAATAAAGTGTTTGTTTTAATTGTTTGAACATGGCTCTGGAATAGACTCTCTCTCATTAATAAATTGAATAGAAATTTGAATCTCTGGGGAAAGCTTGCAACGGCAATTAGGAATATAATACGTGATGTCATAACCACAGTGGAATTGCCCTCTCTTTAATGATTATTTAGCTCCTATCATGTTTTTTATGGTAATTTTAATTAGACTGACTGTGGTTTATAATCACAAAAGCTTTGAAAGCCCTCAGGACAATCATCTCACTCCAATGAGGAAATATTAAGCCATAATTAGCTCTGATAAAGAAAGAGGAGAAGGAGGTAGATGAGTGGGGTGATAGCAGATACCTTCCAAAATACTGAGTCAAAGTCCGCCCCATGGAACTTATCAGGCATCCCAGCAGCAATAAGTTTAGGTCCAAGCAGTGCAACAAATTCCTCGAAGTCAACCTGGCCATCACCTGCAGGGATAGGAGTGTGGATATTTAGTCAATATGTCGGTCAGCCAGACACTTTTACACATGTAATGGAGCAAAGGCCTTATCTTGAATGATCTCAGTGAACAGCATTTAAAATTGTGTGTGTTTGTGATTCACCATCCATGTCCAGCCTTTGGATAATGATCTCCAGCTCCACCTCATTGGGCATGTATCCCAGTGACCGCATAGCCACCCCCAACTCCTGCTTTGAGATGTATCCGTTTCCATCTCGGTCAAACACCTTGAAGGCTTCACGGATCTCTGTGGAGAAATGAAGGAACGAAACTCAGATAGGAGGATTGAGACTAGTCTGATGTACTAATGCACTGATAATGGGAAGTTCAGATTTCCCCACCACACAACATAGCTGTCCTGACCTTTCAAACTACCCACAGATAACTGTTAATAAGGCTCAGACTTAGAGTAAGGTGGCTTTAGGTTCATATCTTATTGCAGCTAGTTGGCTGATATTTATATTGCTCAGCTGAATTTGTAGAGCTTTAAATCTCTGAGTGTGTATTTGCATCAAACAGCAGAGAGACAGGAAGTTTTGCATATTTGATGCCAACTGTACCTTTTTCACTTCAAACAGAATACTTTAGCACATGATGAGAGGCTACAAGCCTATTAGCAGTAGCTAGGGGGTTTGGAATAGTTTCCATACCAGATCTTAGAGGAAATAAACAAAATCCTTATCAAAATGGTAAAGGGCTTGATAAGTTTGTTTAGATCAGGTGTGAAATATCCTTGACCTGGAGTTTACCTAGATACAGTACATCACTATTGAGAAATGTGTGCATAAGAAGATCCACAAATAAAGGCTGAGCCTGAGCAGGACAGGGAAACACAACAGATAATAAGGTGAGGGCCTTCCAGAATCAGCTAGTACAAAGTGAGCAAATTATTTTACATTTTATTTTATTTCACCTTTATTTAACCAGGTAGGCCAGTTGAGAACAAGTTCTCATTTACAACTGCAACCTGGCCAAGATAAAGCAAAGCAGTACGACAAAAACAACACAGAGTTACACATAAACAAACGTACGGTCAATAACACAACAGAAAAATCTATGTACAGTGTGTGCAAATGTAGAAGAGTAGGGAGGTAGGCAATAAATAGACCGTGGAGGCAAAATAATTACAATTTAGCTGTAAGGGGTGCGTAACTGGTGGCAGGGAAGTCAGACACAGGAGAGCAGAACTAGGTAATAGCAGGAGCAGTTTAATTACAAAACCAACGGCATCAAGAAAATAACAACATGGGTACAAAACCCGACGCGCACCAGTCAACATGTGCACAAGCACTTACAACAAACAATACCACACAAAGACATGGGGGGAACAGAGGGTTAAATACACAACACGTAATGAGGGAATAAAAATCAGGTGTGTGGGAAAACAAGACAAAACAAATGGAAAATGAAAAATGGATCGGCGATGGCTAGAAGACCGGTGACGTCGACCACAGAACACCGCCCGAACAAGGAGAGGAACCAATTTCAGCAAAAGTTGTGACATTAGCATTAACACTGGAGTGATAGATGTGCAGATGATGTTGTGCAAGTAGAGATATATACTGGGGTGCAAAAGAGCAAGAGGGTAAGTAATAATATGTGGATGAGGTAGTTGGGTGTGCTATTTACAGATTGGCTGTGTACAGGTACAGTGATCGCTAAGCTGCTCTGACAGCTGATGCTTAAAGTTAGAAAAGTTTTGAGAATGACACAAATATTAATTTCCACAAGGTTTGTTGCTTCAGTGTCTTTAGATATTTTTCACAAGTGTCAAAGGCTTTTATTGACAATTACATGAAGTTGATGCAAAGAGTCAATATTTGCAGTGTTGACCCTTCTTTTTCAAGACCTCTGCAATCCACCCTGGCATGCTGTCAATTAACTTCTGGGCCACATCCTGACTGATGGCAGCCCATTCTTGCAAAGTCAATGCTTGGAGTTTGTCAGAATTTGTGGGTTTTTGTTTGTCCACCAGCCTCTTGAGGATTGACCACAAGTTCTCAATGGGATTAAGGTCTGGGGACTTTCCTGGCCATGGACCCAAACTATCGATGTTTTGTTCCCAGAGCCACTTAGTTATCACTTTTGCCTCATGGCAAGGTTCTCCATCATGCTGGAAAAGGCATTGTTCGTCACCAAACTGTTCCTGGATGGTTGGGAGTAGTTGCTCCCGGAGGATGTGTTGGTACCATTCTTTATTCATGGCTGTGTTCTTAGGCAAAATTGTGAGTGAGCCCACTCCCTTGGCTGAGAAGCAACCCCACACCTGAATGGTCTTAGGATGCTTTACTGTTGGTATGACACAGAACTGATGGTAGCGCTCACCTTGTGAGCTTTTTTCCGGATGCCCCAAACAATCGGAAAGGGGATTCATCAGAGAAAATGACTTTACCCCAGTCCTCAGCAGTCCCTGTACCTTTTGCAGAATATCAGTCTGTCCCTGATGTTTTTCCTGGAGAGAAGTGGCTTCTTTGCTGCCCTTCTTGACACCAGGCCATCCTCCAAAAGTCTTCACCTCACTGTGCATGCAGATGCACTCACACCTGCCTGCTGCCATTCCTGAGCAAGCTCTGTACTGGTGGTGCCCCGATCCCGCAGCTGAATCAACTTTAGGAGACGGTCCTGGCGCTCGCTGGACTTTCTTGGGCACCCTGAAGCCTTCTTCACAACTCTCCTTGAAGTTCTTGATGATCCAATAAATGGTTGGTTTAGGTGCAATCTTACTGGCAGCAATATCCCTGCCTGTGAAGCCCTTTTTGTGCGAAGCAATGCTGATGGTGCGTGTTTCCTTGCAGGTAACCATGATTGACAGAGGAAGAACAATGATTCCAAGCACCACCCTCCTTTGAAGCTTCCAGTCTGTTATTCAAACTCAATCAGCATGACAGAGTGATCTCCAGCCTTGTCCTCGTCAACACTCACACCTGTGTTAACGAGAGAATCACTGACATTATGTCAACTGGTCCTTTTGTGGCAGGGCTGAAATGCAGTGGAATTTTTTTTTTTTTGGTATTCAGTTCATTTGCATGGCAAAGAAGGACTTTGTAATTAATTGCAATTCATCTGATCACTCTTCATAACATTCTGGAGTAAATGCCATCACACAAACTGAGACAGCAGACTGTGAAAATGAATATTTGTGTCATTCTCAAAACATTTGGCCACGACTGTACATCCAGTTTGCTGAGTAGAGTGTTGGAGGTTATTTTGTAAATGACATCGCCGAAGTCAAGTATGGGTAGGATAGTCCGTTTTATGAGGGTATGTTTGGCATTATGAATGAAGGAGGCTTTGTTGTGAAATAGGAAGCAGATTCTAGATTTAATTTTGGATTGGAGATGCTTGATGTGACTCTGGAAGAAAAGTTTACAGTCTAATCAGACACCTAGGTATTTGTAGTTGTCCACATATTCTAGGTCAGAACCGTCCAGAGAAGTGATGCTAGTCGGGCAGGAGGGTGCGGGCAGCATTCGGTTGAAGAGCATGCACTTAGTTTTACTAGCATTTCAAAGCAGTTGGAGGCCACGGAAGGAGTGTTGTATGGCATTGAAGCTCGTTTGGAGGTTTGTTGGCACAGTGTCCAAAGAAGGGACAGATGTATACAGAATGGTGTCGTCTGTGTAGAGGTGGATCAGAGAATCTCCAACAGCAAGAGCGACATCGTTGATATATACAGAGAAACGAATCGTCCCGAGAATTTAACCCCCATAGAGACTGCCAGAGGTCCGGAAAACATGCCTTCCGATTTGACACACTGAACTCTATCTGAGAAGTAGTTGGTGAACCAGGCGAGGCAATTATGAATACATCAAATCAAATCAAATCAAATGTATTTATAAAGCCCTTCTTACATCAGCTGATATCTCAAAGTACTGTACAGATACCCAGCCTAAAACCCAAACAGCAAGCAATGCAGGTATAGAAGTACGGTGTAGAAGGTGTAGAAGCATACATTCATATCAGATTTCAGCACACCAAACTTCAACAATACTGTGCTCAAATGAGGTATACAAATGAAATCAAAACGCTATACTAAATCTGTACACAATCCATGCAAATTGTGCATAGGCTGTTTTCCCTCAACTTGTGCCAATTTAAATCCACATTTGTTGGCAAATAAGCCTTCTAGTGCAAAATAGGTTTTAAATATTGCAGTTACTTAATTTAACAAGACTCAACGGGTTTGAAAACGACTAACTGCAAAGTGGAGCATGTGTTTCGAGGAACTGGATTCTATATTCCCCTGCTGAATGCATAATCCAGGTTATTTAGACAGTAACCCAATTGTATGTTTACTGTGAAACAATGAGCAACTGAGTGGCCATAGGCCATTTATATTTAGTGAGCTGAGACAAAGTCAGAAGGATTTGGCTTGTGGGATCAATCATCAAATACCTCCACAGCATCCACTATAAAACATGCATGGGGTCTGATTTACAATATAATGAAGTAACTAGACACCACAAACTCAGTTCCATTTGACAGGAGAACGGTAATAGTAATAGTAATAGCATGCAAACAAATTAGTCGAGACTCCCATTACTTTAGTTGTGATGAATACTTTGAGCACTTGCATTCATGTGTTAACCTTCCGTTAAATGTTTGCAATTGATAAAAGGCATATCAGAACCTATTTTGTGTACTGAGGACTGAAAAGAAATGTGTCTGTGTGTCCCTAACCATAGGCAGAGCGCCAACTATTCTGCGGACAGGGTCAGACTGACCTTACTGCTCTGGGACACAACATCAGGATCAAGACAAATCACACGTTACAATTACAGTGAGTGCTTTTATAGCAAACTGTTATGCTTCCCAGAAAGCACATCAAAGGAAAACTATGATTAATGATTTTTATAATAGTCAAATCAATGAGTAAGTTGTTTTGATAGCTATTGTTCAGTTTTCACATCCTATGTACGATGGAGATTAATATGCCATTGCCAAGGTTATCTTTTTCCGTACACTCTTAGAAAGAAAGGTACTATCTACAACCTAAAACAGTTCTTTGACTGTCCCCATAGGAGAACCCTTTGAAGAACACTTTTTGGTTCCAGGTGTAACCGGTGTGAAATGGCTAGCTAGTTAGTGGGGTGCGTGCTAATAGCATTTCAATTGGTTACGTCACTCGCTCTGAGGCCTTTAAGTAGTGTTTTCCCTTGCTCTCCAAGGGCCGTGGATTTCGTGGAGCGATAGGTAACAATGCTGAGGGTGTCAGTTGTTGATGTATGCAGAGGGTTGCTGGTTCGAGCCAAGGTAGTGGTGAGGAGAGAGATGGAAGCAAACTGTTACACAGGTAGAGCCCTTTTGGGTCTGGGTAGAAGTCTTTTAGGTTCCATGTAAAACCCCTTCACAGAGAATTTTTCATGAAACCCTAAAGAGTTCTACCTGGAACCAAAAAGGGTTCTACCTGGAACCAAAAACAGTTACACCTGAGCCTGAACCCTTTTTGGTTCCAGGTAGAACTCCTTTGGGTTCCATGAATTCTACATGAAACCCCAAAAAGTTCTACCTGGAACTAAAAACAGTTCCACCTGGAACCAAAAAGGGTTATTATACCCGTATTATACCCCTCCTGTCTCAGCCTCCAGTATTTGTGCTGCAGTAGTTTATGTGTCGGGGGGCTAGGGTCAGTTTGTTATATCTGGAGTACTTCTCCTGTCCTATTCGGTGTCCTGTGTGAATTTAAGTATGCTCTCTATAATTCTCTCTTTCTCTCTTTCTTTCTCTCTCTCGGAGGACCTGAACCCTAGGACCATGCCTCAGGACTACCTGACATGATGACTCCTTGCTGTCCCCAGTCCACCTGGCCGTGCTGCTGCTCCAGTTTCAACTGTTCTGCCTTATTATTATTGGACCATGCTGGTCATTTATGAACATTTGAACATTTTGGCCATGTTCTATTATAATCTCCACCTGGCACAGCCAGAAGAGGACTGGCCACCCCACATAGCCTGGTTCCTCTCTAGGTTTCTTCCTAGGTTTTGGCCTTTCTAGGGAGTTTTTCCTAGCCACCGTGCTTCTACACCTGCATTGCTTGCTGTTTGGGGTTTTAGGCTGGGTTTCTGTACAGCACTTTGAGATATCAGCTGATGTACAAAGGGCTATATAAATTAATTTGATTTGATTTTTTATTTGATTTATTCTATGGGGACAGCCGAGTGTACCAAGTAGTTTTATGGATTTCTCTACTCTTGGCTGTATAAGGAAGGTTGATACAAATACCAGGGCCTCATTGTAATAAACAGTTTGTGATAATAATGAGGTTTTCACCACATACAATGATAGAGATAGGTGGTTAAAACAATAAAAGGAGTGGCTCAATAGCTTGCGTTGACAGTCCTTTGACAATAAAATCATTGTTTAGTGTGTTCTCTTGGAAGCAGACAGCTAGGCTGATGTTTGTTTATTTTTCATCTCCCTCCTGTGTGGCTCTGTTTGTTGGCTCTGTTTGATCTGCTGTCAGGTTATCACCTTTGTCTTTCCTTCATCATCTCACTGAAAGAGAGATCCCCCCCCCCTCCTCCTCCCTCACAAGTCTCACATAACCCTATTTGGGATTTCAAGTCTTTGCATCAGTCAGACTGACATCCCATGAGCTCTAACAGAGAGATGGGGTCACATCTCCCTGGCCATCAGACATCATTCAGCCCTGCTCAATGCCTCACAACAATAATAGCAACCAATGTCCTACTTCCACCTGACCAATGGGTGTGATTGAACAATTGTCTCATAGCTCATATAGTGCCAACTCTTGTTGTCATTTACTGTTGAGATATGATGCCATCAGAATGACAAATGCAACACCCCTTGGAGTGTTGTGGCTGTAGAGACAGTCACCAGTGACTGACTGTTATGTGGGCAGCAATAAATCACTTATTTTTGTTTGGACTTCTTTACTATTTCAGCACAGCCCCACTGATCTACACATATCTTGATATGTTCATTGACAAATACTGAATATAAAGGTATGATTTTGCTAGCCAGTGACCTTGGCTCTTTGTCAGATATGATTAGGAATGAGTTATTAATGAGTGAGAGAGGTTGAGGGTCATAGATTCTTGACTAGGACCACCTTCTTGGAAAACGAGTTTGTAATTTTGATTTGTCTTAGTTCTTCATTAAATGTCAAGGGTATGGCCACCGCATTGGTCCTGTTCCAAGAAGAGTTACACTTGAACGCCTTTTAGGTTCCTTGGCATATCCTGATTTAATTTCAAACGTCATTTTTTGCAAAGTTAGTTCCAAAGTTAGCTTAAGCTGTAGAGGTATTGAGTTAAAGTCATGGTCTGTTGCTTCAAGAACGTAAAATGACAAAGTCTAGCTTGCTGCCTGCGCCTGTCAATTTTTTTTCAAAGTCATTGCACAGCTGCAGATCATTGACTGTCTCATGAAGTCTCATGTCGTCTACAATTATTAATGCTCACAGTACAAGTCTGATCTTTGGAATTGCTGACATTCCTGAGCAGTGACAGCACTATGAATACGCACCAAACCACATTCCATTATTGTAGAATTCATTTACATTCTAAGTCAATTCCTCCATTTCCACCTGGAAGTCACTTAAAAAAAGATTCCAATCTAGATGTGTATTAAAATCTACTCGATCAATCTGCTCTTTATTGAATAGAGCAGAAATAAACCATTTATGGTGTAGCAAGCCCAGAAAGGGGATCTCGACAGGGGTCTGTCTGCGCCGTTCCCCTTGAAAAACAAGATAACCTTGTTTGAGCCTGAGCTCTAGTCTTCCCCAGTGCCTCAGGACCATTGGTTCTCTCTCTGAGAAGGACAGTTTTTTTCTGCTCATCTGTCTCACTCGGCTTGTAGCTCTTGTATGGGCGATATAGCTGTATTCTGCACTGTCCCTAATGCTTTCCCAACCGATGACTAATGACAATGAAACCAAAATGGAAAAAAAATAGCTAGACTGTGTGGAGCCAACTGACTGATAATGGTTTTTATATGGTCGTCAAATATTTAAAAGCCTCTTTGGTTGTGCATACATCTATCAAAGATTAAATTACTTTATTCACAGCCATCTCACTGTATTTGCTGAAGCTGGTGTCAGATATATTTTTTTATAGAGACCTCCCACTGTGCACAAGCTGGTGGAATCAACATTTTTCAACATAGTTTGTCAAGTATTGTGACATGTAATCTACGTGAAAAATACATATGATTTGTAAAAGGTAATCAATTGTTGTTTTTGAGGGTGACATTTCATCATGGCAACCACATTTCAACACAAACATACTTTATATAGAATATGTTTGTTACACCCTGATTTGTTTCACTTGTCCGTGTGCTTGTCTCCACCCCCTCAGGGGTCGCCCATTTTCCCCATTATCCCCTGGGTACTTATACCTGTGTTCTCTGTTTGTCTGTTGCCAGTTTGTTTTGTTTCGTCAAGACTACCAGGCGTTTTACCTCTGTTCCTAATTTATTGATTGTTCCTGGTTTTCCCGGTTTTGACCTTTTCTGCCCGCACTGACCCTGAGCCTGTCTGACGTCCTGTACCTTTGCCCCACTACTCTGGATTACCGACTCCTGCCTGCCTTGACCTGTCGTTTGCCTGCCCCCGTTGCTGTAATAAACATTGTTACTTCAACACAGTCTGCATTTGGGTCTTACCTGAAACGTGATAATGTCGAATTATTTGTACGTTTAAAATAACATCAGATCTTCAACTTTAAATCCACTATGAAAAAATATTTTTTAAAATAGGCTGGGTGGGCAGCACCTTCTCCTGGAGAATTGATCTACAGTGCCTTGCAAAAGTATTCACCCCACTTGGCATTTTTCCTATTTTGTTGCATTTCAACCTGTAATTTAAATGTAGATTTATTTGGATTTCATGTAATGGACATGCACAAAATAGTCAAAATTGGTGAAGTGACATGGAAAAAATAACTTGTTTAAACATTTTTTTTTTTAATTGAAAAGTGGTGCGTGCATATGTATTCACCCAATTTGCTATGAAACCTACCTAAATAAGATCTGGTGCAACCAATTACCTTCAAAAGTCATATAATTAGTTAAATAAAGAGATGATCTGTCACATGATCTCAGTACATACAGTGGGGCAAAAAAGTCTTTAGTCAGCCACCAATTGTGCAAGTTCTCCCACTTAAAAAGATGAGAGAGGCCTGTAATTTTCATCATAGGTACACTTCAACTTCAACACTTAAAAAAAAAAATCCAGAAAATCACATTGTAGGACTTTTCATGAATTTATTTGCAAATTATGGTGGAAAATAAGTATTTGGTCAATAACAAAAGTTTATCTCAATACTTTGTTATATACCCTTTGTTGGCAATGACAGAGGTCAAACGTTTTCTGTAAGTCTTCACAAGGTTTTCACACACTGTTGCTGGTATTTTGGCCCATTCCTCCATGCAGATCTCCTCTAGAGCAGTGATGGTTTGGGGCTGTTGCTGGGCAACATGGACTTTCACTCCCTCCAAAGATTTTCTATGGGGTTGAGATCTGGAGAATGGCTAGGCCACTCCAGGACCTTGAAATGCTTCTTACGAAGCCACTCCTTCGTTGCCCGGGCGGTGTGTTTGGGATCATTGTCATGCTGAAAGACCCAGCCCCGTTTCATCTTCAATGCCCTTACTGATGAAAGGAGGTTTTCACTCAAAATCTCAAGATACATGGCCCCATTCATTCTTTCCTTCACACGGATCAGTCGTCCTGGTCCCTTTGCAGAAAAACAGCCCCAAAGCATGATGTTTCCACACCCATGCTTCACAGTAGGTATGATGTTCTTTGGATGCAACTCAGCATTCCTTGCCCTCCAGTTGAGTTTTCCCAAAAAGTTATATTTTGGTTTCATCTGACCATATGACATTCTCCCAATCTTCTTCTGGATCATCCAAATGCTCTCTAGCAAACTTCAGACGGGCCTGGACATGCACTGGCTTAAGCAGGGGGACACATCTGGCACTGCAGGATTTGAGACCCTGGCGGCGTACTGTGTTACTGATGGTAGGCTTTGTTACTTTAGTCCCAGCTCTCTGCAGGTCATTCACTAGGTCCCCCCGTGTGGTTCTGGGATTTTTGCTCACCGTTCTTGTGATCATTTTGACCCCACGGGGTGAGATCTTGCGTGGAGCCCCAGATCGAGGGAGATTATCAGTGGTCTTGTATGTCTTCCATTTCCTAATACTTGCTCCCACAGTTGATTTCTTCAAACCAAGCTGCTTACCTATTACAGATTCAGTCTTCCCAGCCTGGTGCAGGTCTACAATTTTGTTTCTGGTGTCCTTTGACAGCTCTTTGGTCTTGGCCATAGTGGAGTTTGGAGTGTGACTGTTTGAGGTTGTGGACAGGTGTATTTTATACTGATAACAAGTTCAAACAGGTGCCATTAATACAGGTAACGAGTGGAGGACAGAGGAGCCTCTTAAAGAAGAAGTTACAGGTCTGTGAGAGCCAGAAATCTTGCATGTTTGTAGGTGACCAAATACTTATTTTCCACCATACTTTGCAAATAAATTCATGAAAAATCCTACAATGTGATTTTCTGGATTTTTTCAAATGTTCTCTGTCATAGTTGAAGTGTACCTATGATGAAAATTACAGGCCTCTCTCATCTTTTTAAGTGGGAGAACTTGCACAATTGGTGGCTGACTAAATACGTTTTTGCCCCACTGTATACACCTGTTCTGAAAGGCCCCAGAGCCTGCAACACCACTAAGCAAGGGGCACCACCAAGCAAGCAGCACCATGAAGACCAAGGAGCACTCCAAACAGGTCAGGGACAAAGTTGCAGAGAATTACAGCTCAGGGTTGGGTTATTAAAAATATCAGAAACTTTGACCATCCCACGGAGCACCATTATTAAAAAATTAAAAAAATATGTCACCACAACAAACCTGCCTAGAGAAGGCCACCCACCAAAACTCACGGACCAGGCAAGAAGGGTATTAATTAGAGAGGCAACAAAGAGACCAAAGATAAAACTGAGGGAGCTGCAAAGCTCCACAGCTGAGATTGGAGTATCTGTCCATAGGACCACTTTAAGCCGTACACTCCACAGAGCTGGGCTTTACGGAAGAGTGGCCAGAAAAAAAGCCATTGCTTAAAGAAAAAAATGAGCAAACGCGTTTGGTGTTCACCAAAAGGCATGTGGGAGTCTCCCCAAACATATGGAAGAAGGTACTCTGGTTAGATGAGACTAAAAGGGCTTTTTTGGCCATCAAGGAAAATGCTATGTCTAGTGCAAACCCAACACCTCTCATCACCCCGAGAACACCATCCCCAAGGTGAAGCATGGTGGTGGTAGCATCATGCTGTGGGGGTGTTTTTATCGACAGGGACTGGGAAACTAGTCAGAATTGAAGGAATGATGGATGGCACTAAATACAGGGAAATTCTTGAGGGAAACCTGTTTCAGTCTTCAAGAGATTTGAGACTTGGACAGAGGTTCACCTTCCAGCAGGACAATGACCCTAAGCATATTGCTATAACAACACTTGAGTGTTTTAAGGGGAAACATTTAAATGTCTTGGAATGGCCTAGTCAAAGCCCAGACTTCAATCCAATTGAGAATCTGTGGTGTGACTTAAAGATTGCTGTACATCAGCGGAACCCATCCAACTTGAAGGAGCTGGAGCAGTTTTGCCTTGAAGAATGGGCAAAAATCCCAGTGGCTAAATGTGCCAAGCATATAGAGACACACCCCAAGAGACTTGCAGCTGTAATTGCTGCGGGCTGAATAGTTATGCACACTCAAGTTTTCTGTTTTTTTGTCTTATTTCTTGTTTGTTTCACAATAAATAAATAAAAAATGCTTCATCAAAGTCGTAGGCATGTTGTGTAAATCAAATGATACAAACTCCCCCAAAAATCTATTTTAATTCCATGTTGTAAGGCAAAAAAATAGGAAAAATGCCAAGGGGGTGAATACTTTCACAAGCCACTATATCTACAGCTACCATTTAGTCTCCCATCCAGGGTTTTATCCAAGAACAACCTTGCTTATTTGTCACTGTCTATTACCAATGTGCTATTGTGAGAATAATTGTTGAGCGATCTCCACCCCAAAATAAATAGATTCACTGTTGCTATCAAAGTCATTCCAAAGGGTAGGTTCAACGTAATAAATTAAATGTGACCGACCATACTTTCTCACTCATACAGTATATCATCAATGATGCTGTTTAGGCCTATATAGCAATTGCAGTCATCCACAGCTATTCAGCTAAATTCAACCCAGAATTCACAAAAAAAATAGACAAAAAATAGGCCTAGGGTTTCAAGCTCTGGTTGATTTCAGATTAAAATAAAAGTTAAAGAATGGGATTAAGCCAGTGACTCAGATGGAACTATCCAAGCAGTAGATACATCTCCTTTAAATGTTGATATTTGGTTGAGTTATCAACCAAACACAATTCAATCCTACTTTTGTAATACAGTAAATAGCATAAAGTTAAGGCTATCTTGCAAACTAATTTAACATTCAACCTTAAAATGAGTAACACATCCATGGCCACATTTTGAGGTTACTGTAACTTAAAATGTCTTACGTAATCTTATAAAGTGTGTGAGTAAGGGCCTTAAAACGGCTGTGTGCATGTTTAAGACAGCATGCATTGGTCATCACAGCTCTGGAGAGATTTTCACAATTGCTGTAATAATCCCAGAATCTCGAACGGCATTGATCACATGTAATCTCAACTGCAATCCAGGTCATTTGGTTCTGATATTAGATTAAGCACAGTGATAACAGAATCTGTTGTATAATCAAACAAAATAGCTGACATTGTTTTCCCATTTGAACTTTACTGTGCTTTTAATTTGTTGAAAGTGCAGTGATTGACATTTGGGTTACAACTAACCTAAAAACCAGACATTGTTTTTCCATTGGAATTTGGTTGTGCTTTTAGATAGTGACAACACATTGGTAATTCAACTAACTTTTGGCTGTCTTTCTGAGTGGGTGAATATAGGTTGTAATCTCATTGAATAACGTCTCAACCAAATATTACCCAATTATCAATGTTGAAATGACGTGGTGTTCCCAGTGGGCTGCTCATCCATTTCATGAGATTTCTCTATCATTCAACAGGCTTTTCTTTTTATGATAATACAGCTGAACTCGCACTGTGACATTGGTTCTGCATTCAGTGAGGCTGCATCTAAGAGAGAGAGAGAAGAGCCCTCCTCTTCAAATAGCTTACTGTAAGCCTAGAGCGCGTCAACAAATGATCACAATCTCCATTCCATCTTTGTTATGACTAATCCCGGGTTATCTCGTCAGGTTTACAGATACTACAAGAGACTGAGCTTCTTCTGATGTGCCATGGGAATTGCAGTACAAGCTGTCTGCTGAGATATAGCAGAGCTGAGCTCTTCACAGTGGTGGTGAGGTAAGGTGAGGAAACCACCTCATAGTTCGCAGTATTCTGGGACCCTGCAAATGAGAGGAAAAGCCTCAATGGTACTAATTTAAACTGCTGGTGAGTCCATTGGGACACTACTGCTTACCATATGTCAACATTTGGCATAGGATTCCTCATTCTGGGAATTACCCAGCTACATACAGTAAGTGATCAGGGTAACAGTGTTTGATGAGAACAGCACTATATACTACAGTGTTATAGTTTGTTCAAACAATGCCATGCCATTTTGTTCTATAGCACTTAGAAAAGCTTGTAAATCGTGCTCAATATAATGCTGATGATTCTTTCTATTACAGATGGAAGATCTTAATTTGATCACTCTTTTGTTGCTGAGAGTTTTCCTGCAGATGAGCTTCGTTATTTACATAAATTCACTAACACATGGTTATATTAACAGTTTCACACTTTTCATGTAGCCTCATTTTGACCAGTTAATAGTTTAACCACAGATCAAGCAACATTATGGACTAAACGTTCAAATCCTGTTGCTGCAGGATTATTTTGCTGTGACAATACTGGTCAAATTAAGATCCTACACCTGTATGTATGCACTCTATTATATCCTTATTAGAGTCCAGTGTGTTTCAACTGTGTGTTTGGTACTGTGTGGGAATCAGCTGATGGGGGACTAGAGGTTTGTGGGTCTCTGTCAAATGTTAACATTGTATCAAATATAATAGTAGATTAATCGTGTTGCAGGTTTACAGATAGTAGAGACGGAAGCCTCCCTCTCCTTTATATGAGGTGCTTACTGCAACCTCTTCCCATTTGTAACCATGCATGAAGATAGCTTTTGCATACAAAGTGGAAAGTGATCTGAGCCCTACTCCAATGCCTGGTGTCTGGGGGATTCTCTGACATGCTGTGATCTATGAATAAGGTTTGCAGGCTCCGTCAGTTGTGCGTTGACAAACAGGAAGAGGGGTGGGGAGAGACCGAGACCTGGGTCCTCATTCTAAGGAAGTCAGTGCTGTGTGGGCGAACCACCAGTCTTATCTAGCTCGGCAGACATGTTCAAGTGCCACAACTGACAGTTAAAAACACTTTCCTGACTATGCAATAGTTGTCGAGGTACACTTGAATTAACTGTGCAGCCTGATTATTTTGAGGAGTTGACTCTTGTTTGTAGGGCCTAGGGATTGGGGAGAATAATAAAAAAGTGCCATTCTCTTAAATCCCTATTCCCGTTTGTTTTCACTGATGTTGAATATAGTAGCACCTCCCCACTACATATTTAAAAATGTATTTTCATTTTTAAATGCATTATTTTGGTAAATGTTTTTTTGTCATATAACAACTATAATAATTGTAACTTTGGTGAGAAAATGTAAATGTCACAATTATCATATTAACACATTGCTGTGTTATCTTCAAGGAGCACGCAGGTTTTCATATTGGAACTTGCACAGTGCAGTGTTACAGTGTAATCAGTCACAGCAGCCAGCCAGCCACCCAGCCAAAAACACAAGCCAATTATTTCAGGAAAAAAAGACAATTGGCTCCTGTGCAAATTTTATCAAGCCTTTCCCCTCATAATCAACCTGTCCTTTTTCCACCCCCCTGTCTGAATTTGGACAGCTCGCTGTGCCTGTTACATTGGATGATCCTCAATGAGTAAACAGCAGTCAAATGGCTTCCTCAATAAGTTAATGATTTGCTGCAGAGCTCTGCCTGCTGCACTGTCCTTTGGCTGGCACTCCACCTGCAACATATGGCATCTTGGGCATTATTGTTTCGATCTAATTCTATGAGTTGGGCCCCGTCATGGTTGGTCTTTTGATTAGAGTCTCAGTCCCCCAACAGCTAGTTTATTCTCCATGCCAAATAAGTTGCTCAAAGCAACGATGGAATTTTAGGGCGAGACAGCTTGGCCAGATCTGGGGCCAGGGCGACCAACTAACAGCAGAAATAGGAATTTCATTATTCTTTGTGAAAGACTCAGCCATATCTGATCTGACTGTCATCTCTATTTTACTTCTTGTTGACTTTGCTCCAAAAACACTAGCCTTTAAACAGATTTTGATTGGGGTGTTACAACAACAAAATTTCCACTCTCAACTTTCATAAAATGTATGAAAACACATTCTATTTCATGCAGGGCCTCGTTTGTGCCCGAGGCCATCCGCATGGTTAATAGGAACATTAAGGAAGTCGGATGGACTATTCTAGAGATAGTTTAGCCCTACAATTAATTAAGAACTGTGAATACCATTCACTTTAAGTTTCTTAAATTGCACTATGCACCCTGACCTGGTGCCTTAATAAGTGTCTCTATTTATTTTTTACACTGTCAGTGTGTGTTTGTCCTGTCTGAAGCACCATGTCAGCCCGGAAGGAATTGCCCCTTGGGGAATAATAAAGTTGTGTTGTGTTGTATTGTATGTGTATCTCATCATTGCTAGAACCACCAAACTGCCCTTTCAGACAGGAAGAATGCTACTACAGTGCCTTGCGAAAGTATTCGGCCCCCTTGAACTTTGCAACCTTTTGCCACTGAAATGTGGCAAAAGGTCGCAAAGTTCAAGGGGGCCAAATACTTTCGCAAGGCACTGTATATTCAGGCAGAGTTTTGTTTTTTACCCAATGCCAGACAGAGGATCTCTTAAATGATCCCTCTGCTGAGATGCAGCTGGACATCAAAGGCCAGGGAGATTTTGTTACCATGTGAACTTTAGAATCTGTCTTTTTAAAATGAAAACATCCCCTATTAATTTAACTACACAGCCCATTCTTCCTGGAGTAGTAAATTAAAAAAGGCCCGAATTGTGATATATGATTAATCTCGTAACCCAGGACCAAATCTACTGTGGAAGACTAGGTTCTATATTACCCAAACCCATAGGTTCTCTATGGTTTGCAACCTCTGTCAACAAAACTAACTAGAACTAGAACAATAATGCATCAATGTCAATCAATCCCTAACTAAAGATTTGTATTATACTGTTGATTGTTTTAATATCTATGTATTTAGTTCACAAATCTCCACCATGAGCCACTTGTTTTCAGAATTCACCATGCAGCTTTTTTCATTATCATCCGGTGCTTCCAGGTAGCATTCACTCCTCCCTGCCCCATGTCACATTCTGCTGTCAATCATCAATGACCTTCAGAAAAGCAGCCAATGTCATGAATATATTCACTTCTTATTGGCTGCTGTGAGTCACACACATCATCATCAGCAGTCATCACAGATTGTGAGTTCCAATGCCATACCGTGCAACACATACGGACTGAAAGGCATAATGTCCTCTACTTCAGGGTCACGTCACGCTGGATTGTACTTTAACGACTGTTCTTTTCTTAAAGTGTGAAAAAGTTAATAATTGCCAAATGTTTTTTTTCTTCCATTTGAATTGTAAGTACTTTGTTCTCTATGATTCAGATCGGGAAAAGACAGGTTATATTCTGGAGTGTCGGCTCGTCTTTGCTACTTTACGTTCTCTCAGGAAATACCGGTGGAATTATTTGTTTTTTATCCTGCTACACAGTTACACTTGGTGATATCATCTGTCTCCTCATCTGTCTTACTCTATATGTCCCTTCCCTGCAGCACCAATGCATTAATTATAAGTCATAACTTTAATTGAATTACCTCAGAAACGTTATTAGAGTAGGCAGATAGATACACTCTGTGGATGCTGGGTGGCCTCCAAAGGAAATACTGTAACTTGGAGTGGGAAATAGACAGGGGCTTCAATAAATAATGTATTTATCTGATTAATGGAGTTAATTGAGTGATTGCTGTTGAAATATATAATATCTGTAACATACACATGCTTACTCACAGGCAGTCTGAATCAATAATGTTTTGCAAGATACAGAAGATTGATCAAATCATTAATATTGAGTGAGAGCTATTCCATTTACTGCTAGACATAACAAAGATTTGGAAGATGTGGGTCCAACAAGTTTTCTGTGAAACAAGAGTGTATGGAGTCACTATAAGTATCATTATGTGGGTGTTCTTGAATTGTGGTGGCATTTGGGTCCTTTGCCTTTGCAACCATGAAGAACACATTAAAATGACAAATAGTTACACATCATTTAGAGTTGCAAAGGTTTGGGAACCTTCCGGTAAATTTCCGGAATTTTTCAAGAATTTTTCCATGTGAAGTTTAGCCCGGGAATTTAGCTTAAATTCATCAAAAAAGTTAGCTTATAACAGTGCACCTTTTTTGTGGGATACACGTCTAGGTCTTATGATATATTTTGGTTAAACTATCCCCAATTCAATGGAATTGCAACTCTCAGCATGTGCAGTGCACTCTTACATCACATGTACAGCTGATTCTCAGGTGTACATGTAAGAGACGTTTGAGAACATTTCACTGCAGCTAATGTAGAAGGAAAACCTGTGTACATTTGCAAATATTGTGCCAAATCATATGTGAAGAATGCAACAAAGATGCAGCATCATCTGGCCAAGTGCATAAAGTTCCCTCAGCGCTCACAACAAGCAACCTCTGACAAAGTCCCTCTACTTCTATTTGAGGTGAAAATGATGAATCAGACACCTTATCGATAGCAACAGCTCATGGTCCTCCTGGAATCAGAAGTTGTTTTTACTCAATGGAGTAACGTAGTCAGAGAAATGCTGATGAATGTCTTGCTCGAACTGTGTATGCAACTGGTTCACCGCTGATGCTCACATGCAATGCGTATTGGAAGAGATTTCTGAATGTCCTTCACTCAGCATACACCCCTCCAACCAAACATGCTTTATCTACTAATTTGCTGGATGCAGAGTTCAACAGAGTTCAAGTGAAGGTCAAGCAAATCATAGCGAAAGCAGACTGTATTGCTGTCATCGCTAATTAACTACATCATCTCCACCCCTCAACTAGTGTTCTACAAAAGCACAGACACAAGGGACAACAGACACACTTGTCTCTACATTGCACATGAGCTGAAGGCAGTCATCAATGACCTTGGACCATAGAAGCTATTTGCACTGGTGACAGACAATGCTGCGAACATGAAGGCTGCTTGGTCTAAAGTGGAGGAGTCGTACCCTCACATCACACCCATTGGCTGTGCTGCTCATGCATTGAATATGCTCCTTAAGGACATCATGGCACTGAAAACAATGGATACACTCTACAAGAGAGCCAATGAAATGGTTAGGTATGTGAAGGGTCATCAAGTTTTTTTATTTATTTTTTATTTATCCGTTATTTTACCAGGTAAATTGACTGAGAACACGTTCTCATTTGCAGCAACGATCTGGGGAATAGCTACAGGGGAGAGGAGGGGGATGAATGAGCCAATTGTAAACTGGGGATTATTAGGT
Source organism: Oncorhynchus mykiss (assembly GCF_057628025.1). Taxonomy (NCBI): domain Eukaryota; kingdom Metazoa; phylum Chordata; class Actinopteri; order Salmoniformes; family Salmonidae; genus Oncorhynchus; species Oncorhynchus mykiss. The sequence continues at coordinate 37,892,166 of NC_143026.1, read as the reverse complement.
GACCGTGATGGTTTGATGGCCAGATTGGGAATTTAGTTATAGCAGCAATCTACCTCACCAAGCAAAGTGAGAAGATTAAGTGCACCACATTGAAGCTGCCCAGCAACACCCGTTGGGGTGGTGTTGTCATCATGTTTGATAGTCTCCTGGAGGGGAAGGAGTCTCTCCAAGAAATGGCTATATCACAGTCTGCCGATATGGACAGCCCCACCAAGAGCATCCTCCTGGATGATGTATTTTGAGAGAGAGTGGTAAGCAGCCTGAAACTCCTGAAACTTATAGCAGTAGCCATTGCACTGTTTGAGGGAGACAATGCCATCCTGTCTGATGTTAAGACTCTGCTTGCAGATGTAAGAGAATAAATCCCTACTGCCCTGCCCACTTCAATGTTGCTCCAAGCAGAGGAAACTGCAGTTCTGAAATACATCAAAGCGTGAAGACTTCTGTCTGGAGCCCATACACGCCGCAGCAGACATGTTGGACCAAGTATGCTGGCAAGAGCATCCTGTCTGGTGCAGAGATCAACAAGGCCTATGGTGTCATCACTACCATTTCTCGCCATCTTGGCCTGGATGAGGGCAAGGTTCTTGGCAGTCTGGTGAAGGACACTTCCAAGCAAGGACTTTGGGATGTTTTACATTTCTATCGGAGGAATTGAATCATTTGCAATTATGTCTACTTATGATAAGGTAAAAGGTTCATGTTTCTGTCTCCATATGATATGCTAAATATATCCAATGCAAAAAACATCTACATTTAAATGGTATTAATATTAATTTGCATATATTTCCATTAATTCCCATATATTCCTGTTAATTCCCAAGGAAAGTTTCCACCTCTGAATATTCCCCAAAATGTGCAACCCTACATATCATACATTATTTTATTTGTTATATTGAACGGTGTGTCAATGATAAAACATCATACAAGTTCTTTATATTGCAAAACATTATGTTTATGCATTGTTTAAGGTACTTAGGCTAAGCTAATTGGCTTCTTCCAGTTGTGACATGTTTTGGGGGTTTAGAGATATCTATTATTTTGAATGCTAGAAAGTGAACAAAAGTATGTAATATATTGTATAGAGCAATAAAAACAAAGAAGGCTATTAAAAGTTGTATGTCATTGGTGTTAACGCCTTAAAATTCACTCATTACAAAGATATACAAGGACCATTCAAGCAAATTTCAAACAAATATTGTCTAGCAATATTCAAGGCATACTTTCCAAGCCTGTAAGCCTTGGAATAAATAATAGTTCATCATAGTACTCATTCAGATTGGCATGCCTACAGGAAAAAAATATTTAGAAAGGGGTATTCTAAAGGGTTCTTCGGGTGTCCCCATTGAAGAACCCTTTTTTCTTCCAGGTAGAACTCTTTTGAGTTCCATGTAGGGATCTCCAAAATGGTTCTACTTGGAACCTTCAAACGGTTTCCCCGACCTATGGGGACAGCCAAATAACCGTTTTAGGTTCTAGGTAGAACCTTTTGTTTTATAAATTGTTTTATAATTTTTATTTAACCTTTATTTGACTAGGCAAGCCAGTTAAGAACAAATTCTTATTTACAATGACTGACTACCACGGCAAAACCCGGACGACGCTGGGCCAACTGTGCTCGCCCTATGGGACTCACAATCAAGGCCAATTGTGATAAAGCCTGGAAACGAACCAAGGTTTGTAGCACTGAGATGCAGTGCCTTAGACCGCTGTGCACACATTCTCTTTGGTTTAAATGTCTTTGTAGATGGTAGAACTACATCAAAACAGACTATTAACAACCATTACAAAAATGTTGTGCTAACTGATGTCTCCCCAACATAAGTAAAATGTATCCACGTAAGTCGCTTTGGATAAAAACTTTGGTAAATAGCATATGTTTATGCCGCAATTTTAACAGCTGGGAACATGTACGTTGTCTCTGAACAAGTGAATGAGTCAAGACAAGTATGATAGAACATACTAGGGCAATCTGCGTGCATTTAAAGTTGTAATTGCTGCTCTTGTGTGAGACCATTGTGATGTGCTAACATTTAGCCCCGTAGCTGTGGGGCGCTCTCCAGGGCGCTCTCCAGGGTGCTGAACGGTTGAGATCGAGTGACTCATTGCACCGTTAAGGCAAGGGTCATTTTCTTGACCTGGCTGTATCGATCCTCCACATGCAGAATGGATTTAGGCAAGACATGAAACAATAGATATAATAATCATGACTCACCTTCCACCTCATCCTCGGGCAGGTTAATGGGGGTCCGGTATGATAGGATATCTGGAATAGTGCAATTTCCCTTGTACATGAACCTTGTGGTTCGCACTGGCATTCGCACTGGCATTTCTGCGAGGGAAAATCTGTGTCTCGATCTTCATATAGCTCACTGTAGTTTGCTGACCGAAACTTTGCTATAGTCCACTTTGGAGAACAACATTTTGCAACCGGAAAAAAAGATCTCTGTTCAGGTTCTGTCACTTGACCGTTATTGTTTTTTGGTGTAGCCTGTGGAGAAAACAGTGTCGGAATCGAAGCTCGCGAAGTCCCGGACAAAGTGGCAGGTGTCTCTGCTTTTGTCTTCAATGCATGTAATGCCTATACATCAAGAGTGCTTGTGTAGCCAATATGTCACATCAACTTTGCATTACAATTACCGAAGGACACAAGTAGGCCTACTAGATATATTGCTGAAACTTTATTTTTGGTCGTAATTCTATCTATTTTATTGTCTCAAATAAACATAGCAAATATCTTTGTTACATCAAAACCAACTATTTTAATCCGCACATTGCAAGATATTTTGTTCCGCATATATGGGAATAAAATAATGATACAAAAATATAAACTACAACGAGATATATATAAAAAAACGTGTCAACTACAAATCCAATTCGAGAGCAGTTTAAGTCTGCGCTGGCTTTGAAATGCATGTCATTTCAGATGTGTTAGACTGAAGACTTCTATTTTCTGTTTGATAGGATTAACATGAACATATATATTTTTTGTTTAAATCCTACAGGTCGTTGTTTTGTACAAGGTATGTATTGCCTTCCGTCTCCTCACACTTTCCTTTTCCGTTTCCTTTATCTTCACTTCTGGAGAACAGTCGATAAAACTGTAAGTAGCCTAACTAATAGCCCCCAAAAGCTTCTACCGGAAGCCTATTGAAGAGATGTTCGTCTGTAACGTTCTCATTTAAAATAAAACAAGACAAAAAAAACGAAATAACATCAAAACTAAGAACTAGAGTAGTCAAAATATTCAACTGTCAAGGGATTTCCTGGGCGACCCACTGCGTCTTCAGATGGATCTTTGAGGTTGATCCTCCTCGAGCCGTCTGCTCTGCACACTGCGGTCTCATTTTGTTTTTCTCAGTCCTAGCTCCCCAAGCTTTTCTTTCCCCTCCAGTGATGACACCTCCTCCACCTCCCATTTCTAGGTAGACGAAATTATCTAATTGAACACAAAAGTGTCTCTCAAGGTTGACATTGATGACTGACTCGTTTTACTAGTGATGCTTGAACATGATGGTAACTGTGTCTTATATTACGGCAAGTATGTCGAATGAATAGATGGACAGTGTAATAGCCTACCCATAGAGATAGAGACATGATGTCGTTTTATATAAGAATATAGTTTTATTTCTAAAGATTTGTATATGATAACACAAATGTGCAAGGGCTGATCCCGAGTTGCAAGAGGTGAACTTCAGTTAGATTTTATTGGAGGACACCTGCTGTGGTAGGAAGGTCAAAGCCGCGCACCGTAATTCAATTTCAGCACCAAGGATAGCGCATTCTAACGTTCACACACTTACCACACTGCCTCTGCTGCATGTCAGTCTGAAATCGAAGAAACCAAATGACCCTACCATTTCCTTTTGAAGTTCTTCAATCTGTTTTCAATGAAGCATCATTTAACAAATCATGCATCACTCAAGTCTGTATCTTTATGCGCTGCTTGTTTGTTGGCTATGTGATAGGATTCTTTACATAGTTGAATGAGATACCTGTGGTGAGGCCTCTCTACGGTTTCTTTGGCTGTTTTAGTGCTGGTTTGGCTGACAGGTCTATTCCCCTCTGGATGCTGGGGGATTGTCTCTCTCTGCTGCACCTGCGCCCCTCCCTGAGCCTCTGTCTGGGCACTGCATGGGCTCTGACAGCAGCAGGCTTTATGAAAGCTGAATAACAGGCCCCTCTCATTCCAAACCCCTTCACAGTACAATGGATATATGATGGCTCAGACCCTGAGTCATCCTCTCAAACCAAGAAAGACAGGCACAGCTTTTTAGAAGAAGAACAAAACAGTAGGCTACTAGAAATGTCTATAGGAACCCACCTGTTGACCTTAACATCAACATGTGTGCAGTTCATATACTGAACAACAGGTAGCTAGCATTTCTTTGCTGAGATCACCATTCCACAGTTAGTGAGACTATTTTCCCCCACACTGCACAGTACGTGTCTTGTTTACAAAGGCATCCTTGCATATATGGTGAAAGAGTACGTCACCTTTAAATATGTATAGATTTTTAATGTCCTGCTAGCCCTGCTAGTATAACATATAAAATAACCTGTTGTTTCTTCAATGTGTGGGCACTGCACTGCATGAGTTTGTTTGTGTCTTTGTCTCTGTGCGTGTAAACGTGCACGTGTGAGAGAGCAGGTTTTAGGGCAAAAGGTGCTCCTCAACAGTGTACACATTCTTTGTCCACAAGCGGTATTAAAAGGTCAGACATCTATACAGCGTTTGACGTCCAGACTGCTTTTAGCCAACAGCCAGCATGGGTTCCTCTTTTGTTCTTGTCAAATCTTTAATGGTCTCAGACCATTTTTATAGACCCAGGGGTGACAGGGTCTGTCGATATTAACACATTTCTTTCCTTTGTTTCTTTGCTTGTACTGCACAGGTGAAAAATAACGATTTGTCCCTCTTTGTAACAGTAAACCAATGAAGTAAGATCCCCTAACTTGTCAGTATCAATTTCATTACTGTCATAACTTCTTCAATAGTGTGATGGAGGTCACAGTGAAATGATGTTGGAGTCACATTAAAAAGACAGACAAAATCCCATTAAAACAAACCTTTTTTGCTACTTATTTGTTTGTTTTATGGCTGTTTCAGAGAGAACATATGTTATATAAATCATTCTCCACTGGGGGCAAACCTACATTAAGAGATTTCAGACTTTATGCCTCGGCAGGGCAAAATAAGTAGAAAGGTTCTTAGTCGATCCACGAGACGAGGGATCGGATTTGATGGCTTGAAATGTTGTTGGTCTTTTGCCTAAAGCTATCAACCTCTCAAATGTCTGCACTCAGTGTTACAGATGCACTGTAGCTCCTCCTGGAAATGCTAGATAACACCGGGGAAAAGATTCCTCGTTCTCGACTAAAAAAGTTTGAACATGCGTTAAGATGTCTTATTTATTACATAAGATCATACACAACACACAATAAAATTATAAGAATTCTTAGGTAGAATGTATTGGTTGTAAGTGCGTTATTCTACTGTTCAGCACACACACATTGTCGATGACAAGATTTATGTCAGTTGTTACCAACAAATGCTCTGGTGTGAATAACAATGGTCTACATCTATTTGAGAAATAAATACATGTGGAAATCAGCCTCTGTTGTTCTGGTAAATAGCCCATCGGTGGAGGTTGAAGAAATTCCTGTAAAATACCTTGTTGATGAGATGTTGTTGAAAACAGAAAATCAAACAATTATGATCTGTAAAACAAACAAACTAGAACAGATTTTCCTTCCTTGAAAAATACAATCTGTAAAACTAACAGAGCAGAAAGAAGACCCCCAAAATCTCATCAATGGGACCTGCATTGCTACAGCTTACCATGGCCGATTCTATTGGGAATTTTGATTGCTTCTGTAATTGACTGGAGGACCCTCAATTCCAGAGTATACACTTCTCTGACAGCATGCATGTGATCAGAATGAAATCTTACCCATTATCCAAGTAACACACTCTCAACTTCCAAGGCTTATCTATGGCAGTACATGAGTTGGTCTGCCAGTAGTCTCACAACGCTGTCATAGAAGTAACACAAATGACCACAGTACTCTAAAAACACTGCCATAGAAGTAACATAAATGACCAAAAACAGCTGTGTTTGATGTCATTTGTTGACTGGCAAAACTACCCATTTATTTTGTAACATAATCCTAATCTCCAAGTGGTTTTAATTGAGAAGATTTAATGGGCCAATCAGCAGTTGAAACAATAACAAAGTGATATTTAGGTTATACAGTGTTTGTTCACATTTACATTGTTTAGAGACATTGGAGTAAAACAAGTGTACATTTTGGGGTTCTGATAGGATACAACAGTTAAAACTCTTAGATGTAAAGTCCCCTGTTTTTGGGGACTTGTGTGATTCTGGTACAGTTTCCGATCAACATTTGCTCTTATAAATCGATCTGTGGACATAGTAGATCGAAATGGCTGGCATTAAGCGATGGCCCTGGTTCCCACAGATACAATAGTATATTGTCTGAGCCTGTGTGACGTAGGATGTGAAATCCTAAATCACTTGAAGCTGGGAGGTCCTTCCTACCATTTCATTCAATATTCAGACTGCCCATCAACTCCTGGCTGTATCCTATGTCATAGCCATTGACAAAGCAGTGGTTTCATCACTGTAGGACATTCAGTGATCGATTTCTAGCCATTCATCTAAAATAATTAACAGATTCTAAACACAAAACACGTACTGATTAAAATGAGATGAAAGGCGAGTTCCTAACGAGTTCAAGAAGCCAAGCTAGAGCTCTGTGAGACGTTAACAGCGATGGGGGAAGACGTATGATCAAGAGAGACCATTAGAAAATATGCACATTTTCTCTAACACTAAATATACAGTACAAATATGTACAGTATTTTCCAGTTATAAGGAAGGTGAAATCTTTACTTTTTATACTTTTATTTTTATGGCCCTCTCATGATAAATAATTACATACACCACCAGTCAAAGGTTTGGACACACCTACTCTTTCAATGGTTTTTCTTTATTTGTACTATTTTCTAGATTGTAGAATGATAGTGAAGACATCAAAACTATGAAATAACAAATATGGAATCATACACCACACACCAAAAAAATGTGAAACAAATCAAAATGTATTTTAGATTTTAGATTCTTCAAAGTAGCCATCCTTTGCCTTGATTACAGCTTTGTACACTCTTGGCATGCTCTCATCCAGCTTCACCTGGAATGCTTTTTCAACAGTCTTGAAGGAGTTCCCACATATGCTGAGCACTTGTTGGCTGCTTTTACTTCACTCTGAGGTCCAACTCAAACCAAACCATCTCAATTGGGTTAAGGTTGGGTGATTGTGAAGGCCAGGTCATCTGACGCAGCACTCCATCACTCTCCTTCTTGGTAGAATAGCCCTTACACAGCCTGGAGGTGTGGTAGGTCACTGTCCTGTTGAAAAACAAATGATAGTCCTACTAAGTGCAAGCCAGATGGGATGGCGTATCGCTGCAGAATGCTGTGGTAGCCATGTTGGTTAAGTGTGCCTTGAATTTTAAATAAATCACAGACAGTGTCACCAGCAAAGCACCCCACACCATCACACCTCCTCCTCTATGCTTCACGGTGGGAACCACACATGCAGAGATCCGTTCACCTACTCTGTGTCTCACAAAGTCACGGCGGTTGGAACCAAAAATCTCAAATTTGGACTCATCAGACCAAAGGACAGATTTTCACCGATCTAATTTCCATTGCGCGTGTTTCTTGGCCCAAGAAAGTCTCTTTTTTTTATTGGTGTCCTTTGGTATTGGTTTCTTTGCAGCAATTCAATCATCAATTTCCGAGGCTGGTAACTCTCATGAACTTATCCTCTGCAGCAGAGGTAACTTTGGGTCTTCATTTCCTGTGTCGAGAGCCAGTTACATCATAGCGCTTGATGGTTTTTGCGAATGCACTTGAAGAAACTTTCAAAGTTTACATTTTCCGGATTGACTGACCTTTATGTCTTAAAGTAATGATGGACTGTCGTTTCTCTTTGCTCATATGAGCTGTTCTTGCCATAATATGGACTTGGTATTTTACTAAATAGGGCTATCTTCTGTATACCACCCCTACCTTGTCACAATGCAACTGGCTCAAACGCATTAACTTTTAACAAGGCACACCTGTTAATTAAAATGTTTTCCGGATTACTACCTCATGAAGCTGGTTGAGAGAATGCCAAAAGTGTGAAAAGCCATATTTTTTGTTGTTGTTTTACCTTTATTTAATTAGGCAAGTCAAATTCTTATTTACAGTGACGGCATACCATCAAGGCAAAGGGTGACTACTTTGAATAATCTCAAATATAAAGTATATTTTGTTTAACACTGTTTTGGTTACTACATGATTCCATATGTGTTATTTTATAGTTTGGATCTCTTCACTATTATTCTACCATGTAGAAAATAGTAAAAATAAAGAAAAAACCCTGAATGAGTAGGTGTGTGCAAACTTTTGACTGGTACTGTAGATTACATTTTCGATTGCATTTAGTTACATTTAACTAGTTTTAAATTAAGCTCATGAGGCATTTATAAGTTATGTTCTTCAAAGATCAATGGGTACATACCAAAATCGATGTAGTAACTGCTGATTGCCCCATTAAGAGACTTTGGTATTTTATTATTTTATTTGCTTTGGTTTTTATTTCTCCCTCAGTCTGGAATAAAGTATTAGGAACCTGAGAGCAGATCCCCTGAATGGATGCTTCCAATATGAATTCCTGGTCGTAAAATGTAATCGTAATGCACTTTCGCATGTCTATGGGGCAATAATCGTAATATTGCGGTGGGGTTGACACAAATTAATTTCCTCCTGATGATGATTTGAACTCATTTTCCTTAGATTGATGATAGCATTAAGCAGCAGAATTAACATTTGGTAAATGAAAAGCTATGATTTCCATTACCATTGTCCCGCTTTACACAGGGAATTCTAACTCTAACTCTGTTGTTGCCTGTGTGAATGTTGTGATCATCACCAGTTTAAATCACCACTTTAAGCGCCTAACCCACAGGATGTCTTGCTCTAATACTGCCAGGGAAGAATGCCAGGGGTGTTGTGTTACTTCTGCCATGGCACACTGCATTAAATCTGCCTAACGTCACCAAACAATAACATTTTGGGGTGACAAGGTGTTTCACCCGCAGTCATTGTCAAGTTGTCTGTTTTAGGTACAAATACTTTTTTTGCCAGGAACATAGACCTCTCAATACTGCTTAATGTAGTTTGTGGACAACATCCTGTTGACGTCACTAACTCTGTGTTTGTATCAAGCTGAAATCTTACTTAATATTCTCTGTATGCTCTTGACTTGCCTAGAGTGCTTGAGAGTAATGAGGCACAATGATTTTTCGCATATAATTGTATATATTTAGGATTTTATTTATTTATACTTTGAAATCATTGTATTTGGTCCAACCTCCAAGTGTACTATTACCAAACCTTTCTTCCTAAAAATAACTAATGATATTGACACAGCATATCAATGAGCCTCTTTGACAACTCAGATATGCAGTGAAAATGAAATCCAGAGCTTTCAGGTCCATTCTGAAAAACCAAAGAATCAACAGCAAGAGTGTTTTTATGTATTTTTCTTGCACATTCAGTTTATTCTTTAGTGTGGGAGAGTATGGGGAGAGGGACCAGTTGTCGCTGTGTAGGTTGTCACAGTGCTCATAAATAACAAATCTTGAGGGTGCTGTCAGCTTCAGAAAACTTTTGAGATAGGGACAACTTTCTGCTTTTAGTGACCAAGGAAATGTTTTTCATTGTTGTTGTTGTTGTTGTTTATGCCATTACTGTTAAACTGTCAATAAATCACACAGGCAGTCAGTTTAAACCACTGTATCAATTCTCATGCTGAGCCATGAGTATAGAGAATATCCAGAAATATTTTGCATACGCATTAGCTGTACATCCCACAGAGGCCATCAGTCAACTGCACAAAAGTTCCCCTGCTTTGACACCAAGATTACTCAGAATAAGCTAACATGTTCATGAAGTGAAAGTGACATAAGTTCCTTATGTCTTCTTTGGAGAAGTTTTTCATGTGGAGTTCTGCACCAGTCAGGCAGTCAGGAAAAAAATGGACCACATGACACAAGTAAAAAAAAAAAAAAGATTATGTAAGAAAGAGCCTTGAGGTTTTTCTGTAGTTCTTTTAGATTGCTTCCCAGTTGAGAGATGCTCCTCTGAATAAAAATACTTCCTTTCCAAAGTTATTTTCCTATTCCCTTTTTCTGCAAAGTATTCGACATCCAAGCAGAAGAAATGGTATAAGGATGAGCCTGCGGTGGTTTGGCAGAGTGCTTCTTTTCCAGCACAGATGTGACATGCCTCATCAGGCTCCCAAGTTATAGAGCTGATTTGTAGGAGCTGAATCAATATCAGAGACAGACGCTTTAACACCAACTCCCTTTCTTGACAATCTTCCACTTCTCAAAGAAGTTTCTCTTGGTGGAATAAAATCATTAAAACACTCAAACAGACCCTCGGCTTGAATATAAGACAGTTCGTCTTTCATCAAACGATGCTCCTCTTGAACACAACTTCAGCACAACTGCAGCCCTAAGCACAACGCAATGGGTGTCATAAGCAATAATGACAGAGCAGTGTCACAGTTTGTGGTGATGAATGCTGCAGCAGCAGAGCCTTGGGAGTCAGCCCCCAGATGAGCCTGTCATTGTTAGCTTGACTATGGTGGAATATTGACAAATGCTGTCAATATTCCAGGCCTATATTCTCTAAACTATACTACCCACTGTATGTCAACTTCCCTGCTCTCCCTTTGACAGCATGAGGTACAGTAGGCATATTGATGGACGGTTCCAATCAAATGAAGATGATGGATCAAACGAATTCATGTACATGTTGACTTCAGATTATGCACTTGAAGGCCCAATTAAAACCAGTTTATTCAGAGGAGAGTTTGTCGGTGGGTAAAGGTGGAGAGCAGCCAATATGTTGATCCATCCTCTGCAGCTGTTCCCTTCACTTTAGAGAGGCACTCCAGATCACATATACCACTGAATAACAAATATTGTTTGCTGGGAATCATGTCAAGAAAGGATGAAAATAAACAGTCAAAGTGTTCTTTTCCAAACCCTGTTTACTTGAGTCTCTGTGGGAGATCTGAGTTATGCTTGCTATCTGTTGTTAAAGGATGTACATGGACGTTACAAGTTATGAGGGTCTAACTGAGGCATTCTCAAGAGTCACCAAGTGAGTGAGTGGGCACTGTAAATTACTGAAGGTGTGAGACTGACCTTATTTTCTTCCACAGCTATTGCCAGGGCCATATGGGACTCCAGCCAGGACAACTTTCTCTCTGATCTGATTACCCTGCATTAACTGTGACTGTAACTCAATCTGAGCTTGGGCCCAATGTTTGCCTGGAATGCATAAACCTTTTCTACCCCTTTAGTAAAGATTGCCTATGACATTAACACATCTGTTGAGGCGGCTCTCACTGCAGGGAATAGTCTTCATTTTCATTTCCCCTCATTTACATGTGGATTTCAGCACCACAACCATGCTGAGATGTAAATGTAATTAGTGTGAAGGAAAACAAACAAATACTCATTGAGTAGTTAACCCAGAACGTTATTATTATTTACACTATTCAGCCATATGCTGCGTCAAGTATGATCAACTGGATACTGGATTGTTGGAATAATTCATTGATGGTTGATATTTTCTTTTCTTAAAGAAAGAGAGGGAGTGAAGGCTTACTGCTGTTGCAGTTTTATCTAGGTGATTTGCAAGATTGAGTTGGACAACTAAAAAGTGGCCAAATGACATTCATGTCTCAACCTTAAGTCTGCTCTCAGAGCCAACTGTTGTTCAATTACAAGATGTCGATAGAAATTACTCCCTAAATCCATCAGTGTAAGAGGTATTAAAAACCAAATATTGCTTTTCTGTTCTCATAACAAATGAGACGGACCTCTCATTACATGTTTAATCTCTCAATATTGGCTTACATTTCTGTAGATCAACATAGCATTGGATAGATGTTCATTCAATTCCAGTACAACAGTGAGATGACCTAAAAACACTGCATGTGTTTTTATTCTGTTTAAATATAAGCCGTGCCTTGACGATACACTTCCTGGACTGTGTCGCTGTGTCTGATCACAGAGCTTTATCCTTTTCCTGCTATGCATAAACTCAGGTAGAGAGGGAGATGTGGAGAGAGGGAGAGAGAGAGTAAGGGAGAGAACACCACTGTAGTGCAGAAGAGCCAAGGTCATTCAGATTGAGACATTACATCAGCCTCCAGGGACAGACTTGCATTAAAGATGCACTATGCAGAACTTGCTCTGCCATTTCCTGGTTGCAAAAATTCGAATAGGTCGTCTAATTTCAGTTTATGTGATAAACTGTGCAAGTGTAGAGAATCATTGTACCATCTAAACTACTGTGAAATATATTTTCCACAAGCAAAAATTTTGTATATTCAGCTTTTTGAAGCTGGTGCACAAAATTGAAAGACGAAAAAACTAAACTTAAGAACGGGAAGCATAAAAATAGTGCAAATAGAACAGATCTTAGACTTGCTTCCAATGAGAATGACATATCTATAATAAAGATTTCTATGTGAATTTGGTCGGGTCGCCCAAAGAGTTACATATTGCAGCTTTAAATAACAGTTAATAATTTTAACCTGGCAGCTATGACTTAGAGCTCTATTTGGCTGCTTAATTGCTGGACGAGTGTCATGCCCTGACCTTAGATATCTCTCTTTTCGATTTATTTTGGTTAGGTCAGGGTGTGACTAGGGTGGGTACTCTAGTGTTGTATGTCTAGGGTTTTGTATGTCTAGGGTTGTTGTAATCTAGGGGTTTTGTATTTCTATGTTGGCCTGATATGGTTCTCAATCAGAGACAGCTGTTTATCGTTGTCTCTGATTGGGGATCATATTTAGGCAGCCCTGTTTCCCACTTTCTGCTGTGAGATCTTGTCTATGTATAGTTGCCTGTCAGCACTTGTTTGTATAGCTTCACGTTTCGTTTTGTTAGTTTGTTCAGTGTTTCATTCTATAAATGAATAAGAATTTACGCACAGCTCGCTGCTCCTTGGTCCGATCCTTATAACGAACGTGACTGAAGATCCCACCAACAAAGGACCAAGCAGCGTGCCCAGGAGGAGGAAGTATCCTGAACTTGGGAAGAGATCCTGGATGGGAAGGGATCCTGGACTTGGGAGGAAATCCTGCAGGACAGGATCGCCTTTCTTGGCGGGAGTCGCCTAGGAGCATGAGAGGACAGCAATGTCGTCGACGGAAGCCCGAGAGGCAGCCCCAAGAAAATTCTTTAGGGGGGCACACGGGTTGGTCGGCCAAGCCGAGGGGTGAGTCAGAGACTGTCGATGAGTTATTGGACAAATTGGAGGAGAGTGAACGGAGGGGAGAGTTAGAAACCTTCGAGGAACTGTTGGACAAATTGGAGGAGAGTGAAGAGAGAGAGCTGTTGGTTTGGCGTAGTATGCATGGCATTTGCCCTGAGGAGCGTGTTTGCCGTCCGATGCCACCTGAGTCAGTTCCCCGCACTTGCCCTGAGATGCGTGTCCCCAGCCCGGTACCACCAGTGCCGGCACCACGCATCAGACCTCCAGTGCGCCTCCACAGTCCAGTACGTCCTGTGCCTCCTCCCCACATTCGCCCTGAGGTGCGTGTCATCAGCCCGGTACCATCAGTACCGGTGCCACACATCAGGCCTCCAGTGCGCCTCCACAGTCCAGAGCTTCCGGCGACAGTTCCCAGTCCAGAGCTTCCGGCGACAGTTCCCAGTCCAGAGCTTCCGGCGACAGTTCCCAGTCCAGAGCTTCCGGCGACAGTTCCCAGTCCAGAGCTTCCGGCGACAGTTCCCAGTCCAGAGCTTCTGTCGACGGTCCACAGTCCAGAACCTCCGACGACAGTCCCCGGTCCGGAACCTCCAGCGACGGTCCACCGGTCCGGAACCTCCAGTGACGGTCCCTCGGTCCGGAACCTCCAGCGACGGTCCCCGGTCCGGAACCTCCAGCGACGGTCCCCGGTCAAGGCTCTCTGGCGACGATCCCCGGTCCGGGGTTGTCGCTGATGATTCGCGGTCCGCATCCACAAAAGCGGCGGGATCAGCGTAAGGAGGGGGGACTGCGTCCAGAACCAGAGCCGCCACCGAAGGTAGAAGCCGGGAGTCCGCACCTTTGGGGGGGGGGGGGTACTGTCATGCCCTGACCTTAGATATCTCTGTTTTCTATATATTTTGGTTAGGTCAGGGTGTGACTAGGGTGGGTACTCTAGTGTTGTATGTCTAGGGTTTTGTATGTCTGCGCCTTGGTCCGATCCTTATAACGAACGTGACAATGAGGGAAATTAGTTATGCCTTAATATGGTGAAATAGGGCTCTCTCTCTCACACACACACACACACTTACTGGACTTGTACAATACCAGGTAGTATATATTACTATATAATAATTTAATACTATTACTATACTATGCTATACACAGTACCAGTCAAACGTATAGACACACCTACTCATTCCAGGGTTTTTCTTAATTTGTGCTATTTTCTACATTGTAGAAAGTAGCCACCCTTTGCCTTGATGACAGCTTTGCACACGCTTGGCATTCTCTCAGCCAGCTTCATCAGGTAGTCACCTGGAATGTATTTAAATTAACAGGTGTGCCTTGTTAAAAGTTAATTTGTGGAATTTCTTTCCTTCTTAATGCGTTTGAGCCAACCAGTTGTATTGTGACAAGGTAGGAGTTCTATACAGAAGATAGCACTAGATTATTGCAAGAACAGCTCAAATAAGCAAAGAGAAATGACAGTCCATCATTACTTTAAAACATGAAGGTCATTCAATGCTGTCGTGACTTGACTTTAACATCAATCTGAAGACTGCTATTTATCCAATTAAAACCTCTCTGGGATATGTGGGACAGTAGCGTCCCACTTGGCCAAAAGCCAGATAAAATGCATAGCGCCAAATTCAAATAAATTCCTATAAAAATCTAACTTTCATGAAATCACACATGTAAGATACCAAATTAAAGCTACACTTGTTGTGAATCCAGCCAACATGTCAGATTTCAAAAAGGCTTTTCAGCGTAATCAAACAATGCTATTATCTGAGGATAGCACCATAGTAAACAAAAGTGAGAACACATTTCAACCCTGCAACACAAAACGCAGAAATAAAAATATAAATCATTCCTTACCTTTGACGAGCTTCTTCTGTTGGCACTCCAATACGTGCTTCTACACCTGCATTGCTTGCTGTTTGGGGTTTTAGGCTGGGTTTCTGTGCAGCACTTTGTGATATCAGCTGATGTACGAAGGGCTATATAAATACGTTTGATTTGATTTGATGTCCCATAAACATCACAAATGGTCCTTTTCTTTGATTAATTCCATCCATATATATCCAAAATGTCCATTTATTTGGCGCGTTTGATCCAGAAAAACACCGGTTCCAACTTGCGCAACGTGACAACAAAATATCACAAAAGTTACCTGTAAACTTTGCCAAAACATTTCAAACTACTTTTGTAATACAACTTTAGGTATTTTTTAAAGTAAATAATCGATAAAATTGAAGACTGGATGATCTGTGTTCAATACAGGAAGAAAACAAACTCAAGCATGCTTTCTGGTCTTGCGCCTCTATCAAACAGTACACATGAAGTGACACTCGTTCAAGATGGCCGTACTTCTTCATTACACAAAGGAATAATCTCAACTAATTTCTAAAGACTGGTGACACCCAGTGGAAGCGGTAGGAACTGCAAGCAAGTCCCTTAGAAATCCGGATTCCCAATGAAACCTAATTGAAAAGATGGTGACTTCAAAAAAACAAATCTG
This sequence comes from Oncorhynchus mykiss, assembly GCF_057628025.1. Classification (NCBI taxonomy): domain Eukaryota; kingdom Metazoa; phylum Chordata; class Actinopteri; order Salmoniformes; family Salmonidae; genus Oncorhynchus; species Oncorhynchus mykiss. The sequence continues at coordinate 37,876,290 of NC_143026.1, read as the reverse complement.
AATGGTTTGTCCTCGGGGTTTCGCCTGCTACATAAGTTCTGTTATACTCACAGACATGATTCAAACAGTTTTAGAAACTCCAGAGTGTTTTCTATCCAAATATACTAATAACATGCATATACAGTGCCTTGCGAAAGTATTCGGCCCCCTTGAACTTTGCGACCTTTTGCCACATTTCAGGCTTCAAACATAAAGATATAAAACTGTATTTTTTTGTGAAGAATCAACAACAAGTGGGACACAATCATGAAGTGGAACGACATTTATTGGATATTTCAAACTTTTTTAACAAATCAAAAACTGAAAAATTGGGCGTGCAAAATTATTCAGCCCCCTTAAGTTAATACTTTGTAGCGCCACCTTTTGCTGCGATTACAGCTGTAAGTCACTTGGGGTATGTCTCTATCAGTTTTGCACATCGAGAGACTGACATTTTTTCCCACTCCTCCTTGCAAAACAGCTCGAGCTCAGTGAGGTTGGATGGAGAGCATTTGTGAACAGCAGTTTTCAGTTCTTTCCACAGATTCTCGATTGGATTCAGGTCTGGACTTTGACTTGGCCATTCTAACACCTGGATATGTTTATTTTTGAACCATTCCATTGTAGATTTTGCTTTATGTTTTGGATCATTGTCTTGTTGGAAGACAAATCTCCGTCCCAGTCTCAGGTCTTTTGCAGACTCCATCAGGTTTTCTTCCAGAATGGTCCTGTATTTGGCTCCATCCATCTTCCCATCAATTTTAACCATCTTCCCTGTCCCTGCTGAAGAAAAGCAGGCCCAAACCATGATGCTGCCACCACCATGTTTGACAGTGGGGATGGTGTGTTCATGGTGATGAGCTGTGTTGCTTTTACGCCAAACATAATGTTTTGCATTGTTGCCAAAAAGTTCAATTTTGGTTTCATCTGACCAGAGCACCTTCTTCCACATGTTTGGTGTGTCTCCCAGGTGGCTTGTGGCAAACTTTAAACGCCACTTTTTATGGATATCTTTAAGAAATGGCTTTCTTCTTGCCACTCTTCCATAAAGGCCAGATTTGTGCAATATACGACTGATTGTTGTCCTATGGACAGAGTCTCCCACCTCAGCTGTAGATCTCTGCAGTTCATCCAGAGTGATCATGGGACTCTTGGCTGCATGTCTGATCAGTCTTCTCCTTGTATGAGCTGAAGGTTTAGAGGGACGGCCAGGTCTTGGTAGATTTGCAGTGGTCTGATACTCCTTCCATTTCAATATTATCGCTTGCACAGTGCTCCTTGGGATGTTTAAAGCTTGGGAAATCTTTTTGTATCCAAATCCGGCTTTAAACTTCTTCACAACAGTATCTCGGACCTGCCTGGTGTGTTCCTTGTTCTTCATGATGCTCGCTGCGCTTTTAACGGACCTCTGAGACTATCACAGTGCAGGTGCATTTATACGGCGACTTGATTACACACAGGTGGATTGTATTTATCATCATTAGTCATTTAGGTCAACATTGGATCATTCAGAGATCCTCACTGAACTTCTGGAGAGAGTTTGATGCACTGAAAGTAAAGGGGCTGAATAATTTTGCACGCCCAATTTTTCAGTTTTTGATTTGTTAAAAAAGTTTGAAATATCCAATAAATGTCGTTCCACTTCATGATTGTGTCCCACTTGTTGTTGATTCTTCACAAAAAAATACAGTTTTATATTTTTATGTTTGAAGCCTGAAATGTGGCAAAAGGTCGCAAAGTTCAAGGGGGCCGAATACTTTCGCAAGGCACTGTATTAGCAACGGGGCCTGAGTAGCAGTCAGTTTACCTTATTCATCCAAGCTACTCAATACTGCCCCCCAGTCCAAAAGAAGTTCAAGCATTTATTACTCGACATGAAAAATACATACTATGGCATATCTTATCTTCTGGGGATGAGTAGCAGGCAGTTGAAATTGGGCATGCTTTTCATCCAAAATTCCAAATGCTGCCCCCTATCCTCGAGAAGTTTGAACTAACTATGTTTAATTGTTACGCGATTAAATTAATAATGTAACAATTAATTCATAAGTATCTGGGGCACCACGAGAGCGGTTCTTTAAAGAGTTATCTTCTCCCGAATTAAACTCTAAAAGGGCATTACCTATCACATCTATAAACAGTCAACTTATTAATCATAACCTCGTATCATATGACCATTCTGAACAGTCGTAACCTCCATGGATCTGCAAAAACCAGAGCCTTACTTATGATTCACTACATACACACTCTGCACTAGCTATTGACTGTAATACACTGAAAACAGGTCCCTAGCGGAATGACAACAGTATTGATGCTTTTTAAAGGAGCGATGGAGAGGGAGAGAGAGGTACAGAGAACTTAACATTGGTACACTCAGAAACCACTCTCGTCTACAGTAACCACATACTTTGAACACGAACTGCTGCCCACTGAGTAAGAAATCATGAATGTTTTTACGTGAAATGCCTGAGTTTGCTGGGGGTCTCTTGGTGAACAGGGCAGCCTTGGAAAGGGGGTTGGGCCTTTTCGTGGCACACTTGTAAGGTTCTAATTGAACGAAATGGTTACAACAAGTCTTCTACTGTTATCCTTCTTTGTAGTTGTCTGGTAGCCGGGGACTTGTTGTGTAGTCCTGAACCGAACTACAGAGTTGACTTTCCTTCCATTCACTCTTGAAGAGGCTTCTTTGAAGATAGGCTAGCCAAACGTATTGATGGTTTGAGCAGAGTAACAGGATGATCCTACTTAAATTTTGCTTTCAAACAGCTAATCAGCCGTATCAATGGTTGTCTGGGAGGTGAGTTTATTGTCTCCACCTTGTGTTGAGATTCAAAATTCAAACCACTTTAAATGTGCAGCTGCAGCCTCACTCTTTTCTGGTCTTTTCTTAACCAATTATGTATATGCTCAAAAGGGGCTCCCTGGCCTCACTCCAGGCGGTAACTACTCACTGTGCAAAGTTAGGTTAAAAAAATAATCTTATAGCTTCTCAAATCACATCTGACTCTCTTAACAAAAACACGTTCATAATTTGTCATTATTACATGCACAACACAGAGTATGGAAACTTCATATATGTAGTGTCTATACTTTCCAAGTTACAGTATTTCCTTTATAACATTTTTAATAACATCACAAAATTACAAACAAAATGACATTAGTGTTCTATTTATCACCTCTGACCATTCCTCACGATTTAAGTCAGAAATATTGTTCCAGTATTCGCTTATTCTCTTACGAGTTAGAGTTTCAGTGGGAAAAAGTTTGCTTTGGTGAATCTTGACAGCGCAGATCTGAATCTTCTCCCTTGATTTACAACAGGCCGGTTGTTAACCCGCCTAGTTCTTTCCTTCCCGCTCTAGGGTGAGAGGGGGTCTGATTGAAGTTATTCATTGCATACCTGATTTGACCCATTTGTATTCTCGTGGACAGTCAAGACAATGCGGAACATTTCAAGAACTTTTAAAGTTTCTTCAAGTGCAGAATAGGTTCATGAGAGTTACCAGCCCCAGAAGTTGCAGCCTATACAAATTCTTCACATCTCAACATCAACTGTTCAGAGGAGACTGCGTGAATCAGGCCTTCATGGTTGAATTGCTGCAAAGAAACCACTAATAAAGGACACCAATAATAAGAAGAGACTTGATTGGGCAAAGAAACACAAGCAATGGACATTAGACCGGTGGAAATCTGTCCTTTGGTCTAATGAGTCCAAATTTGAGATATTTGGTTCCAACTGCCGTGTCTTTGTGAGATGCAGAGTAGGTGAATGGATGATGTCCGCATGTGTGGTTTGTACTGTGAAGCATGGAGGAGGAGGTGTGATGGTGTGGGGGTCCTTTATTGGTGACACTGTCTGTGATTTATTTAGAATTCAAGGCACACTTAATCAGCATGGCTACCACAGCATTTGTCAGCGATACACCATCCCATCTGGTTTGCACTTAGTGGGACTATCATTTGTTTTTAACAGGACATTGGCCCAACACACCTCCAGGCTGTATACGGGCTATTTCACCAAGAAGGGGAGCGATGGAGTGCTGCATCAGATGACCTGGCCTCCACAATCACCCGACCTCAACCAAGTTGAGATGGTTTGGGATGAGTTGGACCTCAGAGTGAAGGAAAAGTAGCCAACAATAGCTCAAAATATGTGGGAACTCCAGAATGCGAAGCTGCCATCAATGCGAAGGGTGGCTACTTTGAATAATCTAAAATCTAAAATATATTTTGATTTGTTTAATAACACTTTTTTGGTTACTACATGATTCCATATGTGTTATCTCATAGTTTTGATGTCTTCACTACAATGTACACTACCGTTCAAAAGTTTGGGGTCACTTCAAGATGTCCTTGTTTTAGAAAGAAAATATCATTTTTTGTCCATTAAAATAATATCAAATTGATCAGAAATACAGTGTAGACATTGCAAATGTTGTAAATGACTATTGTTATCATTTTAAAAGGTAAATTGATCATTAGAAAACCTTTTTGCAATTATGTTAGCACAGCTGAAAACTGATGTTCTGATTAAAGAATCAATAAATCTGACCTTCTTTAGACTAATTGAGTGTCTGGAGCATCAGCATTTGTGGGTTCGATTTCAGGCTCAAAATGGCCAGAAACAAATAACTTTATTCTGAAACTAGTCAATCTATTCTTGTTCTGAGAAATTAAGGCCATTCCATGTGAGAAATTGCCAAGAAACTGAAGCTCTTGTACAACGCTGTGTACTACTCCCTTCACAGAACAGTGCAAACTGGCTCTAATCAGAATAGAAAGAGGAGTGGGAGGCCCCAGTGCACAACTGAGCAGGAGGACAAGTACATTAGAGTGTCCAGTTTGAGAAATAGACTCCTCACAAGTCCTCAACTGGCAGCTTCATGAAATTGTACCCGCAAATACTCCAGGATGCTGGCCTTCTAGGCAGAGTTCCTCTGTCCAGTGTCTGTGCTTTTGCCCATCTTAATCTTAATTTTTCTATTGGCCAGTCTGAGATGTGGCTTTTTCTTTGCAACTCTGCCTAGAAGGCCAGCGTCCCGTAGTCGCCTCTTCACTGTTGACGTTGAGACTGGTGTTTTGCGGGTACTATTTAATGAAGCTAACATAATTGCAAAAGGATTTTATAATGATCAATTAGCATTTTAAAATGATGAACTTGGATTAGCTAACACAACGTGCCATTGGAACACAGGAGTGATGGTTGCTGATAATGGGCCTCTGTACGCCTATGTAGATATTCCATTAAAAACCAGCCGTTTCCAGCTACAATAGTCATTTACAACATTAACAATGTCTACACTGTTTCTGATCAATTTCATGTTATTTTATGTTGTTTTCTATCAAAAACAAGGACATTTCTAAGTGACCCCAAACTTTTGAACAGTAATAACAATATTTAATTTGTAGAGCGTATATCCCACACTCAATGCAGTATTGTACCCACAAATTGGTTCCCATGATTGAGTCAAAACTTATCAATAACTGATCAGCGGTCATAACAAGAAAATCCACTGTGTGTTTGAACTTTTGACTGGTACTGTACATATATATACACGGGACAGTACCTGGCTGTATTGCAAAGTGTTGGTTTGTATTATTTAGATTAATAACGACAGGAAGTTGATGTGTGATATTCCGAATGTTAGCACACATAATGAGACTGGAATTACATTAATATTTAATCAACTAGGTGATGAAGGGAAGTACAGCATGAGTTGTGTGTATCCAATGTCAAACAGATCGTTACCTTGAATTTGACAGAAGATATTTGTCTCACTGTCTGTGGCAGACAGGTATAAACACTGCAACCTAATCCGTAACCCAGGGTTCCCCAACTGGCGGATTGCGGGCTGTATTTGGCCCACAGGTGGTTTTATTTGCCCTCCCAAGTTTTCTGAGCAAAAAAATAAACATTTTTTATATTTTTTATTGTTGGACATAAAAGACTGTTAAACCACAGGAAATCAGCTCCAACGCATAATAGAGAGACATTTGATCGTATACAAACGTAAGCAAGGTTTGAATTGATTATGTTTTAGTCAAACATTGTATCTGTTTGGGCACCATTGGTCAATTTGCAGTCGACAAATTATTTGCAAGCATGTTCCAGCCCCCCGACCATCCACTCAAGAAAAAAATGGCCCGCGGCTCAATCTAGTTGATGTTCCCTGCCCTAACCCTTCTCTTTTATTAGTGCAAAACACGACAAAATATGATTTGTGTGCCTGTGCCTGTGTGGATTTATATGTTGCTTGAAAAACTCCAAACATGCCTTCTCTATCTGTGTTCTACAGAGTAGAGCATCTAGCAGTGTAGCCTGTTTTTCTGTTTGTGAAGGGCACACAGACACTCTGTATCCAATTAGGTTACCTTCTGGAGCTTTCCAGTACGCTCACTGGGAAAGTCAAAACAGCATAGATACATAAATTACACAGTCCTTTTCTGCTGCGCTCCTGGCACTTGCCAGCAATGCACAGCCATCAGAAATGTCTTCGACAGTGCAATGGAGTGTTCAGTCTATTCAAAACAATGACCTTCTAGATTCAAAACACTAATACACTTGAATGTCAGCTAATAATTCACGCCGTTTATTTGCAGGATGGACCAACATGAGTATAGTGGACTACATTTTAAGCAATATTATCACTACTGTTTTTCGATTTTGGCATGATGACTTTCACAGACTAGTCTGGGATGAATTATTAAAGTCTAGCATCAGTGGGTGAAACTCAGGGTAAAATCCATTGACTGGTGCAGCCAGAAGACAAGCATGTCTTGTTTGTGCTGTTTCAATGATCTAAGTATTTTGTCACAGATCTTAGACACAAGATAGTGTCTTTACCATCAATGCAACTTAGATAATTAACGAAAATGTATCATCAATGAGGTGGTGTAGAATGCTCCAAGTTAATGAGCAGGTTTGTAAATCTTTGAAGAACAACAGAAGACTTTCAATTGAGATTCCTGATGAAGACCGGTCATTATCCTATGAGGAGAAATGATAACTGAGGATAAGCAAGCACAAGTTATTCTTTTCACCACACTCTCATTTGGAGTGAGGAAGGAAATTGTCAGTTCAAGATGACCTAGAAATGTTAAAAAAGTGACATATGTTCAAAAATGTCATTGCATGTATGTTTGGACCTATCAGCATTATAATTCAAATACATTTCACACTTATCATGCGTAGTCATTATGAGTCTGTGAACAATATAGTAATGACCCATTCAGTTGTTTTACTTTTTGATGGTTAAATCTTGTGACAATGGTCCTTGATAATACCTTTAGCAGAGCCTGACAATCTGATTGAAATCTGATTGGAATGTAAAAATTACCATGAGTAATAAACCAAAGGGCAAAACTTGATTAATTCCAAATTATTCAGAAAGACAGTGGAGTGCCTCTGGTGAACAAGCCATCGTGAACTGAAATTGTTCAATGTAGGCTTATAGCAGGTGTTAAAATATTCATGTTTTTTTTAAAGGCAATCAAAAAGTGTTCCATTATTTCCTGAGGTGACAGGAGCTGCCACACCGAGAGGCATCTCTATTACTGTGACTGCTAATAGGGCAGTCTCCTCTTTGACATGCCAATGGGGCCATAGAATGACAAGCGTTGGCATTTGTGACAAAGAGGAAAAATTATTTTGGAGAGAAGCAAAAAGACAGGAAGGGAAGAATGAAAGAATGAAAACAGGACAGATGAAGATATGTCACTTCCTTCCAGTCTGACCGACATAAGGGAAAATGACACCTCAAGGGCATCCTTGTGGGTTTCTTTATGAAAGTGCTGTTACTTGTCAACAAATCTCATCCAAACAATTATATTTCCACACAATTGGTTTTCAAACGTTAGTCCCCTCTCTGCAGTCTCATGCAGTGACTCATACTGGTAAGATTCCATGGTGACTTTAGTAGTAATTCCAGGTAAAGGCTCTCAGTCAGGTCAGTGTTATAGTTCTATTATTACAGTACAGTTATTCAGTACAGTGTGTCTCCAGCGGTTTCTACTATTATTCATTCACTGGGAGAAGAAAGAGGACACTCCACTCTTCCACACTTTTGTGTTCTGACATGACTATTTTTCACCATCAGCAAGGATGACTGATGCAGAGTTGAATGTGCGTGGTATGAGTGTTTGAGTTCCCACTTAAAATGGCCACCTTATCTGGTTTGACTCATCCTGAAATCCATTGTCTATCAAATGGATTTGCATGATAAACAGGCTTTGGCACCAGCTTATGTTACAGCATAAGTATTGATTTTCATTCTGCAGACCCTCTGTGTGAAGAAAGAGATGATACGCCTGGTTTTACATTAGTTTGAGATGCACAATCTGTCACTGAGCATTATCCTAGGGTGGAGCATAATCACAGGATATCTGGCTACAGTGCCTTGCAAAAGTATTCACTCCCCTTGGTGTTTTTCCTATTTTGTTGCATTACAACCTGTAATTTAAATGGATTTTTATTTGGATTTCAAGCAATGGACATACACAAAATAGTCCAAATTGGTGAAGTGAAATGAAAAAAAAACAATGTTTCAAAAAATTTAACAAATAAAATAAAAAAGGAAAAGTGGTGAGTGCGTATGTATTCACCCCCTTTGCTATGAAGCCCCTTAATATGATCTGGTGCAACCAATTACCTTCGGAAGTCACATAATTAGTTAAATAAAGTCCACCTGTGTACAATCAAAGTGTCACATGATCTGTCACATGATCTCAGTATATATACACCTGTTCTGAAATGCCCCAGAGTCTGCAACACCACTAAGCAAGGGGCACCATGAAGACCAAGGAGCTCTCCAAACAGGTGAGGGACAAAGTTGTGGAGAAGTACAGATCAGGGTTGGGTTATTAAAAAATATCCAGAACTTTGAACATCCCATGGAGCACCATTATTAAAACATTGAAAGAATATGGCACCACAACAAACCTGCCAAGAGAGGCCCATCAAAACTCACGGACCAGGCAAGGAGGGCATTAATCAGAGAGGCAACAAAGAGACCAAAGATAACACTGAAGGAGCTGTAAAGCTCCACAGCTGAGATTGGAATATCTGTCCATAGGACCACTTTAAGCCAAACACTCCACAGAGCTCGGCTTTGAGGAAGAGTGGCCAGAAAAAAAAGCCATTGCTTAAAGAAGAAATATGTGAACACGTTTAGTGTTCGCCAAAAGGCGTGTGGGAGACTCCCCAAACATATGGAAGAAGGTATTCTGGTCAGATGAGACTAAAATTGAGCTTTTTGGCCATCAAGTAAAACGCTATGTCTGGCGCAAACCCAACACCTCTCATCACCAAGAGAACACCATCACCGCAGTGAAGCATGGTGGTGGCAGCATCATTCTGTGGGGGTGTTTTTCATCGGCAGGGACTGGGAAACTGGTCAGAATTGAAGGGATGATGGATGGCGCTAAATACAGGGAAATTCTTGAGGGAAACCTGTTTCAGTCTTCCAGAGATTTGAGACTAGGACGGAGGTTCACCTTCCAGCAGGACAATGACCCTAAGCATACTGCTAAAGCAACACTCGAGTGGTTTAAGGGGAAACAATTAAATGGCCTAGTCAAAGCCCAGACCTCAATCCAATTGAGAATCTGTGGCATGACAAAGATTTCTGTACACCAGCAGAACTCATCCATCGTGAAGGAGCTGGAGCAGTTTTGCCTTGAAGAATGGGCAAAAATCCCAGTGGCTAGATGTGCCAAGCTTATAGAGACATAGCCCAAGAGACTTGCAGCTGTAATCGATGCAAAAGGTTCCTCTCCAATGTATTGACTTTGGGGGGGTGAATAGTTACGCACGGTCAAGTTTTCAGTTTTTGTTTTGTATTATTACTTGTTTGTTTCACAATAAAAAATATTTTGCATCTTCAAAGTGGTAGGCATGTTGTGTAAATCAAATTATACAAACACCCCAAAAAAATCTATTTTATTTCCAGGTTGTAAAGGCAACAAAATAGAAAAATGCCAAGGGGGGCTGAATACTTTCATAAGCCACTATATATCCAATCTGCAGTATTCCTGTTTCATTTCAACCCTACTTACATACACTTCATCAACCCAGGAAGATGTATCCTCATGCCAGTACAATACTTGGAAAACATTCCTATTTTATCTCTTTTTATAAGCAAATTTTTTTGACAATTGCTTTTTCATTCTGTTGCATCCTACATTACAAGCTGTTATCTTCATTGCTCCGTTTATCAGCTCAGAGTTGTTTTTTCAGTGGGTGGTAGATTTGTTTTTTGTTATGATATTGTTATTCACTTCTAAGGAACTCTTGCAGTCCTTTCAACCTCGACAGCTGGTTTACACACTGACCAACTCATCAACCATTAGCCTGGGTTCCTGTCATGCACTGAAGGATTGTCCCTGTTCCTATAAAATAATGTGTTAAGCCCTATTTAAACCACATGAGTGATTTTATTAATTATATCCTGACAATAGAATGATAGTAATGTTTGACTGTAATCTCTTGGAAAAAAAAACAAGCTATTATCACAGACAAAACAGTCTGTCGTTAGGTCCCGTTGTCATTGAGCTCACACCTAATCAACTTTGCTGTTTGCTCAAGGTGCGTAAAGATACAATCCGTCCTATCCATCAGCCAGAAGTCAAGTAATAGTGTCATCCTCTTGCATGTCCTTCATGTCACCACGTGAGAATTACCATTTACATTAATTTGCTGATGGTGAAGAGGCATCCTTCCTACTAGCCCCTCTTACCAGAGGAGGGCCAGGCTCAGGCAGAGTAACATAATTACTGGAGACCCAGACTGCACTTCGCCTTGAGCGTGGGGCAAACAGCCCAGTCACTGCCTGCACTCTGCAGCACAGATACACACACAGACAGGCATACACACATAGAGGCACACATACAGTACAAATGCATATGAGCACACACACATTCATGAATAATCTCTTTTGAACGGGCACACAGGAACTTCATAAAGGTTGAAGAGTTGGTGGCTTCAGCTGGGAATACCAAAAGAATACTAATAGGCCCCTTAGCTTACATAGTTTGAGAGCAACCTGAAGAAGGGATGGGAGGGTCAGTAGCCATAGGAGAGGCCATAAGGGAAACTCCAATAATGTTTTGTGATGGCATTTGAATCATGTCACGCTCCTCACTTCACACTCCCAATTGCAATTAGGTCTTATTCATTTACTATTCATTCAGTTCTCTCCTATATCTCCTCAGCATGCATTATTCAGAGGTCAGTAAAACTGTCTAATGGTGCCACAATAGCCTCCTCATGTACACATGGGACTGATGGGAAGCTATCTGCATTCCCATCATCAGCCACACTGACTGCTCTCTCATTGTCTTTAAATCTAAAAAGTAGCATGGACCTCCTTTCAGTTAGGCAAATGACCTTGGACACAGTTCCATTGAACTATTCATACACATTGATTCCCACATGCTGTTAGCCTGGTTCAGTCAATGAAGTCAAGTGGGTGTATCAGCTATATGACGGCTCATCTCTTCACATTCACAGATCATGCCAAGGCAACAGCATGTGCCAAGAGGTGGTGGCGAAACGTAACTCTTAAATGACCTGTTGCTGCAGCAGATGCCAGGCTTTGTCAGTAACATAAACGCAGGGAAATAACATGGCTTCCGGATTAGACATTCAACATGGATGTTCATGACTAATGGCTGTGTAATGAATGTGTTCCTCCATCCTGTGAGGACAGATAAAAGGCCAACAGAGACAGATAGAGCTTCCAGTGTTAAAGTGTTGTACATATAAAAACATTTCTGAACGCTTTAAAGTAAAACACAGGCACATCTGTATTTACCTCAATCTGGACATTATCTTCTTTATTTTCATGAAATTGTCTTACCATCTCTTCTGTAAAGTGAGGTTTTTGAAACAGGAAATGAGAATAAATAAATGGTTCTGGTTTCTCTAATGTGGTTGACAAGATGGTTTCACACACATACTGTATGATGATATGTCAAGACATGGCTATGTGGATGACACTCAACTACTCTTCTCCTTCCCTCCTTCTGACACCCAGGTGGCGACATGCATCTCTGCGTGCCTGGCAGATATCTCAGCTTGGATGTCAGCCCACCACCTCAATCTCAACCTAGACAAGACAGAGCTGCTCTTACTACCAGGGAAGGCCTGCCCGATCCAAGACCTCTCCATCACGGTTGACAACTCCACAGTGTCCCCCTCCCAGAGTGCAAAGAACGTGTGACCCTGGGCAACACCCTGTCGTTCTCTGCAAACATCAAAGTAGTGACTCGGTCCTGCAGGTTCATGCTCTACAACATCCGTAGAGTACGACCCTACCTCACACAGGAAGCAGCACAGGTTCTAATCCAGGCACTTGTCATCTCCCGTCTGGACTACTACAACTTGTTGTTGGCTTGTGCCATCAAAAACCTGCAACTTATCCATAACTCTGCTTCGCGCCTGGTGTTGAACCTTCCCAAGTTCTTCAATGTCACGTTGCTCGTGTGCACATTCCACTGGCTTCCAGTCGAAGCTCTCATCCACTACAATACCATGGTTCTTGTCTATGGAGCAGCAAGAGAAACTGCCCATCCCTACCTTCAGGCTATGTTCAAACCCTACACCTCTAGTTTCTTGGCCCTCCCACCCCTACGGGAGGGCAGCTCCCGCTCAGCCCAGACTTAGCTTTTCTCTGTTCTGGCACCCCAATGGTGGAACCAGTTTCCCCCTGAAGCTAAAACCTGCCCTGTCCCTGCCCATCTTCCCGAAAACATCTGAAACCCTTTATAGAGTATCTTAAATAATCCCACAGCACCCCACCCCCTCGCATCCCCTCTTCACCCCTCCCCACCTGAAAAGTAAAAGTATTTTGTGAACTAACACTCTCATTTGTCTTTTTCCCCCCTTACTGGCACTGACTTTTCTGATAGTTACTTTATTGAGGGAAAATATATTTACAATCACTGAGATATGTGGTTGTCTAACCTAGCTATCTGAACTAACTGTAAGTTGCTCTGGATAAGAGTGGGATCTCCGCCATCATGTTGTCTGCAAGGCCCACGCGGCAGTTGCATACCGCAGTTTCACGGAGCCCCCGGCGAGTGTCACGCTGGTCATGAAAGTGCACATGCTATCCCTCTGCTTTGTCTCTCCATCAAGAATGCATGCCTGGTACAGGCAGCCTGGACATGAAAACTTCCTGACAGGTGGAAAAGAGCTCTAAGGGGACCCTTCATGTTCAATGGCCAGCCCCTCATGGAAGACTAGTCTCGTCGGGGCACTTGGAGAGTCTGCCTGGAATAAGAAACATGTTCCTGCATCTCTACCATTCTCTCTCCCTCTCTCTATCTCCCTCAATCTCTCTGAGCATTTCACCCTCAAGCCTGACAGGCTTTATGGAATACATTCCACATTCAGACACTCGTCTGGTGCTGCCAGATTACCCTCAAGGTAACACCGTCCTGTTTCACATGGTATTTACCTGATATTTCACATAAATTACTTGGCAACCATGGTTACTTTGCCTTAAAAATATATACAATACATTTGTAAACCATAGAATTAGGAATTCAAAATAATTGAATAGGATATCTATGACGGTAACTACTTGGTAGGGAGTTGAATGTAATGTTTCTTGTTTTAATACAAAAGTGACATCATTACTGTAGGTAAGATTTATGGCATTACCATTTTGCTGTGTAATTGAACAACAAGTAAATAGGGATATCAAAATAAGGATCAGTCAAAATTGAGTAGGTTCTTTGAGGGAACGTTTTGGTAACCTGCCTCAAGGTATAGACACCTCAAAGTTAAATTGTTAGTTTTCATTTGACGAGGGCCATGAGTGTTATTTTCTCTAGCTCAGTTTGTTTTGCTTCTCTGAGATAAAAATATATTGTTCAGAGGCCAACAGCCATGATGTAGCTTGTTTATCTCACTTTGTTGGTTGGTGTATGAACCCTACATTAAGTGTGTGTGTGTGTGTGTGTGTGTGTGTGCGTGGGTGCTTCCTTGCGTGCGTGCGTGTGTGTGTTTCCGTCATCTCTATCTAGCTGTAGCATATAAGCAGCTGTTTTCCCCTCTTTTCCTGCAATGGTGCAGCTCTTCCATCCCTGCCTTTCTCTCAGGTTATGTCAGTCGTAATGGAGGTGTAATGGAAAATCCCCACCTGCCATATACTTTCCACTGAAATTCCTCTTGTGACCTTCTCTGTGAATCCATGTGAAATCCATGGGAGGGAGGGGGGCATCTCTCGGTGGTGAATCCTTGGAGGGAGAGAAGAGAGAGATAGGGGTCTCAACCAGAGGGGATTACGGAACAGGGCAGGCTCTAACGAATGCCCTGACAGATTTGTGTGTGACCCCTGCAGTTGATCTCCACAGCCTCGCCTCTCATCACTACCATGTCACACAGCTCACACTCAGTCTCATCAGTTTTGCATGGCAGCATGCTGGACATTAGGGCCTTGTAAAGTCTCTCAATGCCTCTCCTCCTCTTATGGATCGTGGCTAATGAGTGTGTAGGAGACTCCACGTGCTTTATGAAACTAACCCAGCACATTCAATGAATAGAGGCATATTGATGCAACACAGACAGTGTCTATACTATGAGTTATTGAGACGTTCAGCAATATAAAGTCTCCAGTTCATTCCGGGAAATGATTGTGTCAATAGCTGAGGCAACGAAACATCAACAGTCAGTGACCTTGACCAGTGTGTGTGTCACAAAGCGGCAGCATTAAGTTGCAGACGGCACACTCATCGTTAGGTCTCAGGATGCTCAGAAAGCACCAAGGCTTTTTCAGAACAAAAACTGTTCAATAACTCCTTATGTCTACTGCTGGGTTGTGTGGCACCGTGGAATCCCAGGGTACTTCAGTTTATAGGACTGGAATACACTACACATTATACAGATGTGTTTGTCCGTGTGTCTCCATGGAGGAACCATCGTCCTTTGTCACACAGCGGAAGAAAATCAAAATATTTAAGTCATGAATGCACAATGTGGCGGACATAATTTGCCCATTTGACACAGATATTAGAGACAACAAAACTGCCACAAGGATTTAAAGGATTTCTCTAGTACTGTTTGTGTTAGTGTTTCCGTGGGGATGCTCATATGCAACCAAGGGTCAGGCTGGACATTCAACTAGTATTCCTGTCACATCCCTTGAGGGGACCGTTAACCACTGAGAGTGACACAGTGGTAGGCTGTCTCTGTCGAGTCACTGAACGAACGCCTGTGTGTGACAATCCGTCATGGTAAGAGACACAGCAGACCGGCAGATGCTTGATGGGTGCTGACACTAAATACGCTGTCATTGGGCCAGGAAAGAGAGTCAAGCTCAATTAACCAGCCTCGCCAAAGAGTCAGAGCCAAGTTCACTTCTCCTTGGTTCCTGCCTCTTTGTTTTCTGATAGACTGGAGGAATACTCTGAGTTTACAACACATTAAGAACACCTGCTCATTCCATGACATAGACTGACCAGGTTAATTCAGGTGAAAGCTATGTTCCCTTATTGATGTCACTTGTTAAACCCAATTCAATCAGTATAGGTGACGGGGAGGAGACAGGTTAGAAGAAGGATTTTTAAGCTTTGAGACATTTGAGACATGGATTGTGTATGTGTGCCATTCCGGGGGTGAATGGGCAAGACAAAAGATTTCAGTGCCTTTGAAAGGGGTATGGTAGTAGATGCCAGGTGCCAAGAACTGCAACGCTGCTGGGTTTTTTACACTCAACAGTTTCCAACAGTGATTCAAGAATGGTCCACCACCCAAAGGACATCCAGCCAACTTCACACAACAGTGAGAAGCATTGGAGTCAACATGGGCCAACATCCCTGTTGATCCATGCTCTGACGAATTGAGACTGTTCTGAAGGCGAGGGGGGGGTGTTCCTAGTGTTTGGTATACTCACTGTATGTGCCTGGAGTGTTAGCTACTAACTAAATTGCCTCCAGTGGGTTATATTCCCTGTGTGTTATGTTGTTTATCACTTTTCACATTTTCAAGTGTTTTAATGAGTTAGAGAAGGAAAAGTTGTCACAACTTGAGGTGTTTGGCGAAGCACACTGAATAACTTAAAACAGAAACTCCTGCACACTGGCTGGCATCACTTAAAAACAATATTTTGGTCAGTAGACCTTCATAAGGGTTTACAAGTGTTAGCTTTTCAAGTTTAAGAGAACATGCAGAACTGTGGGCCAAATTCAATTAATCCTGTAGTAGGCTATGTCCCGTATAAATCATTTAGTGCTTGTTGCACATTTCGATGAATGTACTCACCAAAACCATGTCTACAAGGTGAAACAAATAAAGCATGAACAGCAGGACAATATAAACTTGAATTCTCGTAACACAGGGAGAACAGTCATTGACTTTTAACGTTACAGGTTACAGTTTTTAATTGAAGAGGGCCCTGGGTTAGTGAGAGTGTTGGCCTCTGACAGATCCTACTCTACACAAGGTCATGGATAATGGCTTTACCTTTTTTACCTTTTGATCTGCATATTGGGACGTCTTGACATGAACATCCTCATAAGAATGTTGCTTCCTGCGCAAAAAAAAGTGATATTGTGGATAAACCGTTAGCCCTTGGGGATCTTGTCTGCCACTAAAGTCAATTATGTAGCAGTAATGCAACATGTATGGTTGCATTCCCCAGGCAATCAGTCATTGTCCGCAAGAACCGGTTGCACTGTCGGCCTCATTCCACACATCTACCATCCCATTACATCCCAGCCTAGGTGGATATATGCGTAGGGACCATCCCCGCTTCTCCGCTTCCTCCAAGGTGACCCTGTGGAGACGTAGCCAAGGCAACAAGACAGTCCCGTGTTTATTTTTACGATTACACAACTCGATATTATTGATGGAAGCTGAGTCCAAGCACTCATGTGGGATTTCCTGAAGCCAGCATACCTTCGCAGGGGTATAATTGTCTGCATGTGTCCAACTCGTGTAATCCCATGTCCACTCAAATTAGCATTACAGTTGTTATGTTCTTCCTCGAAAATATCAGTTTGTTTCAATGGACGAATATTAAATCATGCCATGTCTGCTGCTCCAACACCATCACGATAGCAGACAGGACATTCTGCTTCCGATATTTGACTTTCAATCTTCATCCATTGCTCACGACTGAGAGAACTTGCACAATACCAGCGCAAAATATTTCAGATAGTTGTGTACGGGACAGTTGGGCTATGTGAGATCCATCCTAGATGAATGCAGACAGATATTCTAATAATGGCGCCGGAAAAGATGGTAGTTAGTTTTATGGGCTCCGAACCAGTTGTGCTATTGTGTGTATTTTCTTTTGCATTATTTGTAACTTATTTTTGTATGTAATGTTTCCATCACATCTCTTATGACTGAAAAGAGCTTCTGGATATCAGAACAGCGATTACTCACCGCGTACTGGACGAAGATTTTTTCTTTAACAAGTCGGACGCAAAGGATTTAGTTCAGACACCCGACAAGGCCCTCATCCCTGTCATTCGCAGGAGAAAGAGAAGGAGATATAGGGGACGTAGGTCGGGGTGCCTTGTAAGGATACGACGGCCTGTGTGTAAGCTACCTCTACTATCAGTCCTATTAGCCAACGTACAATCGTTGGATAACAAAATAGGCAAGCTATGATCACAAATATCCTACCAACGGAACATTAAAAACTGTAATATCTTATGTTTCACCGAGTTGTGGCTGAACGATAACACAGATAACATACAGATGGCGGGGTTTACGCTGCATTGGCAAGATAGAACAGACGCCTCCAGTAAGACAAGGGGTGGCGGTCTGTGTATATTTGCAAACAACAGCTGGTGCAAGAAATCTGATATTAAGCAAGTCTCAAGGTTTTGCTCACCTGAGGTAGAGTATCTCATGATAAGCTGTAGACCGCACTATTTACCAAAATATTTTTCATCTATATTTTTCGTAGCTGTCTATTTACCACCACAAACCGATGCTGGCACTAAGACCATACTCAATGAGCTATATAAGGCCATAAGCAAACAGGAAAATGCTCATCCAGAGGCGGCGCTCTTGGAGGCTGGGGACTTAAACCAGCATGTTAAATGTGCAACCAGAGGGGAAAAAAAACTCTAGACCACCTTTACTCCACACATAGAGAAGCTTACAAAGCTCTCCCTCACCTCCATTTGGCAAATCTGACCACAATTCTATCCCCCTGATTCCAGCTTACACACAAAAACTAAAGCAGGAAGCACCAGTGACTCGGTCAATAAAGAATTGGTCAGATGACACAGATGCTAAGCTACAGGACTGTTTAGCTTGCACAGACTGGAATATGTTCCGGGATTCTTCCGCGTGGCATTGAGGAGTACACCACATCAGTCACTGGCTTCATCAATGAGTGCATTGATGATGTCATCCCCACATTGACCGTACGTACATATCCCAACCGGAAGCCATGGATTACAGGCAACATCCGCACTGAGCTAAAGGGTAGAGCTTCAAGGAGTGGGACTCTAACCCGGACGCTGATAAGACATCCCGCTGTGCCCTCCGACAAGCCATCAAACAGGCAAAGCATCGATACAGGACTAAGATCGAATGCAGTCCACACTGCCCTTTCCCACCTGGACAAAAGGTAAACTTACGTGAGAATGCTATTCATTGACTACAGCTCAGCGTTCAATACCAGAGTGACCTCAAAGCTCATCAATAAGCTAAGGACCCTGGGACAAAACACTTCCCTCTGCAACTGGATCCTGGACTTCCTGACGGGCTGCCCCCAGGTAGTAAGGCTAGGTAACAACACATCTGCCACGCTGATCCTCAACACTGGGCCCCTCAGGGTTGCATGCTCAGTCCCCTCCTCTACTCCCTGTTCACCCATGACTGCCTGATGACACGACAGTGGTATGCCTGATCACGGACAACAATGAGACAGCCTATAGGGAGGAGGTCAGAGACCTTGCCGTTTGGATACAGGATAACAACCTCTCCCTCAACATGATCAATACAAAGGAGATGATTTTGGACTACGGTAAAAAGAGGACTGAGCATGCCCCCATTCTCATCGACGGGGTTGTAGTGGAGCAGGTTGAGAGCTCAAGTTCCTTGGTGATCACATCAGCATCAAACTATCATGGTCCAAACACACCAAGACGGTCGTGAAGAGGGCACAACAAAGCCTATTCCCCTTCAAGGAGACTGAAAATATTTACAATGGGTCCTCAGATCCTCAAAATGATCTACAGCTGCACCATCGAGAGCATCCTGACTGGTTGCATCACTGCCTTCCATAAGACTCCTGAACAGCTAATCACATGGCTGCCCAGACTATTTGCTTTGCCCCCCCCACCCCCTCTTTCACGCTGCTACTTCACCCTGTTTATTACAGTGCCTTGCGAAAGTATTCGGCCCCCTTGAACTTTGCGACCTTTTGCCACATTTCAGGCTTCAAACATAAAGATATAAAACTGTATTTTTTTGTGAAGAATCAACAACAAGTGGGACACAATCATGAAGTGGAACAACATTTATTGGATATTTCAAACTTTTTTAACAAATCAAAAACTGAAAAATTGGGCGTGCTAAATTATTCAGCCCCCTTAAGTTAATACTTTGTAGCGTCACCTTTTGCTGCGATTACAGCTGTAAGTCGCTTGGGGTATGTCTATATCAGTTTTGCACATCGAGAGACTGAAATTTCTTCCCATTCCTCCTTGCAAAACAGCTCGAGCTCAGTGAGGTTGGATGGAGAGCATTTGTGAACAGCAGTTTTCAGTTCTTTCCACAGATTCTCGATTGGATTCAGGTCTGGACTTTGACTTGGCCATTCTAACACCTGGATATGTTTATTTTTGAACCATTCCATTGTAGATTTTGCTTTATGTTTTGGATCATTGTCTTGTTGGAAGACAAATCTCCGTCCCAGTCTCAGGTCTTTTGCAGACTCCATCAGGTTTTCTTCCAGAATGGTCCTGTATTTGGCTCCATCCATCTTCCCATCAATTTTAACCATCTTCCCTGTCCCTGCTGAAGAAAAGCAGGCCCAAACCATGATGCTGCCACCACCATGTTTGACAGTGGGGATGGTGTGTTCATGGTGATGAGCTGTGTTGCTTTTACGCCAAACATAATGTTTTGCATTGTTGCCAAAAAGTTCAATTTTGGTTTCATCTGACCAGAGCACCTTCTTCCACATGTTTGGTGTCTCTCCCAGGTGGCTTGAGGCAAACTTTAAATGACACTTTTTATGGATATCTTTAAGAAATGGCTTTCTTCTTGCCACTCTTCCATAAAGGCCAGATTTGTGCAATATACGACTGATTGTTGTCCTATGGACAGAGTTTCCCACCTCAGCTGTAGATCTCTGCAGTTCATCCAGAGTGATCATGGGCCTCTTGGCTGCATCTCTGATCAGTCTTCTCCTTGTATGAGCTGAAAGTTTAGAGGGACGGCCAGGTCTTGGTAGATTTGCAGTGGTCTGATACTCCTTCCATTTCAATATTATCGCTTGCACAGTGCTCCTTAGGATGTTTAAAGCTTGGGAAATCTTTTTGTATCCAAATCCGGCTTTAAACTTCTTCACAACAGTATCTCGAACCTGCCTGGCGTGTACCTTGCTCTCTGCGCTTTTAACGGACCTCTGAGACTATCACAGTGCAGGTGCATTTATACGGAGACTTGATTACACACAGGTGGATTGTTTTTATCATCATTAGTCATTTAGGTCAACATTGGATCATTCAGAGATTCTCACTGAACTTCTGGAGAGAGTTTGCTGCACTGAAAGTAAAGGGGCTGAATAATTTTGCACGCCCAATTTTTCGGTTTTTGATTTGTTAAAAAAGTTTGAAATATCCAATAAATGTTGTTCCACTTCATGATTGTGTCCCACTTGTTGTTGATTCTTCACAAAAAAATACAGTTTTATATCTTTATGTTTGAAGCCTGAAATGTGGCAAAAGGTTGCAAAGTTCAAGGGGGCCGAATACTTTCGCAAGGCACTGTATCTGTGCATAGTCACTTTAACTCTACCTACATGTATATATTACCACAAATACCTGTGCCCCTCCACATTGACTCTGTACCGGATCCCCCTGTATATATAGCCTTGTTACTGTTATTTTACCGCTTCTCTTTAATTATTAGTTATTTACTATTTTATTTTTTACTTATCACTCATTTTTCTTAAAAATTTAAATTTAAATTTAAATTTAAAATTGTTGGTTAAGGGCTTGTGATGCAGTGAGGGTCTGGAGTCTTGGTTCAGAGAACAGCAGCAGGATAGCACAGAGGAACTATCACACAGAGATGTTTGAGAGTCTGGTCACAACTGTGCTGCTTTGAGTGGCTGGATCAATACCATTTTTGAGACCAATTTTACAGTTCTGTGGGTAGTCAGCCTCTCAAGTAATGAAGCTGTTCACTTCTATGCGGGCTCAACCTCCACTATAGAGAGGAAACAGCATTAATGGCAAAATATTACACAACACTGATCTTTAAGATACAGTTGAAGTCGGAAGTTTACATACACTTAGGGTGGAGTCATTAAAACTTGTTTTTCAACCACTCTACAAATTTCTTGTTAACAAACTATAGCTTTGACAAGTCTGTTAGGACATCTACTGTGTGCATGACACAAGTAATTTTTCCAACAATTGTTTACAGACAGATAATTTCACTTATAATTCACTGTATCACAATTACAGTTGGTCAGAAGTTTACATACACTAAATTGACTGCCTTTCAACAGCTTAGAAAATTCCAGAAAATGAGGTCTTGGCTTTAGAAGCTTCTGACAGGCTAATTGACATCATTTGAGTCAATTAGAGGTGAACCTGTAGATTATATTTGAAAGGCCTACCTTTAAACTCAGTGCCTCTTTGCTTGACATCATGGGAAAATCAAAATAAATCAGCCAAGACCTCAGAAAAATAATTGTAGCCCTCCACAGGTCTGGTTCATCCTTGGGAGAAATGTCCAAACTCCTGAAGGTACCACGTTCATCTGTACAAACAATAGTACGCAAGTATAAACACCATGAGACCACGTAGCCGTCATACCGCTCAGGAAGGAGACGCGTTCTGTCTCCCAGAGATGAACGTACTTTGGTGTGAAAAGTGCAAATCAATCCCAGAACAACAGCAATTAACCTTGTGAAGATGCTGAAGGAAGCAGGTGCAAAAGTATCAATATCCACAGTAAAACGAGTCCTATATCGACATAACCTGAAAGGCCGCTCAGCAAGGAATAAGCCACTGCTCCAAAACCGCCATAAAAAAAGCCAGACTGCGGTTTGAAACTGCACATGGGGACAAAGATCATACTTTTTGAAGAAATGTCCTCTGGTCTGATGAAACAAAAATAGAACTGTTTGGCCATAATGACCATCGTTATGTTTGGATGAAAAAGGGGGAGGCTTGCAAAGCCAAAGAACTCCATCCCAACAGTGAAGCACGGGGGCGGCAGCATCATGTTGTCGGGGTGCTTTGCTGCAGGAGGGACTGGTGCACTTCACAAAATAGATGGCATCATGAGGAGGTAGGAAATTATGTGGATATATTGAAGCAACATCTCAAGACATCAGTCAGGAAGTTAAAGCTTGATCGCAAATGGGTCTTCCAAATGGACATTGACCCCAAGCATACTTCCAAAGTTGTGGCAAAATGGCTTAAGGACAACAAAGTCAAGGTATTGGAGTTGCCATCACAAAGCCCTGACCTCAATCCTGTAGAAGATTTGTGAGCTGAACTGAAAAAGCGTGTGCGAGCAAGGAGGTTTACAAACCTGACTCAGTTACACCAGCTCTGTCAGGAGGAATGGGCCAAAATTCACCCAACTTATTGTGGGAAGCTTGTGGAAGACTACCTGAAATATTTGACCAAAGTTAAACAGTTTAAAGGCAATGCTAACAAATACTAATTGAGTGTATGTAAACTTCTGACCCAGTGGGACTGTGATGAAAAAAATAAAAGCAAAAATAAATCATTATCTCTACTTTTATTCTGACATTTCACATTCTTAAAATAAAGTGGTTATCCTAACTGATCTAAGACAGGGAATTTTTACTATGATTAAATGTCAGTAAATGTGAAAAACTGAGTTTAAATGTATTTGGCTGTTTTATGTAAACTTCCGACTTCAACTGTATATTCATATTTCGATCAAGTTTGCATTTCATGAATTGTATCATTAACTTACTTTGTGTGTATGAATGAGCAACATAAAAAGTGGGTGTGGGTTAGGGGTTGGGTACTAGAGCTAGAGGTTAGTGATAGAAAATGAAGTTAACAGTGAAATGGTTTTAGGTTGGAATTTAAGGTCAAAGCTTTACTCAAAGCCATTAAATCATCAGACAAAACCAGTGAGTTGGAAGAGCTAAGGGCACGCAACATTGCCAGCCCGAAGTATTGATTTCAGTAATGATGACTGGGAGTCAGGCTGGGAGTCACAGAGCAAACTTTTTCTTGCAGCCAAGCAGCCGCTGTAGCAAATCTCAGCCAGTCAAGATTTCAAGAGCAGAAGTGAACCAGATGATCACACTAATGTCAGAGCAGATTTAAAAGCCACTGTCGATGAAGTTCTGCTCCGTAGCTCGTGGTTGCTGAATATTGTTTTGAAGTGCAAACTTCATTGCTTGAAGACTGTATGATTATAATTTTGGTTTGTTTTGCCCTGAACATGTTTACCAACTTCGTTTCCCAAAAGCATCTTAAGGCTAAATTTATCGTTAGAACAATAGGGTCCTATGGTTCTCAGATTAACTTAGCCTTAAGAGGCTTTTGGGGAAACCCGGCCCTCGTCTGATTTAATTAACGTGAAGTCACATAACCCTGAATAAAGTTTTGAATTCCCTCTGGGTCAGGGAATTTGGTCTGTTAGGTCATGTCCTGTCCTTGTCATTGTGTATTCCTGGGAGCGTGTCTAGTGTCTACATCCAACCTGGTCTCAGAGCATTTTGTATTGTTCTGTAAGTAAATCCAAGACACTCCATTTAGTTCATTACGATTAAGGTTAGGAGTTAGGTGAAAGGGTTAAGGTTAGGTTTAGGGGAAGGGTTAGGTAAAAGGGTTAAGGTTATGGTTAAGGTTAGGGTTAGCTAACATGCTAAGTAGTTGCAAAGTAGATACAAGTAGTAAGTAGTTGCAAAATTGTCCATGATGACATTCGAACACGCAACCTTCGGGTTGCTAGACGTTCCTGTTATACGCCTTCCCATCCACCTCAACCAACTACCCTCCTTTTGTTTTTTGCCTTAAGTAAACTTCTATCTTATGTTACCATACCAAATGTAACATATAATTTTAACTTGAGTGTCCTGGATGTACATATACTATGTTACATTTAGTCTGTGAGACCAGGCTGCAACATCATGTCACCTGGATGTCCATCAGAGTGTAATAGGAAGTGACATGGCCTTGACATTGTCTGTCCTAGGGCTATGGAGATGAGAGGCCATGTCATGGGACACTGAACATTGCAGCTACTTTACAAACGGTCAATAAAGGATTCGGTTCAGCTGGTAAGATTCCAGTGTATGGGGTTTTCGCGATCTAAAACAAATTAAAAATATAGAGGAATGTACCCGCACATACATGCACTGAAAAGATGTACAGTAATGGAGAATTGCAAAATCCTCATCACCAGACATCACATGCATGGGTCACCAAAATATACAGGGGTTTAGAATATGACGTTTTTAAATAACATGAGTCAGGTAAGCTATTCGGATATGGATATGATTTGAAAGCTAACAATTACTTAAGAGGGAAGTTATCCACCACAGCAATCTTTCTGATGATTTCCCATGTGTAATGTCCCCCGAGTGAAAATCATATTGGACCTATTTTCTTGTTCCATGTATCCGACTCTCTCTCTAATACACACCCAATTTCATGGAAATTAAAGGGCTGGGTGCCTTTTGAAATGTAAATTGGGTATGCAGATTTGGACTGAATCAAAGTCTATCTCCCCTGTTGACACCGAGTGGAATAAGCTTTTCATGACCCATTATGCCTGTGCCAGTTGCAGACTCCGCACTAATTAACGATGGGTTACAACTCCAGGACATTTTTTTTAGGGAGGAGGTAGCATAGTTGACAGTTATGGCCAAACAGAAAATCAAACCAAGTTCCCCGTTTTGAATACTAATGTTGACCCAACTTTTCCATTAGCTGTAGAGAGGTTTATGAAAGGGCAAAACCTCCTGCTGGAAAGCCAAACTCAATGGGGTAAACCTAATCCGACATAGTGTTAATAAAAAGAGTGGCTTTGTTTTGCAGACCTGTTGTGCTCCCAACAGGTTACGTGACAGGCATCATAAAGCCATGCCATTTGAAAATTGATGTGTCTCCTAATTTGTATGCACACATGCATGTATTCTATTTGTGTCATGTCAATGACGAGCGCGATAATGAGATGCTGACATTTGATGTTGAATTTAATAAGGAGTGACACTAATATTCATGGAACATAATCGCTTCATGAAGTTCATCCTCATCAATGTTCATTTTTCAATATACCACATAATAGAAACTCATTAACATTCAAGACCAGGTTAGTCTCGTGGGGATGTTTGGACACTATGGTGAAAGGGCAAGAGAAGTTGCCCTGTCCCTCATGTCAGACAGGAGCAGAGTGTTGGGAGGCGTGTTATTGAAGCTAGCCGCCACACCAGAGTCACACATAAACCTCCAACCTGCCCTTTGCAGTCAAACATGAAGTGGAAACAAACAGCCAAACACAAGGTCAATGTCAATCCAGTTCACATTGTCAGTGTGAAAGAATGCAGCCGTAAATCTTATCCCGTTAATGAAATCTCCATCTTACGTGACTTGTTAAGATGTTTGATTTGCTAAGATGTTTCCTAATGAATGGTCTGTGATTAATTTAGCAGAGTGTAGTGGTTGCGATAGTCACTGAGAGTGCCGGCGGTATGTCAGTTTGACACTTGATATTCCACTCACGCCACTCTGTTTCCTTCCCCTAAGTGGAGAGAGTTGGCTCCGAGGCACAGAGATATCCAAACTACACAACTCAATGCTTCCCTGCATCTATCAGCAGATATGGCCTGGCCATGGTCTCTGTGTGTTCGCGTGAGCTTATTGGCACAACACAACAGTAAAATCCAGCTCAAATTACAGTTCTTCCACTCATTTTCCTTAGGAGGGAGAAATCAGTAGGCCAATATAGGCATAGGGAGGTACCGCAAGTTAATTACTAAGGCCAGTCGCCTCCTCTGCATTTCAAACATAAATGAGCTAGACAGCTCATTGTTCAGAGAAGAAAAGGCAACTTTACTTTAAGACTGTCCCCCCCTCCAGTCTGGTCTCATAGACTAGACGTAAAATAATACATGTAAATCTGGGACACTAAATATATTATGTTTGGTAAATAAATATATATATATATATATATATATTATGTTTGGTATGGTTACATAAGACCGGTGGTTACTTAAGGCAAAAACAAACAACATTATGTGTGTATCACCTCATGACAGAGTAATTGAGGATCATTGCTATGTGTGTGTGAGCTACGACTGAATCGCTTTTAAAAAGGCTGTTCTCTGTCAACATCTTACACCATGCTCATAAAACCTCACCTGCCTCAATAGTGAAATAAAATTCCTCTCTAATTAGATTATAATATTGTCTTCTTTTTTTAAAGACCTAGGCCAGATTACTTTCAAATTTGACACTTGTGAACTGTTCTTGAAATAAATCCCTTTTTTTCCACCTTTAAACAATGATTCCACGAATGCATTATTCATCTGTTGTTATTAAATGTTTTGTTTAGTTTAGCTACTCCTCTAGGTCTGGTCTGGACATTATACAAACACAAACATTACACGTCAATGATTTTACTCCTTGCTTGAACTAACTCATTTTTAGCTCTTTTGTCTAACTGTTTTGTCTTCCCAGACAAGTCCTGCCCTGCCCTCAGTGGAAATGTTGAGCTCTTCTCCAACACCATCCATCCATGATGAGCCTGTCCTGCACTTAAATCAATTCTCTGAACACCTCAACGCATGCCTCATACCCTCATTCAATCACTGCTGTGATCCCTTGTGAACACTTTGTAAGTAGACCTCTCATTCCCATTCTCCATAATATTGTAACATAAATGTCTTTATTAAATGCTTTAGGTTAAAATAATGCATCTTTGATTACCGCCTCCATGCGGTCCGCGCCTATACCGTGAGTCTCCCATCCTCCTCAATTAAGTCACCAGCCTCCACTGGTCGGGACATTACTCCTCTAGGTCTGAACATTACTCCTCTAGGTCTGGACATTATTCCTCTAGGTCTGAACATTACTACTCTAGGTCTGAACATTACCCCTCTAGGTCTGAACATTACTCCTCTAGGTCTGGACATTACTCCTCTAGGTCTGAACATTACTCCTCTAGGTCTGAACATTACTCCTCTAGGTCTGGACATTATCCAACGAGGGAGAATGAGGACTCTTGAGGGACTTAACTATCATGGTACCGAATCGATCAGCCACTCCCTTATTTCCAAATGGCTTCCAGAACGCTCCAATAAGTCTGTACCATGGAAGGTATACCAGAAGTAGGTCAGGTAAAATCTCTCCTCTGTACCAATGAATTCCCCAGCATTGAGTTACTGTTACTGTTTTAGACCCGAACAATTTCAATTACTGGGTAAAGCAGGATGGGAATTCCCAACTGCCGCCTGTCGCACCACTGCTCCAGCTGGGGAGACAGAGTATCACTCTGGGAGACAGAGGACGAGAGATTACCTTAAGAGAGGCGTTCTAAGAAACTAATCTGCCTCCGCATGCCAAACAAGCCTTGCGATGCCAGGCACAGAGGGATGAATGTGCAAAGA
The DNA here is from genome assembly GCF_057628025.1 of Oncorhynchus mykiss. Classification (NCBI taxonomy): domain Eukaryota; kingdom Metazoa; phylum Chordata; class Actinopteri; order Salmoniformes; family Salmonidae; genus Oncorhynchus; species Oncorhynchus mykiss. The sequence continues at coordinate 37,848,502 of NC_143026.1, read as the reverse complement.
GGAGATTAATATGGCAGTCCCAAGGAAAGACCAGAGCAGTATTTTAATAGCCCACATATATCTAATTCAGGCAGCTGCTGTCCAGTAATAAATCTTCATCCTTGGCTTAAACAATGTCACATCTTAATTGGAAGGGCATTATGGGGAGAATGTAAACATCTGCAAGTCCGAAAATCCCTCTGCTGCACAGTGCTAAATAGCATTGTGGGTATATGACTGAGAAATATGTACAGTGCCTTACGAAAGTATTCGGCCCCCTTGAACTTTGCAACCTTTTGCCACATTTCAGGCTTCAAACATAAAGATATAAAACTGTATTTTTTTGTGAAGAATCAACAACAAGTGGGACACAATCATGAAGTGGAACGACATTTATTGGATATTTCAAACTTTTTTAACAATTCAAAAACTGAAAAATTGGGAGTGCAAAATTATTCAGCCCCTTTACTTTCAGTGCAGCAAACTCTCTCCAGAAGTTCAGTGAGGATCTCTGAATGATCCAATGTTGACCTAAATGACTAATGATGATAAATACAATCCACCTGTGTGTAATCAAGTCTCCGTATAAATGCACCTGCACTGTGATAGTCTCAGAGGTCCGTTAAAAGCGCAGAGAGCATCATGAAGAACAAGGAACACACCAGGCAGGTCCGAGATACTGTTGTGAAGAAGTTTAAAGCCGGATTTGGATACAAAAAGATTTCCCAAGCTTTAAACATCCCAAGGAGCACTGTGCAAGCGATAATATTGAAATGGAAGGAGTATCAGACCACTGCAAATCTACCAAGACCTGGCCGTCCCTCTAAACTTTCAGCTCATACAAGGAGAAGACTGATCAGAGATGCAGCCAAGAGGCCCATGATCACTCTGGATGAACTGCAGAGATCTACAGCTGAGGTGGGAGACTCTGTCCATAGGACAACAATCAGTCGTATATTGCACAAATCTGGCCTTAATGGAAGAGTGGCAAGAAGAAAGCCATTTCTTAAAGATATCCATAAAAAGTGGTGTTTAAAGTTTGCCACAAGCCACCTGGGAGACACACCAAACATGTGGAAGAAGGTGCTCTGGTCAGATGAAACCAAAATTGAACTTTTTGGCAACAATGCAAAACGTTATGTTTGGCGTAAAAGCAACACAGCTCATCACCCTGAACACACCATCCCCACTGTCAAACATGGTGGTGGCAGCATCATGGTTTGGGCCTGCTTTTCTTCAGCAGGGACAGGGAAGATGGTTAAAATTGATGGGAAGATGGATGGAGCCAAATACAGGACCATTCTGGAAGAAAACCTGATGGAGTCTGCAAAAGACCTGAGACTGGGACGGAGATTTGTCTTCCAACAAGACAATGATCCAAAACATAAAGCAAAATCTACAATGGAATGGTTCAAAAATAAACATATCCAGGTGTTAGAATGGCCAAGTCAAAGTCCAGACCTGAATCCAATCGAGAATCTGTGGAAAGAACTGAAAACTGCTGTTCACAAATGCTCTCCATCCAACCTCACTGAGCTCGAGCTGTTTTGCAAGGAGGAATGGGAAAAATGTTCAGTCTCTCGATGTGCAAAACTGATAGAGACATACCCCAAGCGATTTACAGCTGTAATCGCAGCAAAAGGTGGCGCTAAAGTATTAACTTAAGGGGGCTGAATAATTTTGCACGCCCAATTTTTCAGTTTTTGATTTGTTAAAAAAGTTTGAAATATCCAATAAATGTTGTTCCACTTCATGATTGCGTCTCACTTGTTGTTGATTCTTCACAAAAAAATACAGTTTTATATCTTTATGTTTGAAGCCTGAAATGTGGCAAAAGGTCGCAAAGTTCAAGGGGGCCGAATACTTTCGCAAGGCACTGTATATGTGACTTAAATGCAACATATCTGGTACAAAGAAAGAAAGAAAAAAAACAGAATGCAGAAGAACAATTGGTCCCAATTTATTTGGATAATCCGGATTTAAATGCGCTACAGATGGTCATACTACACTATAAGAACCAAAGTATGTGGACACGCCTTCAAATTATTGGATGTGGCTATTTCCACCACACCTGATTCTGACATGTGTATAAAATTGAGCACACAGCATGCATTCTCCATAGACAAACATTGGCAGTAGAGTGGCCTTACTGAAGTTACTGAAGTGCTCAGTGACTTTCAATGTGGCACTGTTTGTCAGTTTGTAAAATTTCTGCCTTGTTAGAGCTGCCCGGTCAACTGTAAGTGCTGTTATTGTGAAGTAGAAACATCTAGGAGCAACAATGGCTCAGACGCAAAATGGTAGGCCTCACAAACTCACCGAACGGGACCGCCGAGTGCTGAATCACATAAAAATCGTCTGTCCTCGGGTTGCAACACTCTCTACCGAGTTCCAAACTGCCTCTGGAAGCAATGTTAGCACCTGTTCGTTGGGAGCTTCATAAAATGGGTTTCCATGGCCAAGCATCCACACATAAGCCTAAGACCACCATGTGCAATGCCAAGCATCGGCTGGAGTGGTGTAAAGCTCGCCGCCATTGGACTCTGGAGCAGTGGAAATGCGCTCTCTGAAGTAATGAATCACGCTTCACCATCTGGCAGTCCGATGAAGGAATCTGAGTTTGGCGGATGCCAGGAGAACGCTACCTGCCCGAATACATAGTGCCAACTTTAAAGTTTGGTGGAGGAGGAATAATGTTCTGGGGCTGTTTTTCATGGTTCGGGCTAGCCCCATTTAGTTCCAGTGAAGGGAAATCTTAACGCTAAAGCATACAATGAAATTCCAGAAAATTCTAACTTTGTGGCAACAGTTTGGGGGAGGCCATTTCCTGTTTAGGTATGACAATGCCCCTGTGCACAAAGCGAGGTAGATGCAGAAATTACTTGCATTTGGCCTGCATATAGCCCTGACCTCAATCCCATGAAACACCTTTGGGATGAATTAGAATTGCGACTGCGAGCCAGTCCTAATCACCAAACATCAGTGCCCGACTTCACTAATGCTCTTGTGGCTGAATAGAAGCAAGTCCCTGCAGCAATGTTCCAACATTTAGTGGAAAGCCTCCCCAGAAGAGTGGAGGCTGTTACAGCAGCAAAGGGGGGGACAAACTCCATATTAATGCCTATGATTTTGGAATGATATGTTCGACAAGCAGGTGTCCACATACTTGTGTCATGTAGTGTATCAACAAACTATCTGTTCATAAGCAACTGCTTACTAAGGTTACGGATAGGTCAAGGGTTAGGTTTCCAATAAGGGTTAGGGTTAGTGTAGAGGTTAAGGTTAAGGTTGGGGCTAGGGTTAGGATAAGGGTTAAGGTTAGGATTAGAGCTAGTTAGTAGATTGTCAGTTGAAATGGTTAGGATAAGGGTTAAGGTTAGGATTAGAGCTAGTTAGTAGATTGTCAGTTGAAATGTTTCTGAAAGTCGGTAGATAGTCTGTATGGCATCTAGAGATGGACTATCCAAATAAGGTGTCATCGAACAATTTGTAAGCTGGTCCAGAGAAAGACAGATCGAGAAAGAGAAAGAGAGAGACGAGTATTCTAATAGGACAGCCGTGATGGTGGTTCCAGCCTCCAGCATTGTTATTCATGGTCTGGAGTGATTGAGGTACAGGGAGGCATCTCACCAAGACCACATGCCCACGTCCTGAACCTGAAATTGCCATTTGATTCAATGACAGTGGAACGAGATGAGAGTGTAATTAGAAACAACAACGGGAGCACAGCTCGGCAAGGAGATGGGATGGCACAGGCACAGGGACGTCTGCACTCTGCAGAGGTTTGCCACAGGAATGGAATGTGTGTACTCTATCAAATTGCAGATGATTGTATATACCGGCATGTGGCTGAGAGGCTGATGAGGAATTCCATTCAATTCTATCTAAATTCCCCTTCAATGTAATCAGACTACAACACTCACAGGTCCTGAGTAACCAACGTAAATTGTCAGAGAAAACCTTATGCAGTAGCCAATGTCTTATTTCTTACCTAAAGGTAATCATTTGGTGATATTTTACTCTCATCACATAAAATCATCTTGCCGTCTACTAACCAAATGTCCACTACTGTAGAAGAAGTATACTGGAACTAGTATAAATTGAAGCAATGTACTTATTGAGCCATGAAATGGTCACTGGGATTTTCTCCCACACTCCTTCTCACCTAGTGCTGCTGCACCATAATGAGCAGTAAACTATAATCTGGATTTCACAGGTGGTCTACGGTACACAGCGAGAGACAAGGAACTTGGTGACTTGCAGACAGTGACCTGTCAGGGACTTGCATGTTCGGGAGATAAAGACCTAACACAGAGAGTAAAGTAGCAGAGGAGCAGTGAGATGCTGTGATGCTGTTAGAGCCGATTTAGACATATTTGTATAAAATACAGAAAATATAGCTCCATGTATGAGTGTGCATATACATGAAATAGGAATGTATGTAATTAAATATTAGGTACGTACCTTTATGATTTATATTTACCAGATATATTCCTTTGTTATTAGTGTACTTTAGTTTTTGTCTCCCCCTCTTTCCCATTCATTGTATTGTGGTAAGTGTGTTAGTGATAGGAAAAAGGCAGGAAGTTGGGCCTTCGGGGAGAGGGAAGTCCTAGCTAGATGCGAGAGCGGTATAGTCTTTTGAGCATACATACATATACATGCAAACATACATACATAGAGTACCAGTCAAAAGCCACACCTGTTCATAAAAAAAAGCCACACCTGATCATTCAATGGTTTTTCTTTATTTTTACTATATTCTACATTGTAGAATAATAGTGAAGATATCAAAACTATGAAATAACACATATGGAATCATGTTGTAACCAAAAACGTGTTAAAGTATTTATTACTTGACAAGAAAAATACATACTATGGCCTCTTTGTATGTACAGTACCAGTCAAAGTTTGGACACACCTACTGATTCAAGAGTTTCTTTTAATTTGTACTATTTTCTACATTGCATAATAATAGTGAAGACATCAAAACAATGAAATAACACATATGGAATCATGTAGTAACCAAACAAGTGCAAAAGAAATCACCACATTTTTTATATTTGAGATTCTTCCAAGTAGCCACCCTTTGCCTTGATGACAGTTTTGCACACTCTTGGTATTCTCTCAACCAGCTTCATGATGTAGTCACCTGGAATGTATTTCAATGAACAGCTGTGCCAAGTTAAAAGTTAATTTATGGAATTTCTTTACTTCTTAATGCATTTGAACCAATCAGTTGTGTTGTGACAAGGTAGGGGTGGCATACAGAAGACCTCCCTATTTGGTAAAAGACAAAGTCCATATTATGGCAAGAACAGCTCAAATAAGCGAAGACAAACGATAGTCCATCATTACTTTAAGACAATGAAGGTCAGTCAATGCAGAACATTTCAAGAACTTTGAAAGTTTCTTCAAGTGTAGTTGCAAAAATCATAAATCGCTATGAATCGAAACCGGCTGAATCGAAACTGGCTCTCATGAGGACCGCCAAGGAAAGGAAGACCCAGAGTTACATCTGCTGCAAAGAATAAGTTCATTAGAGTTACCAGCCTCAGAATTTGCAGCCCAAATAAATGCTTCACAGAGTTCAAGTAACAGACACATCTCAACATCAACTGTTCAGAGGCGACTGTGTGAATCAGGCCTTCATGGTCGAATTGCTGCAAAGAAACCATTTGTAAAGGACACCAATAATAAGAAGAGACTTGCTTGGGCCAAGAAGCAAGAGCAATGGACATTAGACCGGTGGAAATCTGTCCTTTTGTTTGATGAGAAAATTGAAAATAAGCGTCCGATCCTTATGAGATTAACTTCTTTGGGACTGGGGGGCAGTATTGAGTAGCTTGGATGAATAAGGTGCCCAGAGTAAACTGCCTGCTACTCAGGCCCAGTTGCTAATATATGCATAGTATTAGTAGATTTGGATAGAAAACACTCTGAAGTTTCTAGAACTGTTTGAATGATGTCTGTGAGTATAACAGAAGTCATATGGCAGGCAAAATAATGAGAAAAAAATCCAACCAGGAAGTGGGAAATCTGAGGTTTGTAGTTTTCAAGTCATTGCCTATCGGATATACAGTGTCTATAGGGTCATATTGCACTTCCTAAGGCTTCCACTAGATGCCAACAGTCTTTAGAACCTTGTTTGTGGCTTCTACTGAGATTTTTGGATATAAATATCAACTTTAACTTTAACTTTATCGAACAAAACGTACATGTATTGTGTAACATGAAGTCCTATGAGTGTCATCTAATGAAGATCATCAAAGGTAATTAATGATTAATTTTATCTCTATTTCTGCTTTTTGTGACTCCTCTCTTTGGCTGGAAAAATTGCTCTTTTTCTGTGACTAGGTACTGACCTAACAATCATTTGGTGTGCTTTCGTCGGTAAAAGTCTTTTTGAAATCTGACACGTTGGCTGGATTCACAACAAGTGTAGCTTTAATTTGGTGTATTGCATGTGTGATTTTAATATTTTAATATTCACAGTAATTGCATGTGTAATTTTAATATCTTAATATTCATAGTAATTTATTTGAATTTGGCGCTCTGCATTTACACTGGATGTTGGCCAGGTGGGACGCTAGCGTCCCTCATATCCCAGAGAAGTTAAGTTGATTGGAGAATAAAGTTTGTCAGAAATAAGAAGAATACACTTTTTTTCTCCACCATATCCCTGGATCTCATTGAATGTTTTTGCCGTTTGGGAACATTGAATGTGGACTGTATGCATCTGAAACAACCCCGCTTCAGGCTTGGGCAGTGGCTATGGTCAATTGATAAGGAAGCCACTAGAGGACTCAGAGGACCAGCCTACTAGAGAATCCTCCCTGGAAACCCCAGGAGATACTAATGGTTAGTTTACTACTTTGTTCACACTAACTTCTCTCTCCATTTCTGTGTGTGTATCTCTGTGTATCTCTGTTTAACTGTGTGTGTCTCAACACCTACAGTATGTATTCTCATAAATATAGTCTTTCTATGAATGAAAGTAATATTTCATGAAGAACCACATAACATTTCCTTCGTTCCTCTGACTCAATCTATAAAGCCATACCAAAAGCGACATTCTATTTTAAGCTTTCTTTGATTTTGCAGTGAGAAGGTTTGCTCTTTCCTCGAGGCAGCCCTTCAGGCTGGCTTACTCTTAGAGCCCATTTGAGAAGTGATTACCTTTTTACAGCTCTGCCCTGGTGGGAGAGTGGAGCTGGGATACAGCAGGGTGAACATCGTGTAGGCAGGGGCTCAGTGGTGTAAAGTACTTAAGTAGTACTTTAAAGTATTTTTACCTAAGTAGTTTTGGGGGTGTATCTGAACTTTACTATTTACATTTTTTCTAACTTGTACTTTTAAGCCACTACATTCCTAAAGAAAATAATGTACTTTTTACTCCATACATTTTCCCTGACACCCAAAAGTGCTCATTACATTTCAAATGCTTGGCAAAACAGGAATGGTCCAATTCAAGTACTTATCAAGAGAACATCCTTGGTCATCCCTGCTGCCTCTGATCTGGCAGACTCACTAAACACAATGCTTGGTTAGTAAATGATGTCTGAGTGTTGGAGTGTGGCCCTGGTTATCCCTAAAAAAAATGTTTAAATTGTGCGGTCTGGTTTGCCTAATATAAAGAATGTGAAATGATTTATACTTTTACTTTTGATACTTAAAGGTGTAATATGCATAGTTTGCCTAATTTCAGATGTCACAAAAGAAGCAGTCATTGTGTAGAGAATCATTGTGCCATCTAAACGAATGTGAAATACAAAATATTGTTTGTATTTTCAGCAGTTTGAAGCTAGTGTACAAAAGTAAGACACAAAAACGTAACTTACGAACTGAAAGTATAGAAATAGAGCACCTAGAACAGATCTACCACTTCTTAGACTTGCTTTCAACGAGAATGAAAGATCTATAAACACACATGTATATGTGAATTTGGTCAGGTTGACCAAAAAGTTACATATTGCAGCTTTTTAAGTATATTTTAGGAATTACATTTACTTTTGATACTTATGTATATTTAAAACCAAAAACCTGTAGTATTTTTCTGGGTGACTTTCACTTTTACTTCAGTCATTTTCTATTAAGATATCTTTACTTTTTCTCAAGGTACTTTTTCCACCACCACAGGGGAGTGGTGACAGGTTGGAGCTGGAGCCCTGACACTCTGTAGAGGGCTTTCACTCCTCCATAATTACCCCAAACTCCATTACAGGTGTCTGCAGGAAGGGCAGCAGGAAGCCCCCTAACTCATCTCCTCTCAGGTCACCTGTGAGTGTGGGGAAAGTATCTGGCTGCATTAGTAGGGCTGAGAGGCAGAATCAGAACAGGGAGCACGACTTGCACATTACATAACACCAGAAGCAGCTGCAGTCACCCCTACTGATTTTCAATGCTTACTTTAATACGCACTGAGGAGAACATGCTTTTTAGCTGAATATTTCCTTCCCAAAGCTATTTATGTGGCCGGAAATGTCACGTCTTTAATTTGCACAGTTGGGTTCTGGTGGAGTTGAGATTAGGAGTTTCATTCACATTGCTACAACAGTAGCTATGCTTCGACTAAGGCTATGAGTCAGAAACTCTCATCAAATAGCAGAAGGTATATAGAGAACTCGTATCATCTGCACAGCATTCCCATGTCAGACACAAAAGAATGGTCCTCATTCCTCTCCCCACTCTGTCCCGTTGTCTCTTTTGCGTTGACAGGCTGTCACTGTCTGACAGCTTCCCAACAAGCAGCTCTCTCTGTGTGCTATCAGGGGTTTGTGGTGCATCTAGGGAAGGCTGCTGAGGAGGCAATGGTGTGTGAGCATCTGATTCGGATGTATACCATGGAAACGCAGTGACGTCTGTGGCTAAGTATACAGGTGTTGAAAGTCTCCTCTCCTACCTTCTCCTGCCAGACAGGAGCTCTTATTGGCTCAACAGGAAGGAAGTGATTGGACTTTTTCAGTCTTGTATCTGCTGTCAGCAACAGGCAGAGGTGCTTCTTTGACTGAAAGGCAATGTGTGTGTGCGTGCCTGTGTATGTGTGGGTATGCCTGTGAGTGAAAGTTTGAGTATATCAATTCATTATCCATCAGTAGGGCCAGCTCAGAACAGTGCATCACCATTGTAACGTCTCATAGCTGTCTACCACCCATGTTCCTGCCAGTTATAATAAATTAATTATACATTAGCCAATAATACAAGTGAACAGGGCATGAATATTTGACGATGTTCATCCCTGCTGTGCTGCTATTTAGTGGCATAATGTCGGCAGTTTCATGTGCGGTAAACAATTTCATCTTGCCCCATGCTGGTTATGCACCCCCCATGCTGTTGATAATTGCAGACAATGTGTGATGCCTCTGCACCCACAGCTCAGGAGAGAGGCTGGATACCAGTGCTTGATACTCATTCCCAGTCTCTTTGCTTTGATCTCTTGCTTTCAAGTAGTCAGTACAATAGAGCCCCACAGTGGAGGTGCCATAATACCCATAAAAACTAGTGATCAAACAGGGAAATGGTTTCAATCATTTTTTCCACCATACATTTTTCCCTTTGTGAATTTTTAGAAACAGTTCAAATAAGGGCTGTGTTTCGCGTTGGCTTACCTTGGCGTGACGTTTTGATAACCATGTAAATCTCTCTTGGACAAGGTGACATTCATCAATATATTCGTCTCTATTTACTCTTAAATTTGAAAATGTTAATTAGCATCAAAGTACACCTCATGCAAGACTACAAATCCCTGCAAGCTCCTGCATGTCACCTCTAGCTGACACCTTTGCTAACAGGTATTGTGTCAATTCACAGAATTGCCTATTTAAACATTACTAAATTTAGCTAACATTAGATAGTTAATACAGAGATTCTTACCTTTCCCTTGATTCGGCAGTCTCGTCCAGATCATCATGGCATTTGTAGTTCTTTATGATAGCCACATTAGAAGCTAAGTAGCATTTAATTTTGGGGGGTAAATACAGGTGAATATATTGATACAAATGGAGCTAGGTTTTTTGGTTTGGTATATTGTTACCTGAATTCCTTCCTTTCCTGAATAAAAGTTCTGGTTCATTTTCTTGGAGAAAGGTCCATCTTGGTCTAAACTTTCGTCACTTGTGGGTCATTGGAGTCCCCCTGTGGTAAATTCAATTGATTGGACATGACTTGGAAAGGCACACACACGTGTCTATATAAGGTCCATTAGTTGACAGTGCATGTCAGAGCAAAAACCAAGCCATGAGGTTGAAGGAGGCACAGATCTGGGGGAGGGTGCCAAAACATTTCTGCAGCATTGAATGTCCCTAAGAACACAGTGGCCTCCATCATTCTTAAATGAAAGAAGTTTGGAACCACCAAGACTCTTCCTAGAGCTGGCCGCCGAGCCAAACTGAGCAATCGGGTGAGAAGGTCATTGGTCAGGGACGTGACCAAGAACCCCATGGTCACTCTGACAGAGCTCTAGAGTTCCTCTGTGGAGATGAGAGAACCTTCCAGAAGGACAACCATCTCCGCAGCACTCCACCAATTAGGCCTTTATGGTAGAGTTGCCAGATGGAAGCCACACCTCAGTAAAAAGCACATGACAGCCCGCTTGGAGTTTGCCAAAAGACTCTCAGACCATGAGAAACAAGATTCTCTGGTCTGATGAATCCAAGATCGAACTCTCTGGCCTGAAGGCCAAGCGTCACGTCTGGAAGAAACCTGGCACTATCCCTATGTTGAAGCATGAGGGTGGCAGCATCATGCTGTGGGGATGTTTTTCAGCGGCAGGGACTGGGAGACTAGTCAGGATCTAAGCAAAGATGAATGGAGAAAAGTACAGAGATTCTTGATGACTTAGGACCTCAGGCTGGAGCGAAGGTTCACCTTCCAACCAGACATCTACCCTTAAGCACACAGCTAAGATGCAGGAGTGGCCTCAAGACAAGTCTCTGAATGTCCTTGAGTGGCCCAGGCAGAGCCCGGAATTGAACACGATCAAACATCTCTGGAGAGACCTGAAAATAGCTGTGCAGCAACGCTCCCCATCCAACCTGATTGAGTTTGAGAGGATCTGCAGAAAAGAATGGGAGAAACTCCCCAAATACAGGTGTGCCAAGTTGGTACAGTCATACCCAAGAAGACTCAAGGCTGTAATTGTTGCAAAAGGTACTTCAGCAAAGTACTGAGTAAAGGGTCTGAATACTTATGTAAATGTGATATTTCAGTTGTTGTTTTTTAATACATTAAAATACAAAAATGTCTAAAAACCTGGTTTTGCTTTGTCATTTAATCAATTTTAGAATAAGGCTGTAACGTAACAAAATGTAGAAAAAGTCAAGGGGTCTGAATACTTTCTGAAGGCATCGTACATGTATACACAAATGTGAGTATTCAAAAAGTAAACTACAACAGTGAATATGGGGTATTTATTGTTGCAGTGTGAACATCCCTTATGCATTCGCTATGACTGAAATAAAAAGATTGACAGTCAATTTAAACTGTCCTTGAGCCAAATTCAGTCAGTGGCATCTACATAGGGAACTATACGTACACTTCGTTGTTTCTAGTTCATGATATTATTGAAATCCTTGACTTGATTATTTAGGAGAAAAACACCTGTTAAACAGCATCACGGTATGGACATTCATTAAAAACATACTGTATACAGTGCATCTGTGTTGTATTACACCTATTTGCTTGAATTTACACTTTTCATTTCTAAATACAAAGTTGCCTTGTTATAATATTTCACTTGCAATACTCAAAAGTCTGTTTTGCTATCTATTACACTAGTTTTGGGAGGCGGCCAAGGGAATTGGCAGCTGTTGGTGCTGCGGATTATGGACATAATGTAAAGTACAGACTTAACAGGTGGATATGAAAACGGCACGTTTGTGGCAAGAATCATTTTGAAGGCTAAAGATACGATTCATTTTAAATGAGAGGACGCAGACTCTCACCTACTGACATTACAAATGGCTGCTTCAAATCCTGAGTAATGGGTCTGCAGCGGTAAGCACAGACATGGAGTCGGGGGAGAGTAAGGAACAGGTGGTGTATATTGTGGGCACCTGCCTTCTGTCGGTTTTGATTTGATAAGGGCTTGACAGTGGCCTACCCATGGGGCTCGAAGTCAGGGCTGTAGAGGGGAAGAGGTGAAGGCTACAGACGGACCCAGCAGGGTTCATCGGCCATCTGTACCTTTCCTCCATCACAGGAGTGACAGATCTAGAGGAAGAAGGCAGGTGTAAATCTATGGAAGGGTGAGAGGCCAGGGTAGAGGAAAGAGACACAAAATAAACAGGGAGAATATCTGGGAAATAGAAGGTTAAAGGTCGTAAGTTAAAAGTGTATATGTTCCTTAGTAACTTGTGCTGCAGTGCTATTTTAGCAAAGAACAATCGTATCTTCCCCTATCTTTCACTTCAAGCATGTTTTACTGCCATTTATCATCACTTGCCGTACAAAAGCGGTGCAAAACATTTAATCAGTGCTACTGAATACATTGACATGATTAAATCATAGTTGATGATAGTATTTTTCATTAACTGGGAGTGTTTCCAGGAGCTTGAAATATGATACGGGCCTCAAAAACCAGCATCATAATAAATAGATAATAGTTCCTCAACAATGCACCATGCTTCAACGCATCAATGATGAAAATGACGATTACTAACTTCTTGACCCACTTTTTATTTAATGCTTGAACATTCTTCGATTTATTTAGCTGTTATGTGAAAGATGAGTTGCTATCGATGAGAATCCACTAACTTTATTCTTCCCCAGAGTTAGACTCCCTAATTATAATGTCCTGTCAGTAATATAGCTGATGCTACAGTAAAACACCCACAGAAGACCACTATTAAGTTTCAACAATAGCCACACTTCAAGTGCAACTGCAATATAACATTTTAGTACACAGGCGATGGAGTGTAATGGCCAGACTGAATATGTGAATGTGACATATCCCCAATGTGTCTGTTTATGGAGATAAATTATGCCATTCTCACTGCTTTCATGTTTCCATTGGCAGCATTCTAGGAAGAAAATCCCTTCCTGCACAGGTTGGATTAGCCTGAGCAACAAAACATTTCTAACTCAAATGAAAAATGAGTTTCTAATTGTTTTCCCACATCACGCTTCTCCAGGTCTGCCTTGCCCTATAAGAATTCAATTCCTTTCTGTATAAAATGGGAAATGAACAGTGACGCATGGAATGAAATATGCCAGTTACATACCAGGAAGGTTTAATCCGTCTGTACATTACTGCACACAGAGGTACACAAGCCACCATGAGTCATATTTTACACACTGTGGGTTCCCTCTGCACATCATTGAGGACATTCTCACAAACCCGCCATTCTTAAAATGCAGCTATTTAATCGCATTGTTAGGAGACCTTTGCTGACAGCCTAATGGAATCTCTTTCTCTCCCTTTGTGACACTGAGCAACGAGCTGTAGAACCATGCAAATGCATCTGTATACCACAAACAGCCTTTGGATTGAGTCATTTTCATTTTCCCTCTTTGATGTGACGGAGCAGGGAAATCAACCCGTGGCTGCCTACATATAGTACATTAGGTTGTGAAGGTCATTCCTATACATTATATTGCTTACTGACTAAGCCAAGCATACTGTACTTCAGCGCTATTGCACAACACTATGGCTAATACAGCATGAAAATAGTAGGCTACGTAAATAATGAACCTTCTATGAATGCATTTCCAAGCAATCAAATGAATCATTGTTTATCCCCCAACCAGTCCCCCCTCGGATATTGTTGTCGAGGTGAATTAATTTGGCATGGAGAAAACACTAGTTTGTCAGGCAGAGCTCATCTGGGTATCATGGGGGAAAACTGCAGTTTGTAGAACAAGATCAATGCCATTGTGTGTGTGCATACGTGTGTGCGTGTGTGTTTGAGTTAACTGCTTTCACCCCGGAAACCCTGGAATAGTCAAACCTGATATTTTCCTGCTATTTCAATCACAGGGAAGAGGGTCAGAGAGGGTCTGCTGCTGTCTTACACCATCTCTCTCTCATTTGTCTATCTTTCATCTCACCCTCCCTTGCCCTCTCTCCCTCACTCTCTTTTCCTCCCTCTTTAGTAAGGAATAGAGTTTAACTGGGCAAACTATTTGCATTGAAAAATTCCAGTGATAACCTTAGAAAGACTTAATTTAAGATAATTAAACACAAATCTGGATATACCTATGTAATCATATTCATGTACTATTAATGTACTATTAATGTTAAATCTGTATTATGTTCGAGTTGTCATTGAGATAATCACATTCGGAGATGTTTTTGAGCTGTCAAATGTCCTGTATGGCCATGTCTAGACTTGACAATTAAGTATTCTGTTCATTGAGATCTGATAAAGGAATTCCGAACCAGTTATGCATCTACACCTACGTTTAAATGTGTCTACCGTGTCAACAGCGTGTCCGGATTGCCTTTTACAGCTCTATATTCAAATACCAGTATGCATTCTAAAAACAGTAGCTAACCTCTGCAGCTAGCCAGCAAGCTAGCAAGCAATGCTAAAGGGATTACAAACGGGTTAGCATAACTTTAGCCAAAGAAAAAAAATGTTATTCTAAATATTAGCTAGGTGGCTTGCATTTATGAGGCCAGCAAATGCGTTCCTCACAGGCTAGGGACATATTTCCTCCAGTGTTATCATGAAAAGGTGCCTATCGGTTCCAAAACACACATCTTCTGGAGACTTGTGCTGATGATGTCGCCCACTGTATGTGCTTTCAGTAACCTGCTAGCATCCAGACTGAGGAGAAATCCACACACAATGCATCCCTGACCACCTCCTGAAGTGGTCAGCCAGATCTGAACACAAAGCGACTTTTGTGCATCTAAACATGTCTTTTCAATGCAACATTCGTATTGAAGTGTCAAGTGTAGACACAACCTATGTGAGTAATTTAAAAAAAATGTTAACTTTATTTAACTAGGCAAGTCAGTTAAGAACAAATTCTTATTTATAATGATGGCTTACCCCGGCCAAACCCAGACAACGCTGTGCCAATTGTGCATCGCCCTATGGGAGTCCCAATCACAGCCGGATGTGATAGAGCCTGGATTTGAACCAGCGACTGTAGTGATGCCTCTTGCACTGAGATGCAGTGCCTTAGATCGCTGCGACACTCGGGAGCCCAGCTTACATTAGATGATTGATAGTCATGCACATTGTGTAGTAAGCACTGACACCGTGATTGCAAACACTATCCAATCATGTTCTAGAGAGGGTGACTGGAAGGTTAAAGTCATTAATAACTGTAACGTTACCCATCCCCTACTCCCAACTCATTCAGTTACTAGTCATGGCTCAGTGCTCTGGTCACTACTTTGAGGAGAGGCCAGTGTGATCAGGTAATTTAACACCCCCAGGCTTCACCCTTTAATGAGTTTTCAATCTGATCTCCCAGGCTGGTTAGAGGGAAAGTCATTTTGTAACTTTTAAGTTCCAGTACAGCTCTTGACATTTTTCTATCACGTCAGGATCTCTAAGATATTAATAGGCTTTACACAGTCAGCTTAAATTCTGAGATGAATAAATTGTGTTAGCTGAGATGCTTACATTGCAATTGCAGCTTTACTCGTATTACATTTGCAAGCCTAAAACCCCTATCAATATCACAACACAGTAGAGTTTTTTTCAGTGAGCATTGCATATACTTACTTCTAATCCCCACTGATGCATATTACAGTAGTGTAGTGGAGATATACGCCGAATCAATTAATAAGGCTCATGGAACAGATCAGAATGTTTAGCTGAAAATGTTGATACAATATTATTTCTTCACATTTTAAGTTCAGCTATGCGCACACGGCGGAAGGTCTACCCATGAATGTTCCAAAATGCAATTTTCAGGAAAACGCAGTTCTAAAATGTGCACCACACATGTGAGTGGGTATGGAAATATCTGTTAGAAATTTAGAAAACCAATACAAAAGAAGAGCACATATGAGGAAGTATTTAAAAAAGATTTCCCTCAACAATTATACTGTACTACAGCGCTATTGCATAACCTGGTTGGATTTTGTCTTTGCTATTTTAAAGTAAGGTAAGACATGGCTCATAATATGAAGTAAAACGTCCAGGTATCAAACAATTAAGCAACAGAAAAAAATATAGTGATGCTAATAATAGACCTAACTGTCTTCTGGTAGATGGAAAGGCTTTCCCAAAATCTTCTCAATTAAATGTCAACTAGCTACAAAGTAGAATGATACAATTATTATTTGTATCAATCCAGTGGCCATTTGTTTTGCAAACTCCATCTCATGTTCACTACAGTCCTAGATTTTTCCCACTTTATGGGGGGAATAAAATCTGAAAACTATGAATTTCTGACTCAGTTGAAAGCCTCATCCATCTTTTTCTATAGTAGACCTACCATAAGCCCACGTGGACAGTGCAGCTTGGGTTGGCATGACTGTGAAAGACTAATATGGGATTTACCATTTTAGGTCATTCAGAGTATCCCACTGTTCTCATACAACTTTTCACACAGGCAGCCTTTACTTCGCTAGGCGGGCCATTTGGAAAATTTTCAGGCCTCAGAATTATACCTTCATTAAATTTCTCCAAGACATTTATTTCCCAACTCTGAACAACAAACAAAGGATTTGACCTCAATTATAAAAAACAATCTGCTCAACCTGCCTCATTTTGGGTGTTCACAACTGGCCATCGGTCAACTTTCCATGCGTCTCACACCACACCTGTTCCTGTATGGGATGAAGTGAGAAGGAGAGAGGGAGAGACAGAAAAGGACAGAGAGAGATAGACACAGATAACGAGAGAGATGTTCTGTTCCTCGGCACCCCCAGGATGTCCTCTCTCTCTCTCTCTGAGCAGCTGTTGTCTGAGAGCTAGAGGCAGGGCTGCGGCGCCCTGTCAACTTATTTTCCTGTGAAAGCCTTATGCATGCAAAACAGTTACACACTGCCCCCCCCTCCCTCTCTCTCTCTCTCTCTTGCATGATGTCACATTCTCTCATTATACACACAAGCAAAACATAGGACATTATTTAGTGCATGAGCCAGACACAAAAGCAAATAGGTGAAACCACTCATTTATCAGAACAAATTGACTATGTATTAAATAGACAGCACCTCTAAGACATTTCCCGAAAAATAAGAAAATGAATGAATATGTTCGAAATTGATTGATCTGTGCAGCTTGTAATGTTCTCTGCTCCCCTCAGCTGTCAGAAGCCATTTGCAAGAGGAGAATTAAACCATGTCAAACTATTCTCCGGGCTTCAAGGTACCAATTTAAATGGAGTCTCTCATTGGTACGAACTACACCAGTCATGCATATGTATGAAGTTAAAATACAAGGCACCAGATATTGACTATAACCACTATTGTGTCCATTTCACCATTTGTTTTTACACGTTTGGGGACTTTTCCGTTTTTGTTTTGTTTTTACGAACAGGTGGTGTGTTTAGTGTGTATATCCATACGAGTGATAGGTTACTGCATGGAATTTGTAAGGAGTGCTTTATAAAGGCACTGTGAGCAACAAGTGGTGTAGTTGCAGTAGAATATGAACTCGTGATTTCACGAGGTTGGATATGTTCAGAGCTCATACACTGTGTGAAAAGCTGAGTTTCTGGGTGAAATCGGATCTGCTATATTTCTATGAAATTTCCTACCCATTCCTGCAAACTCCCGCGTATCCCCAAACACTTGCGTGATAGGGGAATTTCGGGGATAATTTCCAATTATGCATTAATACATTTCCGAAAATTTCCAGACTTTGCTAGTCACGTAAATGTTCAACGGCTACAGGCGCGTGACTCCCTATTTCGTCATGTGTTGGAAGAGAAGCCAACTCTCAGTATCTGCATATTTATCCTGTTTTCAGGTTTGTAACATTTATAAGCATAGTTTAGTTCTCAAAATCAAACGGTTATGAGTATTCTAGACATTTTGATGTATAATTTAAGTGCTTTTACCAAGTGAAAAACTAGTGAGCTAGCTAAGCTAGCTAACTTTGTATGTAGTTAAGTTAATGAGAACAAGATGGCGTCTTGGGTGATTTTTATTTCTGTTATAAATATTTTGGTTCTTAAAATGTTTTATTTCTTACAAAGAATGGCTCAAATTAAGTGTAATGACATGTGTACATATGAACCATGCAAATTCTATGTATTTTAAAAGTTTACTTTTCATATATTTTTTTCATCTTAGTCACATGCGAATTGCTAAACACAAATGTTAGCTAGCTCAGCGCCAGGTGCTAGTTAGCCTACATTTTCCCCTATTAGCTAGCTTGTGTTGTTACTAGCTAGCTGTTCATATTTTTATATTACATTTAATACACAACACTCATATAATTTGCTTGTACAATTAGTACTGTATAGAGTGAATGAGATGTACTGTTTTTGCCCACAATGCATGGGTGTGATAGCTGCATACACATCTACTTAGACAAGGCTGTGTTTATGCATGAGAAAAAGAGTGAAACTCTCAAAGTTATGTTTAATGGCCTTTTTACATTCGATAGCAACAACATAAAATGTACCTTTTACTTATACCCATTGCACTGTCTTGTGCCACTTATTATGAATATGTGAGGTGGGCATATGTCTCAGGCTTACATGAGAACATAGGGGACACAATATTGGAGAAACATGCAAAGAAGTGTTGCCAGAGAAAAAGGCAGGTAAGCCTTTTTGTACATTTACATTTAATTAATTTAGCAGATGCTCTTATCCAGAGCGATTTACAGTAGTGAATGCATTCATTTTCGTACTATGTCTTACTGGTCCCGCCGTGGGAAACTAACCCAAAACCCTGGTTTTGCAAGCGCCATACTCTACCAACTGAGCAAGTAGCTTCTGTGCACCTCTAGGTCTATTACTCCTGGTCTTAGGAATGCAAAGTGGCCCTATTACATTTTTTGAAGTTATATATTTGAGTCTCAAGAGAAGAATGAAAACAGACGTTGCTATTGCCCCCCGTTCCATTAATAATCATTGATTGGTGTACTTGTTGGAACACTAATTGCCTCTGTATCAAAACTATATTGACGGTTTTACTGAAAATAGCAGAAATCATAAGCTAGGTACAAGTTTTGGAAAAGATTATGTTTACTACTCTAGTCTACATGCCTGTAGCTCTGTGCACTGCCAGTATCATATGCATAACTTTTTGCATATCTTGTTTGATTATAATGACCTTTTGGTAGGTGTTTGTGGGGGATACATCCAGTGCAGAGCCAAAGGCATGTGGAGCCCCTTTCAGCTTTTGTTTTCAAAATAGTCCAATAATCTCAGTAGTTCCACAAGATATCAAAAGTTGTTTGGGTGAACTACCATCAAGGCCAGAGTGATATATGTCAAAGGTTGGAATTCCTCATTATCTCTCAATCTGGGGTTGGTGGGGCTTTAAAGTTCAGACTTGAATTTTATGAACATGCATGACTTGAGACTGATGCATTTGTTTACTATGTTCTGTTGTTTTCTCCATTTTTTGCTTCTAGAGGCACGGTTGAGAGCGCTTGCAGAGGATGAGAGAGACATTTGGACGGGAGTTAATGTTGACCTGATGAGTGATGAGGAGCCTGAAACTC
Organism: Oncorhynchus mykiss; assembly: GCF_057628025.1. Lineage (NCBI taxonomy): Eukaryota > Metazoa > Chordata > Actinopteri > Salmoniformes > Salmonidae > Oncorhynchus > Oncorhynchus mykiss. The sequence continues at coordinate 37,828,937 of NC_143026.1, read as the reverse complement.
TTTCTAAAGACTGTTGACATCTAGTGGAAGCCCAAGGAACTGCAATCGGAGAGGTTTTCCCTTCATATTAAACATGATAGCCATTGGAATCAGTGGTGGGCTGAAACTTTTTTTTCTGGATGGTTCGTCCAGGTTTTCACCTGCCATATCAGATGTTATACTCACAGACAAACTTTTGAGTGTTTTCTATCCAAATCTACCAATTATATGCATATCCTAGCTTCTGGGCCCGAGTAACAGCCAGTTTACTTTGGGCATGCTTTTCATCCAGACGTCAAAATACTGCCCCCTAGCCCAAAGAGGTTAAAGAGATGGGTGGGACTAAAGCTTAAGACGGTGTACACAATTCCGAATGGGTGTAGACAAAGGAGAGCTCTCAAGTAGTTGTACCAAAACATTCAAAAGCCATTTTTTCAAAAGTGAGGTGACAAGTTTATCAACTTTCAAAGCAGAATGACTTTCCCATTATTCCTCAACTGTAGTGTATGATATACAATTTTCTAGCTCTGAGTGTCTACTTTTATCCAATGTAAAAAATCACCATTTACAATTTTGCCTGTCAGTCACCCTATGTGTTTGAATAAAATCAACTATATGCAATGAACTTGTCTGATGCTTAAAGCTTACGGTTTGATGAAATAAAGCAAATGCATCACGAGGGCACCAGAGATCTAGATAACAAGAAGAAAAAAACCTTAACCTGACCCAACTACTCTCCTCCAGCTCCTGCTAGCTTTCACAGATTCTGCCATTACTCTCCTGAAGTTGCCGTGGCAACCTGTCTCATGCTGAATGCCAATTTATCTTACCATTTATACCAATCTGTGTGCCAGTTATGGTTTATGCACATTTTCTTGAAGATCTCAAAATCATTGTCATGTGGTTAATCAAAATCTAAATGAAAATCTTAAAAGTAACTTTTATTGCCGTTGCCAATAAATAAATAAAAATCCTACATAAAGCCAACAAAAAAAACATTACAGCCTGCAGGTAGAAAATGTGCTTTGGCAACGTGGGTGGGGTTATATCCTGCCTTTTTGGCCCTGTAAGGGGGATATCATCGGATGGGGCCAGTAGTTTATGTGTCGGGGGGCTAGGGTCAATCTGTTATATCTGGAGTATTTCTCCTGTCTTATCCGGTGTCCTGTATGAATTTAAGTATGCCATCTCTAATTCTCTCGTTTCTTTCTTTCTCTCTCTCAGTGGACCTGAGCCCTAGGACAATGCCTCAGGACTACCTGACATGATCACTCCTTGCTGTCCCCGGTCCACCTGGACGTGCTGCTGCTCCCATTTCAACTGTTCTGCCTGCGGCTATGGAATCCTGACCTGTTTACCGAACGTGCTACCTGTCCCAGACCTGCTGTTTTCAACTCTCTAGAGACAGCAGGAGCGGTAGAGGTGCTGACCTGTTGCACCCTCGACAACTACTGTGATTATTATTAATTGACCATGCTGGTCATTTATGAACATTTGAACATCTTGGCCATGTTCTGTTATAATCTCCACCCGGCACAGCCAGAAGAGGACTGGTCACCCTTCATAGCCTGGTTCCTCTCTAGGTTTCTTCCTAGGTTTTGGGCTTTCTAGGGAGTTTTTCCTAGCCACCGTGCTTCTACACCTGTTTGGGGTTTTAGGCTGGGTTTCTGTACAGCACTTAGATGTCAGCTGATCTAAGAAGGGCTATATAAATCAATTTGATTTGATTTGAAAAAAATGTACATCCTATAAATCACATTGGCTACACATGTCCTGTCGGCAACAAACTTGAAACATTGTATCAACTATTAAGTTGGGTCCAACCCTGAGCTAGCGAACTTGCAACATTGTATAAAAAAAAAATTGTGCCCTGTTCTACTGCTTGAGCTCCTGAATATTAACTCAAAAGTATTGTGGAGCTCCTGCACCTAAATATAAAACAGTATCTGCACCACAAATGAGTACCGGAACATATTTTCGTCCAAGTCAAGCACTGATAAGAAGTAATCAGGTAGGCCTATTTTACGACGTTTCCACTGGATCAGAGCATGACATTTTTCGCTTTCACACTGAGTTGTTATCAAAAGTCAAAAAGCTGGAAAGATTTCTCAGGTAGCCAATAGGCCTATTTCTATGCGTTCTTACTCAACATTGACAGGAGCGCTCAAAACAAAAGAAAATGACTAAATTCACAAAACTTTTAAACGGAATGAAATAAACCAAAACGTGTTTCTCACAAGTGTAGCATAGGTTGTGCACTCTGCAAACAATGTGTCCACTCAGACAATGAGAACGGGAAGACTAGAATAATAGTATTGAATGCATTAAAATAATTACAGTAACCAATTTAACAAACATTGTAGATTAGAAATGATAAGAATTAACGGTAAATGTACTACTGGTGATATATGTAATACACTAACTATCAAACGCAAACAATTCACAGAAGTTGTGAAACAATGAATGTGAACAAATTGGTGGGAGCAGTGGTGATTTTAGCATCTAAAATGTTTTTTTAGATGCATGCCAGCAAACCCACTACACAACGCAACACTAAACAATACATGAATTGCACTTTAACGGTGAAAAAAGGTGCCCACACTTTTAGGGCCTACATAAAGCTGTCGACCAGTCAACTAATTGGGGTCAGTCCTAAAGCAGAGTACTGGCAGAAGTCGTCCAGCTTGGCCCAGGTCATGTCTCCATGTTGGATAATTTAGTTTCAGGCCCTGCTTAGCCTAAATTATCATCCTTCAAGAAGTGATTAAGTGGATTTGTATGTTTTATTCAAGGAAATAAGAGATGTTTAGCGATAGCATAGTATAGCGATGTTGTGAGATGCTGGGAAAACTTTGATAGTGGTGGGGAAAAAAATCTGAAAAGGTGTAGGCACCCTGATATGGTATTTTAATAATACTAAAATAAAATAACAATTATTCCTTTATCCATAATTCACTGTAATTAATGCATTCAATAATTCATTGTGTATTTAATATACCAGTGACAGCCACTAAGGCAAGCTAGCAGTGACTAGCATTCAGTGGGGGTGAATAAGCATGCGCAGCCTTGAGCAATCAAACAGTAATTGACTGACATTTCGAGTGTAGCGAAATGCTTGTGATTCTAGTTCCGACAATGCAGTAATAACCAACAAGTAATCTAACTAACAATTCCAAAACGACTGTCTTGTACACAGTGTAAGGGGATAAAGAATATGTACATAAGGATATATGAATGAGTGATGGTACAGAGCAGCATAGGCAAGATACAGTAGATGGTATCGAGTACAGTATATACAGTGCCTTGCGAAAGTATTCGGCCCCCTTGAACTTTGCGACCTTTCGCCACATTTCAGGCTTCAAACATAAAGATATAAAACTGTATTTTTTTGTGAAGAATCAACAACAAGTGGGACACAATCATGAAGTGGAACGACATTTATTGGATATTTCAAACTTTTTTAACAAATCAAAAACTGAAAAATTGGGCGTGCAAAATTATTCAGCCCCTTAAGTTAATACTTTGTAGCGCCACCTTTTGCTGCGATTACAGCTGTAAGTCGCTTGGGGTATGTCTCTATCAGTTTTGCACATCGAGAGACTGAATTTTTTCCCATTCCTCCTTGCAAAACAGCTCGAGCTCAGTGAGGTTGGATGGAGAGCATTTGTGAACAGCAGTTTTCAGTTCTTTCCACAGATTCTCGATTGGATTCAGGTCTGGACTTTGACTTGGCCATTCTAACACTTGGATATGTTTATTTTTGAACCATTCCATTGTAGATTTTGCTTTATGTTTTGGATCATTGTCTTGTTGGAAGACAAATCTCCGTCCCAGTCTCAGGTCTTTTGCAGACTCCATCAGGTTTTCTTCCAGAATGGTCCTGTATTTGGCTCCATCCATCTTCCCATCAATTTTAACCATCTTCCCTGTCCCTGCTGAAGAAAATCAGGCCCAAACCATGATGCTGCCACCACCATGTTTGACAGTGGGGATGGTGTGTTCAGCTGTGTTGCTTTTACGCCAAACATAACGTTTTGCATTGTTGCCAAAAAGTTCAATTTTGGTTTCATCTGACCAGAGCACCTTCTTCCACATGTTTGGTGTGTCTCCCAGGTGGCTTGTAGCAAACTTTAAACTACACTTTTTATGGATATCTTTAAGAAATGGCTTTCTTGCCACTCTTCCATAAAGGCCAGATTTGTGCAATATACAACTGATTGTTGTCCTATGGACAGAGTCTCCCACCTCAGCTGTAGATCTCTGCAGTTCATCCAGAGTGATCATGGGCCTCTTGGCTGCATCTCTGATCAGTCTTCTCCTTGTATGAGCTGAAAGTTTAGAGGGACGGCCAGGTCTTGGTAGATTTGCAGTGGTCTGATACTCCTTCCATTTCAATATTATCGCTTGCACAGTGCTCCTTGGGATGTTTAAAGCTTGGGAAATCTTTTTGTATCCAAATCCGGCTTTAAACTTCTTCACAACAGTATCTCGGACCTGCCTGGTGTGTTCCTTGTTCTTCATGATGCTCTCTGCGCTTTTAACGGACCTCTGAGACTATCACAGTGCAGGTGCATTTATACGGAGACTTGATTACACACAGGTGGATTGTATTTATCATCATTAGTCATTTAGGTCAACATTGGATCATTCAGAGATCCTCACTGAACTTCTGGAGAGAGTTTGCTGCACTGAAAGTAAAGGGGCTGAATAATTTTGCACGCCCAATTTTTCAGTTTTTGATTTGTTAAAAAAGTTTGAAATATCCAATAAATGTCGTTCCACTTCATGATTGTGTCCCACTTGTTGTTGATTCTTCACAAAAAAATACAGTTTTATATCTTTATGTTTGAAGCCTGAAATGTGGCAAAAGGTCGCAAAGTTCAAGGGGGCCGAATACTTTCGCAAGACACTGTACATATGAGATGAGTATGTAAACAAAGTGGCATAGTTAAAGTGGCTAGTGATACATGTATTACATAAGGATACAGTCGATGATATAGAGTACAGTATATACATATGCATATGAGATGAATAATGTCGGGTAAGTAACATTATATAAGGTAGCATTGTTTAAAGTGGCTAGTGATATATTTGCATAATTTCCCATCAATTCCCATTATTAAAGTGTCTGGAGTTGAGTCAGTGTGTTAGCAGCAGCCACTCAATGTTAGTGGTGGCTGTTTAACAGTCTGATGGCCTTGAGATAGAAGCTGTTTTTCAGTCTCTCGGTCCCAACTTTGATGCACCTGTACTGACCTCGCCTTCTGGATGATAGCGGGGTGAACAGGCAGTGGCTCGGGTGGTTGATGTCCTTGATGATCTTTATGGCCTTCCTGTGACATCGGGTGGTGTAGGTGTCCTGGAGGGCAGGTAGTTTGCCCCCGGTGATAAGTTGTGCAGACCTCACTACCCTCTGGAGAGCCTTACGGTTGAGGGCGGAGCAGTTGCCGTACCAGGCGGTGATACAGCCCGCCAGGATGCTCTCGATTGTGCATCTGTAGAAGTTTGTGAGTGCTTTTGGTGACAAGCCGAATTTCTTCAGCCTCCTGAGGTTGAAGAGGCGCTGCTGCGCCTTCTTCACAATGCTGTCTGTGTGAGTGGACCAATTCAGTTTGTCTGTGATGTGTATGCCGAGGAACTTAAAACTTGCTACCCTCTCCACTACTGTTCCATCGATGTGGATAGGGGGGTGTTCCCTCTGCTGTTTCCTGAAGTCCACAATCATCTCCTTAGTTTTGTTGACGTTGAGTGTGAGGTTATTTTCCTGACACCACACTCCGAGGGCCCTCACCCCCTCCCTGTAGGCCGTCTCGTCGTTGTTGGTAATCAAGCCTACCACTGTTGTGTCGTCCGCAAACTTGATGATTGAGTTGGAGGCGTGCGTGGCCACGCAGTCGTGGGTGAACAGAGAGTACAGGAGAGGGCTCAGAACGCACCCTTGTGGGGCCCCAGTGTTGAGGATCAACGGGGAGGAGATGTTGTTGCCTACCCTCACCACCTGGGGGCGGCCCGTCAGGAAGTCCAGTACCCAGTTGCACAGGGCGGGGTCGAGACCCAGGGTCTCGAGCTTGATGACGAGCTTGGAGGGTACTATGGTGTTGAATGCCGAGCTGTAGTCAATGAACAGCATTCTCACATAGGTATTCCTCTTGTCCAGATGGGTTAGGGCAGTGTGCAGTGTGGTTGAGATTGCATTGTCTGTGGACCTATTTGGGCGGTAAGCAAATTGGAGTGGGTCTAGGGTGTCAGGTAGGGTGGAGGTGATATGGTCCTTGACTAGTCTCTCAAAGCACTTCATGATGACGGAAGTGAGTGCTACGGGGCGGTAGTCGTTTAGCTCAGTTACCTTAGCTTTCTTGGGAACAGGAACAATGGTGGCCCTCTTGAAGCATGTGGGAACAGCAGACTGGTATAGGGATTGATTGAATATGTCCGTAAACACACCGGCCAGCTGGTCTGCGCATGCTCTGAGGGCGCGGCTGGGGATGCCGTCTGGGCCTGCAGCCTTGCGAGGGTTAACACGTTTAAATGTCTTACTCACCTCGGCTGCCGTGAAGGAGAGACCGCATATTTTCGTTGCAGGCCGTGTCAGTGGCACTGTATTGTCCTCAAAGCGGGCAAAAAAGTGATTTAGTCTGCCTGGGAGCAGGACATCCTGGTCCGTGACTGGGCTGGATTTCTTCCTGTAGTCCGTGATTGACTGTAGACCCTGCCACATGCCTCTTGTGTCTGAGCCGTTGAATTGAGATTCTACTTTGTCTCTGTACTGACGCTTAGATTGTTTGATAGCCTTGTGCAGGGAATAGCTGCACTGTTTGTATTCGGTCATGTTACCAGACACCTTGCCCTGATTAAAAGCAGTGGTTCGCGCTTTCAGTTTCACGCGAATGCTGCCATCAATCCACGGTTTCTGGTTAGGGAATGTTTTAATCGTTGCTATGGGAACGACATCTTCAACGCACGTTCTAATGAACTCGCACACCGAATCAGCGTATTCGTCAATGTTGTTGTCTGACGCAATACGAAACATGTCCCAGTCCACGTGATGGAAGCAGTCTTGGAGTGTGGAGTCAGCTTGGTCGGACCAGCGTTGGACAGACCTCAGCGTGGGAGCCTCTTGTTTTAGTTTCTGTCTGTAGGCAGGGATCAACAAAATGGAGTCGTGGTCAGCTTTTCCGAAAGGGGGGGGGCAGGGCCTTATATGCGTCGCGGAAGTTAGAGTAACAATGATCCAAGGTCTTTCCACCCCTGGTTGCGCAATCGATATGCTGATAAAATTTAGGGAGTCTTGTTTTCAGATTAGCCTTGTTAAAATCCCCAGCTACAATGAATGCAGCCTCCGGATAAATGGTTTCCAGTTTGCAAAGAGTCAAATAAAGTTCATTCAGAGCCATCGATGTGTCTGCTTGGGGGGGGGATATATACGGCTGTGATTATAATCGAAGATAATTCTCTTGGTAGATAATGCGGTCTACATTTGATTGTGAGGAATTCTAAATCAGGTGAACAGAAGGATTTGAGTTCCTGTATGTTTCCTTCATCACACCATGTCACGTTAGCCATAAGGCATACGCCCCCACCCCTCTTCTTACCAGAAAGATGTTTGTTTCTGTCTGCGCGATGCGTGGAGAAACCCGTTGGCTGCACCGCCTCGGATAGCGTCTCTCCAGTGAGCCACGTTTCCGGGAAGCAAAGAACGTTACAGTCTCTGATGTCCCTCTGGAATGCTACCCTTGCTCGGATTTCATCAACCTTGTTGTCAAGAGACTGGACATTGGCAAGAAGAATGCTAGGGAGTGGTGCACGGTGTGCCCGTCCCTCTTTTTCGGAGTCGCTTTTTTGGGTCGCTGCATGGGATCCACTCCATTGTCCTGTTTGTAAGGCAGAACACAGGATCCGCGTCGCGAAAAACATATTCTTGGTCGTACTGATGGTGAGTTGACGCTGATCTTATATTCAGTAGTTCTTTTCGACTGTATGTAATGAAACCTAAGATGACCTGGGGTACTAATGTAAGAAATAACACGTAAAAAAACAAAAAACTGCACAGTTTCCTAGGAACGCGAAGCGAGGCGGCCATCTCTGTTTGTGATGCCTCTGCTGGTTTGGAAAATGTTTTTAATGGTTTTGTATGCGGGGTGCTGTCCTCAGATAATCGCATGGTATGCTTTCGCCGTAAAGCCTTTTTGAAATCGGACAAAGCGGGTGGATTAACAAGTTAAGCTTTTAAATGATGTAAGACAATTGTATTTTCATGAATGTTTAATATTACCATTTTTGTATTTTGAATTTCGCGCTCTGCAATTTCACCAGATGTTGTCGAGGTGGGGCGCTAGCGGCACGTCTAGCCCAAAAACTGTTTACAGGTATATACACGCCCATGCAGGTCCTCGCACAAAAGTGGTCCGTTATCGGAGACATACGGGACATGTTTCCGATGCCGTACACGGCTGGACACTTGCCACAAATTTTCAGAAATTGCATGTTTTTGGAAAAGTGCACCGGATTGTTCAACCCGTAAATGTGCCTTTTCATGCAGTGATACTCTCCACTCTTTGACCTGCCCCCTCTAATGTGTTCTCTGTTCCACTGAGAGTATAGGCTAATTTAAAAAAACATTTGCCAACAGGGGGGCATCCATAAATGACTGAGGAATATAATAAAGAACCTGTTCAAACGGACATAGGAGCTAAATATTTAAACGGTAACCCACTGTAAAATTCATATGTGCTTGCATACTGAATTACTTATTGCTTACATTCTCCTGCATAACATACTGTGCTATGATTGGTTAAGACCAATCATGAGGTCATTGCAGTTCTTCATGGCCTGAGACAGGAACATGCCTGAGTCTAGCTAATAAAGTATAGCGAGCTTATAAAGATCCTGTCATCCTGCATTTTATTATTATGTACCATGTTGCAATAACAAGACATCCGCCTCTGTCTCAGAATGAGATGGGAGATGGTGAAAATATGGATTTGTAAACTTTCTGTTATTAAGCAACCAAGGAGATGTCAGTGTTGGGTGCCTGTCGGCTGAGGGGATTGCAGTCTTGAGCCAGGCTGTAATCTCAGAACCATGACATTGTGTAATAGCTCCCACTATTGAGCTTTCAGATTTTTCAGATTGGCTTTTTAATTTCAAGTAAATAAGTGTATGAGATTCTAGATAGCGAGCAGGCAGAGTTATCTTGTCAGAAGCACAACATTTACAATGCACTCACGCTGTCTGTGGCAGGTTTGGATTGGTTATTTGCTGTTTGTACAACATTTCCCCATCTACATTCAACATGCACACAACAGCAATGGATATGTATTTTTTTTTGAAGTTCAAAATCTCCTTCATACAGAATTACAATCTTACCTTTCCCTGTGGGTAAACTGTTGCCAAATAAGCTAGACACAACATGGCACTTAGTGTGCACCTGTTCCTTAGTTAAGTGGCAGCTAGACTCATTCATTTAATATTTGTTAATGTGCATAAGAAAAAAGTGTCTGTTTAAACTGTCATGAATGATCATAGATGCGTCAGTGACTAAAACCATCAGCATCAGTAGCCATTATGTAAAACCCACACACTGCTTTCTATTTGACACTAACATGTTACAACAGTGTAACAATAGCTCACAACATGCTTATAACGCAACATACTGTATGTATAGTGCTCTTGTATAATAAACAATGTCTTTATAAAGGTATAAAATACATACACAAAACCTGATGTGCCTCTGTGAAAATGGCTGAGGGTCCAACAATGCCATCTACTGTACATGTAATTACTTTTCAGGTCATTTGGTGAGATGGGTTCCAGAAAATGCTTTCTATAGTTAAATAACTGCTGCCACCATGTGGTATCTCTCAATAAATACATGTTGAAACAGAGAATACAGAGAAAAGTGTGGTATATTTTTGCTCTCCCTATTACTAAAGAATAAAAAACGAATTAATTTTGTGAAACACTTCACATCTATTGTAAATACTTCTAAAATAAAATATTATGTTATAAGGGGTTAATGGTTTATTTTATAAACTATCCTACAAGTGCATCTTGTATCTGTTCCAAAGATGATGCATTATGAATGATGACTGCAGCATGTCAAGGTCACCACAGTTCCCTCATTCACTGTGACAGTGCATTTTGTGGCGTAAGCTTGAGTAATAGAAAACATTGTGGTTTCACTGAAAAAAAATAATTCATCAGATTTTGTTCAATAGTGGTAACATACGTTTATGTAGGCTATAGGCCATAATGGCTACTGCATATTTCACCCCAAATAGTCAAGTAACAAGTAATCAGTCAGTCCAAGTCTCAACCACCCCAATAGCCTACTCTGTCTAGATAACAATGTGAAGAAGTGTTTTACTCACCAATCCTTCAACTGGGGCCTACTTATGTTGTCTTTAATCATGACGTTATTTTGGGCAATTATTTGGCAATTAAAAAAAGGCTGTAACTTTATTAGTACTTCCTCTGTAATCCGCCATGGTCCTCTTTTTCTTCTATTTTCAGTTTCTTAATTTTTTCTGCTTTCTATTTTCCTGGTTTCAACCTGGTCTCAGAGCATTTTGTATTATTCTGTATGTAAATCTGAGATACTTCATATAGTATGTTATGTTATTAATTTGTGGATGTCCATGACCTATTACGTATTACAACTCGTAATACAGTACCAGTCAAAATTTTGGACACACCTACTCATTCAAGGGTTTTTCTGTATTTTACTATTTTCTACATTGCAGAATAATAGTGAAGACATCACAACTAAGAAATAACACATATGGAATCATGTAGTAACCCAAAAAGTGTTAAACAAATCAAAAGATATTTTATATTTGAGATTCTTCAAAGTAGCTACCCTTTACCTTGATGGCAGCTTTGCCCCACTCTTGGCATTCTCTCAACCAGCTTCATGAGGTAGGCACCTCCAATGCATTTCAATTAACAGGTGGGCCTTCTTAAAAGTTAATTTGTGGAATTTCTTTCCTTCTTAATGCATTTGAGCCAATCAGTTGTATTGTGACAAGGTATACAGAAGATACTGTAGCCTATTTGGTAAAATGCCAAGTCCATATTATGGAAAGAACAGCTCAAATAAGCAAAGAGAAATGACAGTCCATCATTACTTTAAGACATGAAGGTCAGTCAATCTGGAACATTTCAAGAACTTTTAAAGTTTCTTCAAGTACAGTCGCAAAAACCATCAAGCGCCATGATGAAACTGGCTCTCATGAGGACCGCCACAGGAAAGGAAGACCCAAAGTTACCTCCGCTGCAGAGGATATGTTCATTAGAATAACTGCACCTTAGATTGCAGCCCAAATAAATGCTTCACTGAGTTCAAGTAACAGACACATCTCAACATCAACTGTTCAAAGGGGACTGCGTCAATCAGGCCTTCATGGTCGGCTTGCTGCAAATAAACTACTGCTAATGGACACAAATAAGAAGAAGAGACTTGCTTGGGCCAAGAAACACGGCCAATGGAAATTAGACTGTTGGAAATCTGTCTGTTGAGTCCAAATTTGGCATTTTTGGTTCCTACCGCCGTGTCTTTGTGAGACGCTGAGTAGGTGAACAGATGATCTCTGCATGTGTGGTTCCCAGCGTGAAGCATGGAGGAGGTTTGATGGTGCTTTGCTGTTGACTGTCAGTGATTTATTTAGAATTCAAGGCACACTTAACCAGCATGGCTACCACAGAATTCTGCAGCGATACGCCATCCCATCTGGTTTCAGTTTTTCAACAGGACAATTTAACCAAAGAGAGTGAAGGAGTGCTGCATCAGATGGCCTGGCCTCCACAATCACCTGACCTCAACCCAATTGAGATGATTTGGGATGAGTTGGACCACAGAGTGAAGAATAAGTAGCCAAGAAGTGCTCATCATATGTGGGAACTCCTTCAAGACTGTTGGAAAATCATTCCAGGTGAAACTGGTTGAGAGAATGCCGAGATTGTGCAAAGCTGTCATAAAGGCAAAGGGTGGCTACTTTGATTTGTTAACACTTTTTTGGTTACTACATGAATCCATGTGTTATTTCATTGTTTTAATGTCTTCAATTTTATTCTACAATGTAGAAAATAGTAGAATAAAGAAAACCCCTTGAATGAGTAGGTGTGTCCACATTTTTGATTGGTACTGTATATATGAATTTGCTAAATGTGCAATATAATAAGAATTTGCTAAATGTACAATATGTTACGAATTTGCAAATCGTACGATATGTCGAATTCTAGCTAGGTGGCTAACATTAGCTAGCTCGCTAACGTTAACTAGGTTAGGGGTTACAGTTAAGTTTAGGAGTTAGGTTAAGGTGACCAGATTTCTGAAATTAAAACCGGGGACATTTCCAGTTCGGCGGTCAATATATCATTAAAATATCCAATGTTATTATCTATGAAATAAAAAAAGGGAGACAATTCCGGTTTCATGTATTTAGTCTAACAGGCACACTGTGATAGAAAAAACAACTATATTACAGAAACATTACAGACAAGACAGAACTGTCCAATCTGAACTACCAGTGGTCCTGGTAGTCTGGGTAGAATAAGAGCAGAAGAGAACATGAGCAAAATTGAAAGAAAAAAAACAGACAATAGTATATGTGAAATACTTAACAAAATAAAGAAATAAGATGAGATTGGTAACTACGTAATATACTTATACCAACCTAATCTGAATATTTCTCAGCAGAATGTATCTTCTTCAGGATTGCTATGTCTTTGGCCAGCTTCTCCATGAACTCCTGGCAGAGGAGGTTGAAGTTTATCTTCACAATAAGCATAGCCTTGATGGTAGGAACAGTGAACCTATTTCTTGCTGCTGTCCATAGATCATTCATTTGGGAGAACACTCTCTCGACTGGTGCACAACTTCCAGGTAAGCACATGACAACAGACGCTAATCTAGCCAGGTTAGTGTGTGGGATGTTGTTCTCTTTAAAGTGGGTAACCACCGTGCTCCATCTCTGACTAAGCTATGTCTCAGATGTTTTCCATTCTTCAAGCGATCCTGCCTTTAGGAACTTTTGCTGGCCAGTAATCTCGTCAAACAATGCATCCTCATTGATGGTCACATTTGGGCATTTTCCCTGCAGTGTGCCTGCTGCCTTCTGGAGCTCTTCACGCTAAGGTTGCCTTTTTAAAAAGGAGACAATGTAAATCTTTTAGATTATCGGTGTGCTTTCACCATGCTTGCAAGTAGTTCACAGCCGTAGTGAAGAATGATTGGGATGTTTTGAGAAAGCTCTCTTTAGACATTGCTCCAGTTTCCTCTAGCTCTCTCAGAAGTCCTCTGACCAAAACTGGAATAAGTTGTCATCACGTCTTGCAGTCAATTTTGCCTTAATGTTTCTCAGAATTGCAGCTGACTCCACAGCACAGCAGTCCTGGCCTTCAAGCATCTTGATTGTGTCACTGAATACGGTCAGGTTTCCATGGACAAAGGCCAGCCACAGTTCAGTCAGTGGATCTTTGAACATTGTTCGCAGGACAACAGGGCATTTGTCTTCAGAAAGAAAAAAGGATTTCAATAGCACATACATTTTCAGCACTCTTTCTAGAGCCGGGAACATGGACAGCCAGCGAACATTTCTGTGTCCTAAAAAAAGCTCTTCAGTCTTTCTACTCCAAGGTACTCACCATCAAGGGGAATCATATCCAAAGCTGTTCTGGCCATGTTATGAATGATGCGGGCAGGATAACCTAAGCCAATCACCTCCCACTTCAGAGCATTTTTAACTTTGGTATGGACATTGACCCTCCCCAGCCTATTCAGTCCTCCAAAGTTGGTATTTGTGTTGTCGGCAGAGAATGCCACGACTTTGTTTTCCAGGTTACATTTTTGGATGACCACCAGGACCTCAGCTGCAATTTCCTCTGCTATTTCTCCTTTCAATTCAACCAAATCAAGCAGGTTTGTTTTCACAGATGTGTTGCCATCATATATCTTACAATATCTGACTAGTATTGGCAGCAGCTTTACATGTCCATGATTGGACGCATCAATGGACAGGGACACAAATTCAACCTGGTCTAGGTCCTGTGTTACCAAAGTAGTTTGCCATGGTGTAAACACGTTACTCGCTATGGCTTCACATTTTGTCCTAGCACATGTAAACTTCGGCTCATAAAGCTTCCGTATCAGTTGTGCTGTGCAGCCCAGAGATCTGTAACTATGATTGTGTTGCATAGTGTGGTATGCAAAGACATCCCTCCTGCACAGTTAAATCATACTCTTCTTGGGAAGGCTCTACCTTCTTGAAGAATGTGGTGACAGAGAGCATACCAACACGGGCAATCAGAGAAGATTTATGCTTTTTTGTCTGTTGATGTTCTACCACTGCCGTTCTTCCCCCGCTGCCAATTGAAAAAGAGGAATTACAAAGGGTGCAGTTAACCATTCTATCGTCTTGACCTGAGCATATAAATGGACATTCTCTCATGTTGTCATTAAAATGGCATTTCAGTTTCTTGGAACGAGCCATTGTACCTCCTCTGTCTGCTCTTCTTCACTCTCCTTGTGTCACTCTTCTTACTCTCTTAACTTTTTCTTCTCCTCCAATCTTTCTCCTCCTCTTTTCTTCACTCCTCTTCCTGCTCTTTTTTCCTTACCTTCTCTTTACCTTTCCACATCACTCTTCCATACTCTCCTCGCTTCACTCTTTTTACTCCCTTAATCTTTCCTTCTCCAATCTTTAATAATAAATTGTACACTATTAGATAAAATACTTTGGTTAACAGATTCCCATTGCATGCCTCATTTTTGTATTTTATCTCAAAAACATTGGTTGGAATAATACATTGGCAGTCTCTGTAATCATATCTTATCTTTCCTCTAACTCTTTCACGCTTCTTCCTATCCAGTCTTTGTCCTCTCCACTCTCTAACAGTAAACATTATGCTAATGTTAACCATGAAAATTTCAAAATATATTTTCACACTACTTATTATAATGCCAAACCATTAAAATTGTAATCTACAAACGTTTTTTAACCTAGCTACTATGACAGTAGCTAGCTAACCTAACTAGATAACTTAGTCGACATAGCTAATGTTAGCTAACATAACCTATTTAAAACCTTATAAAGCAGATCATCTATCTATATAATAAATTGTGACATTATAACCTAATTAGCTAGTATCTCAAATGATTGTAACTTACCTGGCTTGAAAAGACGTTTGTGGTGATGTTGTCGATTCACTTGACACTTGCTAGCTTCTGGCTGAGTTTTCCACATCAGTTTTCTCTAAAACTAGCGCGAGCAAGTAGTTAGTAGAAGAAGAGGGAATGAAGATGATATGGTGAGCAGCCCCCTCTGCTGGATAAAATAAGCATAACGCGATTGAGACGTCAACCGACAGACTCTGCTGTCCGGTCTTTCTTGCCACGTAAAATATTATTTCACTTTGCAGTCTGTTTTTAGCGCAGTTCCAGTCGGGGACAGGCCACCAAAAACGGGGACGTCAGGTCACCCTAAATTAGGTTAAAGTGTTAAGGTTGGAGTTGGGGGAAGGATTAGCTAACATGCTGAGTAGTTGCAAAGTAGCTAAATAGTAGTAAGTAGTTGAAAAGTTGCTAATTAGCTAAAATGCTAAAGTTGTCAGTGATGAGATTCGAACTCGCAAAATTTGAGTTGCTAGACGTTCGCATTATATGCCTACCCATCCACCCTGACCAACCACCCTACTTTCATTTTTGCCTTAAGTAACCATCTGCCTTATGTAACTACACAAAACATAACATATCATACATACTAAATGTAATGTCTCAAATTTACTCACAGAATAACACAAAATGCTCTGAGTCTTCTCCCCAAGAAAACAGAACTGCTATATATTCCTTTTAGGAAGGTTTGGCTTAAAGGTAGACTTTAGAGGCACAACATTGGTCAATTTCAACAAACGTTTGGAATATGGAAAAATATGGAATATTGCAGGGTATTTTATATGACTGGGTTACATTACAGAGGACTGCAGGGCAAGTGATATGAATGCAGCTCATGTAATAAAGCGTTAAACATTGAATGTCGTACTGTACTACAATGTAGCCTAAGTAGGACACTGCTGACTGTAGTATGAGAACTAGATCACAGGAATCTAAATAATGCACTGTTGAAGAAAGTGTTGTGTCGTTGGATAGCCAAGTTGCGGAAGTGCGCGCTCAGCAGAGGCTGGCAGCTTGAAATGCATTTACATTAGGACCTTGCGCAGCCTACAGTACATATCGACCTGTAACATGATTTGTTGTTGGGGATATGATAATGAAAGAATATCTATTCCACTGAACTGACACCGTTTCGAGTTCAGTAGCCTACCTGCGTTGTCCTGAGCGAGACCAATCGTTATTTTCATGCGTCTGGATTGGTCGGCTGGCGCGTTTACAGAGTTATGGGTGCATTACAGTCGTTACCTGATGAACCCGAATACAGAGATCTCTCAGAAAAGACCGGCTGTGAGTATTACGTTGTTTTCCTGTAGGATACGATTATAATTGTTGAGAATAATCATATTTCTGGGTTTATGTAATCCTGCGCTAAAGTGTTTCATTATTGTGAAATGAAACGCCCCACAGTACAGGATCCCCATAACAACGTCATCTTGTGTGGTAGGTGTTCTGGGGGCTATTTACAGAGCAAAACAGCATGAGTTATAGATTGCTGTAGGCGACAGCACTACTGGATGAGAATCTTTACAAGTAGCCTATTACAGTGTTTTCCCGAATGCCTTGCTAGGAGAAGAGCTACTGTTATACCCCTGAAAGGGGGGGAATATAGAAATGAATCACACAGAGGTTGCTTCAGCTTCACATCAGTGTAATTCATATTTTGCATAAAATCATCAACAATTTACAATTCACATGCATTTCTCAAGTGCACAACTAAATATATTCTTTACATTTGTATAGCTTTTACTATTGTTCAGTAAACCAGCATGCTACATTTATGCTACATATGTATTCTTATTTATTATCCCTTTTTAAAATGACATTATCAAATGCAATGGCAAACCTTTCAACATTTTTAAATGCATGACACATGCCTTTATGAATTATCACTATTAACTATCCTTGTACCGTTTCTATCTTTATACCATTGTTATACATTTTATCCCTATATAAACTCACTTCAATAAACAAAGACAACATGTATGAGCATGTATAAATTCATCTTAGTGCTCTACTTTGCAATAACAACATAATTCATCTTCACATTTCCCAAAAGTTCTCTCTCTCACCCATTCACTAACACACACACACACAGGAGATGAGCATGGTCCTTCCCAGCTAGGTAGTTTATGCTTGTGGCTAGAAACTTCAGCGAGAATTTGAAACTTGGCTACCATAATTGGGACTTGGGAGAGTGTTCAGAATCATTCCGTAATTCTTCAACTAAAATGTAGACGTTAATGCCTTAGTTGTACATTTTCAGTGAAAATCACTGCAATAAATGTGCTTTAGCTGTCACCCAGGCCTTATATTGGCTACTCTATCTAGCTACTTCCCTCTCTTTACTGCTGGACAGCAGTTCTTGAACAAGTAAGTGGAAGTGAAGAACACTGTGCCCTGTGTTGTTGCGGTGCCGGCTTGCAGCACAAACTCTCCCCAATGTAGTTGTGACATCGAGATGGTTACAAATTATTTATTGTGTAGGCTGCTATCCTATTCTAAATCAAATCAGTGGGATGGACAAATTGGCCACGTTAGCTACTGCCGGCGACATGTGATACAGTTGCCCAGTGGGAAGCAGCTCACGTTGGCAAGTACCTTGATACACCGTTGCACTGGTCATTCTCATCGGCTTGTTGTTACATTAGCTAATTGGCAGGTCAAGGTGACAAATACTACAAGTTATTTCTCCCATTGAAATAAGCATAATTTTATTTTAACTAGTGCCATGCTGCTGTTCTTGCCAGCATAAACTATACTGAACAAAAATATAAACGCAACATGGAACAATTTCAGTTACAGTACATATGAGGAAATCAGTCAATTGAAATAAATTAATTTGGCCCAAATCTATGGATTTCACATGACTGGGAATACTGATATGCATCTATAGGTCACAGATACCTTAAATAAAGGTAGGGGCGTAGATTAGACAACCAGTCAGTATCTGGTGTGACCACAATTTGCCTCATGCAGCGCACCACATCTAATTTGCATAGAGGTGATCAGGCTGTTGATTGTGGCCTGTGGAATGTTGTCCCACTCCTCTTCAGTGGCTGTGCGAAGTTCCTGGATATTGGCGGGAATTGGAATACACTGTCGTACACATCGATTCAGAGTCAATGGGTGACATGTCTGGTGAGTATGCAGACCATGGAAGAACTGGGACATTTTCAGCTTCCAGGAATTGTGTACAGATCCTTGTGACATGGGGCTGTGCATTATCATGCTGAAACATGAGGTGATGTCGGCAAATGAATGGCACGACAATGGGCCTCAAGAGCTCGTCACGGTATCTCTGTGCATTGCAATTCCCATCGATAAAATGTAATTGTGTTCGTTGTCCATAGCTTATGCCTGCCCATACCATAACCCCACCGCCACCATGGAGCACTCTGTTCACCATGTTGACATCAGCAAACCACTTGCCCACACAATGCGATACACATGATCTGTGGTTATGAGGCTGGTTGAATGTACTGCCAAATTCTCTAAAACTGTGCTGTGTCACGACTTCCACCAAAGTCGGTTCCTCTCCTTGTGATTGATTAGCATATTGCTTGCTGGTACACATTATGATACTATATTATTATTTTCGTTACGGCACTAAGGCACATTTCATTATATCACACTATCATGTCTAAATTAAAAGCAGAACAAGGAGAAGACTGTTTGTGTCACGACTTCCACCGAAGTCGTTTCCTCTCCTTGTTCGGGCGGCGTTCGGCAGTCGGCGTCACCGGTCTTCTAGACATCGTCAATCCACTTTTCATTTTTCATTTGTTTTGTCTTTGTTTTGTCATTTGTTTTCCTACACACCTGGTTTTCATTTCCCTCATTATTTGTTGTGTATTTAACCCTCTGTTCCCCCCATGTTTTTGTGTGGAATTGTTAGTTGTAAGTGCTTGTGCACTTGTTTACTGGTGCGCGACAGGTTTTTTGTACCCATATTCTGTTGTATTTTTATGCTGTTGGTTTTTGGATTAAACTGCTCCGGCTACTACCTAGTTCTGCTCTCCTGCGTCTGACTTCCCTGCCACCAGTTATGTACCCCTTTACAGTTTGAGCAACTATGGAATGTCCTTGTGACTAAAGTCAGATGAAAGAAATGAAACTTGGTAATGGTATTAGACCAGATGAATCTCCTATATTTATTTAAGGGCTGTATTCTGACATGATGATAGAAAGACACTAGTGTAGGCCAGATACTGTATCTCCATGCAGTGGCTATAAAATATTCAAACTGCAAATTGCATGTGTAGTAGCAACGTTTTTCTCCGGGTATCTTATGTACGTTTACAGTGTAGGCTTGATTGAACCACCATGAATAATATATTAGATATTGTGTTTACAGCTTCAGAAAAACCTTGCAAGCAATGAGGCCATGAACAAAGAGGCTTTTTTTTCTCTGTTTCTAACATTGTCTGAAATCCCCACCCTCAGTGAGTTTCCTCATACCACTGGTAATCCAATATTAGCTCATACTAGTTTGCCCATACAATAACCTGAGGAATGTATTGTTTGTACACACTGAAAAACACTCACTCACTCACTTTGTCTCAATCACTCGCTCACTGATAAACACTCACTCGCTCTCAACTCAAATATTGTGGCGATTGTTCGACATCAGTCCTTATTTGAATTAATTTAAATACTTTGAGCTTATCCCTACTGTTCAGCCAGAACATTTTTTTTTCTCTCAGACTACATGTAATATATAGTTTATTTAAGTTACATTAGAAATACACATTTAATAACAATGTATTTCTCTATACTCTATGCACTCACATAGACAATGACTGTCACGTTCTGACCTTAGTTCCTTTGTTATGTCTTTGTTTTAGTTGGGTCAGGGCGTGAGTTGGGGTGGGTAGTCTGTTCTTTTTTCTATGTTGTGTTTATGTGTTTGGCCTGGTATGGTTCTCAATCAGAGGCAGGTGTCGCTCGTTGTCTCTGATTGAGAATCATACTTAGGTTGTCTTTTCCCACCTGTGTTTTGTGGGTGATTGTTTTCTGTTTAGGTTGTTTTCCCTGACAGAACTGTGCGTGTTCATTTTCTCCGTTTTGTCATTTTGTTTGAGTGTTTTTTTGTGAACATTAAATATGAACAATTTCCACGCAGCGCTTTGGTCTCATTCTAACGACGATCGTTACAATGACAATGGGAGAATGCAAAGTGAAATAGTTTTTACATCTGAATATATACTTTTCACATGAGGAAAGATGGCATCAACTGAAAATAGAAGCTGAATAGACATTCAGCACTGGACTCTGCTTACACCGTGTGTATAATGTGTTAGGCCTGAGGATGTCAAATCAGGCAGCCTGAATGATACATTAGAGATCAGAACAGGACACAAACATAAATTGTAATTGCAAAGATTATAAAACAATTGTGTTCCATTAACAGCATTACTGTGCAGTTTGTCATGGTTTCCTGCCCATTCAGTGGTAACTGATGTGCTGCCTGGCATTTTGCTAATTGGAGATGCCTCTTGAAGATGCACATAATTTCCGCTCCATCCATCTAGGCCTCTAACCTGCTGTGGTAGGTTGGCAGGATGTACCTCTCTGTCTTGGACTCACGACAGTCCCTTTTTTTGTTCCTCAGTTTCCTTCGAGCAGATTGGAATCCTGCATAAAAGATTCAAGCAGTTGAGCCACAATGAAGACACGCTGAGGTAGGACTCTCATTTTTGGCATACATACACATCCTAACACACTTTATTTTTTAACTTGTGCTGTTGTTACTTTTGGTTTTTTAGACACACATGGGTGTAATCCTGGCATAATGCATTTCTGATTAAGTGGTTCTTCCCATCTCTTTAGCATAAACCAGCCTAACAGGTTTTGTTTTGCCTTTTGTTTAGCGGGTGTTATAATTGACCCGCTTCCTGCTGCAAACCTAATTATCTTCTTGTCTTTTCACTTGTAGACGTGATGACCTCAACACAATTCCAGACCTGTCATGCAACCCGATCCGAACCCAAATTATAGAGGCCTTCTTTGACAAAAGGTTGGTGTTTATCATGTTTATGTTAAGTACCTCATCAAGAACAAGACTTAAGGTTAACTGCTCTCAATATGCCCACAGCTTTAACCTACATAGTATGATTTTCATTATACAGTAAGTTTGGTGGTTCCTCACAGGATTAGTCAAATGTGAGCCTGGTCCAGAAACAACCCCTAGCTACCCCTATCCACTAGCATTTGTGTAGATCGGAAAGGATGGAATATATATAATCTATATGGCAGTCATACAACCTAAGATATCAATATACAAGTTGGAGCTATTACCATATTGTATACGGTATCCATTTCTTTCACATTTATGTGACGTGCCTAGGATGTAGTGCCTGTGGGTTGTTTCTAGAATGACACATGGTTACTTTCTAATGAACATTACAGAAAATATATGTTTACACAATGAAGATATTTATGTTCCTTGCTCGTATGCCTCTATAGAAACTTCCATCAGAATGGTGAGGGGACTGTCCAGGAGATCAGCTTTGAGGAGTTCCTGGTGGTCATGTCCCACTTCAGACCTCCAGCACTGGACATGACAGAGGAACAGAGAGAGATTATCAGGAGGGAAAAACTCCGCTGTGAGTGCCATCATTAAAATGTTACTGTATGGTGGTGTTAAGATAGATGTATTGCAGATCAGTATCATTGGAAAATGTTACACTACATTGAAATGGATACTCAACATTATTGTTAGCGTGTGTACTTACTACAATGACATTGAAATCATTGGTTGTACAAGATACTGTACACGTTTGAGGTGTACTATGGCTCACACTGTGACTGGAATCAATAATGGGCACAATAATCTGTCAACTTTCTGACCTTTACAAAATGGATTCAGCAACTTCTCATGGAACAATAGGGACTGTGAGGGCATACACACACACAGATACACTCGAACGCGCACATTATTTTATAGTTGTATTGTTGGTGTCATTTTGTTGTTGTATTGTTTGTATAGCGTTGTATTTTACATTTGTGTGACTCTCCTTGTCTATTAGTTGTCGTGGAAATTCAACACAGGGACACTCAAAGTCAATATTAAATGAATCACTCTTTATTGTCAGCGAGCTGGGCGTTCTGCCAAAAGGTCTGAGGAGGGGGTCATGACTGTCTCCCCCTCTTATCTCTACCCAGCACCTATAGGAACCAATGATTGAGTGAGACAAGATGTACAATTCAAGGCTGTCCCCCCCAGTCTATAAATTTTTCCTCCACATTCCCTACTTTTATCACTTCTATGATAATAATTGTTAAACATGTAATGAGAGACACTTTCTAACCCTTCATTCAGGGTTATGCAATCTAATTAGTATGGTCATACTATCATCATAATAACGGTTATATTTTTATTAACAGGATTGAATTTATAAAAAATACACACACATACACACCATGTTAATAACACAATTATGCAAACTTTTTAGCAATTTGGGATCCTCAACTCCTGAACAGGGATTCCAACCAAGTTGCAAGCTACCATTCTGGTTGTGGGGAATTATTCTTAGCTACAGTGGCAATGTATTCGGTGAGGTCAGTCATATTAGAAGAGTGATCTGGGACAAAAGTACAGCATTCATCGCAAATGATTGGACGAGTGCCCCCTTGACCTGCCAAAAGATAGTCAAGAGCCTCTCTGTTTTTCAGAGCCAATTTACGCAATTCTTTTAGTTCCCCATTCAATTGTTCCAGGGCAATTTGGTCATCCCTATATCCATCACGACTGGTCTGCCGACGTAATCGTCCGAGATGGTTTCAACAGGCTCTTCCATTGCGACGTCTCCGGCCCGCTAGCTGTCTGAATCGCTGTGTCTCCAGCTCGCCTAGCATAGTAGCGACTACTAAACGGCTCCCTGACTCGCCTATTGCTACTCTTTGGACCCTATGATCACTTGGCTACACATGCCTCTCCCTAATGTCAGTATGCCTTGTCTATTGCTGTTTTGGTTAGTGATTATTGTCTTATTTCCCTGTAGAGCCCCCAGCCCTGCCAAATATGCCTTAGATAGCCATTTTGTTCTACCCCCCCCCCACACATGCGGTGACGTCACCTGGCTTAACTGATGCCTCTAGAGACAAAACCTCTCTCATCGTCACTCAATGCCTAGGTTTACCTCCACTGTACTCACATCCTACCATACCCTTGTCTGTACATTATTCCTTGAATCTATTCTTCCACACCCAGAAATCTGCTCCTTTTACTCTCTGTTCCGAACGCACTAGACGACCAGTTCTTATAGCCTTTAGCTGTACCCTTATCCTACTCCTACTCTGTTCCTCTGGTGATGTAGAGGTTAACCCGGGCCCTGCAGCCCCCAGCACCACTCCCATTCCCCAGGCACTCTCATTTGTTGACTTCTGTAACTGTAAAAGCGTTGGTTTCATGCATGTTAACATTAGAAGCCTCCTCCCTAAGTTTGTTTTATTCACTGCTTTAGCACACTCCACCAATAAAGGTTTCCATCCCCAACTACAACATTTTCCTTCAAGATAGAACTGCCAAAGGGGGAGGAGTTGCAATTTACTGCAGAGATAGCCTGCAGAGTTCTGTCATACTATCCAGGTCTGTGCCCCAAAAAATATAACTTCTACTTTTAAATCCACCTTTCTAGAAACAAGTCTCTCACCGTTGCTGCTTGTTATGGACCCCACTCAGCCCCAAGCTGTGCCCTGGACACCATAGGTGAATTGATTGCCCCCCATCTATCTTCAGAGTTCGTACTGTTAGGTGACCTAAACTGGGATATGCTTAACACCCTGGCCGTCCTACAATCTAAGCCCTCATTCTCACACAAATTATCAAGGAACCTACCAGGTACAACCCTAAATCCGTAACCATAGGCACCCTCTTAGATATCATCCTGACCAACTTGCCCTCTAAATACACCTCTGCTGTCTTCAACAAGGCTCTCAGCAACCACTGCCTCATTGCCTGCGTCCGTAATGGTTCTACGATCAAACGACCACCCCTCATTACTGTCAAACGCCCCCGCTTCTCCTTCACCCAAATTCAGACAGCTGATGTTCTGAAAGAGCTGCAAAATCTGGATCCCTACAAATCAGCTGGGCTAGACAATCTGGACCCTCTCTTTCTAAAATTATCCGCCAAAATTGTTGCAACCCCTATTACTAGCCTGTTCAACCTGTTCGACCTCAGGCAGTCTCAATGGGGGTGCCACAGTGTTCAATTCTTGGGCCGACTCTTTTCTCTGCAATTATCAATGATGTCGCTCTTGCTGCTGGTGATTCTCTGATCCACCTCTATGCAGATGACACCATTCTGTGTACATCTGGCCCTTCTTTGGAAACTTTGTTAACAGACCTTCGAACAAGCTTCAATGCCATACAACGCTCCTTCCGTGGCCTCCAACTGCTTTGAAATGCTAGTAAAACTAAATGCATGCTCTTCAACCGATTGCTGCCCGCACCCGCCCGCCCGTCTAGTATCACTACTCTGGACGGTTGAATATGAATATATGAATATTGAATATGTGGACAACTGCAAATACCTAGGTGACTGTAATCTCTCCTTCCAGACTCACATTAAGCATCTCCAATCCAAAATTAAATCTAGAATCGGCTTCCTATTTCGCAAACAAAGCCTCCTTCACTCATGCTGCCAAACATACCCTCGTAAAACTGACTATCCTACTGATCCTTGACTTCGGCGATGTCATTTACAAAATAGCCTCCAACACTCTACTCAGCAAACTGGATGTAGTCTATCACAGTGCCATTCGTTTTGTCACCAACGCCCCATATACTACCCTCCAATGCGACCTGTATGCTCTCGTTGGCTGGCCCTCGCTACAGATTTGTCACCAAACCCACTGGCTCCAGGTCATCTATAAGTCATTGCTAGATAAAGCCCTGCCTTATCTCAGCCCACTGGTCACCATAGCAACACCCACCCATAGCACTCGCTCCAGCAGGTATATTTCACTGGTCATCCCCAAAGCCAACACTTCCTTTGGCCGCCTTTCCTTCCAATTCTCTGCTGCCAATGACGGGAACCAATTGCAAAAATCACTGAAGCTGGAGACTTATATCTCCCTCTCTAACTTTAAGCATCAGCTGTCAGAGCAGCTTACCCATCACTGTACCTGTACACAGCCAATCTGTAAATAGCACACCCAACTACCTCATCCCCATATTGTTATTTATCTTCTTTCACTTTTGCACCCCAGTATCTCTACTTGCACATCATCACCATCTGCATGTCTATCACTCCAGTGTTAATGCTAAATTGTAATTATTTCACCTCTATGGCGTATTTATTGCCTTACCTCCCTACTCTTCTACACACACTGTACGTATATTTTTTCTATTGACTGTGCGTTTGTTTATGTGTATCTCTGTGTTGTTGTTTTTGTCGCACTGCTTTGCTTTATTTTGGCCAGGTCGCAGTTGTAAATGAGAACTTGTTCTCAACTGGCCTACCTGGTTAAATAAATGTGAAATAAATAAATAAAAATTCCAGGAGGTTTGTAGTCTTAAATAAAGCCTTCAGAAGTTCTCATTATTTGGAACGGTTATCATAGCTGTCACCACAAACCCAACAGGGCAAGCATTTGATCCATTAAGATTCATAGTACATTATTGGTCATAATCTTAAAAGTCATTTTTCCTACCAATAACTTTTGGAGCACTCAAGGCCTGCGTTGGTCCCTTTGGCTCAGGACTCCTTCTACAATTACCATCTTCTGGGCCACTACTCCAGGCCTGCGTTGGTCCCTTTGGCTCGGGACTTATCTCAGCCTTATAGAAACATTCTGTCTCAGAGACAGGCCCATACCGACACTGTATGTACGTTTATATTGACATACAGTACACAGTGCATTCGGAAAGTATTCAGAGCCCTTGACTTTCCCACATTCTGATACGTTACAGCCTTATTCTAAAATTAATTGGATCGTTTTTACCCCCCCAACAATCTACCCACAATAATGACAAGGCAAACAGATTTGTAGACTTGT
The DNA here is from genome assembly GCF_057628025.1 of Oncorhynchus mykiss. Taxonomy (NCBI): domain Eukaryota; kingdom Metazoa; phylum Chordata; class Actinopteri; order Salmoniformes; family Salmonidae; genus Oncorhynchus; species Oncorhynchus mykiss. The sequence goes on along the minus strand of NC_143026.1, from coordinate 37,802,786 downwards.
CCCTCCTACGTTGTCTTGGCTGTGTGCTTAAGTTCGTTGTCCTGTTGGAAGGAGAACCTTCGCCCCAGTCAGAGGTCCGGAGTGCTCTGGAGCAGATTTTCAACAATGATCTCTCTGTGCATTGCTCTGTTCATCTTTCTCTTCGATCCTGACTAGTTTCCCAGTAACAGCTGCCGAAAAGAAATCCCACGTGATGCTTGCCATTCAGGCCAAAGAGTTCATTCTTGGTTTCATCAGACCAGAGAATCTTGTTTCTCATGGTCTAATTGTCTTTAGGTGCCTTTTGGCAAACTCCAAGAGAGCTGTCATGTGCCTTTTACTGAGAAGTGACTTCCATCTGGCAACTCTATCATAAAGGCCTAATTGGTGGAGTGCTGATTGGTGAAGATTCTCCCATCTCCACAGAGGAACTCTGGAGCTCTGTCAGAGTGACCATCGGCTTCTTGGTCACCTCTCTGACCAAGGCCCTTCTCCCCCGATTGATCAGTTTGACCGGGTGGCCAGCTCTAGGAAGAGTCTTGGTGGTTCCAAACATCTTCAACCTCATAGCTTGGTTTTTGCTCTGACATGCACTGTCAACTGTTGGACCTTTATATAGGCAGGTGTGTGCCTTTCCAAATCATGTCCAATCAATTGAATTTATCAAGTTATCAATCAAGTTGTAGAAACATCTCAAGGACATTTGAACATCTTGGCATCTTGGCCATGTTCTGTTATAATCTCCACCCAGCTCAGCCAGAAGAGGACTGGCCACCCCTCATAGCCTGGTTCCTCTCTAGGTTTCTTCCTAGGTTTCAGCCTTTCTAGGGAGTTTTCCTAGCCACCATGCTTCTACACCTGCATTGCTTGCTGTTTGGGGTTTTAGGCTGGGTTTCTGTACAGCACTTTGTGACATCAGCTGATGTAAGAAGGGCTTTACAAATAAATGTAATTGATTGATTGATGATCAATGGAAACAGGATCCACCTGAGCTCAATCAAGTCTCATAGCAAAGGGTCTGAATACATATGTAAATAAGGTATTTCTGTTTTCTATTTTAAAATACATTTGCTAAATTTCTAAAAAACGTTTTTTGCTTTGTCATCATAGGGTATTGTGTGTAGAGTGATGAGGAAAACATTCTATTTAATACATTTTAGGATAAGGCTGTAAGTAACAATGTGGAAAAAGTCAAGGGGTCTGAATACTTTCTGAATGCACTGTATTACTTCTACCAATATTCTTAATGCAAATGTCAAGACAAATGTCAATGGGAATAACAGCACACAGTTGAATCCATTTTTGCAAATTGGCTTATACTCCCATATCATCTTACCGATCTCACTGCAGAGTTACATTGTCAACGAGTTAGAGGGCTAATCCTTAGGGAGAAGTCCCGACCATCCAGCAGACCCAATGTGGTGAGATTTGTGTTGACAACACAAACAACAATGCACACAAAACAAACAAAACAACAACAACAATACACTTCTACCCTTTTGAAACGACTCACATCATGATTCATGCATCTCAAAAAAACAACAACAATGCCGGTTAAATCAAAATAACAAATACAATTTGAATTACAACCCTTGGTTACTCCATCTTAAAATAATTGTATCCCATAAGGTAATTCAAGGAATAGTAAAATAGACTAGAGAAAGGTTTCCCTCGTTCAGGGGCAGTGCTCTCGCCCTATCTCTCTCTTTATCGTGGTTCGAATCGCACATAAGACTATTGATAAATTAAAAACTTCTTTGTAATTACCAGTTTTTACATATTACATTTAAATATCACCCAATGTATCTAGCCTTTCTAGTGGGGGTGATCAGGCCTCACCAGAAAGTCAGAACAGACGTCAAAGGTCATTAACCTCTCTGGGATATGTGGGGGCTAGCGTCCCACCTCGCCAACAGCCAGTGAAATTGCAGTGCGCCAAATTCAAAACAACAGAAATCCTATAATTAAAATTCCTCAAACATACAAGTATTTTACACCATTTTAAAGATAAACTTGTTGTAAATCCAGCCACAGTGCCCGATTTCAAATAGGCTTTACGGCGTAAGCACACCAAACGATTATGTTAGGTCAGCACCTAGTCACAGAAAACCATAAAGCCATTTTCCAGCCAAGGAGAGCCCTCACAAAAGTCAGAAATAGCAATTAAATTAATCACTAACCTTTGATCTTCAACAGATGGCACTCACAAGACTTCATGTTACACAATAAATGTGTGTTCTGTACGATAAAGTAAATCTTTATGTCCAACAACCTCATTTGAAATTGGTGTGTTATGTTCAGAGATGCATTGTCTCAAACAAACATCCGGTGAAAGTGCAGAGAGCCACATCAAATTACAGAAATACTCATAATACACATTGCTAAAAGATACAAGTGTTATGCATGGAATTTTAGATCCACTTCTCCTTAATGCAACCGCTGTGTCAGATTTCAAAAAAGATTTACGGAAAAAGTACACCATGCAATAATCTGAGTACAGCGCTGAGACAACAAAACAAGCCATACAGATATCCGCCATGTTGTGGAGTCAACAGAAGTCAGAAATAGCATTATAAATATTCACTTATCTTTGATGATCTTCATCAGAATGCACTCCCAGGAATCCCAGTTCCACAATAAATTTTGATTTGTTCATTAAGTCCATCATTTATGTCCAAATACCTCCTTTTTGTTTGGGCGTTTAGTACACAATCCAAACTCACAGCGCGCAGGCAAGTCCAGGTGAAATTTCAGACGAAAAGTCATATTTCAGTTCATAGTAACATGTCAAACGAATAATAGAATCAATCTTTAGGATGTTTTTAACATTAATCTTCTATAATGTTTCAACCGGATAATTTCTTTGTCTGTCGAAATGCGATGGAACGCAGCTAACTCTCACGTGTGCGCGCGTGATCAGCTCATGGCATTCTGCCAGACCCATGACTCAATCAGCTCTCATTCCCCCCTCCTTCACAGTAGAAGCATCAAACACGGTTCTAAATACTGTTGACATCTAGTGGAAGCCTTAGGAATTGCAATATGACCCCATAGACACTGTATATCATTCAAACTGTTTTAGAAACTTCAGAGTGTTTTCTATCCAAATATACTAATTATATGCATATTCTAACTTTGAGGACTGAGTAGCAGGCAGTTTACTCTGGGCACCTTTTTATCCAAGCTACTCAATATTGCCCCCCAGTCCCAAAGAAGTTAAGGTGCATCCTTTCTAACCAATTAAAAACCCACTAAAACCTAAATATAAAGACCCCACACAATAAATCAAACACAGTTTTAACGCCACTAACAAATATTCATAACAGGTGGGCTGTGTGTGGGTGCTGGTGTGTGGTAAAATGTATGGTAAAAACAAACAAAATGTCCAGGCCTTACTTAATTTGGGAACTCCTTTAACAGCCAGATCCGGGTACCTTTTATATTGTATAGTACACGGTCTCAATAACAGCTCTCCTAAGGCACCTGCCTCAGGAAGCCTTTCAAGGGGAGAGATACAGAATCATTGGTAAACATGTATATAAAAAAAACTTGTTAGCGCACATTCCTTCAGTCCTGGAAGAAAGAAAATAAACATTTACTTAGTTTTCACTATGCTACATTTTAATCTGTCCTACAAATTCTTAGTCCTAATCAAGTTTACTGCATTTTGGGCAGGAAGTCTTGATAAAACCATGTGTGTACAGAATTATACTTCAGACACATCAGATGATACAGTGTCCTGTTAAGCTGAATAGACACCTTCTAAAGTAAACAATCCAAAACCCCCTTTTTTGTAGTCTTATCATTTTGACCTGTTGCATTGACATATGTCCTGTACTGACTGTCCCTGTAACATCAACTAGTCAAAATATGAAATCTGTTGTTTAACAAATCTGCTAGGACATTCAAACTTTGGTGCTGGCTTATCAGCTCAATATTCGGTACTAAAACTCGGTAATCTCCCTTATTACTTCATTTGCATCTTGAATGATTCTTGTCATTACTTCCTATGCACCATATGTATCTTCAACATTTTTCTTTCTGCTACTTCCTATACATAAACAAATTACACCTCATGCTCAATAACACCTCGTGCTATTAGTAGTGGCTGCAGACCATGTAGACACTTCTCTTATAAATGCCTACAGACAGCTGTCAGCGGGGCTTTATTGTGGTACCGTTACTTGCCCTCACTCTAGTCTTCTCTTAAGACTAGTTCTAGCCTCAAGACTAGTGGTACAATTTTGTTTAGTTTTATTTTATTTTTAATTATACAAATTAATTTAAATTGACTTACTAAAATTCAGATGACATGTCCCTCAGAGGTTCACAGATCAGGTATCTTCTCCCGGGCAGCTCTCAATAAAAGTCTGGTCTGGGAGGGTCCACGTTGTCTTTGGTCAGACGGGAAATTCAGTTACGCTTTCTCACTGTCTCCCTTGTAGACCTTCACTGGGATGCTCCACAGGTGGAATCACTGATCAAATTGTCATCGAAATTCAACACAGGGACACTCAAAGTCAATTTTAAATGAATCACTATTTGCTTTGCCGGGGCAGTCCCGTTACTTCTCTTATATACTTCTTACACAGACAAGCTACATAGGCATGGTACATAGGGTTGGTTCCTGCGTGTGTCTGGCACCGTCTCATATCTTAACTTATAGAACATATTCTGTGCATTCTTCCAAAGGGGCTGGGGGGGGGGGGGGTTCATGACAGTCTCCCCCTCATATCTCTACCCAGCACCTACAGGAACCAATGATTGTATGAGACAAGACGTACAATTCAAGGCTGTCCCTCCAGGCTATACATTTTTCCTCCACACAGTGTATCAGTGTTTTGTTACTTGTCATGTTTTGTGTTTTTTGTGGATCTCAGGAACAATGCACAATGCACACAGAAGCTGCTGCTTCTGCAAAAGATAAATCAACAAACAATAACAAATACTGTATATCCCATAATATACAGCATTACTCAGCAAATGCATTACAGCGATGCCTCGTGACACCTGCAGACCTTTGTTAAGGAAATATTTGTAAAGACAGACCAACAGAAAAGAGTTTAACACTTTCTTATTTTTCCCCCAGTCCTATTTAACATGCACGACACAGACAATGATGGAACAATCACTCTGGAGGAGTACCGACATGTAAGCCACTGCCTAGGCCTATCTCTCAAGTACAAACATACACTATCTGCCTATCACTGTTGTAACCATGACTGCCTTGCCCCTGTATGTACTGTAGGTAGTGGAGGAGCTGCTGTCTCGGAGTGGAGCCCTGGGGAAGGAAACGGCTAAAGGCATAGCAGACGCTGCCATGCTGGAGGTAGCCAGTATCTCCATGGGTCACATGGTACGGCTGCTTTATAAACATTATATTCCTCACTCTGAGTGTTAGACCTGGAACCTATTATTAGTGTTTTTATTATTATATTCAATTAATCTCATTCTTCATTCTCAGGAACCAGATGAGTTTTATGAGGGGATCACTTTTGAACATTTCCTAAAGGTTTGTAATACAACATTATTTTGAGTCTAAAAGAAGTCATGGCTTTAGCTTTTCTTTTTCAATGGTTTTGCAAACGAACACTGTATAGCTTCAAAATATGGTTAAAACTTTCATTTTGATATGATGGATGGTCTGTCCTTGCATCCATTGCTCTGTCTTAGAATTTTAAAGTGGTTACATTTCGCCAGCCCCATCCCTCTGCTGTTTGCCAATAGCAGCACAATTGTTGTCTTGTTATTAGAGTACACATAGTTGAAGGCATCATAAGAGTTTAGTAACTATGTAATATACTGGTAGTAAAACAATTTATTTTCAGATACTGAAAGATATTGAGATTGAGACAAGAATGAACATTCGCTTTTTGAATATGGACACGACGAACCTGTGCAAGTGAGGATCTTCCACCTTTTTTATTACTATGCAGCACCAGCACTCTTTTATGGTTTTTATTTAGTGGCCAGTTAGGGCACACTTTAAGCAGTGACGTGCGGTTGGTGTCTGGGTAAGCACTGGCTGTTATCAAAGCCAGATTTACTCACAAATAAACCTTCATGAAACCCAAGTTCACCATACAACAGATAGCTCCAACAACCAGTTGTGACACAGGCTATTAACCAAAATTGACAACAATGTTCACCAAAATGTGACCAACCGGCTCGATTCGGTCTTATGTATCAACATTTTAAATGGTGTTTTTTACATTGGATAAAAGTAGAGACTCAGAGATCTAGAAAATTGTATATCATACACTCCAGTTGAGGAACAATGGGAAAGTAATTCTGCTTAGAAAGTTGTTAAACTTATAACCCCACTTTTGAGAAAATGTCCCTTGAATGTTTTGGTACACCTACTGGAGAGCTCATCTTTGTCTACACCAATTCAGAATCGTTCACACCCTCTTAATCCTCAGCCCCACCCATCTCTTTAAGGATTCACATGTGAGGCCATGTGCTAAGCAGAGTGAGTAGGGTAGTGTACTAAACAACCAAAGCTTTCAAGACTTAAGGCTGGTTTACACTACGTCTAGCGTCATGCCTGTAGACAGTTGTCGCAGTGACATCATGGACATTCTATTGTCGTCCCACAACAAACTTGTCATTGTTGTTATGAAAAAGTATAAGGACAAAACTGACAGGCTGCATGATATCAGCAGCCTGGTGGTCCAAAATAGCATAACTGGTGTATTTTAACACCAATAAATCCATCCGCTTAAAAATTTATTTAGTATATGTCAATCTAGCAAACCAGACAACTAAAACCAACTTTCTAAACAATGTTGTGGTTTGTTTCTTGCTTGTTAGCCAGCTATCTATCGTTGAGTTAGCTGGCTAGCCAGTTCAAATAATGACCATATCATATTGCTGACAATGTCTTTACTTTAACTAATTTATATTCTTTATTACAGGAAAATAAACTCACAACAAGATCATTATTTGCAAGTTAATGGTGAGCAGAAAATAGCTTAACCAGTTAGAGCTCTAGGGGCGCTATTTCATTTTTGGATAAAAAACGTTCCCGTTTTAAGCGCAATATTTTGTCACGAAAAGATGCTCGACTATGCATATTCTTGACAGTTTTGGAAAGAAAACACTCTGAAGTTTCAGAATCTGCAAAGATTTTGTCTGTAAGTGCCCCAGAACTCATTCTACAGGCGAAACCAAGATGATGCATCACCCAGGAATTAGCAGAATTTCTGAAGCTCTGTTTTCCATTCTCTCCTTATATGGCTGTGATTGCGCAAGGAATGAGCCTACACTTTCTGTCGTTCGCCCAAGGTCTTAGCAGCATTGTGACGTATTTGTAGGCATATCATTGGAAGATTGGCCATAAGAGACTACATTTTCCAGAGGTCCGCCCGGTGTCCTTTGTCTAAATTTGTGCGTAATCTTCAGGTGCAGGCATTTTCTCCTGGGATTCAGGAGAGAAAGCATGTTTCCAAGAACGATGTATCAATGAAGAGATATGTGAAAAACACCTTGAGGATTGATTCTAAACAACGTTTGCCATGTTTTCAGTCGATATTATGGAGTTAATTTGGAAAAAAGTTTGCGTTTTGAGGACTGAATTTATGGATTTTTTTTGGTAGCCAAATGTGATGTATAAAACGGAGCTATTTCTAATACACAAGGAATCTTTTTGGAAAAACTGAGCATCTGCTATCTAACTGAGAGTATCCTCATTGAAAACATCAGAAGTTCTTCAAAGGTAAATGATTTTATTTGAAGGCTTTTATGTTTTTGTTAATGTTGCGTGCTGGATGCTAACGCTAATGCTAACGCTAAATGCTAACGCGAAATGCTAACTCTAGCTAGCTACTTTTACACAAATGATTGTTTTCCTATGGTTGAGAAGCATATTTTGAAAATCTGAGATGACAGTGTTGTTTACAAAAGGCTAAGCTTGAGAGATGGCATATTTATTTCATTTCATTTGCGATTTTCATAAATAGTTAACGTTGTGTTATGCTAATGAGCTTGCTGATAGATTTACACAATCCTGGATACAGGGGTTTTTTCATAGCTAAACGTGACGCAGAAAACGGGGCGATTTGTCCTAAACAAATAATCTTTCAGGAAAAACTGAACATTTGCTATCTGAGAGTCTCCTCAATGAAAACATCTGAAGTTCTTCAAAGGTAAATGATTTTTTTGAATGCTTTTCTGTTTTTTTGTGTAAATGTTGCCAGCTGAATGCTAATGCTAAATGCTACGTTAGCCATCAATACTGTTACACAAATGATTGTTTTGCAATGGTTGAGAAGCATATTTTGAAAATCTGAGATGACAGTGTTGTTAACAAAAGGCTAAGCTTGAGAGCTAGCATATTTATTTCATTTCATTTGCGATTTTCATGAATAGTTAACGTTGCGTTATGGTAATGAGCTTGAGTCTGTATTCACGAACCCGGATCCGGGATGGGGAGATCAGAAAGGTTAAGGTTGTGAGTGTGACAAAATAAAAGCAGGGCATTCTACTGGAGAATTTTAGAACTCGAACACTGTCTCATTGGCCTAATGTTATATCCTAATTTGACTTTGGTGCAGGTCATTTTGTTCTTCACCTTACCGTCTCTTGTAAACGCACACTTTATCAAATAAAATCAAAGTTTACTTGTCACATGCACAGGATACAGAAGGTGTAAACGGTACAGTGAAATGATTACTTGCATAGTGGAGTTTTTTGTTTAGACATGTAGCTAACTAGTTAAACAATAAACCATAATCCCAACTCATAACGTTACTACCCTGCATGAATCTGCTGGTAGCTAAAAACTAGCCAACTAGGTTCAATATTAGTTAGCTCGCTAACATTAGGCTATAACTAGCGATGCAAATGGCTCTTAGATACAAATAATATTACTACACAGATCATACATGTAACGTAACCTAGTGAGCCAGCCAGCTAACGTTAGCTAGCTAGCTAACAGTACACTTTAACTTGCAATGAAAATTACTTTCTGACAAAATTAGAAACAGTTCATTTCTGAAAATGTAGCTAGCTAGACTCTCTTACCCATGTACATGGATGAATGCTTCTCCCTCTCACGAATGCCATAGTTTCTCTTAGTTTGAAGATGTAATCCGGATACTGGTGTTTTATACAACATCCTTCTGTGTGTTCTATTTTTGACTCCCTCCGCATATTTGCTATCAAACGGCAGAATTTCCTTCTCCTTAGCTATCATACTCTGCATTCACCGGACATTCCACTGATTTCAAAACGTGGTCCTCCAGAAAGTGGAGCGCATTAGCAACACTTTTGTAGTTCTTCGTGATATCTTTAAAAAAAGTTGCGTTAGAAAGGATTACCTACACATACTGAGCAGCTTATGTTATAGACAGAAGTGTGCTACATGGCAGAACAATCTGAACTCATCTCTCGGAATGTCCAGTCCATCCATTATCTCAGCCAATCCTGGCTAGCGGGAAGGTTCCTGGCTTTTTCCGTGGCTAAACCAACTAAGCTCGTAATTTAACAATTGTATTTCGTATTTACAGATTGCATACAAGTTTGTTATTAAGGCACATGAAAGTTCACATGTCCCAGAAGGCATTTCTGCCCAAAAACACATTTTGATTAAAAAAATGTAAACATTCAAATGCCACTCCTGTGAAGTAGTGACACACAACATACGCCTAGTTAACTGAAACGAGTCACAAATGTAAATACCTATGTAGCCAAGATACGATTGCGACATATTTCATATCATCTGACAAAATGATGCACTGCTCAACTCAAAAATAGACCTATCTAGCATCCACAGTTACAACTGGTAGGTGGCACTAAAAGACCAATATATGGACACATTTCATCCGATTAATTTGCAACACTAACTCCATCGCCTTTCACAATGGATTTACAATTCTTCCAATGTGCTTCTCGCACAAACACACACACACACACAATAATATTACCATGTGAAATATTATTACACACACACACGTATATAATAAATAATAAATAACAAAATGTTTATATCAACAATCGAAATGACTGAAAAATGCATTCAAACGGTCGTGTGGGATACACATCTCCAAGGCCTCCTTCGGTTCCAATTTCACATTGACTCAAAAAGTAATTCCCATTACGTCCACAAAGCTAAAGCAAATGTCCAAGATGTCTAAAAGTCGGGGTAAAACGTCCTAATTGGTACAGCCCAGTACTCACTTTTCGCCTGCCTGACACATGACACCTGTCATGCCACGTCTTGTAGAGATCATGTATGCTGCCTCTATATGGTCTTAACTTTCATTTTAGTTGACATTCCACTCTTTGAACCCTCTAAACAGTGCGTTCCATTATTTCAAATTGTTTGAGGCGCAGTAGAGTGTCAATTTGTCAGGTTATTTTTGCTAGTTAGCTAGCTTTGTTCAGTTCAAGCGGTGTGAGCGTCAAATTATGTAGACATGTCCAAATGCACAGTTTACCCCAGGCAATACCCACACAACATGTTTAGGCAATACGCATCCGTAAAATATGAAATCGGCTCAATACAACACATGAAGATACTTCAAGCTAGGCAAAGCAGCGATGCCTAAGCTGACCCTGTCTATTAACAGTGACTGGAGGAAGGCATGAATATCCTAGCGCCTTTCCTGGGTTTTGCATAAAAAACACCAGATTCACTGAGAAAAAACATGAACAAAAAAAAGAATGAAAATGTTTTATACAATTAGTTTTTTTTATTTGGCTTTTCATTATCACAGGGTCAACAGGGCCTACCCTGACTGCACGTCGCTGACTAAGTACACTGACAAACTATTAGAAAGCTCTGTTTGTGGTTTGGTTTTGGGTTGTTATGAGCTTTTGATCGGGGGAAGATTTAAGCTTCTACTGTCTAGTAGCTTCTGACACTGTTATGTTTTTACAAATGGACTGCATTGAAAATATGAATGAGTAACTATGCAAATATACACAGATTAACAGTTGGTATGTTATGAATTTAGCATGCAGTTTTAATGACAACCTGTATCTGTCACAACATACCTTTTTATGCAAGAATATAAACAATGCACTAAATGTTATCAAACAATAATCAATTCAATAGCAAAGCAATAAACCAGTAATAATATCGCAATAAAGCAATAGCCAATCATGCAGCGCTATGATTAAAGTGCATGCAATTCATCTCCTATTATACTGTATCTATGGCACTGTGTGGAATGAGCAAAAACAAATTGCACAAGGAAAACCAAGAGCATGCGGCTTCTGTCTATACCATCATGCACACCAAAATTGTTGTGCTGCCACTGCCATCAATTTGGAATCAAAGGTTAGATTTCCATATGCATTAACAAGTTACTGACCAATAGAAACAAAGTACTTATTGCCGTTGTGATGTTTGACTGACCAGCCTAGCATACTGGTATACAGTATAGCATACTGCAAATGTACTTGAGCTATGGCAACACCCTCCTGATATTGAAGATTGTTCTTTCAAGTCAAATGTGCATCCGACTTTTACAAAGAATGAAACTTACACAGACAAGCATTTGTTGACTGTTAGAAATGGGAACAATGTTATCCCCCATATATGAATGTTAGCTACGCATGTTAGCTGTCTTTGTATTTGAATATACATACATCCATATACTGTATGTTTGTACTGTAAAATAAAATATTTTCATTCCTTTTTTGGGATGTTATTGTAGCGAGGAATAACGTAAATGATGTGACCTTCTCTTTTTATTGGGATAACATTAAAATAGAACATGTGTATGATTTTGGTATTAATTTGAATGATGATGTAGGAATTGCAGCATTTTTTTTAAACTCTCGTACATCCTTGGAGAGAGATCAAGAATGAAACTTGAATTTGCTTTGAGCTTAATCAACATCAAAGTGCATTTATGTAATTAACCTTCTCACAAACCATCAACTTTCACATACCTCATATACTGTTTTTCCCAGACATCAGTTAAATCATTACTCCCTCAGTCATAGTGTTTATGCTGTGGTGAGGGTGGTCACCCTTACCTTAGCCAAACATGACAAACACACCACAGACCTCACTGCCCATCTAAACTAGTTTCCATTCAACTCAGGTTGTACTCTCATGGTCATCATGCTCTTGCAGCGACCAGCCGCAAAGTGTTTCCCTGTCTGTGTTTGTTATTTTGCATTTGACCAGTTTTAGATCATCTGTTTTAAATCACTGAATACAATGACCTAGTAGATCAATGAAATAGAAAGAGCAGTGTTGAACTCTTCCTCTATTTCCTTTCGGGAACATGGCGTTAGCAGCGTTGTTTTTATAGTGGACGGGGTTTCACCTGGCACAAATTTTTCAAGAACTTCCCCATTCTTAATCAATGGATCCAGTACAGCAGGAAGTGTTCTTCTCCAATGGAATAATCCCCAGAATGCCAATCCTCCCTTGGATCTAATCTACCCAAACCTTGATGCATTTGATTATAATAATGGTCAATGGGATTCTACCAGCAGGCTGCTGGCGGGCTACACCGCAACATGAGAAAGCAGGGGAAGAGTGGAGTCCGGGAAAGGGCAAAGCGCCAATCTGTCACGCATTCTCCTGCCTTCTATCATTCTAGAAAATGCCCAGTCTCTTCGCAAAACTGATGAACTGCAAGCCCATGTTAGTTTCCAACATGAATTCAGAAATGCCTGTATTCTGTCTCTTACACAGACATGGTTTAAGAATATGGACTTGGACTGTGAGTTGGTGATTGACTGGTTTGGGGCACCTATATGCTTGGACCGAGAGGCCCGAGGTTACCGAGGTTACCGGTAAGACACTGGGTGGTGGAGTGTCTTTATGTGAATGAGCGCTGGTACAAAACTGTAGCCTACTGTTTAGGGGAAAACTATGCACGAAGGATGACGAACTGCTATACGTGTGTTTGGGCCGCCACCATCTGCCCCAGGAATTTCCTTAAATATTTCTCACTGTTGTTTGCATTCACCCGAAGGCAAATGAGAGTAATACTCCAGGCGACGCAGAAATTACAAACTAAATTTCCAGATGACCCGAACATCATCCTTGGGGACTTTTCATCAGTACGTCACATGCCCATCAGAAATAACAACATCCTGGTCTTATGTTACGGTTATTTTAAGGGAGCGTATAAATCCCCCCCTACCCCAGTAATGGGCACAGCTGACAACAACTGCATTGCCCTTATGCCGGTGTATCGCACAGCCCTGTGGAGGGGTAAAGTGCTTACATAGCGGATTAAGAACTGAACTGAGATTCCTCCCTGACCCTTCAGGGGTGTATTGAATGAGTGTACAGACTGGGACATGCTTAAAGAGTCGTGCTGATATTGACGATCTCACTGATGCTGTTAGCTCCTGGGTTTCATATTGTGAAGATGTAGTCATCCCAGATAATGTTGTGAAGGTTTACGTACCCCAATATTAAGTCCTGGATTAGAAAGTCTGTTAAACAGTAAGATAAATGTTAGTATGGAAACCTTCAGGAGAGCTAAACAGGTGTACAAGGAAACAATTGAAAGAGAACTTGGTAACAATTTAGTCTCTGCCTGGGATAGTATGAAAACTATTGTGGGGATAATAACATTTTTTTTAAAGGTGTCACTAGATGGCTTTAATTCTGACAATCAACTGGCACAGGAGTTTTACCCCGGACCAGACAATATAGGCAGCCGTCTGCTCACCTCCTGTGCAGAGAAACTAGGCCCTATCTTTAATTATGTCTTTAAGTCGCTCAGCCAGCAGAGGGTGCCAAATCTATGGAAACAGTCTACTGTGATACCAGTCGCCAAGAACAACCACCCAAAGGTTTTTAACGACTACAGACCAGTCACCTTGACTTCCTTGGTCATTACGTCCTTTGAGAAACTGATTAAGAAAGCGCTTCTGGACAAGACACAGCACCTTCTTGATCTGTTTCAGTTTGCATATAAGGCTAAGTGGGGTGTACAGGATGCTACTGTCACCCTAACTGACCTTCTGTGCAAACATCTAGGGTAGGAAAAAAAAAACGAATGGAAATGTTTTATTTGTTGATTTCTCATCTGCTTTTAACACCATTCATCCCCATCTGTTTGTGAACCAACTCACTAATGCTTTTGGTGTAGACTCTCATGTAGTGGGTTGGACCTCAACTTTCTAACCAGCAGAACCCAGAGCGTGAGGGTGAATGGATGCCTGTCAGGGGAGCTGTCATCATCAACAGGCTCACCCCAGGGATCTGTCTTCTCATCACTCCTCTATACCCTGTACACTGATGGTTGTCGTAGCCAGTACGAGAACTGACACGGAAGTCCCCCTACCTACAGAACATTATCATCAAAGGACAGGACAGTGTAGACAACTACAAGTATCTTGGCACAATGATAGCTAAAAGTGGGCAGGAAAGTCCAGCAGAGTAGTCTGTCTGACCTGTACAAGAGAACAGATAAGTGGTGATGAAGGCAGAATCCATCCTGTCTGACTGTGCCCATCCCCTACACCTTGAGTTCCAGGTCCTACCCTCTGTCTCCCGGTGTAGATTCCCCACTGTTAATACTAATAGGTACAAGCACTCTGTCACCACAATAGCCATTTCCCTTGTGAATATAGGGAAGATAATGAGGTAGGCTAGGGGTGATTTTGAGGATGATGATGGTAAAATGTTGTTGATGATGATGAAGGTGATGTTGCCGTTGTTTTTGGGGTTTTGTCAGCACAAGATGTTGACATGATGACCTAATATAGGGAATATAGAACACTTTACTTATTAGACAACTTTGGCTCACTGTACTTTTGTGCTTCTGATAATGTTGGTCACTAGTAGGCCTACTGTATATATTAGAATTGATGGCTATTAGTATTGATGGACCAGCTAGACCATTGTATTCACTAGAACTGTCTGTCATTGTAATCCATGTGGATTTTATATTGTTTGTTCAATGTTGTTTTTAATTCTCCTTTGCTGCAAAACCAATTTCCCTCTGGGACAATTAAAGTTGAAACTTGAACATACTGACCTAATTGTATTGTGCATGCATTCTTGTAAATGAACAATGATTTACCATCGTTGACTGTAATTTGCTTTTATTTGTTTTCAGCACAGTACATTACATTTACATAAACAACTCCCAAAGGGGAATACTCCTGCAGACTTCCTGGTTCTCCCATAAAATTTGCCAAATTTATCTGAAGGGAGTTTTTCTGTCTGTTCTTTGTGAGCTGACTGACTTTTAGCTGACTGTAGCAGCTTTCATCATCCTCCCATTTTCCCTGTATATATATATGACCTTTCACCTCATCTTGGATATAGAAAATAACATGATAAATAGAAAGCTTAGGTTCACCTAAAAAGGATGATTATCAAGTCTGTTTCAATCCCAAAGGGAATCTATGTTAATGACCTTTTATTCCAATGATGTTTTAGGATTTCAGATGTTGCTCAGACTTACCCACTTGTCTCTTTAAATAAAGTTCTGGGTTAAAACAGGGAACTTGATTCATGACCTAGAGTGTATCCCTCCTCAACTTCCAGTTTTGCATGAGCTCGTGATCTAAGGAAAGCCTAGAATATTTCTGATGGTATTTGTCTGTACTGCTTATTTGGATTGTTTTCGACATATGCTCACTGTTACCAAACTGTTACATTCATTCATTCATTCATGTCAACTGCCAACACGTTTACTTAACAACCGTTATCCACCCAAGTAACACTCACAACATACTTTGGTTGTAATTGGCACCTGATCATGTAAACTGACAGTCCATTGATAATTAGTTTGACATCGAATGTTTGAATAATCATGGAACTCTTGTATTGCGCGCCAGTACAGATCTCCCTCATATGCTGTAATGCAGATTATCATTACATCTATATGAACACATCACCCCAGAACACACAGATAATCTGACCCATACACACCCACACCTTGTGACTGGCCAGACAGAAGCCCGCCAGTTTCACAGAATCTTTCCAATCAGATGCTGTGCTGTCTTCAAGACATGCGTCATTGTGAGATGAGATCACAGACTCAGTGTCTCAATTGCTTCCTGGTTTAGAATAATCTCTCATGTTTGGACCACTGGGTTGAATTTTTGCAGTGTAAGGTTAACATCATAGACTTTACTTGAGCACATCCTGTGAAAAGCATTATGTGAAATTAGCTTACAAAACTATAAAAGTGACTCAGATTTTATCAAAAGAAATTCATTTTAAAATCTCACAGTATTTATGACCCTATTGTACAAAAATACTGCAGAGCAATATTAACACGAGTTAATACATTCTCCACACAAACATAATATACAGTGGGGCAAAAAAGTATTTAGTCAGCCACCAATTGTGCAAGTTCTCCAACTTAAAAAGATGAGAGAGGCCTGTAATTTTCATCATAGGTACACTTCAACTATGACAGACAAAATGAGAAGAAAAAAAATCCAGAAAATCACATTGTAGGATTTTTAATGAATTTATTTGCAAATTATTGTGGAAAATAAGTATTTGGTCAATAACAAAAGTTTATCTCAATACTTTGTTATATACTCTTTGTTGGCAATGACAGAGGTCACACGTTTTCTGTAAGTCTTCACAAGGTTTTCACACACTGTTGCTGGTATTTTGGCCCATTCCTCCATGCAGATCTCCTCTAGAGCAGTGATGTTTTGGGGCTGTTGCTGGGCAACACAGACTTTCAACTCCCTCCAAAGATTTTCTATGGGGTTGAGATCTGGAGACTGGCTAGGCCACTCCAGGACCTTGAAATGCATCTTACGAAGCCACTAATTTGTTGCCCGGGCGTTGTGTTTGGGATCATTATCATGCTGAAAGACCCAGCCACGTTTCATCTTCAATGCCCTTGCTGATGGAAGGAGGTTTTCACTCAAAATCTCACGATACATGGCCCCATTCTTTCTTTCCTTTACACAGATCAGTCGTCCTGGTCCCTTTGCAGAAAAACAGCCCCAAAGGATGATGTTTCCACCCCCATGCTTCACAGTAGGTATGGTGTTCTTTGGATGCTACTCAGCATTCTTTGTCCTCCAAACACGACGAGTTGAGTTTTTACCAAAAAGTTATATTTTGGTTTCATCTGACCATATGACATTCTCCCAATCTTCTCCTGGATCATCCAAATGCTCTCTAGCAAACTACAGACGGGCCTGGACATGTACTGGCTTAAGCAGGGGGACACGTCTGGCACTGCAGGATTTGAGTCCCTGGCGGCGTAGTGTGTTACTGATGGTAGGCTTTGTTACTTTGCTCCCAGCTCTCTGCAGGTCATTCACTAGGTCCCCCCGTGTGGTTCTGGGATTTTTGCTCACCGTTCTTGTGATTATTTTGACCCCATGGGGTAAGATCTTGCGTGGAGTCCCAGATCGAGGGAGATTATCAGTTGTCTGGTATGTCTTCAATTTCCCAATAATTGCTCCCACAGTGGATTTCTTCAAACCAAGCTGCTTACCTATTGCAGGTTCAGTCTTCCCAGCCTGGTGCAGGTCTACAATTTTGTTTCTTGTGTCCTTTGACAGCTCTTTGGTCTTGGCCATAGTGGAGTTTGGAGTGTGACTGTTTGAGGTTGTGGACAGGTGTCTTTTATACTGATAACAAGTTCAAACAGGTGCCATTAATACAGGTAACGAGTGGAGGACAGAGGAGCCTCTTAAAGAAGAAGTTACAGGTCTGTGAGAGCCAGAAATCTTGCTTGTTTGTAGGTGACCAAATACTTATTTTCCACCATAATTTGCAAATCAATTCATTAAAAATCCTACAATGTGATTTTCTGGATTTTTTCCCTCATTTTGTCTGTCATAGTTGAAGTGTACCTATGATGAAAATTACAGGCATCTCTCATCTTTTTAAGTGGGAGAACTTGCACAATTGGTGGCTGACTAAAAACTTTTTTGCCCCACTGTAACTGCGTACATTAATTATACTCCCAATGGAAGTTTCCTACTTGGCACAAACTGGTTGGATCAACTTTGTCCAACTTAATTTGTCAACGTATAGTGACGTGGGATCTACATGGAAAATACATTACATTTGAAAAAAAAAATCAACATAAACTGTTGTTTTAAGGGTGAAATTTCAACTACAGGATTATGTCATCATGGTAACCAATTTTCAGCATAGGCAACCTTGTATAAAATATGTTGAATTTATACCTTTGAAACAATGTCAGATCTTCAACGTTATATCCACTATCAGAATGAAATAATACATCTGGGCAGCACATAGTAGTTAATTTATCTACAGCTATCAATCTGGTCTCCCTTCCAGGGTTTTAACTTAGGCTGTCCCTGCTTAGCTTTGATATTTGTCACTGACTATTACCAATGTGCTATTGTGAGAATAATTATTAAGAGATCTCTTAACAACTAAATAGATTCACTGTTGCTTGAAGTCATTCCAAAGGGTAGGTTTAACAGAGCAAATTAAATGTAACCGTACTTTGTTATACACTGAGTGTACGAAATATTAGGAACGCCTTCGTAATATTGAGTTTCACCTCATTTTGCCCTCAGAACAGGCTCAATTTGTCAGGGCATGGACTCGACAAGGTGTCGAAAGCATTCCACAGGGATGCTGACCCATGTTGACTCCAATGCTTCCCACAGTTGTGTCAAGTTGGCTGGATGTCATTTGGGTGGTAGACCATTCTTGATACACACGAGAAACTGTTGAGCGTGAAAAACCCAGCGGCGTTGCAGTGCTTGACACACTCAAACCAGTACGCCTGGCACCTACTACCACACTCCGTTCAAAGACACCTAAATATTTTGTCTTGCCCATTCCCCCTCTGAATGGTACATATACACAATCCATGTCTCAATTGTCTCAAGGCTTAAAAATCATTCTTTAACCTGTCTCCTCCCCTTAGTCTACACTGATTGAAGTTGATTTAACAAGTGACATCAATAGGGGATCATAGCTTTAATCTGGATTCACCTGGTCAGTCTATGTCATGCGGTGTTCCTAATGTTTTTTATTTTATTTAGTGTATATCACTAATGACACTATTTGCAAAACATTAAGAACGTTGTAGAGTCCATTCCTCCGCGACTAGAAAGTGTTCTTAATGTTTTGTACACTCAGTGTAACATGTGCGAAGTCTTCAACAGCTATTGCTTAAATTCAACCCAGGGTTCAGCTAAAAATAGACAATAGATATACACCTAGGGTTTCAAGCTTTGGCAGATTTAAAATGTAACCTTAAAGTCAATAATTCATATGTTGGATTCACGTCGCCAGCTCAACCAAAAATCTAAGTTAAAGAATAGGACTTAATCAGGTCAAACTTGATTTAAAATGCATTTGAAGTTTGATTTGATTTAATCCTAATCTTTAACTTAGATTTTTGGTTACGATGGAGACGTGAATCCAACATATCATTTATTAATTTGTAGACAAACTGGATATTGAATTATGTTTAGCTGTCAGTGCCACAAAATATAAACATTTTAAGGAGATGTATCTTCTGCTTGGATAGCTCCATCTGTGTAGTTTGATGTTATTTAGTGCTATTCTTTAACTTCGATTTTTGGTTCAAATGGAGATGTGAATCCAACATACAGTGGGGAGAACAAGTATTTGATACACTGCCGATTTTGCAGGTTTTCCTACTTACAAAGCATGTAGAGGTCTGTAATTTTTATCATAGGTACACTTCAACTGTGAGAGACGGAATCTAAAACAAAAATACAGAAAATCACATTGTATGATTTTTAAGTAATTAATTTGCATTTTATTCTATTACATAAGTATTTGATCACCTACCAACCAGTAAGAATTCCGGCTCTCACAGACCTGTTAGTTTTTCTTTAAGAAGCCTTCCTGTTCTCCACTCATTACCTGTATTAACTGCACCTGTTTGAACTTGTTACCTGTATAACAGACACCTGTCCACACACTGAATCAAACAGACTCCAACCTCTCCACAATGGCAAAGACCAGAGAGCTGTGTAAGGACATCAGGGATAAAATTGTAGACATGCACAAGGCTGGGATGGGCTACAGGACAATAGGCAAGCAGCTTGGTGAGAAGACAAGAACTGTTGGCGCAATTATTAGAAAATGGAAGAAGTTCAAGATGACGGTCAATCACCCTCGGTCTGGGGCTCCATGCAAGATCTCACCTCGTGGGGCATCAATGATGATGAAGAAGATGAGGGATCAGCCCAGAACTACATGGCAGGACCTGGTCAATGACCTGAAGAGACCTGGGACCACAGTCTCAAAGAAAAGCATTAGTAGCACACTACCCGTCATGTCCAGGCCCATCTGAAGTTTGTCAATGACCATCTGGATGATCCAGAGGAGGAATGGGAGAAGGTCATGTGGTCTGATGAGACAAAAATAGAGCTTTTTTGTCTAAACTCCACTCGCCGTGTTTGGAGGAAGAAGAAGGATGAGTACAACCCCAAGAACACTATCCCAACCGTGAAGCATGGAGGTGTTAACATCATTCTTTGGGGATGTTTTTCTGCAAAGGGGACAGGACTACTGCACCATATTGAGGGGAGGATGGATGGGGCCATGTATCGCGAGATCTTGGCCAACAACCTCATTCCCTCAGTAAGAGCATTGAAGATGGGTTGTGGCTGGGTCTTCCAGCATGACAACGACCCGAAACACACAGCCAGGGCAACTAAGGAGTGGCTCCGTAAGAAGCATCTCAAGGTCCTGGAGTGGCCTAGCCAGTCTCCAGACCTGAACCCAATAGAAAATCTTTGGAGGGAGCTGAAAGTCTGTATTGCCCAGCGACAGCCCCGAAACCTGAAGGATCTGGAGAAGGTCTGTATGGAGGAGTGGGCCAAAATCCCTACTGCAGTGTGTACAAATCTGGTCAAGAACTACAGGAAATGTATGATCTCTGTAATTGCAAACAAAGGGTTCTGTACCAAATATTAAGTTCTGCTTTTCTAATGTATCAAATACTTATGTAATGCAATAAAATGCTAATTAATTCTTTCAAAATCATACAATGTGATTTTCTGGATTTTTGTTTTAGATTCCCGCCTCTCACAGTTGATATATACCTATGATAAAAATACAGACCTCTACATGCTTTGTAAGTAGGACAACCTGCAAAATCGGCAGTGTATCAAATACTTGTTCTCCGCACTGTACACTACCGGTCAAAAGTTTTAGAACACCTACTCATTCAAGGGTTTTTCTTAATTGTTGTACTATTTTCTACATGTAGAATGATAGTGAAGACATCAAAACTATGAAATAACACATGGAATCATGTTGTAAGCAAAAAAGTGTTAAACAAATCTAAATATATTTTATATTTGAGATTCTTCAAATAGCCACCCTTTGCCTTGATGACAGCTTGGCACACTCTTGGCATTATCTCAACCAGCTTTACCTGGAATTATTTTCCAACAGTTTTGAAGAAGTTCCCACATATGCTGAGCACTTGCTTGCTGCTTTTCTGTGGTCTGACTCATCCCAAACCATATAAATATGGTTGAGGTCCGGGGATTGTGGAGGCCAAGGTCATCTGATAGAGCACTCCGTCACACTCGTTCTTGGTAAAATACAGTGTCTTGCGAAAGTATTCGGCCCCCTTGAACTTTGCGACCTTTTGCCACATTTCAGGCTTCAAACATAAAGATATAAAACTGTATTTTTTTGTGAAGAATCAACAACAAGTGGGACACAATCATGAAGTGGAACGACATTTATTGGATATTTCAAACTTTTTTAACAAATCAAAAACTGAAAAATTGGGCGTGCAAAATTATTCAGCCCCTTTACTTTCAGTGCAGCAAACTCTCTCCAGAAGTTCAGTGAGGATCTCTGAATGATCCAATGTTGACCTAAATGACTAATGATGATAAATACAATCCACCTGTGTGTAATCAAGTCTCCGTATAAATGCACCTGCACTGTGATAGTCTCAGAGGTCCGTTAAAAGCGCAGAGAGCATCATGAAGAACAAGGAACACACCAGGCAGGTCCGAGATACTGTTGTGAAGAAGTTTAAAGCCGGATTTGGATACAAAAAGATTTCCCAAGCTTTAAACATCCCAAGGAGCACTGTGCAAGCGATAATATTGAAATGGAAGGAGTATCAGACCACTGCAAATCTACCAAGACCTGGCCGTCCCTCTAAACTTTCAGCTCATACAAGGAGAAGACTGATCAGAGATGCAGCCAAGAGGCCCATGATCACTCTGGATGAACTGCAGAGATCTACAACTGAGGTGGGAGACTCTGTCCATAGGACAACAATCAGTCGTATATTGCACAAATCTGGCCTTTATGGAAGAGTGGCAAGAAGAAAGCCATTTCTTAAAGATATCCATAAAAAGTGTTGTTTAAAGTTTGCTACAAGCCACCTGGGAGACACACCAAACATGTGGAAGAAGGTGCTCTGGTCAGATGAAACCAAAATTGAACTTTTTGGCAACAATGCAAAACGTTATGTTTGGCGTAAGAGCAACACAGCTGAACACACCATCCCCACTGTCAAACATGGTGGTGGCAGCATCATGGTTTGGGCCTGCTTTTCTTCAGCAGGGACAGGGAAGATGGTTAAAATTGATGGGAAGATGGATGGAGCCAAATACAGGACCATTCTGGAAGAAAACCTGATGGAGTCTGCAAAAGACCTGAGACTGGGACGGAGATTTGTCTTCCAACAAGACAATGATCCAAAACATAAAGCAAAATCTACAATGGAATGGTTCAAAAATAAACATATCCAGGTGTTAGAATGGCCAAGTCAAAGTCCAGACCTGAATCCAATCGAGAATCTGTGGAAAGAACTGAAAACTGCTGTTCACAAATGCTCTCCATCCAACCTCACTGAGCTCGAGCTGTTTTGCAAGGAGGAATGGGAAAAATGTCAGTCTCTCCATGTGCAAAACTGATAGAGACATACCCCAAGCGACTTACAGCTGTAATCGCAGCAAAAGGTGGCGCTACAAAGTATTAACTTAAGGGGCTGAATAATTTTGCACGCCCAATTTTTCAGTTTTTGATTTGTTAAAAAAGTTTGAAATATCCAATAAATGTCGTTCCACTTCATGATTGTGTCCCACTTGTTGTTGATTCTTCACAAAAAAATACAGTTTTATATCTTTATGTTTGAAGCCTGAAATGTGGCAAAAGGTCGCAAAGTTCAAGGGGGCCGAATACTTTCGCAAGGCACTGTAGCCCTTACACAGCCTGGGGGTGTGTTGGATTATTGTCCTGTTGAAAAACAAATGATAGTCCCACCAAGCCCTTAACAGTTGATGTTAAGATGTGTCTGTTACTTGAACTCTATGAAGCATTTATTTGGGCTGCAATTTCTGAGGCTGGTAACTCTAATGAACTTATCCTCTGCAGCAGAGGTAACTCTTGGTCTTTTATTCTTGTGGCGGTCCTCATGAGAGCCAGTTTCATCACCGAGCTTGATGGTTTTTGTGACTGCACTTGAAATTTGCCAGATTGACTGACCTTCATGTTTTAAAGTAATGATGGACTGTCGTTTCTCTTTGCATATTTGAGCTGTTCTTTCCATAATATTGACTTGGTCTTTTACCAAATAGGGCTATCTTCTGTATACCACCCTACCTTGTCACAGCACAACTAATTGGCTCAAACGCATTAAGAAGGAAATAAATTCCACAAATTAACTTTTTAAGAAGGCACACCTGTTAATTGACATTTATTTCAGGTGACTACCTCACGAAGCTGGTTTTGAGAATGCCAAGAGTATGCAAACCTGTCATCAATGCTAAGGGTGGCTATTTGAAAAATCTCAAATATAAAATGTATTTTGATTTATTTAACACTTATTTGGTTACTACATGATTTCATATGTGTTATTTCATAGTTTTGATGTCTTCACTATTATTCTACAATGTAGAACATAGTTTTAAAAAATACAGAAAAACCCTTGAATGAATAGGTGTTCTAAAACTTTTGACAGGTAGTGTATAAATTATGAATTTGTAGACTAACTGGAATTAAAGCTAGAATAAGTCAGTGGAACAGGTGGAACTATCCAAGCAGAAGATACATTTCCTTCAAATGTTGATATTTGGTTGCATCACTTACAACTGGCAATACAGTTCAAAGCCAGAATTTAAGGCTGTCTTACAAATGAATGTAACAGTATTGATACAAACTTAAAATGAGCAACACATCCACTGCCACATTGAGGTTACTGTAACCATAAATGTCTTCTATAATCATCGAAAGCATTCATGTTCAAGATAGTATGCAAAGGTCCCAGGTCAGTGGAGATCTTCACAATTGCTATTTGAATCTGCACAAAATCTCAAACAGCATTGATTGCTTGCACTATGTACTTTTAATGTAATCTCAGCTGCAAAACACTTCATTTGGTTGCGCTATTAGATGAAGCACAGTGATAACACATTAAGTTGTTGCATAAATACAAAATATCTGACATTTTATTCCCATTTGAACTTTGTTGTGCTATATAATGGTTGAAAGTGCAGCGATAATACATTTACATGACAAAAAAATAATAATCTGACATTGTTTTTCAATGGAATTTGGTTGCGCTTTTAGATGGTGGAAAGCATATCGATAACACATTGGGAATACAACAGAATTCTGGCTGTCTTTTTGAGTGGAAGAATGAAGATTGAAATCTCATTGGTTAACATCTCAACCAACTTTACACAAACGACGACGTTCAAATGACGTGGTATGCACAGGGGATTATTGCTGCCACTGAAAAATATTGGCCTGCCATTTTTTCTTTCAGTGGCAGCAATAAGCCTCCATACCTTCAAGTGTACAATAAATAATAAATAAAATAAATAGAAGGTCAGCCTCAGAACAGTGCATTTGTGTCTGCAAATGTTATCCTCCTAGTGCACACTTGGCTCTTTAGGGTCCTTAGTTCACGTGTGACCCGTGACAGGAACGCCTTGAATCTCTTAAGAACCACACAGCCATAGACCTTCTGCTGGAACACGTTCTGGGATGGGGGTACTGAAGTCGGTCCGTCTACAGGTTCAGGTGGGATGGGCAGGTTTGGAAAGAGGGTTTGGTAAATGCAGTTTATTTGGTTGGCCAGACCATTGGTGCGGTTATGGGCAGTAGAGAGTTTGCTCAGCAGTGAGCAGGATGGTGGCTGTAAGTCTGTCTGTTGCTCAGTGACCCTCTTCAGGTGTGGTAGGAAAGCCTTACAGTGGGAGTAGATGCTCAACATCCGCTCTGAGGGGTCAAGGCCAGAGATGTTTGGGTCAGGAACGTTGTTGATTGACATCTGGCAGAACAGCTCTGACATGTCTCCTTGACTGAGCTTCTGGAGATCAATGAAAAAAACATCAAATTACTGGAAGTTCTTGGAAGCCCTTTTACAAACTCCAACAGGTAGCCTATAATCCATTATAATTTGGCCATAAAATAGCTTAAAAGTAGTTTTACATTTCCCATTAGACTGTGGATGATTCCATAATATACAGTTGAAGTTGGAAGTTTACATACACCTTAGCCAAATACATTCAAACTCAGTTTTTCACAATTCCTGACATTTGATCCAAGTAACAATTCCCTGTCTTAGGTCAGTTAGGATCACCACTTTATTTTAAGAATGTGTCAGAATGTCAGAATGATAGCAGAGAGAATTATTTATATCTGCTTTTATTTCTTTCATCACATTCCCAGTGAGTTAGAAGTTTACATACACTTGTGTCTTGCACAAAGTAGATGTCCCAAACGACTTGCCAAAACTATAGTTTGCTAACAAGAAATTTGTGGAGTGGTTGAAAAACAAGTTTTAATAACTCCAACCTAAGTGTATGTAAACTTCCAACTTCAACTGTACATGTCACCCGAGGCTATAATTAAGCCAATCAGCCAATCAGCATTCAAACTGGTTACCAACGTAATTAGTAAAAATACATGTTTTGTCATTTCCGTGGTATACAGTCTGATATACCACGGCTGTCAGCCAATCAGCATTCAAGTCTCAAACTACTCAGTTAAAATACTGAACAAATATTATGCCTTGACTTACGTATGTTTTTAAGAGGTCCACAGATTCCTTGTGTATGAGTTTGGTTAGCTTCAAACTTCTTTGTAGGGAACTCCCACACGGTTGCTTCCTACATACTACTCCAGCACTCACTGAATCAATGGCAGCAACCAGTAACAGAGAGAGCAATGCTGAGAAGCAAGGTGAGACAATTAAAATCACCACACTAACACCTATATCACAGACTTTAGCATAGTTGCATGACAATCTAAAATAGAAGTATGAAATGTATTGCGATAAGTAGCTGTGGTAACAGTTACAGTATTTAAAATGTCTATATAATGAGTAAAGGACACAATAAAAGTTGAGACGACACATACTTAGTTTGCACCTATGCATATGAGTACAATCATTCATACACACACACAAAAAAAAACATTATTCAACATTTGCACATCATCATTCATTTAATGTCGGCACATTGATGTTCCATAAATACATGTGACATTTCAGCAAGTACAGTACAGTATCCACATGGTTGAATAAATAGTTATTCACCGTATATGAAATATAGCAATAATGGTTTTATAATGTAATTTTACTTACTTCTTGCTGCTTGTGATATGGTCAGCTGAGGACACATATTCTTTACATGACCACTCATTTCCCATACAATCACACAGGCCAAGTGTTAGACACAGACTAGTCATGATCACTCCCCTGAAAAACGTTTTAAAAGACTGAAACCACGCATTTGTCATTGGAGGAAATGACGTGCTCAGCTCTTTCTTTGTGAAGCAACTGCATTTCCCAGATTTGTTTTTCAGACCTGAATTGCTTTATTTGATATACCAAATCTAAATGTATGTGAATGCTCACCCTTGTCTGTTCTCTGAGCTCACTCCCACAGGGTTCACAGATACCAGATGTATCTACATTATATATTACAGCATTGCAGGTATATTCATTTGTATATTTGGATTTTATTATTATTATTTTTTTTTTTTAACCTTTTTTTTAAACTAGGCAGGTCAGTTAAGAACAAATCCTTATTTTCAATGACGGCCTATGAACAGTGGGTTAACTGCCATACATTTACAAACGGTATAACTGTCAACGGATTACAATCTTTGAGTTGAGGTAGTGTACTGTAAAAGCTGTGCTAACAAATTCATATAATATCCTATGCATATGTGAGGTCATTTGTTTTATGCCAGTCACAAGAGGTCAACACACAATTCATTGTAGTAGTGCTGTCGCCTCCTAGAGTAAGTGGTTGTGAAGTTTTAAAAGAAGTTCATGCAGTGTTGCAATCTGTTCAGTTTGGGTATCATATGATGTCGTTTTAAATTCCTTATGGTTTTTATAAATTGTTTATTTAACCTTTATTTTACTGAGACCATGTAACGTTTGTCATAGGTAGAAGAAGAGGAGGACCAATGCACAGCGTGGTAAGTGTCCATATTCTTTAATAAAGTAATTGAACACTGAACCAAAACAATAAAACGACAAATGAACAGTCCTGAATGGTGCTGAAAAAACACTGAACAGAAAATATATCACCCACACCACACAGGTGGGAAAAGGCTACCTAAGTATGATTCTCAATCAGAGACAACTAACGACACCTGCCTCTGATTGAGAACCATACCAGGCCAAACACAAAAACAATCCACATAGAAAAAGGAACATAGACAACCCACATAACTCCCGCCCTGACTATACAAAAACAAAGACATAACAAAAGAACTAAGGTCAGAACGTGACAGTCCAAGGTCTCTTTTACAGATTAGCCCTGAATTACATCAAATAGAGACATCAAAATATAGAATGCAAGCAGAAAGAAAAAAACGGTAATCAAAACACATTCATCAGTAATAAGGTCCTCAATGAGCTTTCTGAATTGCCTTATTGGCACCAAAGAACATCAAATTTAACAACATTTTGAAGATTGTTCCACAAATAAGGTGTAAGAAAACGAAAAGCTGATTTACCTAACTCAGTAGAGACCAAAGGAATGTCCAGAGTTAGCCATCCGTGAGACCTGGGGTGGTGACTCGAATGTCTAAAGTTTAGTAATGATGTTAGATACAGTAGGACTTTTTGTAAAAGGGCTTTATACATGAAAACATAGCAATGTATCAACCTACTTGACATCAAAGAGGGCCAACCAACTTTCTGGTAGAGAATACACTGAGTACTAAAATTGTCGCCTGTAATAAAGTGCAGTGTGCTGTGATAAACTGCATCTACCGGCTTTAATGGGGTGGGAGCTGTGTTCGCATAGACGATTTCGCCATAGTCTAGCACTGATAAGAACGTCAACTGAATAATCTGCTTTCTACTATTTAGCGAGAGGCAGGACCTATTTCTATAGAAGAAGGCCATTTATATTCCCAGCTTCTTTACTAACTTATCAATATGCTTTTTAAAAGACAGTTTTCATCTATCCAGATGCCCGGATATTTGTAAGCAGGGACACGATTAGTATGGACACCATCCAAAGTACATATGGTTAAATCATCAAAGTTATTTTTATGCGCTTTAGAGAACAACATCAATTTTGTTTTTTATATTATTTAACCTTTATTTAACTAGGCAAGTCAGTTAAGAACAAATTCTTATTTACAATGACGGCCTAACAGAAGGCTAAAGGCCTCCTGCGGGGATGGGGGCTGGGATTAAAAATATAGGACAAAACACACATCACGACAAGAGAGACAACACAACACTATATAAAGAGAGACCTAAGACAACAACATAGCATGGCAGCAACACATGACAACACAGGATGGTAGCAACACAACATGACAACAACATGGTAGCAACACAACATGGCAGCAGCACAACATTGTTGGACACAGACAACAGCACAAAGGGCAAGAAGGTGGAGGCAACAACACATCACGCGAAGCAGCCACAACTGTCAGTAAGAGTGTTCATGATTGAGTCTTTGAATGAAGAGATTGAGATAAAACTGTCCAGTTTGAGTGTTTGTTGCAGCTCGTTCCAGTCGCTAGCTGCAGCAACCGGAAAAGATGAGCAACCCACAGTTACACATAGTAATTGCATGGAATATATACTGAACAACAATATAAACGCAACATGCAATAATGTCAATGAGTTCACTGAGTTATAGTTTATATAAGAAAATCAGTCAATTGAAATAAATTCATTAGGCCCTAATCTATGGATTTCACATGACTGGGCCCAACCACTGGGGAGCTAGGCCCAGCCAATCAGATGAAGTTTTCCCCCACAAAAGTGCTTTATCACATACAGAAATACTCCTCAGGTTCATCATCTGTCCGGGTGGCTGGTCTCGGACGATCCCGCAAAGGAAGAAGCTGGTTGTGGAGGTCCTGGGCTGGCGAGGTTACACGTGGTTTGCGGTTGTGAGGCTGGTTGGATGTACTACCAAATTTTCTAAAACAACATTGGAGGTGGCTTATGGTCGAGAAATTAACATTAAATTCTCTGGCAAAAACTCTGGTGGACATTCCTGCAGTCAGCACGCCAATTACATGCTTTCTCAAAACTTGACACATCTGTGGCATTGTATTGTGTGACAAAACTGCACATTATAGAGTGGCCTTTTATTGTCCCCAGCACAAGGTGCACCTGTTTAATGATCATGCTGTTTAATCAACTTCTTTATACACTATACCTGTCAGTTGGATGGATTATCTTGGCAAAGGAGAAATGCTCACTTACATGAATATAAACATTTGGGCACAAAAAGTATGGAACATTTCTGGGATCTTTTATTTCAGCCCATGAAACATTGGACCAACACTTTTTGTGTTGTTTTTATATTTTGTTCAGTAAAGAAAATACTGTATAACTGTGTTCTTGTACATAGAGGAAACGAAACAGAGTGAACTCCCAGCGTATGTCAGTTAAGACCCTGTACCCATTTTCAGGTTCATGAGAAACACTTGCATGTGGGCTCACAGGAACTTTTCAACGCACAGGACGAGAGTTTCTCAAGAGGAGACTTTCCCCAGTGTGTAAAAGACAGTGTAAAGAAAGGGTCAGAGTCACCAAAGTGGGCCAGGAAACAACAGCACCACACCCTGTAGTGTCTCTCTGTCCCCAACACCAAACCAAGACACACCTCAAAGCTCTTGAAACTCACAAAAGTTGATTTTCTCAGGAAACTCCTGTTTGGTACATCTGTGTTTCAGAGAAGCCCACTTTCAGAATATGATGACGGCCCAACTATGATGTTGTTTATAACTAATAAACCGGCTACTCCATTTTTGATTGAACCAACCATGACCAAAACAATGATAAATGATCAGTGATGACATGTGTGAAATTAATTACCAAGGTGGAGCCAAATCAAATCAAATGGTATTTGTCACATGCTTCGCAAACAACAAGTATAGACTAAAAGTGAAATACTTACTTACGGGGGGCCATTCCCGACAATGCAGAATAAAATGAAATAAGATAATAATATAAAAATAGTAAAAACAGTAAAAAGAAAAATTAATAGAAAAATAATAACACAAGGAATAAATACTCAATGAGTAACGATAACTTAGCTATATACACAGGGTACCAGTATCGAGTCTATGTGCAGGTATACGAGGTAATTGAGGTAAATATGTACAGTTGAAGTCAGAAGTTTACATACACCTAAGCCAAATAAATTTAAACTAAGTTTTCAGTTTTCTCAGTTTTTTTAATCCTAGTAAAAATTCCCTGTTTCAGCTCAGTTAGGATCACCACTTTATTTTAAGAATGTGAAATGTCAGAATAATAGTAGAGAGAATAATTTATTTCAGCTTTTATTTCTTTCATCACATTCCCAGTGGGTCAGAAGTTTACATACACTCACTTAGTATTTGGTAGCATTGCCTTTAAACTGTTTAACTTGGCTCAAACGTTTCGGGTAGCCTTCCACAAGCTTCATACAATAAGTTGGGGGAATTTTGGCCCTTTCCTCCTGACAGAGCTGGTGTAACAGAGTCAGGTTTGTAAGCCTCCTTGCTCGCACACGCTTTTTCAGTTCGGCCTACACATTTTCTTTGGAATTGAGGCCAGGGCTTTGTGATGGCCACTCCAAAACCTTGACTTTGTTGTCCTTCAGCCATTTTGCCACAACTTTGGAAGTATGCTTGGCGTCATTGTCCATTTGGAAGACCCATTTGCGACCAAGCTTTAACTTCCTGTCTGATGTCTTGAGATGTTGCTTCAATATATCCACATCATTTTCCTCCCTCATGATGCCATCTATTTTGTGAAGTGCACCAGTCCCTCCTGCAGCAAAGCATCCCCACAACATGATGCTGCCACCCCCGTGCTTCACGGTTGGGATGGTGTTCTTCGGCTTGCAAGTGTCCCACTTTTTCCTCCAAACATAATGATGGTCATTATGGCCAATCAGTTCTATTTTTGTTTCATCAGACCATAGGACATTTCTCCAAACAGTTCGATCTTTGTCCCCATGTGCAGTCGCAAACTGTAGTCTGGCTTTTTTTATGGCGGTTATGAGGCAGTGGCTTCTTCCTTGCTGTGCTGCCTTTCAGGTTATGTCGATATAGGACTAGTTTTACTGTGGATATACAGTGCCTTGCGAAAGTATTCGCCCCCCTTGAACTTTGCGACCTTTTGCCACATTTCAGGCTTCAAACATAAAGATATAAAACTGTATTTTTTTGTGAAGAATCAACAACAAGTGGGACACAATCATGAAGTGGAACGACATTTATTGGATATTTCAAACTTTTTTAACAAATCAAAAACTGAAAAATTGGGCGTGCAAAATTATTCAGCCCCTTTACTTTCAGTGCAGCAAACTCTCTCCAGAAGTTCAGTGAGGATCTCTGAATTATCCAATGTTGACCAAAATGACTAATGATGATAAATACAATCCACCTGTGTGTAATCAAGTCTAATCACTCCAGGCCCTTGAGATGCTTCTTACGGAGCCACTCCTTAGTTGCCCTGGCTGTGTGTTTTGGGTCGTTGTCATGCTGGAAGACCCAGCCACAACCCATCTTCAATGCTCTTACTGAGGGAATGAGGTTGTTGGCCAAGATCTCGCGATACATGGCCCCATCCATCCTCCCCTCAATATGCTGCAGTAGTCCTGTCCCCTTTGCAGAAAAACATCCCCAAAGAATGATGTTAACACCTCCATGCTTCACGGTTGGGATAGTGTTCTTGGGGTTGTACTCATCCTTCTTCTTCCTCCAAACACGGCGAGTGGAGTTTAGACAAAAAAGCTCTATTTTTGTCTCATCAGACCACATGACCTTCTCTGCTACTAATACTTTTCTTTGAGACTGTGGTCCCAGGTCTCTTCAGGTCATTGACCAGGTCCTGCCATGTAGTTCTGGGCTGATCCCTCACCTTCCTCATCATCATTGATGCCCCACGAGGTGAGATCTTGCATGGAGCCCCAGACCGAGGGTGATTGACCGTCATCTTGAACTTCTTCCATTTTCTAATAATTGCGCCAACAGATAAATAATAAACATATCCAGGTGTTAGAATGGCCAAGTCAAAGTCCAGACCTGAATCCAATCGAGAATCTGTGGAAAGAACTGAAAACTGCTGTTCACAAATGCTCTCCATCCAACCTCACTGAGCTTGAGCTGTTTTGCAAGGAGGAATGGGAAAAAATGTCAGTCTCTCGATGTGCAAAACTGATAGAGACATACCCCAAGCGACTTACAGCTGTAATCGCAGCAAAAGGTGGCGCTACAAAGTATTAACTTAAGGGGGCTGAATAATTTTGCACGCCCAATTTTTCAGTTTTTGATTTGTTAAAAAAGTTTGAAATATCCAATAAATGTCGTTCCACTTCATGATTGTGTCCCACTTGTTGTTGATTCTTCACAAAAAAATACAGTTTTATATCTTTATGTTTGAAGCCTGAAATGTGGCAAAAGGTCGCAAAGTTCAAGGGGGCCGAATACTTTCGCAAGGCACTGTAGGTACTTTTGTACCTGTTTCCCCCAGTATCTTCACAGGGTCCTTTGCTGTTGTTCTGTGATTGAGTTGCACTTTTTGCACCAAGGTATGTTCATCTCTAGGAGACAGAACTTGTCTCCTTCCTGATCGGTATGACAGCTGCGTGGTCCCATGGTGTTTATACTTGCGTACTATTGTTTGTACAAATGAACGTGGTACCTTCAGGCATTTGGAAATTGCTCCCAAGGATGAACCAGACTTGTGGAGGTCTACAATTTTTTTCTGAGCTCTTGGCTGATTTCTTTTGATTTTCCCATGATGTCAAGCAAAGAGGCATTGAGTTTTAAGGTAAGCCTTGACATACATCCACAGGTACACCTCCAATTGACTCAAATGATGTCAATTAGCCTATTAGAAGCTTCTAAAGCCATGACATAATTTTCTGGAATTTTCCAAGCTGTTTAAAGGCACAGTCAACTTAGTATATGTAAACGTCTGATCCACTGGAATTGTGATACTATGAATTAGAAGTGAAATAATCTGTCTGTTAACAATTGTTGGAAAATACAAATATATACAAAGTAGATGTCCTGACTGACTTGCCAAAAATATAGTTTGTTAACAAGAAATTTGTGGAGTGGTTGAAAAACTAGTTTTAATGACTCCAACCTACGTGTATGTAAACTTCCGACTTCAACTGTACATATACAGTAGGTAGAGATAAAGTGACTAGGCAAAAGGATAGATAAACAGTAGCAGCAGTGTATGTGATGAGTGTGTAAGTGTGTGTGTGTTGGAGTGTCAGGGTAAGTATGTGTGAGTGTGTGGGTAGAGTCCAGTGTGTGTGCATGGAGTCAAAAAGAGTTAGTGCAAAAAGGGTCATTGCAGATAGTCCATGGCGCTATTTGGTTAACCATTTAGCAGTCTTATGGCTTGGGGGTAGAAGCTGTTCAGAGTCCTGCTGGTGCCAGACGTCGGTGCCGCTTGTTAGCAGAGAGAACAGTCAATGACTTGGGTGGCTGGAGTCTTTGACAATTTTTAGGGCCTGCCTCTGACACCGCCTGGTATGGAGGTCCTGGATGGCAGAGAGCTCAGCCCCAGTGATGTACTGGGCAGTACGGACTGGGCACCCTCGTAGCGGGCCCCGGACTGGAGACCGTCTCTGGAGGCTCCGGACTGAAGGACGTCTCTGGAGGCTCCGGACTGAAGGACGTCTCTGGAGGCTCCGGACTGAAGGACGTCTCTGGAGGCTCCGGACTGAAGGACGTCTCTGGAGGCTCCGGACTGAAGGACGTCTCTGGAGGCTCCGGACTGAAGGACGTCTCTGGAGGCTCCAGACTGGAGACCATCTCTGAAGGCTCCGGGCTGAAGGACATCTCTGGAGGCTCCGGGCTGAAGGACATCTCTGGAGGCTCCGGGCTGAAGGACATCTCTGGGGGCTCCGGGCTGAAGGACATCTCTGGAGGCTCCGGGCTGAAGGACGTCTCTGGAGGCTCCGGACTGAAGGACGTCACTGGAGGCTCCAGACTGGAGACCATCTCTGAAGGCTCTGGGCTGAAGGACATCTCTGGAGGCTCCGGGCTGAAGGACGTCTCTGGAGGCTCCGGGCTGAAGGATGTCTCTGGAGGCTCCGGGCTGAAGGACGTCTCTGGAGGCTCCGGGCTGAAGGACGTCTCTGGAGGCTCCGGGCTGAAGGACGTCTCTGGACGCTCCAGGCTGGACACCGTTTCTGGAGGCTCCGGGCTGGACACCGTTTCTGGGCTGGGGACCGTCGCTGGAGGCTTCGTGCCATGGATCACCACTGTAGGCTTCGTGCCATGGATCATCACTGGAGGCTTCTTGCCATGGATCATCACTGGAGGATTCTTGCCATGGATCATCACTGGAGGAAGGAGACGTATGGGCAGTCTGGTACGTTGAGCTGCCACAGGGCTCACCAGGCTGGGGAGACATACAGGAGGCCCTGTCCTTCTGGGGACAGGCACAGGATACACTGGACCGTGGAGGCGCACTGGAGGTCTTGAGCATAGAGCCTGCACAACCCGTCCTGGCTGGATGGTTATTTTCACCCTGCAGATCCAGGGAGCAGGCACAGGACGCACAGCCGGGGTAGGATATCCCGGGCTATAGAGACGTACTGGCGGCCAGATGCGCTGAGCCGGCATCCTCCGACCTGGCTGGATGCCCACTCTAGCCCGGCCGATTCGGGGAGCTGGAAGATAGCGCACCTGGCTGTGCACGCGCACTGGAGACACCGTGCACTCCACTGCATAACACGGTGCCTGACCAGTCACACTCCCCGTGTTCCCCCCAAAAATATGTTTTGGGAGCTGCCTCTCGGGTTTCCTTGCTAGCCGAGTCCCTTCGTAGCGCTGCCGCTCTGCTCTTCCCGTGGACGGCGATACTCCCCAGCCTGCCTCCAGGGTCCCTTACAGTCCAGGATCTCCTCCCAAGTCCATGAATCCTGGACACGCTGCTCCTCCTTACCACGCTGCTTGGTCCGTTGTTGGTGGGAAGTTCTGTCACGGCTGTTGAAGGAGGACCAAGGTGCAGCTTGGTGAGCGTACTTATTCTTTATTTAAGATGACGCCGAGCGAAACAATAAACACTACAAACTGTGAAGCTAAAGGCTATGTGCCCTAAACAAAGTCAACTTCCCACACAGGTGGGAGAAAGGGCAGCCTAAGTATGGTTCTCAATCAGAGACAACGATAGACAGCTGTCCCTGATTGAGAACCCTACCCGGCCAAAACATAGAACTACACAACATAGAACATAGAATACCCACCCCAACTCATGCCCTGACCAAACCAAAATAAAGACATAAAAATGATCTCTAAGGTCAGGGCATGACAGAAAGAGCTTTTCTGTCTTAAAGAGGCAGTGTTGTATTTTGAGACAGGCTTGAATAAGCTAAATTGACAATCGGCGGAGGGTAGCATAATTTGTTTAATTCTCTGTAATAATGGTATGGGAATAATAATGCATTTTATTTTGTGAAGTGGTTTCTTACATCAAACAACACAAAAACATTTTCAGTCACCTCCTTGTCTGAAGGACATGTGGTTAATGTCAAGCCCTGCATGTTTTTTTCAAAAGTCTCATGGAATGTAGGCCAACATTGAACACCACACATTCGCTGCTACTGGCTGAATGATAAAACAGCTATTTCCATGTTAAAATGTTATGGGATGCATTTTCCCCATTGTTTTTTATGTTTGGCCACTCTGGTAGGCCTAAATTATGATCAAATAGCCACAGTAGCCTACTTGACCACTGTCTGAAACTGTAACTTCAAGCGGGTACAGCCTCAGTGTTCACAGTAAACGCAAGCTGGAAGTTGAACAGACTTTTCACATCGTTGAAATTTGCGCTCATCAGACCCAAAAATGTCTTAGTGCTGAATTTTTAGGAAACTTAGGCGGTATGAGAATTGGAGTGGGTCCAGAATGTCTGGGATAATGGTGTTGATGTGAGCCATGATGAGCCATGATGAGCCATGATGAGCCTTTCAAAGCATTTCAGACATTTCAGACATTTTAGACAGGTTACCTTGGCATTCTTCGGTACAGGGACTATGGTGGTCTGCTTGAAACATGTAGGTATTACAGACTGGGTCAGGGAGAGGTTAAAAATTTCAGTCAAGACACTTGCCAGCTGGTTAGAGCATTCTCTCTGTACGTGTCCTGGTAATCTGTCTGGCACCGTGGCCTTGTGAATGTTAACCACATGAGGTTGGTGCCACCTTAATTGTGGAGAACGGGCTCGTGGTAATTACTGGAGCGGAATCAGTGGAATGGTATCAAATACATCAAACACATGGTTTCCTGGTGTTTGATGCCATTCCAATTGCGCCGTTCCAGCCATTATCATGAGCCGTTCTCTCCTCACCAGCCTCCACCGATGTTAACCGGTTTAAGGTCTTACATCACCTACGGAGAGTGAGATCACACAGTCGTCCGGAACAGCCAATACTGAAAAAAGTTATTTTTAACAGAAACATCTTGCCAACCTAAGACGTGATGTATAATTATGTATGTTGGTCCATTTCTGCTTGTCTCGGACTTTGATGTGTGGACTTACTCCCTTGACCTCCCTGTAGGTGTCATAATCACCTACACATCATTGCTTTACTCAATATGAATAACATGAATCCTGGTTAGGTTCCTGCCTAGTCATTGTGCTCTGTGATAATACAAGCACGTATATATAAAGAGTACACTCATTTCACTTTACATGATTATGACCCACATTTCCTCCTTTCAACTCAGAAGTGTTTCATGTCAGGGGGAACTCACTCGACCACATCCCTGTCAGCACAACTCAGGTGAGGGTAGACCACTCTTGCCACAACCCCTCTACCATATGAGAATGTCCTTACCCAACAGCCAGATCAAACAGATACACAGTCTGCATTGTAAGATGGTAGACCACAGGGCATCGAGGAAACAGGAAGCACTGCAGGGGTAACTTCCCTCACCACCGGTTCACACACACAGCACTGTGGGGAATATGGACTGTCACTTCTAGTGAATCTAATATGCTGTAACTATTTGTGTATTTCTTACATAATTGTCAGGGGGTATACTTTACGTAAGGCATGTATGGTAATAATACAGGAAATAAGAAAATAATTGCACATTCATTCATGGGAGCACTGACATTGGATGCAGGATGTTGATGCAGACCTCTTGTTTCAAGAGAATCTCTTTTATTTCATCTCTGTACCACACAGGAAACGCTGTGTGGCTTAGTTTAGGGAAGTCCCCTTTCTTGATAACATAAGTCCACATAAACAAGTTTGGTTCATAACAGGTTTGAACCAGTCTCAAGTTAAACCAACCCAAAGAAAATAGCATATGGATCTACACCATTCGTCAAGAAAACGCACATTCTCCAAAACCTTCCAACCTCAAAATATGCCCCATTCCATGGAGTCATTTACACCAAATAATTCCCAAACTGAAGACTACTGTATAACTTTGGCACTTGATGTCATGCCACAAGTCATGAGTCTGGAGGTATCAATAATGCCATACTTGGTTTCTTACATTGAAAGTATTAGTTGTTTATTGAT
This sequence comes from Oncorhynchus mykiss, assembly GCF_057628025.1. Taxonomy (NCBI): domain Eukaryota; kingdom Metazoa; phylum Chordata; class Actinopteri; order Salmoniformes; family Salmonidae; genus Oncorhynchus; species Oncorhynchus mykiss. Next base: position 37,764,908 of record NC_143026.1, on the reverse strand, counting down.
GTATTTCGAAGTTCATAGTTTTGTTGCATTTATGTGTCAGATATTTTAACATTCTTAATCTCACTTGCCCAGCCCACCAACTAGGAAGAGCGTGATTTCCATCACTTAAATGATATCAATGTGTGAGGAACCGGACTAGGGAGTGGGTTTGGAGGCAACTGTCAAAATATCAGTGTTGCATTAAAGATCTCAACTTAAAACAATCTTTCAAAACTGTTAAACCTGGACATGTTGAAATAGTTGTAACATCCATAGACAGGCATTCAATCCGGTATTCTGTCTGTGTCAAAGGCTGATGGTGATATTAGAAATCAAGCACCAAACAATTTCCTTCCCAGTCACTGTAATGGACACATTTTGCAACCGTATGTGCAATAACAACAATGAACATTGCAAAACATTGTACATCTGGTTACTAAACAGCTACGACTTGAATGCAACCCAGAACAAAGCAACCACCCGCCTGGTTAACTATTACCAGACAGCTTTTTTTTTTTTTTATCGATGCATTTACAGTAATTCTGTGATACCATTTAACTGTGTTTTTTTTTATACAATCTGATAAAAGTCTTCAGTGATTTGAGTTTTCAGTATGTTTGACCTACCGCATTACCAAGGAAAAAAACATATTTCTAAGTATAATGTGAAGTTCCGTCATTAGTAATCGACCAATGCTTCTGTATCTCCTATTTATGTCCTCAAATACAAATATTTATATCAAAAGTTATACAGCACAATTCTCACCATTATCCTTGACAAGACCTTTGATTGGTGAACGTTAAATGATTCCCAAATTTGGATGGAACAATCAATGGTATTGGCCGTGCTAAACAAACATGAAAGAACAACAACGACAAATCAAAACCGCTTCATAGGCACAACTTAAATAAAGGCATTTGTGACATTTTCATATCAAATATGGCGCTTGTCAATGGGGATTAAAACAAAAAATGCAATGACCACTTTTATTTACAAACGGCTAAAATCTCTGGACAGAGTCATGCATCACTTCACAACCTGAATGTGTCTTTAAAGTGCATGCAATAATAACCAGTTTGACGGAGTTGAATCATTCTGATAAAATACACAGCTTGATCAAACTGATGCCAATAAATCCTAAATACTGAACAACAACAAATAAAGTACCGGAGTTGTTTAAAAAGTGAAGGACCATATGCTTTAGCACAATATGGAATGAAGTAAAATCTCTCTTTAAAACTAATTTACATATAAGATCTGACACTGTCCCAATACCTTCTTTAAGCTTACAGTATTCACATACAGTATCGTTCACATTCTGTGAGAAAAAAAAGAAAGAAGAAGCAGCTAAACACCATGGTGTAGTCCGCAGCTCACATTCCACAATCGCAATGCCCCTCCATGTGACATACGCATTAAGCATCATATGAACATGATGGGTTAATACTTAAACATATCAAAGTGCTAATTTTTACTAAAATTTCCTGAATTTCCTGAATTCATACCAAAAGGAGGATGATGGCATGGAGGAAAGAGTCAGTTCTTATTTTTTTATATAAGTATTCTATTCTTGTAATCTCCAACGCAAGACTTTTGAGTTACACACACTTGGTTTAACTTGTGTTGTGAATTAATCTTGTTTAATTTTCCCCTTTTTCTAAAGTTTAACAAAAGTAGTTCCCATGGCAAATGACCGCTCTATGCTGTGATGTGGTATCTAAAAGACTCTAGAGAGGAAGAGAGAAAGAGGGTTATCCAGTGTTATCACTGTAGAGATGGCCATGGTGAAGTTGACCGTGAGAATGCAGGCACATGCCTACACCATACACCAGAAGGAAAGAGTCTAGTCCTCCACAACCACATCCAATTTCATCTGTCGTCCTCCTTGGGGAAGTCCAGCGATCCTAAGCTCCCAAACCCCAGCCTAGCGCTTTCTGCATTGAAAGCGTCCATCTCCCTCTCCTGCCGTTCAAAAAGCTGCTTGATCCTTTCAGTGCGTTCCTTCTGAAGTGAGGCCAGCTCCTCTTCAATCTGAAACCACAATAGTGATAATCAAATAAGGGACGTGGTCAGTTTAAAGAGGTGAGACTGTGTTACCACATAACCAAAACATACCTTCTGTTCCAGGTGGGCCCTGCGTAAGGAGACCTTCTGCTCCAGCATCTGCAGCTCCCTCTCGTGTTGGGCTTCTGTCTGGGCCTTGGTCTTGCTCTGGTAGGCATCCAGGAGCTCCATCTCCTGCTGAAGCTGCTGCTTCAACGCCTGGCCCTCCCTTTCCTGCTCCTCCTCCAGACGCATCTGGGGGACCACAGAGACAAGCGAAAGAGAGAGAGGGTTAAAAAAGACATGTAGCAGTAAGCATTGTGTGCCTGTTTGGAGGTTAAGGGTGAGTAGTGCCCTTACCGCTTGTGAGGCCATCATCTCGTTGATGCTCTGCTCGTACTGCTCGGCCAGCACAGCGAGCTTTCGTGTCTGCTCCTCCTTCAGTGACTTTAGGATGGCCTTGTGCTCGCTCTTAGGAGAGACCTCAAGCTGATGGTTTCTCAGGGCTTTGTACTGCTTGTTCTGCACCTTACACGTGTCCTGGAACTGTTTCTTGATCTGCATCTCCAACATCTCCAAATAGAAAGAAAGAAACAATCGTAAGAAACATACAGTAAGAAACAATCATTTTGCCGGTTATTACTACCGGCTGAGCTTCAGTCTGATCAGGGGTGCGACTTTAATTCAAGGGTCTTTGCCTTGATGTGCAGACACACAATGATTTATCATTGGCTCTTACTAAACCAAATGTACAGTGCAACAGCTGTAGTATAGATTCTATGCACCTTGAGGTTCCGGGGCTGCTGCCGCTGCTCCAGGGCGTGCTTCCTGTGCAGCTCTCTCTGCCGCCGGCCATTGTACTCCTCCTGGTTCTCCAACTCGGTCTGGTGCTGCAGGAAGATCAGCTCAACACGGAGCCTCTGCAGTGTCTGCAGCTGCCTGCGCTCCAGCTCCTGAGTGGACTCGTCCTGTCGGATCATCAGGGCCTGCTCCATCTCCTTCTGGGTCTTCTTCTTATTCAGCTCCTGGGATGGGACATATTCCACATCTCCTCATTTCATTTTGAATATACAGTACTTCAGATTTCTACAATGCAAATTAGGACATTTAACAAAAGAGGTTGGGGTGACAATTCTAGAGGCAATTCTATCAGCATCATTGGCAAGCTAAATATCAGAGAGGAACTGTACCTCTCTCATTTGCTCCTGTTCGAACTCGTGCCTCTTGACCAGTGTCCTGCGTTTCAGAGCACGGCAGCTCCTGTCATAGACCAGCCTCTGCTGGTCCAGAAGGTGGGCCTCATCCTCAGCCTGTGAGCGCTGCACCGTCTCCTTGTGCCTGGAAAGACGCTCCTGCTTCTCCTCCTTGGGCGTACTGGGCTCCTCATTCATCTCCTGCAACATCCAGATAAGAACCAGGGCGTAATGGATATTGCATGGAATCCATGGAAAAATTAAACAGTGTAATCACAGACCAAGGGGAAAAAAAATTGCAAATGATTTATGCCTTTACCTCTTTGATCTTGTCTTTACAGAGCCTGTACTCTTTTTTCTGGTTGTCTACGAAGGTGGTCAGCTCCTTCTTTTGCTGGGCAATGATCTGTTGCTGGATCCTCTTCTCCTCTGCTGTAGCTGCCTTTATCTGTACGGGAACATTCGAAATGTCCAACATTTATTTTGTTGATTTCCTCCCTTCGATGTGCTTTTTAAAAGTCTTACATTATGCTGAAAGGACAAAATGCTACGGATGCAATCTAATCAAGGGGCTGGAACATCTTCAGTTTACATTTTCATTCACAGCAACCAAGACCTACTGTCCTACCATGCAACAACATTATTCACCTCTTTGTCTGTGTGAACGGTGTGCCGTTTAGCCAGTCTCTCCAGTTCAATGTAAGTGTTGTTGGCGTGGGTCTCTACTTCCTTCTGCAACCGGAGCCTATGCTCGTCCATCTCCGCCTTCAGCCTGTTCTCCAGGGCGATCAGCTGCTTCTGGTGCTGCCGCCGCATGCGCTTATACCCAGACATCTGCTCCCGCAGCTCAGAGTCCTGCTCATGCTCCTGGATCTACCTGGTGACCTGGACACAGGGTTCAGGGGGTCAGAGGGCACAGAGAGAACAGTCAGGTGTGAAAAGCAAGAGGGCCTGAGATACCTACTGTACAATTAAAATGTACTGAACTATATCGTTAAATATGGACTTACAAAGGGAGAAACACGAGTACCCTAGTCGCACTGAGTAATAGACTGTAAAATACAGTAGAACAATATCCTTCGTGAATCTGACACATAACTTGACATATTTTATTATCTTTGCAAGAATACCTTCAGTGAAATAGAGAAGAGAGACCTCACAAAGACTATATACTGTACACCTAAGGGTAACTGCAGTATTCATTTGGTTCTATGTAGTTGCGCGTACTCTAGATCACTGTCTCTGAATATCACCCTTGATGTAGTATAACTACAGTAAATTAATTCCAGAATTTACTAAATATATTCTCATTAGCCTTTTAGTCCAATGTGTAAAGTCCAATCAATTATAACTAAAGATGGCCTCTATGGCCACCTGTCACAAATTCTTTCATAACTTTCACACATACAAACATGCACACATACACACACACACAAACACACAAACACGCGCAGTTGTTAATTGGTGTACATTCTTGAGGATTATTAGGTACAGTATCTGTGGATAGTATTAGCCAGGGCAGGAAATAATGCACACTGCTCCTCTTCACTAAATTATCATGGCTGCTCAGCTCAGATTTCATGCTAGTAGCATAGCACATGCATCATCAATTATAAGAGCTACATACATGAACATAAGAAGGGTGTCTTGAATGTCAATGTGGTGTTCTTCATGCTAATACATCTGTCACGTCCATAGTGTATGTAGCCACAAATGGAGAGCTCAATAGGTATGAGCCTGTTTTGCAGGCCTACTATTCTGGGATGAAAATGCTAAAGGTACGTCCACACATAGCCTGTAAATCAATAACCAAAAACACATCACGATAAACGGATATAGAAAGAGATTTGATATCAATCCAAACAATTACACACACATGAAAGCAGAGGGGGGAACCTGAGGATGGAAAAAAACGACACTTATTAACGGGATCTGGTTGCCATGGCTACAGATGTGCTGCTGAGAGGATGGAGAGAGAGACCCTCCCAGCGGGAGAGGGAGCCTGCCTACCAAAGATGCTGATTTGATGGTGGCAAAGCGTTCACAGATCTTGCAGTCGAGGGCCCGGCTCTTGTGAGAAGAAGTAGGCCGCAGCTCTGGCCTGGCGTCCCTGTGCACAGCCTCATCCCTCACGCAAGCATGGTCCTGCAGGGGGGGAGGAAAAGGAGGAGAGAGAGGGGGTGGGCGCTTCCCAGGCCCTCCGTGCTCGCTGCTGCTGCTGCTATCGCTGCCGTGTCTCCCAGCATCCAGCACACATCCTGCTTTAAATGCATCCTTCCCCTGCGTGGTCTCTCGCTACTGCCTGCAGCTCCTCGCTAGAAATGAACAGGGCATCGCAGAGCGATCGCAGGCACCGTCAGAAAGGCAGCAGCTGAAGGCAGTCCTTGTCTCTGGCGTCTCCACTTCCTGAGGAGGAGGAACCAAATGGATCCGGTGGGAAGGGTGAATTATGCCATGCCTATCACAGACAATCAAGACAAGAAGAAGAGGAGGAAAATGTCAAAGATAGATGGTTGCACTCCTTCTCTCCTACCTCCAAATAAAATAAAATGATTAGGAGCGGTGTTCATTTTCCTATATTCCCATGAGGACATTACGAAAATATGCAAATCAATCACTGATCCATCCAAGGCATTGTTCTCCTATGACGATACTAATCAGCTAGATAATTTGTGTATATTCCAATTAATAGTTTCTGGTGTCTTCCATTAATCTCTCACACATTACAACGTTTCAAATACTGGATGGATGCTATACAATGATACCAATCCTGAACATTACATTCATTATCTGGTGTGGCCTCCTTAAATTAATCAATTTGCTCGAATCTTGTTGATTCTAGATACAGATTTGTAAAAATGTCTGAATAAACAACAAGGTCATTATAAAAGAGTCATAGAATAGTAGTATTGTAAAAACGATTCAAAATGAATACTGGTTCAGAAGACTGGCTAATAGGTAAACTACTGTAAAGATTACCTGATTACCCTTTACTATCATGTTCATGAATAAGCTTATACATGTTTTATAAATTATTACATGTGCCATAATTGCTTATGAATTGGGATTCTTATAATGTTTCTAAATTATTATGCATGTTTACAAATAATGACATTTTAGATACACAAAACAATTTATATGTATAATATGTATGAATGCTTTTTCATTAAACGATTATACAGTGTTACCAATTACTCTACATACTGCAATTTCATATTGTGTTTCTCACTGACTCCGTTTGTCTTATAAATGGCCAATTAAATTACTACCGGGAGCATGTAAAGGCCCCAAGTAACAAAACTTGTCTCAACAAACCACTGGATGGGTCAAAAGTGTAGGATAACAGTTTCGAAAAGGGGGTTTCAGTGACCCACAATCATGGCACTGATCAAAGAGAATACATTTCAAGTCAACATCCTCAGTCAACTGCAGTAGAGCTACGAACCAAGCAAACAGTCCTCTAATTCTCTATCTAAATGGGTAACCTATTACTATGTCAGAATAAGGTATGCTCCTGAAAAAGCCCATGATGGGAACTGCAGGGAGAACAGTATGCGGTCACCTAGCTATCGTAAGGTGAATGCACTAGTTAAATGTAAGTCACTCTGGAAAAGAGCATCTGCTAAATGACTGAAATGTCGAATGTCATCCTTACCTCAAACACTATTTATTTTTACTGTCATGTTCATGTTTGTGTTCCCTTACCAGATCATTAGATCTTCTTTAAGTCAGTAATTTCCTCTTCCATGCCAATAACTTGTTACCTGACATCAGGCTTGAGCTTATTCAACCACCTCTGATGAAGCTGCCACACTGCTGGTATTACTTTCTATGACCTATATTTTTAACAGAGTCCAATACTTTAATATTGTGAAACATTCTGTATATAACATTTGCATGAATAGGCTGAGCAAGCTTAGTCAAAAATGTAGTTTTTCTTCATTTTTACTATTTTCTACATTGTGGAATAGTAGTGAAGACATCAAAACTATGAAATAACACATATGGAATCATGTAGTAACCAAAAAAGTGTTAAACAAATCAAAATATATTTAATAGTTGAGATTCTTCAATGTAGCCACCATTTGCCTTGATGACAGCTTTGCACACTCTTTAGTGTTGTTTAAATGGTTCCAAACGGTCAGAAAATGTATATTGTAATCTGACAGCACCTGTTTGGCACACATAATGTGCACGCAGTGCTTGCTCCATAACTTATTTTTCTTGATCTCCAGTATTTTCCACAACTAGTCAAATGTATTCCACATATCTGACTTCCCCTTTACCTCCTAAGGAACCAGTAAACATTCCCCATTTGGTTTATTTGTCACGTCCTCTGCATCCATTTTGCTGTCACATGTGTTGTGGTGTTCAGAGTTTGTTATAACCAATTTGTTGATGTGATAATGATAGGCTATAGGTCAGGCCCTATTGGTCACGTGCATGTGATGCATACATGTTTCACCTAAAGAGAGCAAGGGTTGAGGGAATTGGGAATGTTTTTCCTAAACAGGGATAAGCAGGGATTTCGGTAAGAGAACTTTTCAGTCATAAATGGCTGTAATTATGTTGCATCTTCAGCAACACGAATCGCGCGATAAATACTGTTGATGTTCTGTGGTGGTCGCTGCAACAAAGAGAGGTGCTAGTCACACCGTCACTCGCTGTCAATTTTTTCAGCAAGTCGAACTCCCTCTAGTCATTTGTGTGTCTTAATTATTTAATCAAACAGTTGGCTTAAAGCATCAGACAAGCTCAGTGCATATAGTTTATTTGATTAAAACACATTTGAAAACACGTTTTCAAATTTCGACCAATCGATTGGTCGAAAGAACAGACGACTCTCAGTTGACCAATCATTTTTTGGGGGGGGGGGACAGCCCTAATACAAAGTATATGTTATGGCATGGGGTGCATTTTCTTGGGCATGGTGTAGGTCCACTTGTAGAATCTATGCCAAGGCGCATTGAAGCTGTTCTGGCAGGTTGTAGTGACCTTTCACCCTTTAATGACACTTTATGTTGGTGTTTCCTTTATTTGGCAGTTAACCTGTATGTGCTTGTGATAAAACTTAATCCACAGTTATTTTTTAGAAAATAACTGGATTAGCAGCTGGAGTAACAAAAGTTTATTACTAGCACAGGGGCAGGCAAAACGACAGGTCAAGGGCAGGCAGAGATCAGTAATCCAGATAGAAGGGCAGGGGTCAATAATCAAGTGTGGTGTGGCAAGGTACAGAACGGCAGAGAGGCTCAGGGTCAGGGCAGGCAGAATTGTCAAAACCGGGAAAAACTAGAAAACAGTAACGAGAACAGACAGGACTAAAGGGAAAACGCTGGTAGGTTTCTCAAAAAGAAAACGAACTGGCAACAGACAAACAGAGAACAGGTATAAATGCACTGGGGATAATGGGGAAGATTGGTGACACCTGGAGGGAGGTGGAGGCAAGCACAAAGACAGGTGAAACAGATCAGGGTGTGACATATATAATATATACTGTATATATTTCCTTAACATATGAAGTCAGAAGTTTACATACACTTAGGTTGGAGTCATTAAAACTTGTTTTTCAACCACTCCACAAATTTCTTGTTAACAAACTATAGTTTGGGCAAGTCTACAAACTATAGTTTAGGACATCTACTTTATGCATGACTGTAACGGTTTTCTTGAGTTGAAGGAGAGGCGGACCAAAATGCAGCATGGTTTCTATTCATGGTTCTTTAATAAAGACTCTACACATGAACAAACTAACAAAACAAGAACCGTGCAAACCCAAAACAGCCATATCTGGTGCAAACACAGAGACAGGAAAAATCACCCACAAAACACTCAAAGAATATGGCTGCCTAAATATGGTTCCCAATCAGAGACAACGATAAACACCTGCCTCTGATTGAGAACCACTCCAGACAGCCATAGACTATTCTAGATAACCCTACTAATTCACAATCCCAATACCTACAAAAAAAAAACAAGACAAAACACACCACATAATAAACCCATGTCACACCCTGGCCTGACCAAAATAATAAAGAAAACACAAAATACTAAGACCAGGGCGTGACAATGACACAAGTCATTTTTCCAACAGTTGTTTACAGACAGACTATTTCACTTATAATTCACTGCATCAGAATTCCAGTGGGTCAGAAGTTTACATACACTAAGTTGACTGTGCCTTTAAACAGCTTGGAAAATTCCAGAAAATGAAGCTTCTGATAGGCTATTTGACATAATTTGAGTCAATTGGAGGTGTACCTGTGTATGTATTTCAAGGCCTACCTTCAAACTCTGTGACTCTTTGCTTGACATCATGGGGAAATCAATAGAAATCAGCCAAGAACTCAGAAGAAAATTGTAGACCTCCACAAGTCTGATTCATCCATCGGAGCAATTTCCAAATTCTTGAAGGTACCATATTCATCTGTACAAACAATAGTACGCAAGTAAGTATAAACACCATGGGACCACGCAGTCGTCATACCGCTCAGGAAGGAGACGCATTCTGTCTCCTTGAGATGAACTTACTTTGGTGTGAAAAGTGCAAATCAATACCAGAACAACAGCAAATAACCTTCTGAAGATGCTGGAAGAAACAGGTACAAAATTATCCATATCCATAGTAAAACGAGTCCTATATCGACATAACCTGAAAGGCCGCTCAGCAAGGAAGAAGCCACTGCTCCAAAACCTCCATAAAAAAGCCAGACTACGGTTTGCAACTGCACATGGGGACAAAGATTCTACTTTTTGGAGAAATGTCCTCTGGTCTGATGAAACACAAATATAACTTTTTGGCCATACTGACCATCGTTATGTTTGGAGGAAAAAGAGGGATGCTTGCAAGCCAAAGAACACCATCCCAACCGTGAAGCAAGGGGTTGGCAGCATCATGTTGTGTGGGTGCTTACCTGCAGGAGGGACTGGTGCATTTCACAAAGTAGATGGCATCATGAAGATGGAAAAGTATTTGGATATATTGAAGCAACATCTCAAGACATCAGTCAAGTTAAAGCTTGGTCGCAAATGGGTCTTCCAAATGGACAATGATCCCAACGATACTTTCAAAGTTGTGGCAAAATAGCTTTAAGGACAACAAAGTCAAGGTATTGGAGTGGCCATCAAAAAGCCCTGACCTCAATCCTATAGAAGATTTGTGGGCAGAACTGAAAAGGCGTGTGTGAGCAAGGAGGCCTACAAACCTGACTCAGTTACACCAGCTCTGTCAGGAGGAATCGGCCAAAATTCACCCAACTTATTGTGGGAAGCTTGTGGAAGGCTACCCGAAACGTTTGACCCAAGTTAAACAATGTAAAGGCAATGCTACTACTAATTGAGTGTATGTAATCTTCTGACCCACTGGGAATGTGATACAATAAATCAAAGCTGAAATAAATCATTCTCTCTACTATTATCCTGACATTTCAAATTCTTAAAATAAAGTGGTGATCCTAACTGACCTAAGACAGGGATTTTTTACTAGGATTAAATGTCAGGAATTGTGGAGAACTGAGTTACATGTATTTGGCTAAGGTGTATGTAAACTTCTGACTTCACCTGTATATACTGTATATTTGTTTTACTTTGTTTTTTTGCTGCCTCTTGGGCCCCCCACGGGCCTGGCCCCAGGGCCTTCAGCCCCGGTAAGCCCCTGCATTAATCCGACCCTGACAATACTGATACAAGAAGCATAACTTCTTCATTTTTTTATATGATTGGCCCACCTAACATGTATTTGTAATAACTCTCACTTTATGAATGCATCCACATCGCCAATTCTCTTCATTTGGGGTGCATTTGTTTCGCTAATCTCATGCTATTTTACACCTTTTGCCATGAGGCTGAGAGAATTGTTGCTGTTTTAGAGTGTTGCTGTTTTAGAGGGAAATATTTAATTTTTATTTGTTTACTATTTCTTATTTAATTTGGAAATAGATTAGACCTGAGACATTTCAAATAATTGTAACTAGCATAAGTGTGTATTAGCATCAGTGTATACTTTAGTCTAATCATACAGCTATCAACATAAAATTATAGCCTAAAATCTAATCAAATCAAAGTTTATTTGTCAAATGCGCCGAATACAACAGGTGTAGGTAGACCTTACAGTGCAATGCTTACTTACAGGCTCTAACCAATAGTGCAAAAAATGTGTTAGGTTAACAATAGGTAAGTAAAGAAATAAAACAACAGCAAACAGAAAGGCTATATACAGTAGCGAGGCTTTAAAAGTAGCGAGGCTACATACTGACACCGGTTAGTCAGGCTGATTGAGGTAGTATGTACATGTAGATATGGTTAAAGTGACTATGCATATATGATGAACAGAGAGTAGCATTAACGTAAAAGAGGGGTTGGCGGGTGGTGGGTGGCGGGTGGCGGGACACAATGCAGATTGCCCGGTTAGCACTGGTTGGTCGGCCCAATTGAGGTAGAATGTACATGAATGTAAAGTTAAATTGACTATGCATATATGATAAACAGAGAGTAGCAGCAGCGTAAAAAGAGGGTTTTGGGGGGGGCACACAATGCAAATAGTCAGGGTAGCCATTTGATTACCTGTTCAGGAGTTTTATGGCTTGGGGGTAAAAACTGTTGAGAAGCCCTTTTGTTATGGTTGGGGTTATGTTTATGAGTTAGGTTAAATGGTTAAGGTTAGGGGAATGTTTAGCTAAAAGAGTTAGGGTTAGGGGAAGGGTTAGCCAAAAGGGTTAAGGTTAGGGTTAGGAGAAGGGTTAGCTAACATGCTAAGTAGTTGCAAAGTAGATCAAAAGTACTAAGTAGTTGAAATCTTTGGATTGCTAAACGTTCACTACGCTCATCCACCGTGACCAACCACCCTACTTCAGTTTTTGCCTAAGGTTACCATCTGTCTCATGTAACCATATGTTTACTATGTTACATCTAGTGTATGAGACCAGCCTGTATTTGCAGGTGACAATGTTGGATCTCTGTTGCCGTGTTCTTTGCCTTAAAAAAAAGCCATATAATAAGATGTAAATGCCTTTCAAATATAACTTTACTAAATAATTAATGGTTGTAGTAGTTCTTAGGTCTACGTAAGCTATGTAAAATATTGTAACCTGTAATATTGTCAATTTAACTAGAACTAATTCCGTAAGAAAAACAGTTTATTCTGCCTGGTCAAAGTGTGCTGTTAAATTAGTTGTCAACCCTTCCTTGCTTGCTGAGCTTTATCCTTATTATATACCCAACATCACTCATCTGCCACATTAGTCCTTTGTTTTTGGCAGCCCTCATTGTCCATGATGAAAATCCCTGTCAGGAACACTGGCCTGGGTATTTAAATTGTATAACTTCTCATTAAACAGTAATCAGCAAGCTTCTCTCATTTCAAATCCCAAACCAAGGAACACTATAACTCCCAGACCAGGAAAATAGGTCAAGGTCCATCTAATTTAAAAAATGTATGATACTGTATATCAAGCCTTGTGGCATTACATAAGTCATGTTAAAAAAATCAAGGAGTGACTGGAAATCTTACAGATTGTGGCTCGTACAGATGTATCCATTCAATTGAGGAAAGCATGCCTCACTGTCAACCATATTTGGCCTTTCCCATTTGAATATCATGCCACCACTTTTTGTCACATACTATGGATAGAAACGTATGATGGGTGGGGTAAATGACTAGCTTATTTAGTTCTATAACTAATAAGATCTTGACATTTCTACTGCAAGGGATCAGTTATATATCTGTGAGACATGAGGGTTAGAATTTAGAGCGGGTATGTCACGGTTTTCTGTATGTGAAGGAGAGTCGGACCAAAATGCGGCGTGTAGATTGCGATCCATGTTTATTTAAACTAACGTAAAACACGAATCGATACAAACACTACAAAACAATAAACGGAACGAAAACCGAAACAGCCTAATACTGGTGCACATACACACAGAACAAGGACATCAAGACACTAAGGACAATCACCCACAAACACACAGTGAAACCCAGGCTATCTAAATATGGTTCCCAATCAGAGACAATAACTAACACCTGCCTCTGATTGAGAACCATATCAGGCCAGACATAAACAAACAAGACATCCAACATAGAATGCCCACCCAGCTCACGTCCTGACCAACACTAAAACAAGGAAAACACACACGAACGATGGTCAGAACGTGACAGTACTCCCCCCCCCCCCCCCCCCCCCCCCCGTCCAAGGTGCGGACTCCGGACGCACAACCTAAACCTATAGGGGAGGGTGTGGGTGGGCATCTCTCCGCGGTGGCAGCTCTGGCGCTGGACGTGGACCCCACTCCATAATAGTCTTAGTCCACCTCCTTAGCGTCCCTAGATAGGTTACCCTCCTTAATGACAGCTCGGGACAGAGGGGCAGCTCGGGACAGAGGGGCAGCTCAGCACTGAGAGGAAGCTCAGCACTGAGAGGAAGCTCAGCACTGAGAGGAAGCCCAGGCAGGTAGTTGGATCCAGCAGATCCTGGCTGGCTGGCGGTTCTGGCAGATCCTGGCTGACTAGCGGATCTGGAAGAGTCTGGTTGACTGGCAGATCTGGAAGAGTCTGGTTGACTGGCAGATCTGGAAGAGTCTGGTTGACTGGCAGATCTGGAAGAGTCTGGTTGACTGGCAGATCTGGAAGAGTCTGGTTGACTGGCAGATCTGGAAGAGTCTGGTTGACTGGCAGATCTGGAAGAGTCTGGTTGACTGGCAGATCTGGAAGAGTCTGGTTGACTGGCAGATCTGGAAGAGTCTGGTTGACTGGCAGATCTGGAAGAGTCTGGCTGACTGGCAGATCTGGAAGAGTCTGGCTGACTGGCAGATCTGGAAGAGTCTGGCTGACTGGCAGATCTGGAAGAGTCTGGCTGACTGGCAGATCTGGAAGAGTCTGGCTGACTGGCAGATGTGGAAGAGTCTGGCTGACTGGCAGATGTGGAAGAGTCTGGCTGACTGGCAGATGTGGAAGAGTCTGGCTGACTGGCAGATGTGGAAGAGTCTGGCTGACTGGCAGATGTGGAAGAGTCTGGCTGACTGGCAGATGTGGAAGAGTCTGGCTGACTGGCAGATGTGGAAGAGTCTGGCTGACTGGCAGATGTGGAAGAGTCTGGCTGACTGGCAGATGTGGAAGAGTCTGGCTGACTGGCAGATGTGGAAGAGTCTGGCTGACTGGCAGATGTGGAAGAGTCTGGCTGACTGGCAGATGTGGAAGAGTCTGGCTGACTGGCAGTTCTGGCTGCTCCATGCTGACTGGCTGCTCTGGCTGCTCCATGCTGACTGGCTGCTCTGGCTGTGCCATGCAGACTGGCTGCTCCATGGCTGCTCCATACCGCACCGGGCTATGCACCCGCACTGGAGACACCGTGCGCACCACAGCATAACACGGTGCCTGCCCGGTCTCTCTAGCCCCCCGGTAAGCACAGGGAGTTTGCCCAGGTCTCCTACCTGGCGTAGCCATACTCCCTGTTAGCCCCCCCCCCCCCAATAAATTTTTGGGGCTGACTCTCGGGCTTCCATCCGCTTCGCCGTGCTGCCTCCTCATACCTGCGCCTCTCAGCTTTCGCCGCCTCCAGTTCTTCTTTGGGGCGACGATATTCTCCAGGCTGAGCCCAGGGTCCTTCACCGTCCAGTTCGTCCTCCCATGTCCATTCCCTCTCTTGCTGCACCTTGGGGGCGGCTACACTCCCCTGGTTTAGCCCAGGGTCCTCTCCAATTGAGGATTTCCTCCCAAGTCCAGAAATTCTTGTCACGCTGCTCCTGCTGCTGTTGTTGCCTGTTACCACGCCGCTTGGTCCTGTTGTGGTGGGTGATTCTGTCACGGTTTTCTGTATGTGAAGGAGAGTCAGACCAAAATGCGGCGAGTAGATTGCGATCCATGTTTATTTAAACTAACGTAAAACACGAATCAATACAAACACTACAAAACAATAAACGTAACGAAAACCGAAACAGCCTAATACTGGTGCACATACACACAGAACAAGGACACTAAGGACAATCACCCACAAACACACAGTGAACCCAGGCTATCTAAACATGGTTCCCAATCAGAGACAATGACTAACACCTGCCTCTGATTGAGAACCATATCAGGCCAGACATAGAAATAGACAAACAAGACATCCAACATAGAATGCCCACCCAGCTCACGTCCTGACCAACACTAAAACAAGGAAAACACACACGAACGATGGTCAGAACGTGACAGGGTAACACAAGGCAACCCATGCCTCTGATAATTACTGCTTTGCCAGTAATGCCGCACCAAATGCCAACACCATCAGCCCCACTTAAAACATCTCTCACACCACAACTCCAAAAGGATGCATGGACATTTAAACATTTGATATTAGTTTTATTGACTGGGATCACAGTAAGTAAAGTAATTGAAAGTTGGGTTACCCTGGCTTTAGGCCATTAAAAGAGGCCTGCATTTTTCTACTTACAGTAACTTGACACTGGGGAAATCATCTGGAAAATCAGCTGTCGAACATGTCCAAAAGGATATGTATTTTTCGTTAATAAAACATGTGCTTGCATATATATGTTTATAACAAATGTAGTAAGCCTAGTCTTGTCGAGCAGAGAGAATGTACGTATTTATTTTTCATTCATAATATAGGCCTAATGCAAGTGTTTTAAGATCTCTTTTAAAAATGTCATCAGTTTTGCTTTGGGATAGTTAAAGGCCAATGCCAGAATACCTGAGGGACCTACTGGGCACATAACTTTAAAAGCATGTCTGGCATCTATTGGGGTGCACAATCATGGATTGATTTACAACCAATAGAATCATCTGAAAATGAATTCTAAAACTCACAGGCAGAGATCTTAAAACTGGTGTAATGTGTGCTCTCCGTCTAGTCTTGGTCAGTACCCGTGCTGCACCATTCTGTATGTTTTGTAGTTGACCAATGGCTTTCTTAGGTAGACCAGACAGGAGAGCATTACAGTAGTCAAGCTTGCTTGTAATAAAAGCATGGATGAGTCTCTCTGTATCAGCCTGAGAGAGAAACGGCCACACCGTGGCAATGTTCCAAAGATCTTATGGATTCTTACACTGACAGAAATAGTCAGTCATATTTGGAAAGGATAACTAATGCGAACATGATATTCAGCTGACACAGACTGCACTCCTGGTGCTTCCAGTGGTTTATGGGTGTTAATCCCTATTTGTTGATTTCACTGCACATTCTATCAGTAGCAGAACACCTATGGAGCTGAAGGCACTATGAAGAGTTTCCTTTGATACAAACATAAGATTGTCTGGGTCAAGCCTCACTCCTCTTCTGCTCTTCTGGACACAAGTCTTGTAGCCATACATCATTTTCTTTCTTCCAGTACCTGAGGTAAATCGTCACATTTACATTAGGCCTAATGTATAGAACCACAATTAACATGTGACTTAACAGTGGGCCAGTGTCTATGATAACTGACATCAAAAGGCAGAAAAAGTATCTGTGTCACCTTGCTTTGGGTGAAGTCGTCACATTGCCTCAGTGTAAGTACTAAACCATTCATCTGCACTTCAGGTTCTTCTGAATTGCAGTGATATCAGACAACAGAACATTACCTGACAGGCCAATGACAGGTTGTGGCACCTAGTACAAGTACAGGACAGATTACATTGAAATATTTTGGCTTGCAGACCACTGTAAAACTGTCATGTCAAAATTCTGAGAGTAGATGACTTGCATTGTCTTTAACATGAATATATTAATACAATAGAAAAAAATAAAATGGTGTCATAATCAACACATTTAACGGCCTCAGCCGAAATCGGAGGTTTTACAGTACCATTAGATGTTTTCAGGCTGGAGGTATCCATCGATGTTGCTCACTGTCTCTACTGACCAAATGCTTTGTATGTGATTTGTCACAGTGTACCAGCTGAGAGAGTTTCAACTCCTGTTCGTGGACGACTGGACATTGTAGCCTCTGACATGGGTCAACACGCCCACACCAATGAATATAAGATTTTGGAGCACACATCAAGTATATCTCTAATGTATTTAAACAGGGTTCTTAGCATAAACCTGTCAAACTTCAAGACTTAAGGCAAATGCAGGGGAACAGTGCCACCATCAGGATCATTTGCCAAGTCCTTTAGGGTCAATTTGGGTCAAGTAGGCAAGAGTTTGAGGGAAATGAGAGAAGAGAATGGGGGGGGGGACCCACACCCTAGCATACTTACCTTTCTTGCACTAACACTTGTCTGCTTTATTGAGGAAGTTTGCTTACTTTGACTGATGTGGTTGTTGTACCTAGTGCATTCAGTTAGTGAATGCTATAACAGTAAGTTACTCTGGATAAGAGTGTCTGATAAATAACTCAAATGGAAATTACTTCACTTTATACTGTATTTACACAGTAGTTATTTTGGTTTGGACTCATTTAAAACGTTCTACTACTTCCAGGTCTAATTTAGAGTAAGTAATGTGTGTACACAGGCAGCAGTTCTAATACAAAGACAGACACCGCATACATAAGAGGCCCCCAGCCCTCCTCAATATGTGTCATTTTGCCATGGATTGTTTATTGCTTTGATTCAAAGGAGATTCAATTCATAGAAATAGATCACGTTGAAATGTATGCCTTGCAAAACTGTTTTATTAACAGTTATGAACATCTTTATTAAGAACTGCTTTATTAAGCATGGTCATGTTGACTCCCAGATGATCTATCATTTGACAAATGAGAAAGTACATTTCAACAGTCTTGATTTTTCACTTTATCTTGGTTTTGCTAGTCTTTGCGGGAAATGATTTAACATAATACATAGAAAAACATGCCACACGTGTAGTTAGAGTGAGAGTAAATAAAGTGATGGAGTTTCAATAGCAATAGAAGCCGCTATGTTTGTCATCATAAATGACCAAGGCTTAATTCAAAAGAATGTTGTCAAAAGTTGTCAACGCCGACATCAGCTTTAAAGCTCTACCCTGAGCTTTACATCTAGTTGTAATGGATCACTGGATTCACTCTTTCCCCTCACACTCGTGCTTGATCTGAATGGGGATGACCATGTCACTGGGGAGGATGGTGGTGGTTAAGCCTGGGAGGGGTGCTTCTACCAAGAGAATCCCTTCACCAGACAGAGATGAGCTGACGTGCTGCAAGTCCACACCAGGGGGCAGCCTTCAACAAACCCACAACAACAATCCGCTTACAACACAGACAGACAAGGACTTGTTTACTGTGATTCAATAGACTGCTTGTCATCTGTTTTTACAAATGTAATTAAACCGAGGGAAACCATTTAGAATGACTTCCTATAGCAATCAACAGCAAAGATGTTCAATTCTTTTGAATTCTTACTTTCATTACCGGTATGTCTTTGTCACAGCATTGTGAGGGACTTTATTTTCTATTAGAACTTACTTGTATTTTCTTGTAAAGCACCTTGAGACTGATCCATGTTCGTCCTCCCTTTCTTCGTGTTGACCTGAAAATATAAGTTGAGACAATAATTGAAGGAGCATGTGGACGTGAGACCTCTATAACAATTTTCATCAGTTAATTGTCCAACATTTTTAGTAACAATGAATGTTCAAACTGCCACCATATTCTGGTTTCTCAGATCAGAGAAATAATGTTAGTACCTGTAATCTCCAGGAAGCCCCCCTTGGTTTTGATTGATATCTCCTCTGGTGAAAAGTGATTGACATCCAGTGTGATCCTCCAGCTGTCCTGTCCTGTCCTGATCTCTGACACTCCTCCAGACAGTTGTCTCTGAAGTCTGGCTGCGGTCTGGGGTGCCACTGCAGCAGGGAGAGCAGTGCTGGGGGTGAAGAGGGGATGGCGTGTGTACCCTGGCCAGGAGGATGATGCCAGTCTCCTCCTAGCCCAGTCTATCCAGCTCACATCGCCTGGATCCAGGAAAGGAGGGAGGCCAAAGTCCTGCTCCATGATCATGCGGCTAGGCTGTGTCCACTCACGGAAAGGATCCCAGTTTACATCTCGGCGGAAAAGAGGACGCGGTAATACCTTGTTGTGGTCAGCCATGACTTCGGAATTGCCTGAGAGTGGTACTAGGAGGAAAAAACTGTTTCCTCTCTTGGTTTTCCCCTGGCTAGCTAATGTAATTTAATCTTTGACTAATTGCAATGACTAAGTCAGGTTTAATGACTTACTCAACACACAAAAGGGCAGCAATATTTTCCCCCAAACAGTTCAGGAAGGCTGGCTCATAGTGGGAAGGACTGCCCTGGACAATCAGACTTTGTTCAGCTGTGGAGCATCACTCACACCCTTTATATACCCAGTTGATCCATTCTAGAACGTATCAAAGAGTAAGTCTTATCCATGGCATGACGATGAGTTGATTGGCATGGTTGGGGCAGTGGTGTTGCTCCTCTGTTGCCCTGGGACCTGGAGAGAATAAATCTTAAGTATGTGTATTTATAGCTACAAGGCGTAAATGGCAAGTAGTTGGTGGATGACTCAGGTTGCAGCAACGATGGGGTTTCTTCAGCACTTGGCCTCTGCAGTCTTGTCACATACTGGTGCTCTTTGTCTTCTCCATAGTAATCACACCGTTCAGCTATGTACAGGGACAGCATGTCCATTCAGCGCAGAAGCTGCTAAGCAACTCGTCAGCTACTGTAGGAACGAGGGGCGAAACTGTTAGTTCCAGCCCCAAACTCCTAAACATGACTTCTCTGGTTAACCCACTGTCGGAACCATGGTTTACTGACACCTAATAGGTTATTTTGCAGTGACTTCAACTTCTACATCTATGGGCATGTAACATTCACTTACATGTTGACACTGTTGCTCCTGCATCTGAGGGGAGTGATGGAGTTCTAATGGAAAGACTGACGCAATAGAGAGGTAGTGAGGAATTTTGATATGAAGAGCCTGTAGGCCTTTCCTCTGGTTTGCCCTGCTTTACCCCTGGGTGCGACTCTCTGTCCCCTCACTCACTGTCAGAGGGGAATGGACCTAATAAGCCTGCACCAGTGTGTTTTAGGAGGGTCATGAAAGGGATTATCTACATAATGTCAACAACTCAGGCTCCCTCCATTCAACAACTCCCTTGGGTGAAGTCCCACTTAGTGTTCTCTCTCTCTCCCATACATAATTGATAACTCTCCTTGGTTAGCTTTAGAGTCCACAAACCAAGTTTTCAAGGCCACAATATGTCTATCAGGCAAGGATGGAAACTAGAATTGGTGTACCCTCTATTGCAACAACTGGGCCAGTTGCTGTTTGTAAGGGGTGCGTAACTGGTGGCAGGGAAGTCAAACGCAGGAGAGCAGAACTTGGTGAATAGCCGGAGCAGTTTAATATATAAAACTAACGGCATATAAAACAACAAACACATGGGGTACAAAACCCGTAGTGCACCAGTAACACATAGCACACGTACTTACAATAAACATTTCCTGACATGGAGGAAACAGAGGGAAAATATACAACATGTAATTATGGAATTGAAACCAGGTGAGTGTGAAAACAAGACGAGACAAATGGAACATGAAAAATGGATCGGCGATGGCTAGAAGACAGTTGACGTCGACCGCCGAACACCACCCGAACAAGGAGAGGAACCGACTTCGGTAGAAGTCGTGACACTGTTGGATAATTATTTTGTTGCTGCAGTTTCGTAGTGTTTATATATTTGTGTATTGTCTTTCAGATATTAGTAATACAACATAACAACAATTGTATTCTACACGTGGGGGATTAGAGGGGGTGGTGGTGTGACATAAATTCTCAAATAAAGGTGCTTTCAAACTGCAATATGCTATACACACGTTGGCCCTGTCCAAAATCTGTTTTGCCTACTACTTACTAAAACTACACACTGTGTACTAATCTTACTACATGCTATTTTGAATGTACTGTTCCGTAAAAACGAATGCAGTAAGCAACAGATCAACATACTAGACTCACCCATCCTAAAAATGAATAATCTAATGCGCAATTGCATTGATTCCCGCAATTCGTTCATTATCAGCGGTTGTGAAAAACACGTGAGCCTGGAATTCTTCAAAAGTGTGCAGTAAATTCTACTAAATGAAAAGGCGAAATTAGTATGACGTCCTGGCATTTAAAGCATACATGATTTTCGAAATTTCACATACTGTATAACGTTCTATTTTCGCAAACCTAAAATGCCTACTATTTAGAATGCAGGTATGAGTATTTGGACATTGATTGTACATTGGTTTTCAAAAACGAAATAATAGGAAATACAATAAATGAAACACAAATAAATTATGTATGTGTGGTCAAATACAAAGACATCCACACATATTCATCTCATACGTCAATATTGATCGCACTGGTCTCTCAAGAGGCCCCTCGGCTCTTCCCCCGGAGACACACTCCCACGGGCGCGCCCCCACCACCGCTCCCAACCCAGATGGTGAAGACGTCAATAAATATATTTTTGTTGTCAGTTGCACTAGGTGAAGGCTGGAAAGAGAGCCGCATAATGATACTTATTTTCCACCATAGAAGAAATTCAAAGAAATTCATTAAAAATCCTACAATGTGATTTTCTGGATTTTTTTTCCTCATTTTGTCCATCATAGTTGAAGTGTACCTATGATGAAAATTACAGGCCTCTCTCATCTTTTTAAGTGGTAGAACTTGCACAATTGGTGGGTGACTAAATACTTTTTTGCCCCACTGTACATCCACAGGTACACCTCCAATTGACTCAAATTACGTCAATTAGCCTATCAGAATCTTCTAAAGCTATGATGACATTTTGTGGAATTTTCCAAGCTGTTTAAAGGCACAGTCAACTTAGTGTATGTAAACTTCTGACCCACTGGAATTGTGAGACAGTGAATTATAAGTGAAATAATCTGTCTGCAAACAATTGTTTGAAAAATCACTTGTGTCATGCACAAAGTAGATATCCTAACCGACTTGCCAAAACTATAGTTTGTGAACCGGTAATTTGTGGAGTGGTTGAAAAACAAGTTTTAATGACTCCAACCTAAGTGTACGTATACTACCGACTTCCACTGTAGTATAAAATGTGTATTTTTCAGAGGAAGTGTGTAAAGGAAAAGGAACTGCATGAAGATCACTTTACCATACCTTTTTTTTCCCTGCTGTTGACTGAGTGTTACTATCATTAAGTTTAATAATATTGCTCCAATAACTGAACACATCACAATTTCCACGAGATTATCTGAAAAACAAAGGGCATGTACTGTAATGTCAGTGTGGTTTAAGAGGGGAAGATAAATCATTTTGTTCAAGGGAGTTGTGAATGCTTTGAAATCCTTCCCTTTTTGATTGAAGGACCCATTTGGCACACACTGGCTGAATCGTTGAATTGATGTCTGTGCCCAGTGGGATGAAACCATGGTGTAGTAACGCATTTGAAAGATTTGGGAAAATTAAGAGAAGACAGGACAGCCAGTACATAGTAAAGCAACTAATTTCAAACATAAGCAGGATAAAGTTGAAGTGACCCCACTGGCAATATGCCCATGATATCAATCCTCAGAGTTCATTTTGCAGTAACAACTGTCTGTCTCAAGGCTTAAATATCCTTCTTTAACCTGTCTCCTCTCCTTCATCTACACTGATGAAAGTGGATTTATTAACAATAAGGGATCATAGCTTTCACCTGAATTCACCTGTAAAGTCTATGTCATGAAAAGAGCGGTGTATACTCTGTATATACAGTACCAGTCAAAAGTTTGGACACACCTACTAATTCCATGATTTTTTAAAAATGTGTACTATTTTCTACATTGTAGAATAATATTGAAGGCATCAAAACTACGAAATAACACATATGGAATCATGTAGTAACCAAAAAAGAGTTAAACAAATCAAAATATATTTTTTATGATGACAGCTTTGCACACTCTTGGCATTCTCTCAACCAGATTCATGAGGTAGTCACCTGGAATGCATTTCAATTAACAGGTGTGCCTTGTTAAAAGTTCATTTGTGGAATTTCTTTCCTTCTTAATGCGTTTGAGCCAATCAGTTGTGTTGTGACAAGGTAGGGTATACAGAAGATAGCCCTATTTGGTAAAAGACCAAGCCATATTATGGCAAGAATAGCTCAAATAAGCAAAGAGAAACAACAGTCCATCCTTACTTTAAGAGATGAAGGTCAGTCAATACAGAGCATTTCAAGAACTTTGAAAGTTTCTTCAAGTGCAGTCGCAACAACCATCAAGCGTTATAATGAATCACCACAGGAAAAGAAGACCCAGGTACCTCTGCTGCAGAGGATAAGTTCATTTGAGTTACCAGCCTCAGAAATTGCAACCCAAATGCTTCACGGAGTTCAAGTAACAGCCACATCTCAACATCACAACTGTTCAGAGGAGACTTCATGGTCGAATTGCTTCAAAGAAGCCACTACTAAAGGACACCAATAAGAAGAAGAGACTTGCTTGGGCCAAGAAACATGAGCAATGGACATGAAAACCGGTGGAAATCTGTCCTTTGGTCTGATGAGTCCAAATTTGAGATTTTTAGATCCAACTGCCGTGTCTTTATGAGACGCAGAGTAGTTGAACGGATTATCTCCGCATGTGTGGTACCCACCATGAAGCATGGAGGAGGAGTTGTGATGGTGTGGGGGTACTTTGCTGGTGACACTGTCTGTGATTTATTTTGAATTCAAAGCACACTTAACCAGCATGGCTACCACAGCATTTAAGGAAAAGCAGCCAACAAGTGCTCAGCATATGTGGGAACTCCTTCAAGACTGTTGGAAAAGCATTCCAGGTGAAACTGGTTGAGAGAATGCCAAGAGTGTACAAAGCTGTCATCAAGGTAAAGGGTGGCTACTTTGAAGAATCTCAAAAATAAAATATATTTTGATTTGTTTAACACTTTTTTGGTTACTACATGATTACATATGTGTTACTTCATAGTTTGATGTCTTCACTAGTATTCTACAATGTAGAAAATTGTAAAAATAAAGGAAAAACCCTGAAATGAGTAATGTGTCCTAACTTTTGACAGGTAGTATAACTATAAGGGCAAATGTAATGTTTCATCACATATTTTTTTTTGGTGCTCAACAGTCCAATGTCCCATAACTTTTCGTTCACTAACATTACAGGCATCTCTGTTGAGTAATGGTAGCAAAAGTCATTGCGTTAACACATTTCTTTAAGCTTGTCCTCTGCTGACTAATTCACTCATCAGTGCTTGTTTATTTATTTGGACCCTATTTTTACCATTGAGGAATAAGACTGTAGTGTGAAAGCTTTGCCTGCAGATGGCTCTAACTGCCATACAGTGCCTTGCGAAAGTATTCGGCCCCCTTGAACTTTGTGACCTTTTGCCACATTTCAGGCTTCAAACATAAAGATATAAAACTGTGTTTTTTTGTGAAGAATCAACAACAAGTGGGACACAATCATGAAGTGGAACGACATTTATTGGATATTTCAAACTTTTTTAACAAATCAAAAACTGAAAAATTGGGCGTGCAAAATTATTCAGCCCCTTTACTTTCAGTGCAGCAAACTCTCTCCAGAAGTTCAGTGAGGATCTCTGAATGATCCAATGTTGACCTAAATGACTAATGATGATAAATACAATCCACCTGTGTGTAATCAAGTCTCCGTATAAATGCACCTGCACTGTGATAGTCTCAGAGGTCCGTTAAAAGCACAGAGAGCATCATGAAGAACAAGGAACACACCAGGTAGGTCCGAGATACTGTTGTGAAGAAGTTTAAAGACGGATTTGGATACAAAAAGATTTCCCAAGCTTTAAACATCCCAAGGAGCACTGTGCAAGCGATAATATTGAAATGGAAGGAGTATCAGACCACTGCAAATCTACCAAGACCTGGCCGTCCCTCTAAACTTTCAGCTCATACAAGGAGAAGACTGATCAGAGATGCAGCCAAGAGGCCCATGATCACTCTGGATGAACTGCAGAGATCTACAGCTGAGGTGGGAGACTCTGTCCATAGGACAACAATCAGTCGTATATTGCACAAATCTGGCCTTTATGGAAGAGTGGCAAGAAGAAAGCCATTTCTTAAAGATATCCATAAAAAGTGTCATTTAAAGTTTGCCACAAGCCACCTGGGAGACACACCAAACATGTGGAAGAAGGTGCTCTGGTCAGATGAAACCAAAATTGAACTTTTTGGCAACAATGCAAAACGTTATGTTTGGCGTAAAAGCAACACAGCTCATCACCCTGAACACACCATACCCACTGTCAAACATGGTGGTGGCAGCATCGTGGTTTTGGCCTGCTTTTCTTCAGCAGGGACAGGGAAGATGGTTAAAATTGATGGGAAGATGGATGGAGCCAAATACAGGACCATTCTGGAAGAAAACCTGATGGAGTCTGCAAAAGACCTGAGACTGGGACGGAGATTTGTCTTCCAACAAGACAATGATCCAAAACATAAAGCAAAATCTACAATGGAATGGTTCAAAAATAAACATATCCAGGTGTTAGAATGGCCAAGTCAAAGTCCAGACCTGAATCCAATCGAGAATCTGTGGAAAGAACTGAAAACTGCTGTTCACAAATGCTCTCCATCCAACCTCACTGAGCTCGAGCTGTTTTGCAAGGAGGAATGGGAAAAAATGTCAGTCTCTCGATATGCAAAACTGATAGAGACATACCCCAAGCGACTTACAGCTGTAATCGCAGCAAAAGGTGGCGCTACAAAGTATTAACTTAAGGGGGCTGAATAACTTTGCACGCCCAATTTTTCAGTTTTTGATTTGTTAAAAAAGTTTGAAATATCCAATAAATGTCGTTCCACTTCATGATTGTGTCCCACTTGTTGTTGATTCTTCACAAAAAAAAACAGTTTTATATCTTTATGTTTGAAGCCTGAAATGTGACAAAAGGTCGCAAAGTTCAAGGGGGCCGAATACTTTCGCAAGGCACTGTACATATGAAATACCTCACAAAACACTAGACCCTTCATCAACACCCTGAACTGTGAGTGAGCTGATAAGTAATATCATTACATTACGAGCCGTGTGTGATGCATTAACTACACACAACAGTGAGAATATAATACATTATTCTGTTGGCCTGTGCTACAACCCGTAAAATGTAACTCACGTTATTCAAATATTCTCATTTTAAATCCCTATGTTGTTGAGTCCTAACTGCTGTGCTATTAAGCCATCTGTCTCCTTTGTGATTGAAGGTTCCTCAATGAACCCCACCTCCTCTGGGGTTCTTGGAAGATCCTTTTGGGGGCCATTTTTAGTGCCATGAACCCTAAGGTTCTTCAAAGAACCCCATAGAAGGTGGGGTTCATCGAGGAACCTCCTTAGTTGGTGGGGGTTCTTGCAGGAACATAACTGCCCAACTGAAATATTTGATTTTGAAAGGGCAGCAGGTGCAGGCACTTAACTGACAAATGTAAAGATCTCCTTCATTTAAGGTAAGGTTGGTCCCTTGTGATGATCGAATTGATATAATTTTTTCATATGATTACACATCTTTCTAAAATGGACACAATTCAATGGATATCAATCAACAAAGAGGTAAGAATATATAGGCTATAAGAATATGTTGAAGGCTAGCTGTATTGGGTGCAGATGACTGAACTGCTCACTTTTGTGTCTGTGTCTGCAGGTATACAGACGAGGAGGCATACAAAGGTATGTCAATTGGTATTGGTATGTTATACAGATCACATTTACCATCCTCCTCTCTTACCTCTTCAATGAATATCCCATAG
Source organism: Oncorhynchus mykiss (assembly GCF_057628025.1). Lineage (NCBI taxonomy): Eukaryota > Metazoa > Chordata > Actinopteri > Salmoniformes > Salmonidae > Oncorhynchus > Oncorhynchus mykiss. Next base: position 37,738,043 of record NC_143026.1, on the reverse strand, counting down.
GCCTCTACATTATGGACAAGGTATGTGTATGAAAACCATTATCAAAACAGTTTTTTTCATTCACATTCACCTCAAATACCAAGGTATGAATTCTGTCATTTGCATTTGTTTAATTACTATTTTTGGGATTCACAGATTTCACCCTCCCTACAGCTCTGATGAATATAGCAGGAAACCTGTTAGATCACCATGCACTGCAAAATCATTCTAGCTATGGATACGGAGAACATTAACATTAACATCAACACAACCCACTATACTTGCGTCTCTGTTTTGAGTTGACATCATATTTGGACTTTTCTTTTCTGCTTTGACACTAAAATCATGATAAGCACTGAGAACTAAAATATTGTGTTACTGTTATGCCTATTATTATTCATAATAATAATAATGGTAGGACATGAGGGGTAGTTCAAAAACGTACCCCAAAAGGTTATTCAAAAGGTTCTTTGAGGATGCATTAAAAGGGGTTCTTTGAAGAACCATTTTAAAGGGTTCTTCAAAGAACTTATAGGGGTTCCCCCACACTTTCAATTTGAACAACCCCTAAAGGATACTCCAGGAACCTTTTCTTTTTAGAGTGTAGGTTACACACAAAATTGAATTATGCAGTGGTCTGTCTGATACGCGATCATGCCTCACATAAAACAAATCCTCCAACTCAAATATTTTGTAAACAGAAATAAGGAAAGCCTCATAATATGCACCATCAAACTATAGGGATGCCATTATATAAATACTAAGCTGTAGATCACAAATCCATTATTTTAGATACAACAGAAAATGCGCTTGTGAAACTTCACTGCCAGACTACATATTTCTGGCTTGCGCGGCAATGAAGCTGCATTTAAAATGTTGCGGATCCATTTGGGTCCAATACAGACCCGACCCAACTTGGATCCGGGTCTCTCTCATTTTGGACATGTTCCGGGAGGATCTGGTCCACCTAGGATCCAATTTGGGTCAGGTATTATTTTCAAAAATGACCAGGTCGGGTCAGTTGTGCATTTCGCAGGTACAGTTCGGTTCGGGTCTTATTTCCGGGACCCGAGAAGACCTCTAGTCCATAGCTGTATCTTTAAAAAAAATCTGAGTTAGCAAAGATGATCTATTCTGACCAGGGAAGGCCTCATTCTTTTATAGACAGAAGCCTGTGACATGACTGACCAATCAGGACTCATCTCTTGGCACATCCAGTCCCTTCATTATCTCAGCCAATCGTGGCAAACCAGAAAGGATCCTGTCTTTCTCCTTATATAGCGCAGTGCTCTCTCCTTGGCTAAACTAGGCTCATAATTAAATATTTTTATTCATATTTAGGCCTACAGATAACACACCCACTTGTTGTTTAAAACAAAAATTCAAACAGCCCTACTAAGTAGGAACTAGCATCAATTGCCCACCTTCCTGAATCCAGTCACATTTATTCTCTCAGCCCCTAGATTTATGTACAATATCCATTCTGATCATAACAATGCCAACTGGGAGTCAGTTAGTTGCCTTGGTAACCTCCGGAGGCAGAGAGCCCCCTTGAGACAGACCTGGTGCGAAGAATTGTTCTCAGACTCAAAAACCTGACTCTGAATTAAGACACAATGATGATATATGTAATTACCATTGAATAGCTAATGAACACCCACTTAGAAAATCTGAGAGACTTGAAGATATTTTTGCGTGATAATTATTGCTTGTATTAATCACTTTGAAAGTCTGATTTGAAAGATGCATGGCTGAAGATGCACAACAGCCAACTCCGTAAGTACGACCCTCCACTGCTCTAGTAAAGAGGGATTCAAAGTACAAAACACTTATGCCAAACTGCTCTGCACACTTACACAAATGAAAGAAGATGCAGTTACACCCCACTGGCAAATCACATTGAGTCATTGTGAGCTTTCCAAATGCAGCTGAAAATATTATGATATATTCAATCAGGTTTTGACGATTTAGACAAGATTTGCATGTGAATATGTCATTTATTCAATATCTTATCTAAGGAAATACAGAAAGATCATTGAGCACAGCTAATGCAATCAACTCTGCTACATTCCATTTTTTCCCGCAGACTTTATTATCAGATACCTCCACATTCGTAGAAACATGGCAACATTGCAGTGACACTAACAGTGACAGCCCATCCTTCAGATTATGAATTCCATCTATTCAAGGGGAACTGTTGCCTTCAGCAAGGAAATCTCATTAATACTGATCATGTGGAAATAAACATTATTTTGATATTGTAATGGAATAAGCACATTCACCAAGTGCAAGCTGTTTTGACAAGCTTGTCATTCAAATGAGTAAACACTATTCATAGCCTCCAGCAGTAATATAGAGCCGAGGCCATTCAATTTGATGAACAGCCCGAACCATAATACTGTGATTTACCATAGATGTAGGTACTCACTAACAGGGTGGAATAGGAGAAGATTTTCTCTCAAGAGCATAAGATGTGCTGAAACGCTTCAGAAATTGAACAGGTAACACACACCATCATAAAGATGGGAGCATCATTCCATCATAAAGATGGGAGCATCACTTCATCAGGGTAATGTGTGACATAGCTCCAGCCTAGTGTGTAAACCCATATATGATGCTATCCTAACATCAATCCAGCCCAGTAAGTGGCTGGCTGTCTTCTGTTGACTCATGCAGGAGCTGTGATGCTACTGGGTGACTGGCTGGAGGCTGATAAATGCCATGTTGAATCACACATACTGCAGTAGCCATGAAGTGTAATGCACAGCTCACTGCTCTGGAGAATGGGGATACATTTTTACATTTTAGTAATTTAGCAGATGCTTTTATCCAGAGCAACTGAGTTTGTGCATTCATCTTAAGGTAACAAAGTAAGACAACCACATGACAGGTTTAGGCAGTAGTTGTCATCTCCCGTCTGGACTACTGCAACTCTCTGTTGGCTGTGGAGGGAATCTTATCCAGAACGCTGCAACCCGCTTAGTGTTCAACCTTCCCAAGTTCTCCTATGTCACCGCACACTCCACTGCCTTCCTGGCTTCAAAGCATCCACTTCAACACCCTGGTGCTTGCCTATGAAGCAGCAAGGGGAACTGCCCCTCCCGACCTTCAGGCTTAAATCCTACACCCCAACCCACCTCTGGTCGCTTGGCCCTCCCACCTCTATGGTGGGTCAGCTCCCGCTCAGCTCAGTCAAACTCTTCTCTGTCCTACCACCCTAAACTGTGGAACGAGCTTTCCCCTGATGTTAGGACAGCAGGGTCCCTGCCCATCTTCCGAAAACTTCTGAAACCCTACCTCTTCAAAGAGTATCTTAAATAATCCCACCCTTGCCTTTCGTGAACTAACACTTGCACTTGACGTTTTCCCACTGGCACTGACTTTGCTGATAGCTGCTTTGAGGAAAAATGTACTTACTATGAGATATGTGTTGTCTCACCTGGGTATCTTAAGATGAACTCACTACTGTCAGTCGCTCTGGATAATAGCGTCTGCTAAATTACTAAAATGCATGTGTTATTTTTGGTAGCTCTACAGCTCACATGAATCTCTAAGGATGGCATGGCATTCTCCCTAAAAGACCTGGGAGAGACACCCTCCTTAGCCTTCAGCATTTCTATACTAGAGGCATTGTACATGTAAAAAGTGTTCTATTTACAATGTTATTTGCTGTGTTATGTTACTAGAGTCAGCTTTCCTGCAAGAGGATGATATTAAAGCCGATATCTCCACATATAGGGTACTAAACTTTCACCCTCTTGTATTGCACATACTGTGGCAACCTACTCAACAACGTAATTGCATTTGCATTGACGTAAATGTAAAATCCTTTGACACTGCCCATGTTTTATTGATGACGGGTGAGGTACACATGAAACAGGAATTGCATTGTATCTCAGGGAAGGTGTGCCATATTCAACTGAAATGGATGGATGAGTGCTTTGATGGTCGCTCCCTCCCTCTGCTCATGCCTTCAACCAAGATAATTATCAGACACTACAAAGAAAAAAGGAACAAACCAAACATCAAAAGAAGCTGAGCATGACATCTGTATTATTGTGAGACATAATTTCAAAGCATTTACAGTTTGACAAAGAGGCATTGATGTTTTAGGTAAGGTACATTCTTCAGCCTTCAGATATGTGGTAGTAGATACTATGTGGTCGTAGAATAGGGGCCTGAGGGCACACACTTAATATGCTGGGAAATCTGTTGTGAACGATTTGTAATGTTTTTAAAATTGTATAGCTGCCTTAATTTTGCTGGATCCCAGGAAGAGTAGCTGCTGTTTTGGCAATAGCTAACGGGGATCCATAATAAATACTAATAGAAATACTGTACTTAATGGGATTATTTTCAAGGAGACACCTATTTTGATTTATTCCCTACATTGTTGATTGCTTTTTTCATCCGATAGAGAACAAACAAGCATCAATCTTAGAGGATGGGAAATGCAATTTTAGGCAACGAGCATTTCTACCAAATATCTTTTGACAAAAACAATACTGTTGTGCTTTGTGAGTTTTGTTGCGCTCTTGATTTACACTGAACAAAAATATAAACTCAACATGTAAAGTGTTGGTCGCATGTTTCATGAGCTGAAATAAAAGATCCCAGAAATGTTCCATAAGCACGAAAAGATTATTCTCTCAAATTTTGAGCACAAATTTGTTTACATCCCTGTTTGTGAGCATTTCTCCTTTGCCAAGATAATCCATCACGTGTGGCATATCAAGAAGCTGATTAAACAGCATGATCCTTACACAGGTGCACCTTGTGCTGGGGGCAATAAAAGGCCAATAAATTGCGCAGTTTTGTCACACAACATGCAATTGGCATGTTGACTGCAGGAATGTTCACCAGAGCTGTTGCCAGATAATTTAATGTTAATTTATCTACCATATCTCCAATGGTTGTTTAAGAGAATTTGTACATCCAACCGGCCTCACAACCGCAGACCACGTATATGGCGTCATGTGGGCTAGAGGTTTGCTGATGTCAACGTTGTGAACAGAATGCCCCATGGTGGTGGTGGGGCTATGGTATGGGCAGGCATAAATTAAGGACAGCAAACGCAATTTCATTTTATCAATGGCAATTTTAATGCACAAAATTACCGTAACAGGATCCTGAGGCTCTTTGTGAGGCCCATTGTCTTTAAGGTATCTGTGACCAACAGATCTGTATTCCCAGTCGTGTGAAATCAATAGATTAGGTCCTAATGAATTCATTTCAATTGACTAATTTCATCATATGAACTGTAACTCAGTAAAATCAATGAAATTGTTGCATGTTGCGTTTATATTTTTGTTCAGTATAGATATGCTGTTGTATTAGATCTCCAGTAAATTCATACACTGTCACAGAAAAATACTGTATGTAATTGTTTTAAAAATTATTAAATTATTAAAACGGTATCAGACGTAATTTATGGAGATGCCAATTCTCTCTCTCTCACACACACACACACACACACACACACACACACACACACACACACACACACACACAGGCAGATTGGGCTCAGATGGCTGGAGTTTTTTTTAATGTGGCTCCAGGCTGTGCTGGCAGGCTGTAGCCAAGTGGAAGTGTGTCACAGTACTCTGAGTACTGTAACACTGTCTGCTGGGCTCTGATTAGCCTTCTCCAGCCTCCCAGCTGTTTCACCCAAGCTATGTCCCATGGAGAATGATTCTAGGGTTTGGACATCAATAACTCAGATCAGTGTGGGACTTACCTCAGAGGTGAAGAACTTTCCCAGGGTTATCTCCAACTGCTCCAACCAAACCACTTGTATCATTTATCACTTTTAACATTTCAGATAACATTTATCTCTTGTAGACTTTGGAGATCTAGAATTATTTCAAGTTCAAATCATATCTGGCATTTATGATGGGCACCTTAAGAAATTGAATATTTTTCCAAAGCTTTTAATACACATATTATATGCATGGGTCTACAACTTGACTATGAACATATCAATATTCATCCATTATGTTTCTGAATGAAATATATCGTTTCTGGGAAAAACCTGTCACAGCAGCAAAGCTTTAATAACAGTTATTGTCACGTTTAAAGCCTAGCAGGGAACTGTGCTGGCTTTCATCATAGTGTAAAGATATCCACCACCAATTTAATTAGACATTTTATATTCCAGCGGTCTCCTCCTGGAAGGGATATTGAGGTCCCTTCTGCATTCTGCCACCTACTTATCCTCTCTCCCCCTGAGCCAAAACTACTAATTTATTACGGAGGAGAAGTGGAGTTAGGCCCGTATCTTCTGGTGTAGCATGATGAGGGAACAAGCGATTCAGTCTGAGGTAGTCTCTACGCAAGATTAAAACAAGCACAACTATCACCCTCTGCATCTCATGATACTCATGCATTTTTCATCAACATATCATCTTCGCTCTACTTGTCTTGACCTTGAATTTAAATTGTTTTGCACAGGTTGCACATGCTCTATTTCAGTATCTCAAATATTGCAATGGTAGTGGATACCAAACAGCAAAAACTTGTCATAACTAGGTTCTACATAGGGAGGTACAGATACAGGAGACGCAGGTCCGGGTGCCTTGTTAGAATTCGTAGGCGAGTGAGTAACCCACCTCTACCATCCGTCCTATTGGCCAATGTGCAATCATTGGAGAATAAACTGGATGAGCTCCGTTCAAGACTAACCTTCCAAAGGGACATTAAAAACTGTAATATCTTATGTTTCACCGAGTTGTGGCTGACCGACGACATGGATAATATACAGTTGGCTGGTTTTTCCGTGCATCGGCAAGACAGAACAGCAGCCTCCGACAAGACAAGGGGTGGCGGTCTGTGTCTATTTGTCAATAACAGCTGGTGCGCGAAATCAAAACTAAGTCTCAAGGTTATGCTCTCCTGAGGTGGAGTATCTCATGATAAACCGTAGACCACACTATTTACCGAGAGTTTTCATCTTTTTTTTTTTTTTTGTAGCTGTCTATTTACCACCAAAAACCGATGCTGGCACTAAGACCATACTCATTGAGCTGTATAAAGCTATAAGCAAACAATAAAATGCTCATCCGTAGTCGGCGCTCCTAGTGGCCGAGGACTTTAATGCAGGGAAACTTAAATCCATTTTAACTCATTTCTACCAGCATTTTACATGTGCAACCAGAGCCAAAAAAAACTCAAGACCACCTTTACTCCACACACAGAGACGCGTGAAAAGCTCTATTTCGCCCTCCATTTGGTAAATCTGACGATAATTCTATCCCCCTGATTCCTGCTTACAAGCAAAAACTAAAGCAGGAAGTACCAGTGACTCGCTCAATACGGAAGTGGTCAGATGACGCAGATGCTAAGCTACAGGACTGTTTTGCTAGCACAGACTGGAATATGTTCCAGGACTCATCCGATGGCATTGAGGAGTATACCATATCCGTCCACGGCTTCATCAATAAGTGCATCGATGACGTTATCCCCACAGTGACCATACTCACATACTCCAACGAGAAGCCATGGATTACATCCGCATCCGCGCTGCTTTCAATGAGCAGGACTCTAACCGGGACGCAAGCAACACTGAAGCATGCATGAGAGCACCAGCTGTTCCGGACGACTGTGTGATCACGCTCGCCTTAGCCGATGTGAGTAAGACATTTAAACAGGTCAACATTCACAGACAAACTGGCAAGTTTCTTCAATGACATTTTCAACCTGTCCCTGGCCGAGTCTGCAATACATACATGTTTCAAGCAGACCACCATAGTCTAATCTGTCACCCTGATCCTCAACACTGATCCTCAACCCTCAAGGGTGCGTGCTTAGTCCTCTCCTGTACTCCGTGTTCACCCATGACTGTGTGGCCAAGCACGACTCCAACACCATCATTAAGTTCGCAGACGACACAACGGTGGTAGGCCTGATCACCGACAACAATGAGACAGCCTATAGGGAGGAGGTCAGAGACCTGGCAGTGTGATGCAAGGACAACAACCTCTCCCTCAACGTGATCAAGACAAAGGAGATGATCGTGGACTACAGGAAATGGAGGGCTGAAAACACCCCCATTCTAATCGATGGGACTGTAGTGGAGCAAGTTGAGGGCTTCAAGTTCCTTTGTGTCCACATCACCAACAAACTATCATGGTCCAAACACACCAGGACAGTCGTGATGAGGGCACAACAATGCCTACTCCCCCTCAGGAGACTGAAAAGATTTGGCATGGGTCCTCAGATCCTCAAAAAGTTATACAGTTGCACCATCGAGAGCATCCTGACAGGTTCCATCACCGCCTGGTATGGCAACAGCTTGGCCTCCGATTGCAAGGTGCTACAGAGGGTAGTGCGTATGGCCCAGTACATCACTGGGGCCAAGCTTCCTGCCATCCAGGACCTCTGTACCAGGCAGTGTCAGAGGAAGGCCTTACAAATTGCCAAAGACTCCAGGCACCCTAGTCACAGACTGTTCTCTCTGCTACCCCACAGCAAGCGGTACCAGAGGGCCAAGTCTAGGTCCAAAAGGCTTATTAACAGCTTCTACCAACAAGCCATAAGACTGTTGAAAAGCTAATCAAATGGCTACCTGGATGCCTCCCCTGTGCTTGATCACAGAGATTACAGTTCACATGTTGTCTGAGTGAAACACTTACATATAATTAGAGAGCCTGGATACTCAAGGTCAGCCCTTTGCATAAATGTATGTGGAACCAGCTGTAGAGGTGAGAAAACAATACTTTTCATGATTAAGAATAGTAAAAAATTCCGCTCTCATACAAAATCACTCGTCAAGAAGGAACACATATGTCATAATGTTTAATGTCATATTATCATTCGATTCAAGTTGTTGTGTACAATTTGTGTTGTTCTGTCCTATTGTCCATGAACGTGAGATAATGTAGCCCTCCAGATGACAGACATATGATTGAAGGAACATAATTGTGTTCAGGGATTATGGCGTGAAATCTGAAATCAGAAACAAAACACACTCAAAATGAACTGGTTCGTCAACATGTGCCAATTCGCTTGTATTACCTCCTTAAGTATCGCAGACTGCAACTATCATTGTCATAGACAACCTCTGTATGGTACATCCTCTGGTTCTTTGTAGGGATATGTATCCTCCATACTTTTTGATGACTTGTTGTTAAGATGCTTGAGTTGTGGAAGGTTGGTGTTGAGATGCTTTGAAATCCCTTGACCTTTCCAGGAGCAGACAAAGGAGTCTATAGCCTCAATCCAAAGGAACACAATATTTGTAAAGAGGAAGTCCAAGTGCTACAAGGTAAGAGTTCCATGTCTTTTTTGTAGACATCAGCTGGCCTGTATATTGTGCCCTCAGTGTCGTGGTGGTTTGATCCAGTTCCTGATAGTCCACCTCTGACCAGAGCACCTCTGGACCACCAGCCGTAGGCCGAAGCTGGCCTCTCTAGACATCTCCACCTCCAAACAACGACCAGTGCCTCTGCTGATTATTGGGCCGTTCTACAGAGGGAAGAGGAACAATCTGTGGTTATAATTGCAGTATTAAAAAGCAATACAGTTTTGGCAGGAGTCCTTTTTCCCCCACAAGTCATGACATTTTGAAGTTTTACCTGACTGAAGTCCCAAAGCCTTTGTGATGAGTGTGACGCTCCATCAAATTTTTTGAGACTTGGAGTCCGCCCTCGTCCCTCGTCCACCAGACACTTGGTGTTGGGCAAGAACGTAGTGGAACCCAGAGGACCAAGCTGCAAAAGCCCTTCTGAGGTGTAACGGGCCAGCTAAAAAAAACACGTCAATGCCAAGTAAACGTCAACTTCTGAAAAAATATGAACTGTTATACACAAATACTATCTTTACAGACACCTACATACAGTAGTCTTAGGACAATACAAAACGTTTTAAATACTCTGTACACATAGGAATGGTACATGTTATTGTGTAATCCTTGAGCTGTCTCATGAGAAAGATCTTTCTTGATACCTTGAGTACAAAAGGTCATAGTGCCTCTTGAGCTGAACAAGAGCTGTCAACCCAGTGCCTGCTCTTTCAACAGCTGAACCACAACTACCCAGTGGAAAGGCCATCTTGAAACGAAAGATCAATCAAATCCAATGCAAGGCCTGTCCTTAGTTACTGTTGAGATGTCCAACAAACATTTGCTGTGTAATTGACTGAAATACTAATGACAATGTAGACTTGATAGATACCACAGGGATACGTGCATTTATGTATGTTCCATGCTGATGAAAGCCAAATTGTTTATGAGCGTAATGGACCATACAGATCCCTTAGGTGAGTACATGTTGTTATAAATGAGACCCAGTGATCCTATCTGTTCATTATCATTTGACATTGTGAGCTTGATCTCTATTCCATTTCACACGCCAAACGCAGCTTCAAACCAGTGAATGTCACAAGTAAGGGCACAGACGATTACAAAATCCAGGGTTGAATTATTCCCGGTGAACAACACTCAGGAAACTAGATGCCAGAGAGGATGTTGGAGCCCATCACAGGTGCTGCTGCACTGTTCTGAGTAGAGGTAACCTTGTCAAATTGCCCTGTGCCAAGCAAATTCATTTGGAATTCACTGAATTACCATGCTAAAGCAAGCTAAATGAAAGCACAAACAACCACTGTAAAGATGAACAATGGAAGGGCTTCAACGCAAATGGGTGGGGATGCATAATATATTGTGGACGTCTGCAGGGGCCAGAGTGTATGGGATAGTTATACATGTCTTCCTGAACTAACATAAGAGCTTGTGTAAGAGGATTACATTTCTATGCATTCAAGCATATAAGGTTTTAAGAACTTTTCCTGACCTGTGATGTCATGCCATGACACGGGTAGAGAGTCACGCTGTTGTCCTCATTAGGTCCTTGGTCTAAGCAATAGCCACTGGCCTTGCTGTTTCGCACCTCACCATAGGTGATGGTGTCATTGTACACTCGCATCTCTGGATACACATTCTGCAAATACCACTGGAAACTATGACATTGCAATTTTTTCCTCAAGGCGATTCTCTCAGAAACATCTCCAAAATCAACTCCGGGGTTCTGTTGAGTTAGAAAACAATTCACAGCACCAAAATCAATGACCAGTTAACACGCAATTGAGCTGTAGAATATTGGGGAACTACACTCGACTCACGTTGATGGGGATATTCCAGGCCATGTAGACGTGCGATTTGTAGTCATCCATCCACACCTCGGCTGCCCTCAAGGCATTGCGCTTTGCATAGTAATCAATGTCGTTGTTGTAGGGTTTCTTGGTGCGTTCAATGTGTGCCACCCGAGCACACGGTAAAACCTCCATACTCCCCCCGCACTGCCATACCTGAGACATAACATAGACAGTTCAAGAAAGAGAAAGAGAGAAAGAAAGAAGCCTGACCACAATAGTAATAGTAACATTGTACTCTAAAAATACATCTTGTTGAGAGAGGTGCTGCCGAGGCAATTGCCCACAGACACATGGAAAGCTGTTAACACCTTGCAATTGCCCAGTTGCTAGGGCATTTTTCAGGCAAAGGGCCACCTCATTGTGTGTATGATTATACTGTACTGGTGGTGTTGCCAGAATTTTGTTTTAGAGTACCTCTTCATACTCCCGTGCATTGAGCACAGCACAGAGAGGTGTGGTAGGGTTAACAAAAATATCATTTGGCTTAGATCTCTTTTGATACAATCAGCTGTCTCTCATTGGGTTTCTGTTGTTGTGCTGTCTCCCTTTCCCACTGTCTCCATTACCTGGACCAAATGTTTTGTACTTTATTCCCCTCTCAGCGTAATAGGTGCAAACCTGGCCTCTTCTTCTCTTCCTGTCCCCACCCCTCTCTCTCTCTCTCTCCCTCCCCTTCCGTCTCTGTCCTGCTGTCCCCTGTCGCTTCCTGCACACTGCTGCTCACGTCATAACGATCATGTCGGAAGTGTGAAATAAGTCTGTGTGTCAGTGGGACGCTAGTAGGTGACTGCAGAGTTCTGGAACACATTCAGTTCTCATACTGGGACACAACTTCCACACCAACATCACTACAGACTTTTTTACAGTCAACTACGGTGGGGCAAAAAAGTATTTAGTCAGCCACCAATTGTGCAAGTTCTCCCACTTAAAAAGATGAGAGAGGCCTGTAATTTTCATCATAGGTACACTTCAACTATGACAGACAAAATGATGAAAAATCACATTGTAGCATTTTTAATGAATTTATTTGCAAATGGTGGAAAATAAGTATTTGGTCAATAACAAAAGTTTCTCAATACTTTGTTATATACCCTTTGTTGACAATGACAGAGGTCAAACGTTTTCTGTAAGTCTTCACAAGGTTTTCACACACTGTTGCTGGTATTTTGGCCCATTCCTCCATGCAGATCTCCTCTAGAGCAGTGACGTTTTGGGGCTGTTGCTGGGCAACACGGACTGTCAACTCCCTCCAAAGATTTTCTATGGGGTTGAGATCTGGAGACTGGCTAGGCCACTCCAGGACCTTGAAATGCTTCTTACGAAGCCACTCCTTCGTTGACCGGGCGGTGTGTTTGGGATCATTGTCATGCTGAAAGACCCAGCCACGATTCATCTTCAATGCCCTTGCTGATGGAAGGAGGTTTTCACTCAAAAACTCACGATGCATGGCCCCATTCATTCTTTCCTTTACACGGATCAGTCGTCCTGGTCCCTTTGCAGAAAAACAGCCCCAAAGCATGATGTTTCCACCCCCATGCTTCACAGTAGGTATGGTGTTCTTTGGATGGCACTCAGCATTCTTTGTCCTCCAAATATGACGAGTTGAGTTTTTACCAAAAAGTTCTGTTTTGGTTTCATCTGACCATATGACATTCTCCCAATCTTCTTCTGGATCATTCAAATGCTCTCTAGCAAACTTCAGACGGGCCTGGACATGTACTGGCTTAAACAGGGGGACACGTCTGGCACTGCAGGATTTGAGTCCCTGGCGGCGTAGTGTGTTACTGATGGTAGGCTTTGTTACTTTGGTCCCAGCTCTCTGCAGATCATTCACTAGGTCCCCCCGTGTGGTTCTGGGATTTTTGCTCACCGTTCTTGTAATCATTTTGACCCCACGGGGTGAGATCTTGCGTGGAGCCCCAGATCGAGGGAGATTATCAGTGGTCTTGTATGTCTTCCATTTCCTAATAATTGCTCCCACAGTTGATTTCTTCAAACCAAGCTGCTTGCCTATTGCAGATTCAGTCTTCCCAGCCTGGTGCAGGTCTACAATTTTGTTTCTTGTGTCCTTTGACAGCTCTTTGGTCTTGGCCATAGTGGAGTTTGGAGTGTGACTGTTTGAGATTGTGGACAGGTGTATTTTATACTGATAACAAGTTCAAACAGGTGCCATTAATACAGGTAACGAGTGGAGGACAGAGGAGCCTCTTAAAGAAGAAGTTACAGGTCTGTGAGAGCCAGAATTTTTTTTTCTCATTTTGTCTGTCATAGTTGAAGTCTACCTATGATGAAAATTACAGGCCTCTCTCATCTTTTTAAGTGGGAGAACTTGCACAATTGGTGGCTGACTAAATACTTTTTTGCCCCACTGTATCTCAGTTATAGTGTTAGAAAGAAACGGAATTCAAATGGGTCCAGGCTTTTGGGAAATAACTTACAATTTTTTGGTGCACTATAAAGGCATGGGTTTGTTATTCAGCAGTATACCAGGTGGTGTGGTGCAGGATAACTTCCATCCATATTCATGCAAACTGGTCTCCCTATATGCTTAGAGCCTAATGATTCCTTAATGATCTCAGCAGAGCCAAACAAAACATGCAGGGAATTTAGTCAGAACAGACCCATATGTTTTAATAACAAGCCATTGATGCCAAGTCACACATTTTTTTAGGACCTAAGTTAAATGATCGGATTGAATATTCCATTCTGTTTGATAGTAAAACTGACCCTGTATATAGTGTGCTTACTTTGTTGTGTTCTTCTTATTTCTTATTTGTATTACTTGTGTGTTTTTGTTCTGCCTTTTGTTATGTTTAGTACTACATTTATATAGATTACTGAATTGTTGGGTTTAAAGCTGGCAAGAAAGGCATTTCACTGTACTTGTGCACGAGACTTAAAACTTAAAACTAAACTTGTTTTGAATCATACTTCAGATAATGGCAGCCTATCCCTTTTTAAAAGATATTGAAATCTATTTGGATCAGGGCCAAAATATATAGACAGATTTGCTGCCGTTACATTCATATTAAATCCCACCCACATCCTTTTTACTGTGACAGAGCTTAATTGAACTTCATGCATCTCTTACAGCACACAAACACTTGAACTCTCCAGTCACAATTACATAATGATTTTCTTGCTTTATAATCACATTGTCACGCCCTGACCTTAGAGAGCTTTTTATGTCTCTATTTTGGTTTGGTCAGGGTGTGATTTGGGTGGGCATTCTATGTTCATTTTTCTATGTTTTGGTATTTCTTTGTTTTGGCCAGGTATGGTTCTCAATAAGGGACAGCTGTCTATCGTTGTCTCTGATTGGGATCCATACTTAGGTAGCATTTTCCCACCTGTGTTTTGTGGGTAGTTGCTTTCTGTTTAGTGTTCTGCACCTGACAGGACTGTTTCGGTTTCCTTTCTCACTTTGTTATTTTGTTCAGTGTTAATAAATATCATGAACACTTACCATGCTGCGCTTTGGTCCGATCCTTCATGCACCGACGACCGTTACACACATTGTAATGGCTAACACATAATGGACCACAGAACATACTGTATTGATTAGTTCTTAGAATAGGAGTGGTGCTGGGGGCTGCATGGCCTGGGTTAACCTCTACATCGCCAGAGGAACAGAGGAGGAGTAGGATAAGGGTACGGCTAAAGGCTATAAGAACTTGTCGTCTAGTGCGTTCAGAAAGGAGCATATTTCTGGGTGTGGAAGAATAGATTACAGGTATAATGTACAGACAAGGGTATGGTAGGATGTGAGTACAGTGGAGGTAAACTAAAGGCATTGACTGACGAAGAGAGAGGTTTTGTCTCTAGAGGCACCAGTTAAGCCAGGTGAGGTCACCGCATGTGTGGGGGGTGGGAAAAAAGGGCTATCTAAAGCATATTGGGCAGGGCTGGGGGCTCTACAGTGAAATAAGACAATAATCACTAATCAAAACAGCAATAGACAAAGGCATATTGACATTAGGGAGAGGCATGTGTAGCCAAGTGATCATACCGTCCAATGAGTAACATTAGGTGAATCAGGGAGCCGATTCAGTGGTCGCTACTATGCTAGGCGAGCTGGAGACTGCGATTCAGACAGGTAGTGGGCCGGGGCTAGCAGATGGGCCTTTGGCGATGTCAGAACGGAAGGGTCCAGTCCAATTGGCAAAAGAGGTCTTGTAGCCCAAGAATTAGCTGGTGGACCTCTTCGGCAAGCCGCGTAATGGGCCTAGCTCGAGGCTAGCTCAAGGCTAACTGGTGCTTGCTTCGGGACAGAGACGTTTGCCAGGGGTAGCCACTCGGATTGAAGCTAGCTAGCTGTGATGATCTGGTGTAAAGGTTCAGAGCATGCGGTAGGAATCCTGGTAGAGAAAAAGCAGTCCAATATGCTCTGGGTTGATATCGCACTGTGCAGACTGGCAGGTATTGACCGAGCTGAGGCTGGCTGGTGTCCGAGTTAACGGTGAAGAACGCTAGCAGTGGCTAACTGACTACTAGCTAGTAGCTAGTTAGCTGGCTAGCTTCTGATGGGGGTTCCGGTTCTAAAGTATAAAAATAGCAGATCCGTACCACATTGGGTGAGGCGGGTTGCAGGAGAGTATATTCAGTCCGTAGATGGAAAGTGAGATTAAAATGTATACGAATAAAAACAAGAAAAACAATATATAAAACGATATTTACACGGGACAAGACACAACACACGTCCGACTGCTACTCCATCCGTTACACACATTGTAATGGCTAACACATAATTGACCACAGAACATACTGTATTGATTAGTTCTTAGTTTAAGCATGTACCACTTAGAAACTTACCCTCATGCCAAATTCAATGTTCTCTCCTCCATACACCTCCATGCCTGGGTCTAGAAGGCCAATCTCTTCAAAGTATTCTCTGTTCACCACAAAGGAGCAGCCAATCATGGCAGGGGTTCTGAACGGAGAAAGAACAGATTAAGGCCTAGCGGCCTACCCTGTAGAAGCGAGTTGGAACATCTTGTATATTTTAAGAACATGTTTTTCAAGCCCACGTTTTCTGTTTATAGAAAACAATTTCTTCACTGTTTATTCTGTTGCAAAGTGGGATTCAAATGGATTTCATTGTAATTTCTTTGTCAACGATCAACACAAAATACTCTAATGTCAAAGTTGAAGATAAATTCTAACATTTTTTTTGAGTAATGAAAAATAAAACACTAATATACACTATTATATAAAACACTAACATGTTGGAAACACCTTTGGTAGTGATTGCAGCTTGAGTCTTCTTGGGTAAGTCTCATAAGAGCTTTGCACACCTGGATTGTGTCTGACCAAGTGGTATGTCGACACCTGCTCGTCGAACATCTCTTTCCAAAATCCCCCCTTTGCTGCTATAACAGCCATCACTCTTCTGGGAAGGATTTCCACTAGATGTTGGAACATTGCTGCGGGGATTTGGTTCCATTCATTTGGTTCCATTCAGCCACAAAAGCCTTATTGGGGTCGGTCACTGATGTTGGGTGATTAGGCCTGGCTCTTAGGTGGCGTTCCAATTCATCCCAAAGGTGTTTGATAGGGTTGAGGTCAGGACTCTGTGCAGGCCAGTCAAGTTATTCCACACCGATCTCGACAAACCAGTTCTGTATGGACCTCACTTTGTGCACGGGGGCATTGTAATGCTGAAACTATCATGACACAAGGCGAGACCCAGATGCAGACACAGGAGCCAGATGGTTGCAGTCTTACAGTATTTATTAATCCAATAGGTTAAGTCAAGAGAATGGTTGTGGACAGGCAAAAGGGTCAAAACCAGTTCAGAGTCCGAAAGGTACCGAAGGGCAGGCAGAGTCAAGGTCAGGGCAGGCAGGATGATCAGGCAGGCAGGAAAGTAGTCCAGAGACAGGCAGGGCTCAAAACCGGGCAGACTATCAAAAAGAGAATAGCAAAAGGAGTACGGGAAAAATCATGCTGGTTGACTTGAGCTTCAAGTTCCTTGGTGTCCACATCAACAACAAACTAGAATGGTCCAAACACACCAAGACAGTCGTGAAGAGGGCACGACCAAGCCTATTCCCCCTCAGGAAACTAAAAAGATTTGGCATGGGTCCTGAGATCCTCAAAAGCTTCTACAGCTGCAACATCGAGAGCACTGCCTGGTACAGCAATTGCTCGGTCTCTGAACGCAAGGCACTACAGAGGGTAGTGCGTACGGCCCAGTGCATCACTGGGGCTAAGCTGCCTGCCATCCAAAAACAACACAGAGGTACACATAAACAAACGTACAGTCAATAACACAATAGAAAAATCTATGTACAGTGTGTGCAAATGTAGAAGATTAGGGAGGTAAGGCAATAAATAAAATATATAATATTTAATAAAATAATTACAATTTAGCATTAACACTGTAGTGATAGATGTGCAGATGATGATGTGCAAGTAGAGATACTGGGGTGCAAAAGAACAAGAAGATAAATAACAATATGGGGATGAGGTAGTTGGGTGTGCTATTTACAGATTGGCTGTGTACAGGTAGAGTGATCGGATGTTGTAGTTGGGGATTGAAATGTCAGGATTTTTGGTGGCCTTCATAAGCCAGAATTCAGACATGGCTGGGACATCAGGGTTGGCGGAGTGTGCTAAAGCAGTGAATAAAACAAACTTAGATAGGAGGCTTCTGATGTTAACATGCATGAAACCAAGGCTTTTACGGTTACATAAGTCAACAAATGAGAGGGCCCGGGGAATAGGAGTGGTGCTGGGGGCTGCATGGCCTGGGTTAACCTCTACATCGCCAGAGGAACAGAGGAGGAGTAGGATAAGGGTACGGCTAAAGGCTATAAGAACTTGTCGTCTAGTGCGTTCAGAAAGGAGCATATTTCTGGGTGTGGAAGAATAGATTACAGGTATAATGTACAGACAAGGGTATGGTAGGATGTGAGTACAGTGGAGGTAAACTAAAGGCATTGACTGACGAAGAGAGAGGTTTTGTCTCTAGAGGCACCAGTTAAGCCAGGTGAGGTCACCGCATGTGTGGGGGGTGGGAAAAAAGGGCTATCTAAAGCATATTGGGCAGGGCTGGGGGCTCTACAGTGAAATAAGACAATAATCACTAATCAAAACAGCAATAGACAAAGGCATATTGACATTAGGGAGAGGCATGTGTAGCCAAGTGATCATACCGTCCAATGAGTAACATTAGGTGAATCAGGGAGCCGATTCAGTGGTCGCTACTATGCTAGGCGAGCTGGAGACACTGCGATTCAGACAGGTAGCGGGCCGGGGCTAGCAGATGGGCCTTTGGCGATGTCAGAACGGAAGGGCCTGTTGAAACCACCTCGGACGATTACGTCAGCAGACCAGTCATGATGGATTGGCGGGGCTCTGTGTCGGCAATAAAGGGTCCAGTCCAATTGGCAAAAGAGGTCTTGTAGCCCAAGAATTAGCTGGTGGACCTCTTCGGCAAGCCGCGTAATGGGCCTAGCTCGAGGCTAGCTCAAGGCTAACTGGTGCTTGCTTCGGGACAGAGACGTTTGCCAGGGGTAGCCACTCGGATTGAAGCTAGCTAGCTGTGATGATCTGGTGTAAAGGTTCAGAGCTTGCGGTAGGAATCCTGGTAGAAAAAAAGCAGTCCAATATGCTCTGGGTTGATATCGCACTGTGCAGACTGGCAGGTATTGACCGAGCTGAGGCTGGCTGGTGTCCGAGTTAACGGTGACGAACGCTAGCAGTGGCTAACTGACTACTAGCTAGTAGCTAGTTAGCTGGCTAGCTTCTGATGGGGGTTCCGGTTCTAAAGTATAAAAATAGCAGATCCGTACCACATTGGGTGAGGCGGGTTGCAGGAGAGTATATTCAGTCCGTAGATGGAAAGTGAGATTAAAATGTATACGAATAAAAAAAAAGGAAAACAATATATAAAACGATATTTACACGGGACAAGACAAAACACACGTCCGACTGCTACTCCATCTTGTAACTAGTACAATGGCGGCGAGCTTTACACCACTCCAGCCGACATTGTATATCATATCATATCGACAATATCGCAATATAATTTTGCGCTAGTTGGCTGTACCTGCACCAAAACTCCAGTATTTTTCCTTCATTGCTTGATCATCTTATTTTTAAATGGGGAGCCAATTTGTTTTCAGCACTTTTATTTCAGCAAACTCATTTTCTCATGGCTCTCTCTTGTGCTGTACCTTTACAGCAGACATATGGTGAGCAGAATAAAATCAAAGCAATAAAATCATAGTATGAAATCGCAATACATATAGAACCCTGAGAATCTCAACACATCATATCAGCACATAAGTTTCGTAGTATTATTGTGAGGTCCCTGGCTATTCCCAGCCTTAATCCCTAAGTATACCTTCCTGTGATAGAGCTCAATTCAGAAGGACGACTACATCTTTGTGTCTGGGTGCTTTAATACATCATCCAGAGCATAATTATTAACTTGGCCATGCTTAAAGAGATATTCAGTGTCTGATTTGTTATTGTTATCCATCTACTAATCATTGCCCTTCTTTATGTAGCTTTCGAAAAGCTTGTTGGTCTTTGTAGTTGAATCTGTGCTTGAAATGCAATACTTGACTGAGGGACGGACCTTACAGTTGTTGATGTATGGGGGACAGAGGAAGGGGTAGACATTCAAAAATCACATCAGCCCCTATTATTTCACACAGAGTGAGTCCATATAACTTATTATGTGATTTGTTGAGCCAAATTTGACTTCTGAATTCATTTAGGCTTGCCTAAAAAAATGGAGGGCGAATACTTATTTAATTTGTATTAATTTCAAAGAATGTGTTGAATTTTCTTTTCACTTTGATATTATGGAAGATTTTGTGCAGATCAATGACAAAAATTACAATTAAATCTATTTCAATCCAACTTTGTAATGCAAGAAAATGTGAATAGAAGTGGTGTAGATTATCGATAGGCAATGTATTGCAGAATATTACATCAGACAACTGCCCCAATAATGTCCTAGAAACATACTGTACTTTTCCCATACCTGATGGGGGCCGTCTCATCTCCTCTGTCCTGCCAGGCCTGGGGGGGTGTGATGTACATACACCAAAGGCCCCAGTTGTAGCCATGGGCCGCGTTGGCATACCGCTGCACCTCAAACGTGTTGTACTTGATGTTGTCGATCGACGGTAGAATAATACGTGTTCGATCCTCCCTGATTCTGGTTAGGATTGGCTCTGCCCTGTCAAAGGAGGAAGGGAAACGCATTTTAGTCAAATATTTTCTCTATAAATATTCTAAAGGTGCTTGAGATGTTTACTGGTAACTTCATGCTGTTCATGCTGACATGATAGGAAAAGCATGACAGTAAATCATGTTTCTGTCATCTCATCTGTTCCCAGGGGGAAAATGGGGCCACCACAGTCTGTTCAAGTGTTTAATCATCTTCATCAAAACATCCTGAATCCTCACTGCTAGCAGAGGAAGGTACTGTACAGTTCTCATCTTCCCTTACACTTGACAGCTTATTTTCCATTTCACATCCGTTCCAGAGAACAAAACCAAATAAATAGTCATTTATGTACGGTAGCTAGCAGTTCTATGTGTTACAACTGTAGTGAAACACTGATGGCCTCACATGTGAGTCGTTCCATCTCAAAAAGCACAAGAAAGAGGATTTCGAGACCCACCATCTCAAAATGCTCTGAAATTGTTTCTGTTTTTAGAAACAGATAAGATTAGCATTTCTGAAACATTATTTTGTTGAAATATAATTTGATCTCTGAGAAATTAAGCTAATTGATTGCATCCAAATTGTCCATTTTATACTTGTTTTTGGATTGGGATTGGCATGGGGTGTACAGGGGTGCGTGGGGGGCTTTTGCTCATGTCTTTGGATTCTTCATGTCTTACTCATTGTTTGAAAAAAGTTTGGACCAAATTGGATGTTAAGTACTATACTTAGATAATATTATATGAATCCTACAAATTAAAATGGACAATTTGTGTGCAATCAATTAGCTTAATTTCTCAGAGATCAGATTATATTTCAACAAAAGAATGTTGCAGGAATGCTAATCTTATCTGTTTCTAACTACAGAAACAATTTCAGATGGTGGGTGTCATGGCTTACTGAAATGACATGGAACGACCCATGGGCTGCGTGGTGTGTTCAATAGTTTTTCCGTGTAAAACTTGACTGATGCAATCAGATATCATTTCCATTGTGGATATAGCTTTTGCAATATGAGTGCAGTTAAGGAGTCGACCTTTCACCGCTGCAATATCATTTTTAGAACAAATAGGGTTCACTTCTGAGAGAGTGTCACCTTGCCTGAATGAATTCCTCTTAAAGTGGTGTGGTGAAGATGGATTGTGGTGACTACTGTACCTCCTTGTCTTTCCATCACTGAGAGAAAGGAATACCTCTGATTTGCAAATAAAAATGCTCTTCTTGTCAGATGCACAAACACTGTCAGCAGATCACAGTGTAATGCATTCCAGGTTTAAAATAGTACAGTATATAGCTAGATATTGGAGGACAAATGGCACCTCAGTGTTGGGAGGAATCTGCATCTGATTGATGATAATGCATGAGACTATTTTAAACTCCTTTTCAAGTGTCAATCTGAGGGGAAATAAGAAGCTGTTCCTCACCATGCTGTGTTGAACTCAACATGTGCGTCAAAGAAGCCAACAACTGGTGCAGTGGCAGCTTTCCAGCCAAGGATTCTGGCCCGTATAAGTCCCTCCCGTCTGCTATTTCTCACCATCTTCACTAGGCCTGGGTACTGCTTATTCACATACTGATCCAGATTCAGCTTTAGCTCCACTACAACAACAAGAATAATCAGGTGTTGCAGCTCAAACTAGAAAACCATAATTTCAAGTCTCTCTCTCTCTCTCTCTCTCTCACACACACACACACACACACACACACACACACACACACACTGTAAAAGCCCTTGTCTTACCACTGTCACTGTTGTCATCCACCAGGATGATCTCCTTGAGGATGTGTGCAGGTGTGTGATTGACCAGGCTGTGGACTGACCGTAGGATCACTGACAAAGCCTCGTTTACAAAGATGAACACCACCGTCATCTGAGGGAGGTCATCTGGGTAAGTCATCAGCTTGCACCTGTCAACACAACTTAGTGAGAAGCTGTCACATCAGTACCCTAAACTCATAATGCTTTATTATGTTACCTTCTGGTTTTCAAGCTGTGAGGGCAGGGTTTAGGACCTACTTTTTCGGCCTGTAGTCAGGAATGGATCTATCCAGTGGGATTTGATTGCTCAGCTGTGCGTTGTAGCCGTACTCTTCGTACTTTCCCCCATCTGGGTCGCGGACAGGGTTTCTCAGAGTTGCAGGGGTCCTGGCCTGCCCCTGTCCCTGGCCCACTCGTCCCTCCAGTACCCCCACCGTCTTTCCCAGACCTGTGGAA
Source organism: Oncorhynchus mykiss (assembly GCF_057628025.1). Classification (NCBI taxonomy): domain Eukaryota; kingdom Metazoa; phylum Chordata; class Actinopteri; order Salmoniformes; family Salmonidae; genus Oncorhynchus; species Oncorhynchus mykiss. Next base: position 37,715,514 of record NC_143026.1, on the reverse strand, counting down.
AGTCCGAGGAAAATGTCAGACTCATTTTGCAAACTGTCTGAGGTGCCTCTGGATCACAAAAGCAAGCAAGCTGTTACACTTTTCATCTCAATGTGTGTCATTTGAGCTGTCTCTTTTCCCTCGAGAACGTAAACAACAGTGAGCATCTAGATTCATTAGAGAGTTGGCAATTGAAGTTTAGACAAGATAAATAATTGACACGTCTACTGTCTGCAGCACCTTGTCTGTGAAGTTATAATAGGTCATCTTAATAAACTCCCAGTCTGACTGACAAACAGGATAGCCAGGGAGAAAGGAAACTGAAGGCTATTATTATTCACCTAGACTTTACTGGTGGGAAGTAATAGACAGGGGGACAGGGGACAGGATGATTGACTTGTAATGTGAGAAGAACGTCTTATGCTGTCAGTATTACAGCAGGACCTGGCATCTTGCTAATCCAACTTCTGAACTGATTATGCATTTAAACACTGAATTATGAGTGTCTTAGTCAAAACATTGGGAATGAGTTCAAACAATTATTGGTTGAATAAATTGATTGAATTAGCTTGTCCCTTGGGGGGGGGGGGGGGGGGGATTTTATAAAGCAAATGCATCAGACAACACCACATTGGATAAGGAAGAGGAATTAGTAAATGTGATATAACCATCAAACCTGCTGCAAAAATGTCCCCAACTGGCTTTTATTATATTACTGACCTCCTGATATATACAGTGCCTTGCGAAAGTATTCGGCCCCCTTGAACTTTGCGACCTTTTGCCACATTTCAGGCTTCAAACATAAAGATATAAAACTGTATTTTTTTGTGAAGAATCAACAACAAGTGGGACACAATCATGAAGTGGAACGACATTTATTGGATATTTCAAACTTTTTTAACAAATCAAAAACTGAAAAATTGGGCGTGCAAAATTATTCAGCCCCCTTAAGTTAATACTTTGTAGCGCCACCTTTTGCTGCGATTACAGCTGTAAGTCGCTTGGGGTATGTCTCTATCAGTTTTGCACATGGAGAGACTGACATTTTTTGCCATTCCTCCTTGCAAAACAGATCGAGCTCAGTGAGGTTGGATGGAGAGCATTTGTGAACAGCAGTTTTCAGTTCTTTCCACAGATTCTCGATTGGATTCAGGTCTGGACTTTGACTTGGCCATTCTAACACCTGGATATGTTTATTTTTGAACCATTCCATTGTAGATTTTGCTTTATGTTTTGGATCATTGTCTTGTTGGAAGACAAATCTCCGTCCCAGTCTCAGGTCTTTTGCAGACTCCATCAGGTTTTCTTCCAGAATGGTCCTGTATTTGGCTCCATCCATCTTCCCATCAATTTTAACCATCTTCCCTGTCCCTGCTGAAGAAAAGCAGGCCCAAGCCATGATGCTGCCACCACCATGTTTGACAGTGGTGATGGTGTGTTCAGGGTGATGAGCTGTGTTGCTTTTACGCCAAACATAACGTTTTGCATTGTTGCCAAAAAGTTCAATTTTTGTTTCATCTGACCAGAGCACCTTCTTCCATATGTTTGGTGTGTCTCCCAGGTGGCTTGTGGCAAACTTTAAACAACACTTTTTATGGATATCTTTAAGAAATGGCTTTCTTCTTGCCACTCTTCCATAAAGGCCAGATTTGTGCAATATACGACTGATTGTTGTCCTATGGACAGAGTCTCCCACCTCAGCTGTAGATCTCTGCAGTTCATCCAGAGTGATCATGGGCCTCTTGGCTGCATCTCTGATCAGTCTTCTCCTTGTATGAGCTGAAAGTTTAGAGGGACGGCCAGGTCTTGGTAGATTTGCAGTGGTCTGATACTCCTTCCATTTCAATATTATCGCTTGCACAGTGATCCTTGGGATGTTTAAAGCTTGGGAAATCTTTTTGTATCCAAATCCGGCTTTAAACTTCTTCACAACAGTATCTCGGACCCGCCTGGTGTGTTCCTTGTTCTTCATGATGCTCTCTGCGCTTTTAACGGACCTCTGAGACTATCACAGTGCAGGTGCATTTATACGGAGACTTGATTACACACAGGTGGATTGTATGTATCATCATTAGTCATTTAGGTCAACATTGGATCATTCAGAGATCCTCACTGAACTTCTGGAGAGAGTTTGCTGCACTGAAAGTAAAGGGGCTGAATAATTTTGCACGCCCAATTTTTCAGTTTTTGATTTGTTAAAAAAGTTTGAAATATCCAATAAATGTCGTTCCACTTCATGATTGTGTCCCACTTATTGTTGATTCTTCACAAAAAAATACAGTTTTATATCTTTATGTTTGAAGCCTGAAATGTGGCAAAAGTTCGCAAAGTTCAAGGGGGCCGAATACTTTCGCAAGGCACTGTAACCTGAGGATCATGGGGTATAGAGATTTCTTCTTGGGACTGCTTGTTTTGTGCAGCAAAAAAAAAAGAGGTGATATTTCAGGATAACTAGTTTGTCCTCTACACTTTTTTGCAGCAAATCAAATCAAATCAAATCAAATTTTATTTGTCACATACACATGGTTAGCAGATGTTAATGCGAGTGTAGCGAAATGCTTGTGCTTCTAGTTCCGACAATGCAGTAATAACAAGTAATCTAACTAACAATTCCAAAACTACTGTCTTGTACACAGTGTAAGGGGATAAAGAATATGTACATAAGGATATATGAATGAGTGATGGTACAGAGCAGCATAGGCAAGATACAGTAGATGGTATCGGGTACAGTATGTACAAATGAGATGAGTATGTAAACAAAGTGGCATAGTATAGTATAAAGTGGCTAGTGATACATGTATTACATAAGGATACCGTCGATGCTATAGAGTACAGTATATCCGTATGCGTATGAGATGAATAATGTAGGGTAAGTAACATTTATATAAGGTAGCATTGTTTAAAGTGGCTAGTGATATATTTACATCATTTCCCATCAATTCCCATTATTAAAGTGGCTGGAGTTGAGTCAGTGTCAGTGTGTTGGCAGCAGCCACTCAGTGTTAGTGGTGGCTGTTTAACAGTCTGATGGCCTTGAGATAGAAGCTGTTTTTCAGTCTCTCGGTCCCAGCTTTGATGCACCTGTACTGACCTCGCCTTCTGGATGATAGCGGGGTGAACAGGCAGTGGCTCGGGTGGTTGATGTCCTTGATGATCTTTATGGCCTTCCTGTGACATCGGGTGGTGTAGGTGTCCTGGAGGGCAGGTAGTTTGCCCCCGGTGATGCGTTGTGCAGACCTCACTACCCTCTGGAGAGCCTTACGGTTGAGGGCGGTGCAGTTGCCATACCAGGCGGTGATACAGCCCGCCAGGATGCTCTCGATTGTGCATCTGTAGAAGTTTGTGAGTGCTTTTGGTGACAAGCCGAATTTCTTCAGCCTCCTGAGGTTGAAGAGGCGCTGCTGCGCCTTCTTCACGATGCTGTCTGTGTGAGTGGACCAATTCAGTTTGTCTGTGATGTGTATGCCGAGGAACTTAAAACTTGCTACCCTCTCCACTACTGTTCCATCGATGTGGATAGGGGGGTGTTCCCTCTGCTGTTTCCTGAAGTCCACAATCATCTCCTTAGTTTTGTTGACGTTGAGTGTGAGGTTGTTTTCCTGACACCACACTCCGAGGGCCCTCACCTCCTCCCTGTAGGCCGTCTCATCGTTGTTGGTAATCAAGCCTACCACTGTTGTGTCGTCCGCAAACTTGATGATTGAGTTGGAGGCGTGCGTGGCCACGCAGTCGTGGGTGAACAGGGAGTACAGGAGAGGGCTCAGAACGCAACCTTGTGGGGCCCCAGTGTTGAGGATCAGCGGGGAGGAGATGTTGTTGCCTACCCTCACCACCTGGGGGCGGCCCGTCAGGAAGTCCAGTACCCAGTTGCACAGGGCGGGGTCGAGACCCAGGGTCTCGAGCTTGATGACGAGCTTGGAGGGTACTATGGTGTTGAATGCCGAGCTGTAGTCGATGAACAGCATTCTCACATAGGTATTCCTCTTGTCCAGATGGGTTAGGGCAGTGTGCAGTGTGGTTGAGATTGCATCGTCTGTGGACCTATTTGGGCGGTAAGCAAATTGGAGTGGGTCTAGGGTGTCAGGTAGGGTGGAGGTGATATGGTCCTTGACTAGTCTCTCAAAGCACTTCATGATGACGGATGTGAGTGCTACGGGGCGGTAGTCATTTAGCTCAGTTACCTTAGCTTTCTTGGGAACAGGAACAATGAGACCCATTAATTTGGCTGACAGCATCCATCCTCCTAAACTGCTTTGTGGTGGAGTCCAATTAAGCTCCTCAAAGAGAATGTTGTTAACTATTTTAGGTGCTAAAAAGATGGGCCATGGACCCTTCTCTTTAACCCTTCTCATGGAGAGCTGGATGTGCAGGCTTTTGTTCCATACAGTCCTCTAAAACAAATCTGATTCAGCACCTTATTAGTGTCTCTCCAGTAAGAGTGTTGGCCACCTCTATGTGAGAATGATGTTCATTGACTACAGCTTAGCGTTCGACACCATAGTGCGCTCCAAGCTCATCACTAAGCTAAGGACCCTGGGACTGAACACCTCCATCTGCAACTAGATCCTGGACTTCCTGATGGGCTGCCCACAGGTGATGAGGGTAGGCAACAACATATCCACAATGCTGACCCTCAACATGGGGGCCCTTCAGGGGTGCGTGCTTAGTCCCCTCCTGTACTCCCTGTTCACCCATGACAGTGTGGCCACACACGACTCCAACACCATCAAAAATTTGGCATGGGACCTCAGATCCTCAAGAAGTTCTACAGCTGCACCATCGGTTGGTTACATCACTGTTTGGTATGGCAACTGCTTCACATCCGATTGCAAGGCGCTATAGAGGGTAGTGTGTATGGCCCAGTACATCACTGGGGCCCGAGCTTCCTGCCACCTAGGACCTCTATGCCAGGCGGTGTCAGAGGAAGGCCTTAAAAATGTTCAAAGACTCCAGCCACCCAAGTCATAGACTGTTCTCTCTGCTACCGCAAGGCAAGCGGTACGGGACTGCCAAGTCTGGGACCAAAAGGTTCCTTAACAGCTTTAACCCCCAAGTCATGAGACTGCTGAAAAGTTAATTAAATGACTAACCTGACTATTTGAATTGACCCCCTTATTTTATTTGTCTTTTTTTTTCTTTTTTTTTTTTTTGCACTGACTCCCTTGCACTGGCTCTATGCACACTCACTGGACTCTAAACACACACTCACAAATACTACACTGACACTCAAGCACACAAAACAGACACACACATGCGTATTGATGTCACACACACACACATACGTTCACATTCCTTCACACTCTTCACATACTCTGCTGCTACTCTCTGTTTATTATCTATTCATTGTCACTTTATCCCTACCTGCATGCATATATTACCTAAATTACTTTGACTAACCCGTACCCCTGCACATTGACTTGGTACCGGTACCCCTTGCATATAGCCCCATTATTGTTATTCTATTGTGTTACTATTTTATCCTTTAGTTTATTTAGCAAATTTGCATTGTTGGCAAATAAGTATTTCACCGTAAGGTCTACTACACATGTTGTATTCGGATCATGTGACAAATAATATTTTATTTTATTTGATCTAGTAACAAACAAACAAATGTCTGGCCAATCACATATTGTATATACAGTAATAGTGTTAATTATCTGGAATGCAATTTTATATAAAACATAAAGTATAACTCTCCATATGGATTCGACTAGGGATCATCAACTCAATTTTTTTCTTGAGTGAATGGTCTGGGGGCCAGAAAATAATTACAAATCATTTATAGACTGCACATTGACCGCAAGAAGCCCAAACAAATGTCATATTTGACTAAAACAGAATCATTTCAGACCTTGCTTACGATCACATATCTCTCTCTGTATTATGCGTGGGAATTAGGGTTGCAATGGGTCGGAAACGTTCCGGTAAATTTCCATCGTTTTTCTGGACATTTTCCAAGGGAAGTTAAGCCCTGGAATTTGATGAATTTTGCTTAAATTCATCAAAAAAAGTTAGCTTATAACAGTGAACCTTTTTATGGGATACACATAAGGCAATTCTAGGTCTTTTGGCATATTTTGGTGAAACTATCCCCAACTCAATTGAATAGCGACCCTCTGCATGCACAGTACATTCTTCCGTCACATGTACAGCTGATTCTCAAGATCTTGCACACTAATGAGATGCTATTGAGCCCACACTACTACACTGTCTGAGCCAAGGACTACATGCTTTCTGGTAAGTTTTGATTACAATACTGGGTGGGGTGAATACAGTGCCTTGCGAAAGTATTCGGCCCCCTTGAACTTTTGCCACATTTCAGGCTTCAAACATAAAGATATAAAACTGTATTTTTTTGTGAAGAATCAACAATAAGTGGGACACAATCATGTAGTGGAACGACATTTATTGGATATTTCAAACTTTTTTAACAAATCAAAAACTGAAAAATTGGGCGTGCAAAATTATTCAGCCCCTTTACTTTCAGTGCAGCAAACTCTCTCCAGAAGTTCAGTGAGGATCTCTGAATGATCCAATGTTGACCTAAATGACTAATGATGATAAATACAATCCACCTGTGTGTAATCAAGTCTCCGTATAAATGCACCTGCACTGTGATAGTCTCAGAGGTCCGTTAAAAGCGCAGAGAGCATCATGAAGAACAAGGAACACACCAGGCAGGTCCGAGATACTGTTGTGAAGAAGTTTAAAGACGGATTTGGATACAAAAAGATTTCCCAAGCTTTAAACATCCCAAGGATCACTGTGCAAGCGATAATATTGAAATGGAAGGAGTATCAGACCACTGCAAATCTACCAAGACCTGGCCGTCCCTCTAAACTTTCAGCTCATACAAGGAGAAGACTGATCAGAGATGCAGCCAAGAGGCCCATGATCACTCTGGATGAACTGCAGAGATCTACAGCTGAGGTGGGAGACTCTGTCCATAGGACAACAATCAGTCGTATATTGCACAAATCTGGCCTTTATGGAAGAGTGGCAAGAAGAAAGCCATTTCTTAAAGATATCCATAAAAAGTGTTGTTTAAAGTTTGCCACAAGCCACCTGGGAGACACACCAAACATATGGAAGAAGGTGCTCTGGTCAGATGAAACAAAAATTGAAATTTTTGGCAACAATGCAAAACGTTATGTTTGGCGTAAAAGCAACACAGCTCATCACCCTGAACACACCATCCCCACTGTCAAACATGGTGGTGGCAGCATCATGGCTTGGGCCTGCTTTTCTTCAGCAGGGACAGGGAAGATGGTTAAAATTGATGGGAAGATGGATGGAGCCAAATACAGGACCATTCTGGAAGAAAACCTGATGGAGTCTGCAAAAGACCTGAGACTGGGACGGAGATTTGTCTTCCAACAAGACAATGATCCAAAACATAAAGCAAAATCTACAATGGAATGGTTCAAAAATAAACATATCCAGGTGTTAGAATGGCCAAGTCAAAGTCCAGACCTGAATCCAATCGAGAATCTGTGGAAAGAACTGAAAACTGCTGTTCACAAATGCTCTCCATCCAACCTCACTGAGCTCGATCTGTTTTGCAAGGATGAATGGGAAAACATTTCAGTCTCTCGATGTGCAAAACTGATAGAGACATACCCCAAGCGACTTACAGCTGTAATCGCAGCAAAAAGGGGCGCTACAAAGTATTAACTTAAGGGGGCTGAATAATTTTGCACGCCCAATTTTTCAGTTTTTGATTTGTTAAAAAAGTTTGAAATATCCAATAAATGTCGTTCCACTTCATGATTGTGTCCCACTTGTTGTTGATTCTTCACAAAAAAATACAGTTTTATATCTTTATGTTTGAAGCCTGAAATGTGGCAAAAGGTCGCAAAGTTCAAGGGGGCCGAATACTTTCGCAAGGCACTGTATATTTGATATGACATTCATTATTTTTTTGTTAACTAGTAAATAGTAGCCTACAGCAAAGTGTGTTTTTAAATAATTTCTAACTTGTTAACAATTTCTACTAATTAGTTTTTGCTACCATGTGGGTTTTAGATTGCTTGAGCCTGCTAACTGAGCCTGCTAACTGTGTTAAATCACCCTGTTTCCATACATGTTTCATTTTAAAACATTTATCTTACAAATGAGTTGTTTAATCTAACTGCTTAACTCTTATTTTATCTGTACATGAAATTATACTTGGATTTTTTTACTCATCTTTTTCCACGGGCACTTGGGAACATATTTCCAAAATGAAAATCACTTGGAGCTGATTTGCTGGTGTTTTTACAGTCGTTTATGTCAAACAATAAAACATTTGACAAATAAAATCACCCAAGGGCCAAGTTCGGCCTGAGGGCCGCCAGTTGGGGAACCCTGAATTAGACTTTTATAATGCTGTTCTTTTGGAGAAAAACAGAGCCCTTTGTCTGGGTTATTTTTTAATTATGTAAAAGCAGATTAGACATTTAAGCTGAAAGCGATGCTAGGAGTGGATCTATAATGGATGAGGTGGATGTGGGCCAGGTTGATCGGTTATTCCAATTTAAGAGAATGACAATACCCATGGGTTGTACAACAGCTGAGATGTGGCAAATCAAATAAATACTGTAACATGCATGATTTACTCAGTCGCGGCACTATAAAAGTAATTCATAAAGCACTGATGTGGAGTGAAATAAAGTTGCACCAAGCTGACTTGGTGTTCATGATCACATGGATCAATCATTTACCGTTCAATTTATGGTAGACCATGTCCTCAAGATGCTCAAGCCTCTGAAGAATAGCTTGCTTCTCCACAAAGTTATTAACTTTCCCATTTCTGCGGTTAGATCTTTGCATAGTGGTCCTGCCGTTCTTCAGGAGTTCATCTGAGCGATCCTGAATTCTGCAGTAAACCGAGAACAGTATAATACCCACAAACATGCAGATGTTTAAAGTCAACAAAGTTTTTATCTGCCGTGCGCCAGCCATGAAACCGAAGGGAAACCGACAACACCTACCCGTGATAGAAAAACATGCCCAATCCAAGTTTGGTGACCGATCTTTGCTTATGTGTATAAAGCACGTATCGTCATCATAGCCACCTCAGTGCTCCCGCGCAGAAAATTAGATATCCTGTCATCAGCACCAGTTTCGCCGCAAAGATTATAGTAGGCAAGAAGACTGTATATAATCAACCCAAATTGAATCTCATTGCCATTCCATTGCACAGGTTATCCTCTCCAAAGTGGTCCCCCCCTCCAACCAACTGCTTACACTTACACCCCCAACCAACTGCCAAATCGTTAGAAGACAGAATCTCTCCCTCAATTGAGCGAACGTGGGCTTGTTTTCCACTTGCCAGTAGTAGGCTAAAATTGATGACAAAAGAAGCGAGAGTAGGTATTATCCCTTCTGGTTTCACTCAGTCACCCTTCTTGACGATTTAAAAAAATTCACGAAACAAAAAAAATACCAAGGAGTTACTGATGAGACATGAATGTAATCCTTACTCGCAGTTTCTCATGGTCGCTTGATGAAGACTGTTTAGAAGCTATAGATAAAAGGGCCAAGGTATGTCCGATATCGCGCGGATGCTCTCTGCGTCTGTACAGAGAGATAAAAGCATTCCTGTTACTGGTCTCTCTCTCATATCGAATTGTATTAGTCACATGCGCCGAATACAACAGTTGTAGGTAGACTTTAGCGTGAAATGCTTACTTACAAGCCCCTAACCAACAATGTAGTTTCAAAAATACGAATAAGAATGTCCCTCTCTCTCTCTCTCTCTTTCTCTCTCTCATGGAGAGCCCTGTTACAGTCAGTGTTGAAAGCTGATCAATAGTTGTTTTAATCGTTTTAATCAGTTGAGGTAACAATTGGTTTAATAGTTTTAACCAGTTGAGGTAAAAAATAAATAATAATCTGGTACCAAATACTTTCAGCAGCTCTGACTTTATATAAAATTCCAATTGTATTTAAATGTTCATTAGTTTGTCATCTATTGTGAACTCTTGTGATCTAAACCTATTTCCCTTATTGATTAAGCAAGGTAACATGACTTGGCCTTCTTCCATCATCAAGAAACTAAGCCACCAAGGTCAGTCAAGGATGTTTGGTGTGCTTTCTAGGAAACACCATGAATAATGCCAGGAAGGTACACAATGTCATTCTGTGGAGTTTTGCTGATGTGGTTTTTCGCTGTACAGTTATTTCCCAGGGCACCCCACATAAAGCAGGCGGGTGCTGAATGTGCGTTGCTATAATTACACAATCCACCCCGGAGGCCCAAACTGTTCCTCAGGGCAACGGTCAACAGTCTAGACCAGGTGGGAGGGTTTGTGGGGCCTCAAATCATATAGAATAAATAAAGCTTGTCCCAGAACATCCAACGATAATAAACACCAATGGAGAGAGAATAATTATCCCCACCCACACATAATCATTATCACATGATGTGTACAATTGCATAATTCCTTGAATAATAAAATACATATCATCAAGACCTAAAGTATATTGCAGTAATAAAGGACTGACGCCAGCTGTTAAATAATGCTACAGTAGCATTATGCATTGAAGAAGCTGCAAAAGAAAATCAAGAATGAAGACATGCATGTTTTCCAGGGCCCAATACTTGCAACACTTCTATTTACTTGGTCAAAGTGATCCATGAACTGTCATGGTCTGAGCACATTCATTTCATCTTTTCAATCTGATATGTGGATCTGACAAATCCCTTATTTGCATCTAACAACATGAGCAAAACTGTTATTTGCTTGGTGAAATTGATTATGCAGACAAACCAAATCATCCATAGAGAATGTTAATGTACAGCTTTACATCCATCAGCATAAACCTGACTTCGTAAGATGTTTTATATTCGGGGTAAAAAGTGCTGAGGGCAGGTTAATGTTTCTAACAAAAGTTGATTTGTGACCAAAACAGTATTTCTTTTCAGCAAAGTGACAGGAATGAAAATGTCTGCACAGAACAGAATTGCCAACTGATAATATTTTCTTACTTGATCATGCGTTAAAGGGCACAGGACAATAGGTCAAATCAGGGATCATCAACTAGATTCAGCCATAATTATAAATGATTTGTAGACTGCAAATTAACCACAAGAAGCCCCAACAGATTGTTTTCCTGCCAGTTGGAGTACCCTTGGCTAAGGCCACTAATCTTCCATTAAACTTGTTATTGATTGAAAAACCCACTGACCTTTAGCCACATAAAGTGTTTGTTAAGATATATTTGACACTAGCAAAAGCCAGCCTGTCTGCACATTTTAAAGTTGGTTTTCCATTTCTACCTTAAACCATTCGAGAGCAATAGCCCAGCCCTTCCATCTAGTAGCTATTCTGTGAACCAACACCACATCATTGCTGAAGAATAACCCCATTGAAATCCACAACACCCAGAATATATTGCTTAAAAAGATACAGCAGAGGTGGCACTGGGGATGACTGCCTGATTCTCTCTCTCGCTCTATCTAATTGGCCTTCCCAGTGAATCAATCCAAACACATTTCCCAGGCAATCCTGCGTCTGTATTAGCAACTGTCTAAAGCCATCTCATCCAACTGAGAGCCTGAGGCTGCCTCCGTGTCAGACACCCTCTCTTAGCCAGATTAACCTCACAACTTCATGAGCGCCTGTGGTCACTGCTTCAGTAAACGGATTACACAGCACATCACAAGCAGAAGAAAGATGGTGAGAATAACAATAATAAAGATTCTTGCCTCATTGCAATATGTAGTCTACCTAACATGTTTCAATGGCATTTGTTTCTTTGAAATCTGAGATGGAGGGGAGAGACAAGACACCATAGAGATCCTACTAAATTACTGTTCTAATTTCTAATTCTATGCAAGAACCTTGATCAGAGTTTTGTAATTTTGTATTGTAAGTTTGCTTAGCTATTATGTCTACCATACTGTGACATTGAAAAGATTCAATATCATCATTAGCTAAAGATGACAAAATTATTTTACTGAGATTGTTTCTGTTAGGTATTTCTGTTAGATGATGTGCAATGTGCACACAGAGATTTTTTTTTACAAGTGAATGTAGAAGCTGTGGATAAACCATGCATCCGTTAGTAGAAGGTACAATGTAAATGTTGGAGAACTGGATCCAACAGCACAGTGAGTGACCTGGGATCCTAGAGATAGATAGAGGACTCATCTTTATATGTGTGCCATTATAGGATATGTGACAGCATGGGTAGAGCCATTGAGGCTACAACCTATAGGAATACCCACCCAGTTGACAACTTTGACAACTTTAAAATGGGGGAAGCATGGTGGAGGCCCTCAATGGCGCTGCCCATGCTAAAATAGCATTTTGTCAACTAGAGGCCTCTATCATTCTCTGTGCTTGAATAGACCTGTGCTGCCCTCTACTGACAGGCATGTTTCTGATTTCTCAAGGGGTTTTCAAAGAGCCAGGCATTACACCAGCAGAGGGCAGTGTAACACAAAATTAAATGGCTATGGTGACTGCCTGGGCCTATCTAGTATTGAATAACATTGAACAATTGCATTACACAATACTGATTAGTCTTGCAAATTTGCCCTGTGATCTCTCAGATCTGTGCGTGACTGAAATAATAGTGTATATTTAGTATTTTTGGTATTTTATTCAGATCCCCATTAGCTGTTGCTGAAGCAGCAGCTACTCTTCCTGGGGTCCACACAAAACATGAAACATGACATAATACAAAAGAACATCAATACACAAGAAGTGCTCAAGGACTAAACAACACACATTTAAAATAAGAACAATAGGACACATTGCTGACAGTTACCCACATGACTGACAGTTACCCACATGACTGACAGTTACCCACATTACTGACAGTTAAATGAGGGTTTCAGTGAGGATTTCCTACACTTGACAACTTGTTACAGCTGTTGATGTCGTTGATAACAATCTGCAATTTTCTTTCATGTCATTACATTGAGATAAAAGGGGGGGATCATAGCTATAATTCAATAAAAGTCACAAGTTGATTTAAACCTATGTTTAACCCTTTATTGTGGTGGGTGTCTTGATGGATTTGTCCAAAAAAGTGTGGCATAAAACCTTACTTTTCTGTCCTTGCATTTATGGCAGTGTAAGTTGTCATTATATACAGTGGGGCAAAAAAGTATTTAGTCAGCCACCAATTGTGCAAGTTCTCCCACTTAAAAAGATGAGAGAGGCCTGTAATTTTCATCATAGGTAGACTTCAACTATGACAGACAAAATTAGAAAAAAAATCCAGAAAATCACATTGTAGGATTTTTAATGAATTTACATGCAAATTATGGTGGAAAATAAGTATTTGGTCACCTACAAACAAATAAGATTTCTAGCTCTCACAGACCTGTAACTTCTTCTTTAAGAGGCTCCACTTTCATCCACTCGTTACCTGTATTAATGGCACCTGTTTGAACTTGTTATCAGTAAAACCTGTCCACAACCTCAAACAGTCACACTCCAAACTCCACTATGGCCAAGACCAAAGAGCTGTCAAAGGACACCAGAAACAAAATTGTAGACCTGCACCAGGCTGGGAAGACTGAATCTGCAATAAGTAAGCAGCTTGGTTTGAAGAAATCAACTGTGGGAGCAATTATTAGGAAATGGAAGACATACAAGACCACTGATAATCTCCCTCGATCTGGGACTCCAAGCAAGATCTCACCCCGTGGGGTCAAAATGATCACAAGAACGGTGAGCAAAAATCCCAGAACCACACACCTAGTGAATGGCCTGCAGAGAGCTGGGACCAAAGTAACAAAGCCTACCATCAGTAACACACTACGCCGCCAGGGACTCAAATCCTGCTGTGCCAGACGTGTCCCACTGCTTAAGCCAGTACATGTCCAGACCCGTCTGAAGTTTGCTAGAGAGCATTTGGATGATCCAGAAGAAGATTGGGAGAATGTCATATGGTCAGATGAAACCAAAATAGAACATTTTGGTAAAAACTCAACTCGTCGTGTTTGGAGGACAAAGAATGCTGAGTTGCATCCAAAGAACACCATACCTACTGTGAAGCATGGGGGTGGAAACATCACGCTTTGGGGCTGTTTTTCTGCAAAGGGACCAGGACGACTGATCCGTGTAAAGGAAAGAATGAATGGGGCCATGTATCGTGAGATTTTGAGTGAAAACCTACTTCCATCAGCAAGGGCATTGAAGATGAAACATGGCTGGGTCTTTCAGCATGACAATGATCCCAAACACACCGCCCGGGCAACGAAGGAGTGGCTTCTTAAGAAGCATTTCAAGGTCCTGGAGTGGCCTAGCCAGTCTCCAGATCTCACCCCCATAGAAAATCTTTGTAGGGAGTTGAAAGTCCGTGTTGCCCAGCAACAGCCCCAAAACATCACTGCTCTGGAGGAGATCTGTATGGAGGAAGGGGCCAAAATACCAGCAACAGTGTGTGAAAACCTTGTGAAGACCTACAGAAAAAGTTTGACCTCTGTCATTGCCAACAAAGGGTATATAACAAAGTATTGAGATAAACTTTTGTTATTGAACAAATACTTATTTTCCACCATAATTTGCAAATAAATTCATTAAAAATCCTACAATGTGATTTTCTGGATTTTTTTTCTCAATTTGTCTATCATAGTTGAAGTGTACCTATGATGTAAATTATAGTCCTCTCTCATCTTTTTAAGTGGGAGAACTTGCACAATTGGTGGCTGACTGAATGCTTTTTTGCCCCACTGTATATTAAGCATAAATCAGTTAAATTAGACATTGAACTTGAACCCTGTAAGAATCCTGGATCTAGCTGTCGGATAGTTTTTGGTTTAGAGATCTCAAAACTGCAGTGTATTTATGTAACATTTTGTGTCTTCTTCTGTCACGGGGTGAAAGCACATTTCATGGGCATACAAATCCCAAATGATGTATGCATTCCAAAATGTAATGCTTCTAACCGAAAGAGTCACCTTACCTTGATACTGAAAACCTAAATCGATACTGACATTAACGTGTTTTTTCAACAATTATGCATAATACTTGTTGGATGCGCATTTGGTGTCCAGCTGATTAGTTTCACCTTGATATTTTCATCGGATCCAGGAAGGTATTTTCCAAATGACGGTCAAGTTACGAACAACTGTCACGCCCTGACCTTAGAGAGCCTTTTATTCTCTTTTTATCCCTACAAAGCTGGACGTTTCGTTTGTTACTCTTTCTTGTTTTGTGCCGGTTATCATCAATAAAAATGATTAACCTACCCCACGCTGCATCTTGGTCCAACCATCCTTCCAACAACGATCGTTACAACAACTGTGGCGATAGAGCATGCCATGCAACAACAGCCCAAGTGCTGGAAAAAAGGTGTTCAAGAGGAATGTCCACAATATTTTGGTGTCTCATTCCTTACGCCGGTGAAGACAGCTGTGACTGGATCCATGGTGGATATAATATTGATCATCTGTTGTTGTCTGCTTGATTTACAGCAGGTCTCCTTAGATCTAACAGACAAAGCATCAAGTTAATAAGTTCCTTTTTTCATGTTTTTGTGCCTCGAATTGGATACCGAGTCTACTGTGCTCAACTGTTAGGATAGACTATTGTGCAACATCCAACGTTATTCCTATGAATTATTCTGGATATAATGACAACAGATTACATAATCTAGTGGGTTTATTCACAAAATGTTCAGGTAATGAAATAACATGACAAATATATATTCCCCCCCCATGTTACTGTTACGCAGAGTGGAACCCAAGAGCAGACTCAGACGAGGAGACTGGGATGAAATAACCAAGGTATTTTTATTAAAACACAGGGGAGAGATGGAGTGCAGGTCAGGGGAAGCTCAGGCGGATTGCTGGAAATCAGGTGCGGAGGCTGATGCTAGAGCAAGAGGGGGTAAGCAGGTCCGGAGGGGAATCCAAGGGAGTAGTAGAGTGGGGAATCCAGGACAGAGTACCAGGAATGCGATACGTGGGACTGGAGACAGGGACCAGAGTCAGAGTGGGCAGAACTGTAGCGGAGAGGAAAACAGTGTCAGGTAAGGAAAACAGTGGCAACAGGATCTGAATAGTAACAAACGGCTAGAAACGTAGACTGACAGAGCAGAGATTACAATCTGGCAGCGTGGAAGTGGCAGGGCTGAGTATTTGTAGAGGTCTTGTGCAACATGTTGCAGCTGATGGGGATCTGCTCTGACTCCAGCACACCTGTCTCCGCCCACACAATCACGCCCACACAGAGAGAGGGAGAGAGTACTGGGGGAGTGGCGGCAGGTCAAGGAGACACAGGATGAGCAGTAGAGGGCGTTGCAGGAGCAGATGTGACAGTTACACCTGCAATTAAAAGATATATAAGGGACTTGAAGTAGCCTACTTAAACTTGAATTTGGAGCTCAGAAATGCAAGTACTGGAATAGGCCTACCTTGAAGATCAGACATTTCCTCGATTTGGTGCTTGAAAATGTATTATTATTATTGGAACCAATTTATAAGTTCTACCTGCTCTTATAATTATCAGTGATTTAATTTGTATCCGTTTTGGGGGAGATGTGGCCACTTGTTTGTTTCCCACCGCCTCAATTGAAGGGACTGTGGTGAAAAAAATGCTGAGCATCTCTTTAGCACAGACAGACCCCTGCTCATCTTTACAATAATCAAATCAATATGCCTTGACCATGACAATTTAGAGTCTAAGGTGACACCAGCCAGTTTAGTATCCTCAACTTGCTCAACAGGCACATCATTCATTACCAGATTTAGCTGAGGTCTAGAACTTAGGGAATGATTAGTACCAAATGTACAGTGCCTTGCGAAAGTATTCGGCCCCCTTGAACTTTGCGACCTTTTGCCACATTTCAGGCTTCAAACATAGAGATATAAAACTGTATTTTTTTGTGAAGAATCAACAACAAGTGGGACACAATCATGAACATCATGACATTTATTGGATATTTCAAACTTTTTTAACAATTAAAAAACTGAAAAATTGGGCGTGCAAAATTATTCAGCCCCTTTACTTTCAGTGCAGCAAACTCTCTCCAGAAGTTCAGTGATGATCTCTGAATGATCCAATGTTGACCTAAATGACTAATGATGATAAATACAATCCACCTGTGTGTAATCAAGTCTCCGTATAAATGCACCTGCACTGTGATAGTCTCAGAGGTCCATTAAAAGCGCAGAGAGCATCATGAAGAACAAGGAACACACCAGGTAGGTCCGAGATACTGTTGTGAAGAAGTTTAAAGCCGGATTTGGATACAAAAAGATTTCCCAAGCTTTAAACATCCCAAGGAGCACTGTGCAAGCGATAATATTGAAATGGAAGGAGTATCAGACCACTGCAAATCTACCAAGACCTGGCCGTCCCTCTAAACTTTCAGCTCATACAAGGAGAAGACTGATCAGAGATGCAGCCAAGAGGCCCATGATCACTCTGGATGAACTGCAGAGATCTACAGCTGAGGTGGGAGACTCTGTCCATAGGACAACAATCAGTCGTATAATGCACAAATCTGGCCTTTATGGAAGAGTGGCAAGAAGAAAGCCATTTCTTAAAGATATCCATAAAAAGTGTTGTTTAAAGTTTGCCACAAGCCACCTGGGAGACACACCAAACATATGGAAGAAGGTGCTCTGGTCAGATGAAACCAAAATTGAACTTTTTGGCAACAATGCAAAACGTTATGTTTGGCGTAAAAGCAACACAGCTCATCACCCTGAACACACCATCCCCACTGTCAAACATGGTGGTGGCAGCATCATGGTTTGGGCCTGCTTTTCTTCAGCAGGGACAGGGAAGATGGTTAAAATTGATGGGAAGATGGATGGAGCCAAATACAGGACCATTCTGGAAGAAAACCTGATGGAGTCTGCAAAAGACCTGAGACTGGGATGGAGATTTGTCTTCCAACAAGACAATGATCCAAAACATAAAGCAAAATCTACAATGGAATGGTTCAAAAATAAACATATCCAGGTGTTAGAATGGCCAAGTCAAAGTCCAGACCTGAATCCAATCGAGAATCTGTGGAAAGAACTGAAAACTGCTGTTCACAAATGCTCTCCATCCAACCTCACTGAGCTCGAGCTGTTTTGCAAGGAGGAATGGGAAAAAATGTCAGTCTCTCGATGTGCAAAACTGATAGAGACATACCCCAAGCGACTTACAGCTGTAATCGCAGCAAAAGGTGGCACTACAAAGTATTAACTTAAGGGGGCTGAATAATTTTGCACGCCCAATTTTTCAGTTTTTGATTTGTTAAAAAAGTTTGAAATATCCAATAAATGTCATTCCACTTCATGATTGTGTCCCACTTGTTGTTGATTCTTCACAAAAAAATACAGTTTTATATCTTTATGTTTGAAGCCTGAAATGTGGCAAAAGGTCGCAAAGTTCAAGGGGGCCGAATACTTTCGCAAGGCACTGTAATGCTTTAACTTTTAGATATGTTCAGGACTAGTTTATTACAAGCCACCTATTCCAAAACTGCGATAAGTATGACATATGTTCCTGTTTCTCACAAAAGATGCGTTCAGTTCTGTCCCTCTGTTCTGTGTTTCATATAATTTCACTGCAACTCATCAGTCAGAATTAATTACAAAGTAAACCATTGCACTCATAACAAAGGTTCGTCTGAATGCTTTGGCATCTGGGAATGGCAACAAGAATAGAAGACACAGTCATAACCTTACTTTAAGTCAAGATTAATATTTGTTCTGCCAGCAAGCATCACCATTTGATCCAATGTAATAGGAGAGAAGTGGAAGCACAATGAAGCAAATGAACATGAATGAGTATTGAATGTTTCAGAGCATACATGTCCCATTTTTAAATGGTCCCCAGCAGCCTAGTGGAGCAATTCTGTACAAATTCAACCTACAGGACCTTTCTAAATGGAGCACTTAATTAGGGTAAACCCACAGTCTGTCAGTGCACCTCTAGAGACCTGAGGCACATGGGGAATGTGGTAACTACTGCAGCACAGCTCTCACTATGCAAGGATTCTAAATCAAAGAAGTTTAAAATCAACAGAGTTTGGAGACTGTTAAATGATAATAGAGCAAAATGTAGAACTGCAGTGATAAAGTCGTTATCAGATCAACTTTGTTCAGAAACCCAGAGGACAACAGAGAGGATGATATGAGCATCTTCATGCTTCATGCATATTTTAACATTCTACTAAGGTTCCTCTGGGAGAGACTCAAATCATGGGCAGGCTCAATAAAGGCTGGATGTTACTGGTAATGGCAACCTGTGCATTAAGGAAGCTTTTCTACTATTTCCTGTTCCTGAGGCAATTGTAGCAGGACACTTTGAGCATTAACGTGAATAAATGTAGGTCCTACAGTTATGGAGGTTTATTTGTTTTCTCGGCACAGGAATGCCGATGCCGAGCATGCCTGTGTATCAGGATTAGACCTACAACTTGAATAATTTTCTGGCCTAGGCGGCACCGGACCCTCCTTCCCGACAGCCAAAGGTCCCAAAGCTACTGTGCATGTGCCTGATTCCCTACTTTACGCACAGTCTTTGCTCTGCTCGTTCGGCTGCACAGAGAACACGACAGGCCTACACTGGCGAATGCTGCTAGTTTAATAAAGTTAGATCAAAGCTGAATCAATGTCTGCAAGATCACATTATGATCTGCATTATGTACACATTTCTGTGGCCTCCCTTCACATTTATCACTGCCAGTTTTTAATGGACAAAAATGAGCGTTTCTTTCAAAAACACGGGCATTTCTAAATGGTCCCAAACTGTTGAGCGGTAGTGTACCTGTGTTTTGTTTCAATCAAAGCACATATTTTGCCTTGTGCAACGCACTGTTGAGTTTTGGCCACATAAGAGAGAAAGATGTGACCATTCGCACAATCGTCCTAAAATCTCGTAAGAAATGATGTGGTGTTTTTTGTATTACAGTAACGTTGCTATGCTATTTTATTCCGTTCTGTTATTTAGAATACTATCATTATGTGATCTTGCAGACATTGACTCGGCTTTGATCTAACCATATAATGACAGCCATTTGCCAGAGTAGCCTGTTCTCTGAGTAGCCGAACGAGTAGAGCAGAGAATGTTGCGAAGAAGGGTCCGGAAAAGTCGGATCTGTGGCCACTCCGATTAATTTAACACTGCCTTAGTGTAACACATATATATCCAAAACACATCTTAGGCAACATTTTCCCATTAGTAATAGGTTATTATGCAAAAGAGAGAATCCATGTAGAAAAACTGTTTTGCTTGTAATTTATTCATGACTAATGGTGAAATAAATGAATCACATTCCCTCAAAACCCTTTATTTCACCATCACTAACTCTTTTTTGTTGTTGTTTGTTTAAAGGGTCAATAAGATCTGCCTATTCTCAGCCTAGGCTACTCAGTGTTGTAATAACTTCAAACCTATAATAATGCAGTATAAAGAACAGAACTAAAACCAACCCTTTCAAGCAGTACATAGGGTCATGAAAGGGTACATCTTTCACCTCCTCCCCTCAGCGTTAAATCGCTGATCATTTCAGGCACTTCCGTGCAGAAGTGGCGGAAATACGTCAGTTGTTCGCGGTACTGGGATTTACTGTACAACCAAAAATGCAATGTAGGGCGAAGTGGGGAAGTGGGCTTTAAATCTAACGTGTTTTTTTTTTTTTTTTACACAATTTACCCAACGTTTTACTCAAGATCAACCTGCCATTCGAACCAACCATATCAACCAAGGAAAGAAGAATTCGAGGCTGGATTTATTTAGAAACAATACCGACTCAGGAAAGGCAAATCGTTTTCTGGCTGGGGTTTGCTTACTTTGTCGTGAAGATTGACAAGCTTTGAACAAATAGCCTGAGAATGGATGATTCTACAAATCACGGAATTTGTTGAGTTGAGTGGATTATTCATGTGTCTCGCTTTTGCATATCTAAGGCCAGAGTAACAATCAATCAATCGGCCAAACACCATCAAAGTGAAGTGTTGTTTAGGCTATTTTACTTAAATAAACGGGTTCCCTCTAGCCAAGCACAATCGTTCATGACTATAGATTTGGCCGGGCGGTGATGGAAGAAGAACAGTCCGACATGATACAGCGTTGTAGCTTCGTCTGACAGCTCGCTCTGTCGCAGCCAGACAACAATTGCAAGCAAAAAAAAAGTTGCAAAGCAAGTTAATATTATTGTAAGAGTTACAATTTAGAGTTCTCCCACTCTCTAGGCGCAACAAAGTAACAATCTGCTGTTGTGGTGGTCCAACTAGAAAGGCAGCCACGGTTCGCATTCAAGTCGAAACCAACCTTCGAAAATGTTCTTGTCTTTTATTGTTGGATCAAGGATTCTCTCAGATTGTTTATTTAATTTGTAAAACAAAGCAAGTGCTGTTCTGCACACTTCTACTTCACATGGACAAAGAACGAATTGCGCTCTGTCGTGTGGCGATCGCTTCGACTCTGAGTTCTAAAATGGACGGGAAAATAAAGCGCAGCCGGAGGTCAAGATCTCAACGAGACCGCGTGCGAAGAAGGGATGCGATTGACAGGAATGACCAAAACCGGAGTCCATCATCTGGCTCCGACCTAGGGCAAAGCCCGGTCAGGAATAAGGCCCTTTGTAATTATGGAAAAATTACCAACTTGCATTATGTCCGGCCCCCGCGTCCCTCTCGGAAAAAGAGACGAGGGTCAGTGTCACAGGAGGAGGACATTATTGATGGATTTGCCATAGCCAGCTTTCTCAGTCTGGAATCTTTAGAGGTAAGAACGTTGGCCTATGTTGTTGTTGTTTTTGACAGATGATTGTATGTTTAGACATGATACACATAAGTCGACTACATCTTCCTGCGTGGCCCACATCGCTCAAGATCTCTGCCAGGGTCATGTGCAGTTGACGCAGTTATCTCTTGTGAGTGAATTAGCACATTTATTGTAAAAGTTATATAACAGCCTATACAGTGTTACATAAAATGGTTATCTACACTGTAATTACACTGTACCTGCCTTGTGACAAGGTTTTCAGGACCCAGGATATTGCTGTAAACACACACTGGTTGGTTTGCAGGGTCAATATGCCAAGAGGCTGATGGCTGAACATATGCTGTTAGGTTACTATTGATTTATCCCAACAACAACCATTATGATGCTTTGAGGTGTCACTCAGTCCATATGTTTCTATAGATCAGATTTACTTCCATTCCAGAATATGTGTTTCTGGAATACAGATTATTACTGATGCACTACTGCACACTGGCTGGTTTGGCCAATGTCATGATAATTCCTGGGGTTTGGCAGAGAGAACTGGTAGATGTCACACATTTTGAATATGTTCTGATTTGCTGATGGTCCAGAAATGGAAAATCAAAAGTTGTAAACTGTAGGCCTAGGCTTGAACCATTTTATAGAAAGCTCCTCTCTTGCGCTTAAATGCTTCCAGGTGCAGGGTTCATCAGCTGGAGTATTAGTGTATGTGATTTTTCCACCTTGCCGGCTCGGGGATTCAAACCAGCGACCTTTCGGGTTACTGACCCAGCGCTCTTAACCCGCAAGGTCACCACAGGGACATGTGTCAAAAGAGATACCAAATAGACAATAATAAAGGCATTGGAGACTTCTATGTGCCTGAAATGCTTGAAGAGGACATTTTTCTCTTAATGCTTCCCGCCAGATGGTGACTAACAGTAAACTTGATAAATGGTATCTAAGTGACACTATGTGAAAGACAACCCGGCAGTAAAAAGCCAGAGCCTACTCAGTGATTGGTGCATATGGCCCTGACAGAATACTCATCATCATTCTGATTCATTCTCTGTCTAGGAAGAGAAACTTATTGTTATACCAAATGTCAGGGGTGAAAAACAAGACAGGACTCAACACGATCTTCGGTCATCGATAATGACGGTCCTTCTCTATTCCTGTCAAACCTTGCTTCTCAGAGGTGTAGCTCATGGAATTGCTTTGCTATATGACTACGCACTATGTACCGGCTAACTGTACAGGAATCACTGTAGAAACAGCTGCTGCATACAGCTGTTGCATATTGTCAACATGATTTCCACTATATTCCGGACGAGGATGACTGTAGACTGATGAAGGCTCCAGCTCAAAATGACCCTGACCTGGATTCTAATACGAGGCCTCTGTAGTTGTGTAATGATTGTTGTAGTGAGTGCTGTAACCTAGACGGTGTAACTCACCAGGGCGTGACTCTGGGATGTTCTGGCCCACTGTATGTTTGTTTACACAGGGTTAGTTTCATGAGCTCTGTAACCAGCTAGTCTGGCTTTGGGACTAGTCTAGATGTGGATGTTTGGGTGACGCCTGCAGCAGCTCGACCCTTTAAACGGCAAAACGCTTCTCTGTCATACGGCCTGTTCTCTTCTCTAGCTCTGCTCTGGCAGAAGGGAGAATCTCTCCCTGCTCTCCCTCTTTTATGATGACTGAGCTCCTAGGATTTCACCAGATAGAATTTCATAAATACTAAATCTAGGATTAGTCATTTGTAAAGCGAGCTGTCAGACTGTTACAAGTGTTTAATATCCTACTGAAAGTAGGGCCCCCAAGCAGACATTTCAACACCCTATTTGCAGAAATAAATTGATATGTTTGATGTATTCTCGGAGTCCGTCCTCCCGGTCAGGTGTGTACTGTACTGTACACCCCAGAGGTGATGCCATGTAAGTAACTGGTTGATAAACACTACCAGTGTGTCAAAAGCGAAATGTTAATTTAATAGGCTGCTCTCGGTTTATTTTTGTGTTGCTATATTCAAGATAATTTCTGTGGTGGAACTTGTACAGGTAGTGGGTACAGTGGTCTTATTTGATCAAGAAGCATATCATTGAATTATTCCAGCTATTGATTGGTAAATCTTTCTAGAGGTTCTTTATTACAGCCAAGGCCCTGGTGCATAGTTAACGTGCACCAGCCCTCCGGACCTCTGGCCCATCTGTCCAGCTGAAAGCTCTCCAGGCAGTCAAGAGGGGGAAAGGCTGCTGCTCCACAGCTCCTTGTCTCTTTGTGGTGTTTGTCTGCCTGTTCGGATGACGCTCTTTACAAACCCCTTGTGTGGACAAGATTGAGGAAGTGCTTGGCTTTCAGGGGACCTGCAAGGGTTTTTAAACAAGCAGGTGTCACTTGTCTGTGTATGTAACAGTGTTCACTGACAGCTGATTATACGGTGTGCTTACAGGAAAGCCGTGCTTTTGCTTTCAGCCCCTTTTTTCAGTAGAATCAATCTTCTAGTTCTAGGAACACTGAAAATACCTCTCTGTGGCCTGTTCAGTGTGACTGAATGTAGTCCCACAACCAGGTTAGTGTGTTACTCCCTCAGGCACTCATCGATTTACCCTCCTCTATGTTATCTGTCCTTGCCATCCCCCTTAGTCTCCAGCTAGACTGCCATGTCCAAGGATTACATTCCCCTCTCTTCAGCATTGTGGAAGCACAATGACTTCACTCAGCCAAATAATGCTGAACGTTTCATGTTTTACCCTTGTTCGTCGCAGTTCCACATAATGGACAACTTGCAGGGCCGTAGGCCGCAGTTGTAAAAGTGTGTGTGTGTGTCCATCTCTCCCTGGGCCCACTGCCCAGCCAGGCTGTGAGACAGGAAACAGGCTGACTCTCCCTGCCATAAACCCCCTCTGTGATTTCCTATCCTTTGTTCTGCTGCTTGTCGGCTCATGCTGTAAATAAACCATCAGTCGTCCTGAACGGCCTGGAACTGACACGGAACACCATTATGTCTGTCTGTTGCAGTGACAGACTGACAGACAGAGAGAGACAGCGAGTTTTATTTAGAAAATTAATATGTAGAATGTGCTGCTACTGCATGACCTCAATCCACTGGCTTAATAATGACTGTTGGCCCCATTTAGCGGATAGGTACTATTTAGCCCTGATAAGTAGGGCTATCTGCCGAATATGGTACAGTTCCAAATTTAGAGTTCCAGGGCGCAGTGCAACCACTCTCTTGTTTAAAACTCGCTCTCTCGCTCTCATTAATGGTCTGCCTGTGTTGGGTTTTCAGTTAGGTCAGGGTTCCACTACAATGTCACTGTGAATAGGTTCTCTGAGGAAAAGTCCTCGTTAGGTACTGATGGTGTCATCTAATTGTCTCAGTACCTGGCAGAAGAGGAGAGGCATTCATCAAGCCACTATAAACAGCCGTCAAGGAGAGCACAGTCATGTTTTACTCTAGCCTATGTCTGTATTGCCTAAACATACACTGAGTGTACAAAACATTAAGAATACCTTCCTAATATTGAGTTGCAACCCCCCTTTTTTTTGCCCTCGGAACAGCCTCAGTTTGTCAGGGCATGGACTCCACACGGTGTTGAAAGCGTTCCACAGCAATGCTGGCCTTTGTTGACTCCAATACTTCCCACAGTTGTGTCAAGTTGGCTGGATGTCCTTTGGGTGGTGGACCATTCTTGATACACACGGGAAAATGTTGAGCATGAAAAACAGTTCATGAAACAAACTTGTGCGCCTGGCACCTACTTCCAAACCCCGTTCAAGGCACTGAAATAATTTGTCTTGCCCATTCACCCTCTGAATGGCACATATACACAATCCATGTCTCAATTGTATCAAGGCTTAAAACTCATTCTTTAACCTGTCTCCTCCCCTTCATCTACACTGATTGAAGTGGATTTAACAAGTGACATCAATAAGGGATCATATCTTTCATCTGGATTCACCTTGTCAGTCTACAGTTGAAGTCGGAAGTTTACATACACTTAGGTTGGATTCATTGAAACTTGTTTTTCAACCACTCCACAAATTTCCTGTTAACAAACTATAGTTTTGGCAAGTCGGTTAGGACATCTACTTTGTGCATGACACAAGTGATTTTTCCAACAATTGTTTACAGACAGATTATTTCACTTATAATTCACTGTATCACAATTCTAGTGGGTCAGAAGTTTACATACACTAAGTTGACTGTGCCTTTAAACAGCTTGGAAAATTCCAGGAAATGATGTCATGGCTTAAGAACCTTTAGAAGCTTCTGATAGGCTAATTGACATAATTTGAGTCAATTGGAGGTGTACATGTGGATGTATTTCAAGGCCTACCTTCAAAATCAGTGCCTCTTTGCTTGACATCATGGGAAAATCAAAAGAACCTCCACAGGTCTGGTTCATCCTTGGGAGCAATTTCCAAACGCCTGAAAGTACCACGTTCATCTGTACAAACAATAGTACACAAGTATAAACATCATGGGAACACCCAAGCAGCCGTCATACCGCTCAGTAAGGAGATGCGTTCTGTCTCCTAGAGATGAACGTACTTTGGTGCGAAAAGTGCAAATCAATCCCAGAACAACAGCAAAGGACCTTGTGAAGATGCAATGGGGGAAAAGGTACAAAAGTATCTATATTCACAGTAAAATGAGTCGTATATCGACCTATTCAGAAAGGCGGCTCAGCAAGGAAGAAGCCACTACTCAAAATTGCCATAAAAAAGCCAGACTACATTTTGCAACTGCACATGAGGACAAAGATTGTACTTTTTGGAGAAATGTCCTCTGGTCTGATGAAACAAAAATAGAACTGTTTGGCCATAATGACCATCGTTATGTTTGGAGGATAAAGGGGGGAGGATACCTTCCCAACCGTGAGGGCATGGGAGTGGCAGCATCATGTTGTGGGGGTGCTTTGTTGCATGATGGACTGGTGCACTTGAGGGAGGAAAATTATGTGGATATATTGAAGCAACATTTCAAGACATCAGTCAGGAAGTTAAAGCTTGGTCGCAAATGGGTCTTCCAAATGGACAATGACCCCAAGCATACTTCCAAAGTTGTGGCAAAATGGCTTAAGGACAACAAAGTCAAGGTATTGGAGTGGCCATCACAAAGCCCTGATCTCAATCCTATAGAAAATTTGTGGGCAGAACTGAAAAAGCGTGTGCAAGCAAGGAGGCCTCCAAACCTGACTCTGTTACACCAGCTCTGTCAGGAGGAATGAGCCAAAATTCGCCCAACTTATTGTGGGAAGCTTGTGGAAGGCTACCTGAAACGTTTGACCCAAGTTAAACAATTTAAAAGCAATGCTACCAAATACTAATTGGTGTGTATGTAAACTTCTGAGGAATGTGATGAAAGAAATAAATGCTGAAATAAATCCTTTTTCTCTACTATTATTCTGAGATTTCACATTCTTAAAATAAAGTGGTGATCTAACTGACCTAAGACAGGGAATTTTTACTCAGAGTAAATGTCAGGAATTGTGAAAAACTGAGTTTAACCTCTCAGGGGTATGTGGGACGCTGGCCAACATCCAGTGAGATTGCAGAGCGCCAAAATCAAACACAGAAATACTCTTTATAAAATTTCAGAAAAGATACAACTATTTTACATAGGTTTAAAGATTAACTTCTTGTGAATCCAACCACGGTGTAAAAAATACTTTACTGCGAAAGCATACCTTACAAATATTTGAGAACGTAGCCCAGCAGACAAATCATTACAAACAGTAACCAGCCAAGTAGAAGAGTTACACAAGTCAGAAATAGAGATAAAATTAATCACTTACCTTTTGATGATCTTCATATGTTTGCACTCGGAAGACATTCATTTATTCAATAAATGTTCCTTTTGTTCGATAAAGTCTCTCTTTATATCCGAAAACCTTCGTTTTGTTTGCGCCTTTTCTTCAGTAATCCACAGGCTCAAACACAAGTCACAACAGGCAGACAAATCAATCCAAATTGTATCCGTAAAGTTTATAGAAACATGTCAAACGATGTTTATATTCAATCCTCAGGTTGTTTTTAGCCTAAATAATCGATATTATTTCAACCGGACAATAACGTCGTCAATATAAAAGGTAAACAAGAAAGGCACTCTCTCAGTCACGCGCATGAAAAAGCTCTGTGACACGGCAGGGTCCACTCATTCAGACTGCTCTTACTCCCTCATTTTTCAGAATACAAGCCTGAAACAATTTCTAAAGACCTTTGACATCTAGTGGAAGGCATAGGAACTGCAATTTGAGTCCTAAGTCAATGGATACTGTAATGGCATTGAATAGAAAACTACAACAACAACAAATAAATCCTACTTCCAGGATGGATTTTTCTCAGGTTTTCGCCTGCCAAATCAGTTATGTTATAGTCACAGACATTATTTTAACAGTTTGGAAACTTGAGTGTGTTTTCTATCCAAATCTACCAATTATATGCATATCCTATCTTCTGGGCCTGAGTATAAGGCAGTTTAATTTGGGCATGCTTTTCATCCAAAATTCCAAATGCTGCCCCCTACCCTAGAGAAGTTAAATGTATTTGGCTAAGGTGTATGTAAACTTCTGACTTCAACTGTATGTCATGTGTGTTTTGCACACTCAGTGTATATTGTGGGGTCATGATCTAACCTTTTACACAGTAACTTGTGATCACTACTTAAGCAATAAGGCCAGAGGGGGTGTGGTAAATGGCCAGTATACCACGGCTAAGCGCTGTTCTTATGAATGACGCAACGCGGAGTGCCTCGATACAGCCCTTAGCCGTGGTATATTGGTCATATACCACAAACCCCCAATGGTGCCTTATTGCTATTATAAACTGGTTACCAACGTAATTAGAGCAGTAAAAATAAATGTTTTGTCATACCCGTGGTATATGGTCTGATATTCCACAGCTGTCAGCCAATCAGCATTCAGGGCTTGAACCATCCCATCATAATTTGAGATAAATTCCTCTAAATAATCTCGATGTAAAAAGAGTGAGTGTAGTAATGTGGGTCTTGAGGAGTGAACATGTTTGTTGTCTGTATGCTTTTGTCAGCAGTTCAAAGTTCTGATTAGGATCACTTGTCAGTGTCTGTATTTTATCTGATTCACCTGAGCTGACAGTGCAGATAATGTATTGAGTCGATGAACCGTAAATCAGACAGGATTCTGTATGATACTGACATCGCTCTTATGCATGACAAGATCTGTCTATAAAAGCACGGAATGTCCTTGATCGGATCTGTACTGGGCAGAAGAAACAATCACTCATTGTTTCACACAGTTATGATAAAAAATGTATTTTATTTAACCTTTATTTAACTAGGCAAGTCAGTTAAGAACAAATTATTATTTACAATGACGGCCTAGCCCGGCCAAACCCTAACGACACTGGGCCAATTGTGTGCTGCCCTATGGGGCTCCAATCACGGCCGGTTGTGGTACAGCCTGGAATCAAACCAGGGTCTGCAGCCTCTAGCACTGAGATGCAGTGCCTTAGACCACTGAGCCACTCGGGTTTCTCCACCTTCCTGGACTGTTACCAAGCACTTCTGATCAAAACAATCACTGCTAGCTTGGCTCTGAATAGCATCAGGCACACACATCTGTTGAGAGGCAGAGGGAGAGAAACTACTCCAACCCAAAGACCAAACAAGGGCTGAATGAGAGAGAGTGGGTGAAAATAATCTGGGGTAGATTTCCAGCTACACTGAATACAATAGGCATGTAACCTCTAAGAATGAAGACAACAGGGACTGTAGATAGTCTATATTCTGTGATATATGGACAGAATATACAGTCGTGGTTGCATATGGATCTAGGTGATAATAAACTGGCTTCATTTTCCGCCCTCGTGTTTATCATTACTGTAGGTTTTGACACAAGAAAGTGACATTATGTTCTATTGCAATTTCATAATGTTTCTTTTTTGGCCACCATTACCTCCTTTAAATATGTTTGACAGTTATGTGACAAAGTAGCCTACACATTTAGACTTGTAAGGCAAAGCCATGGCAGTGTCAGAATATTTATGACTCGTCTTCAGTCCATTACTGGTGCATAAATTGCTCGACTGATTGCCCAGTCAGTGCAGGTCCAGTAATTCAGTGGCAGGACCCGTGACCTCAGGCTGCTGGACGTGTCATGGGAAATAGAGAGTGTTATGCTGACCACACAGCTCGCGTTGCAAAATAAATTTACACATGCATGTTATTAAATCTTGTGAGTAAACGAGCATCTGCGTTGGCAGGCGTTAAAATAGAACTTGGTTCTATTTGTGATGCTTGACACACTGCAAGTCCCGCCTCTCCCATCTCCTTGTTGGTTTTTAGGAGCAAATACCCACATGGGTGATTGAAAGATGACCTGAGGTCCACGCTCCAGTCCAGTTGGTGGTGGTAATGCACCTTAAAGTTGGTTGCCAACTGGCATATAAAGTCCAAAGAAGAAGAAGCCTGAAGGAGGAGAGATTACGAGAAATTAACTCTGTTTACCCATTTTTCTGTGGATGAATTGTCGGAGTAGAGGACCTTGTGCATTTCAGATAAAATAACAACCCAATGTTTATTTCCCAGGACAAATTAGCTAGCAACAGCAAGCTAGCTAGCTAAATTGCCATAAATGTTCAATGGTTTTTGACCTGTCCCCAAATTAAAATAGTTGGTTCAGAGTTGGTTTTGATATTTCAACCTGTGTGTCCTGATCGCGTCTGGTGTGGGTGGACAAAATCAACATGTCTGGTCAGCATGTTAAGTGTCTAATTACCACTTATTTATGTGTCACAAGTACTGTGGGAAATGACACACAAACTCCATTTCAGCATTCAAATAAAGTGATTATTAACCTAGTATATCTATAGCCACTCTCAGTGGTGTAAAGTACTTAAGTAAAAATACTTTTAAGTACTACTTAAGTTGTTTTTGGGGGAATC
This sequence comes from Oncorhynchus mykiss, assembly GCF_057628025.1. Classification (NCBI taxonomy): domain Eukaryota; kingdom Metazoa; phylum Chordata; class Actinopteri; order Salmoniformes; family Salmonidae; genus Oncorhynchus; species Oncorhynchus mykiss. The sequence continues at coordinate 37,684,948 of NC_143026.1, read as the reverse complement.
TGTACTTTGCTATTTATTTTTTTGACTACTTTTACTTTTACTTCATCACTACATTCCTAAAGAAAATAATGTACTTTTGACTCCATACATTTTCTCTGACACCCAAAAGTACTCGTTACATTTTGAAAGCTTAGCAGGACAGGGCATTGTCTAATTCACACACTTATCAAGAGAACATCCCTGGTCATCCCTACTGCCTCTGACCTGGTGAACTCATGAAACACATGCTTCATTAGTAAATGATGTCTGAGCGTTAGCTCATGGCCCTGGCTATCCGTACATTTAAAAAACAAGAAAATGGTTCCATCTTGTTTGCTTTATATAAGGAATTTGAAAAGATTTATACATTTAAGTGTATTTAAAACCAAATACTTATCAAGTAGGATTTTACTGGGCAACTTTTTACTCAAGTCATTTTCTATTAAGGTATCTTTACTTTTATTCAATAATGACAATTGGGTACTTTTTCCACCACTTGCCACTCTACAGATGGCATCTGTAAAAGTCAGGGGCATTTAAAGTGAACCTTGTACCAGAAGATGTTGGCCTATAGTGCCATGTGATTGAACAGTTCCTAATGACAGAAAGCGGTCTAACTGGGGATGTATGGATAAATGGAGTGCTTGACCTATGGACAGGCTGTTGCCAGTATTATCTCTGTCGTGGTCAGGAGGATAAAGACAAATCATCTGTAGACCTGTAGCTTTACACACAGTTTAGGAATCCATCATGAATCGAATGCCCAGGAACATCAAGATCTGCTGGGTCTTCTCTCCTACAGTGCAGTGCTTGAATCAATGAACATAGGAAGGCACAACTGTAGGCATATATTTCACTGTAACAGATCTCTCTGGATCTCTAGAAGGAACTGTGCGCCACTGTCTTGTACGATATCTTGTCATGGGAAAATAGCTCTCTGAAATTAGCCATCTATTACTCTGATAAAAAGGCATGTTAGCGGATGCTATTAGCTTTATACAATTAACTGACCGACTCTCTGTTGTACCCCTGCTTGCGTTGCGTCTTTGAAATCTATGTCACATCAATAGAGTTAATGATTTACAGAGCAGTTAATGGAGGCTGAAGCAGCGCTTCCTGTGCCATTGGATGCAAATTGGATTTGAACAGCCTACTGTAACAAGCCACCTTGTTTCCCTGGCCTCTTGTATCCCATGTCCTTTGTGGAACATTTGCAGGCCAGGTTATGTTCAGCTACCTGGTGAGAGCTGATATGTGAGGTCTGATTGCAGAAGCTGTGGCACATGAGCTGTTAATAGCTTGATGTCCATGTCTTCTGTCCACCGGGGAGAGACCATGTTAGAACATGGATGTTACTGCCATTCACTTTTGGCTTCATGGGTGGTGAGAGTGACTGGATAGAGGTACGAATGTGATAGTGGAACTTGATGAGAGCCCATCCACTGAATCCTTTGTAAGCCGCTGGGCTTTACCTGGGATTTAGGGCCAATGTTCATTTTCAAAGCCATTCTCACTGCAAACCCTAACCTGGATTTAGCTGGTTTCACCCTATTGTATTCAGTGTAGCTGGCAAAACGGATCTACTACCCAAGGTTATTTTCACCCACTCTCTCTCACTCAGCCCTTGTTTGGTTTTTGGGTTAGTTTAGTTACTCCCCCCTGCGTCTCCACAGCTGTGTGTGCCTGATGCTATTCAGAGCCAAGCTCAGTGATTGTTTTTATCAGACATGCTTGGTAACTGTCCAGGGAGGTGGAGAAACACAGTGACACATCATTTACCACACGCCGCTAGTCTTTTAGCAGTGCCATGAATATTCATATCACTATGGCAATGGTTCTGGAGATTACACTTGTGCCATTAGGTCACTTGTTTTCGTGGATAGCTGAAGCTGTAGGCAGGGGGGACGCTGAGCTGGGAATGCTCACAGTTCACACTCGTTGGCTAAGTGAGATTAGTTGTGCTTGCATTGAACAATACCCCAAAAGCCATCGGGGGAGGGGAGCATGTATTAAATTGCTCCTTTCCAAGTTCTCACAGACTTCTGTGTTTTAGATGACCTGTAACTGATTCTTGTTCATGTCCATTGCTCCACTGTGCTTGGTAGTATGTATATCAACACCACTGACAACCCACTCACAGGCCACTGGCATGGTTAGTCCAGGCGCATTTAGCTCAGACTGCCAAACGCCACAGCCTGACAATGGGTAGCAGCTGGCCGCCAATATTCTAGTCTCACAGGCCTGCCTCATAGGATATGACCTCAATACACAACCATGCCCAGAAGCATCATGAGCTTTGGCTCTTCTTCAATTCCCTATTTCTTTATGATGGGTTTTTATTTATGTACTAGAGGTTTTGGAAGGATTTCCTTGCCGCCTTGTCATATTGACTCAGTGTAAGCATTATCATCATTCATACTGAGGTGGCTCTCCTGTGCTGTACATATTAAGCCTCTTTTGTGTTTGCTCTTTCGTAGGTGGCTCTGAGGAAGAGCACAAAGAGCCTGAGGTCGCAGGGGGGCAAGGAGAAGTGGGAGAGCCAGGTGCTGAAGAAACGGAAGACTGAACAGACTGCTGAGGGGGATGTGATTCCTGTGAATGGATTCACTGACAATCGAGCTGACTTTGATCATGAGCAGGATGGAGAGAAGGAGCAAGGGAAGGTGAAAAACAGATCGAAGAAGACCAAGCAGGTAGTCTATGGATCAATTAACCTTCCTTCTATTTGAATGACTATGCTCTCCTACAAACTAAAAACCTGTCTACCTCGTAATGTGTGTGGGCATTTTGCCCAGTGAGGTAAAAGAGATCGTACAGTTTGTTTTCGTTTTTGGTTGTTTACCTAGCTAAGCGGCTATATGTTTATCTGGAGTTCTTCCTTAGCTGTTTTCAAGCCATCCACTTTAAATCCCACAGTTTTCTTTCTCTAATGGTGATACGGCTTTGGTCCTGTAAAAAAAAAAATGGCTCCATCGTGAGGTGTTAATTGTCAGCACCAGCCAGTCAATGAACTGTGTTATCAGGTTCATTTCCGAATCTTCCCATCCTGATCTAGTAATTGCTTCACACAAGCGTGTCTGCTTTGCAGGAAGTTAGGAGAGTGCCACACAGGAAACAAGGGCCAGTAAAGAGACGAGATAAGGTGCTTTGTGAAGAGCTTCCTCCTCAGCGCAGGATGTGTCTGGGTTTGTAGCAGAGAGCACACCAGGCACTCACAAACTTATGCCCACTTCCATATCAGTCCCTGACCTAGCCAATTCCCTCACGCTAATCTGTATGTGTCAACCAGATACTACTTGTTTTAAGGTATCGCCTAGATTACCCCTTGTGGATCTCTCTTGTTCTGAACAGTATGCAAAACAGTACGTTGGGTGGTAGCCTCCTATGCAAAACAGGACAGAGCTATTATCAGGTTTCTTTTGGTGTATTTTGTTCCTTGAATTTACTGTTTATCTTAGCACACTGTAGGTAAATGGGATCTACTCTACGAAATGGATGACACCTACTCACACTTGATCAATCGAGCAGTTTAATTGTGTCACTGAGGCAACATCCGGAGTGCTGTAGGAAGTAGAAGGACCTCAGATAACATCCTTTCTCAGATAACATGTACTTTGCTAAAGCGCATTGCCACAGGACATTCACCTTGTCAAATCAAGTCATGAGACTAGCTGGAAGATGGCTGGATGACATGTTCACTGCCACTGTTAAATCCCACCTATACTATTTAAGTAAATCATTTTTACACGAACACACACACTCACTCACGCTCACACACAGAAATAGACATACAGTGTTCTGGGCCTGCCTGTCAAAGCAGTGAAGTGTAGCAGCCAAATGAACACTGCAGCATGGGCTGAACATTATGGAATGGTAGCTTTAAACCATGAAACCCCAGATCAACACCACATTATTGTACTGTTCCTGTTGAATGCTGAGTTTCCAGTCAATATGATTTCTCTGTTTTGTCCTGAAACAACTTGTGATCTCCTGAATCAATATCTGTATAAAATCTGCATTATGCTGCATGGATCATTCAAGGTCTCCATTCCAACCCAATGTTGGTATGTGTGTGTGCCCATTTATGCATGCACTGCATTCATCTTGCCTTTAAAGAAAAGCCAGCTCTGGCTCGGAGTTGAGCCAGGGCCAGGGCTAATTGCCCATCACGGTCAGTGAATGAGTCTGGACATGAACTCTGCTTATTTTAAATCGGGTTAACTGTGTCATTGAAATGGATGTCCTCACTGATGTGTAATCACTCATTCCTGTAATACACCAGTGCCCTCTGGTGGGCCAGATTCTCATCTGGGCAGAGGGGCTATGGGCTGGCAAATTCACTGTCTACCAACTCAATGTTATGTAGATAACCCTGGACTCAAAGACATGGTGATACTTAGTTACATTGGAAGCCTTTGAGTGTGTGATTGATCTGTCCTCTGGATCTGTCCTGTCCCTCAGGTGAAGCGGCTTCTGGGAAGGCAAAGCGGAGCTGAGGTCACCAGAACGCAGGGCACACCTCAGAGAAGCAACTCTAAAGAACACCACAGTGGGGTATGAACAGTATTGTCTGGATAAAGGGATTTTTTTGTGTGTGCCAACAACAACCTATTGACTGATTACAGAAGGCATTTATCAGAATATGTTATAAGCCTTTGCTCATGAACATTATAATATCTTTCCACAGAGTTCATTCTCTGGTCGGGGCTATTCGGTGAGTGACTTCAATCCTTTCTGACAGAATGAATGTCGCCTATGTTACCTATGGTACTGCTCAGAGTATGAGGACAAAAGTGGGTCAGTGATTAGCTCATGCATACTGAGAAGAACAGTCCGTAACTAAAATGTCCTCAGAAGCTGGAACAAAATGTCCTCAGAAGCTAACAGGCTGATATTTAGTAACGTAGCTAAACAGGTGTCATGTCAACACGGATTAGTGATTTGTATATCTGAGTGACACTTTGACAGTGAGCAGGACTTGAGGGAGGGACTGACACATGATTTATCAGTGGTTTCAGTAGAAATTGACCGGCTGATATAGTAGCTCACAACTGTGTTGCTCCGTCGCCTGGCATGATGATTCCTTTAGAGCAAACTGTTCAGTACACACAGCAGTTAAACACACGTCGATGACTTGGAACGAGGTAACAGACCTAATGCATAATAATGTCCCCTTTCTCCCGCTCGGTTTCACTCCCGCTCGCACACTCTCTCTCTCTCTGACTTGATATGTAAACAGACTCTTACTTCTAGGCATAAACACATTTCTTACTAATCTAACAATAATACGTTTCTCAATGGATCTCCATGTTTTTTTTTTATATGCATTATTTACAGTTACATTTCTAGAGTTTCAGTTTGAGTGTTGGTGATGGATGAAGCCGTTCTCGTGAATTAATGCAGCGCTTCGCATCCTTTCTCCCGCAGTGTGACAGTGAGAGTGACATCGATGACAAGGTCAGATAAACATTCCCACTTCTCAGAACTATTAACTTATCAGTCCTCTACATGTTATGTATTGGTGTATTCCCATCGGGGCTGTCAGCTGGCCAGGCTGTATTGTAGAGGGGGGGGGGGGGGGGGGGGGTCCTCCAAATGGCAGACAGGGTTGTGATGGGGTCAGGTTTTCTGGCGGACCTTTTTATTTAATAGGTCAGGGCAGCGTAAACAGTGTGTGGGGTGTCTTTGGTCTCAGTGGTGGTCCTCCTCCATCCTGAGCAGACTATTTTTGGGACATAGTTGACGTCAAGGAGGGTAAATGGCCACAAACTCTAACTTGTGTTTTGGTACTGGTTTGTGAGTGTGAGGTTCAGTCTGTGTACCTTACGGACATTATACTCATTTAACTCTTTAAAAAAAAAATGTCTACATGTTAATAATGCCAGCTCTCTTTGATTGCATTATTGGATTTTGATCTAAGGAATGCGCTGAAGCTAACTTGATTACACTGTGAATATCATTAGGGCTACTTATGAAAGTAAGGACTTTCTGATTATCATAACAAGTCTCTGTTATTTCCTCTATATGATCTATTTATTTTTGTCAGCAACCTCCTATTAAATATGGAGGCTCCAAAACTGAAATTAAACTCATGACAGAGGTCATATGAACCAGATTACGGTAATGTAGCATTTTGCAAGGTTGTTAATCAACTGATGGATTCCAGGAATATCTGGAAATAAGGTACTTACATTTGCAACACGAAAGGAACCTCATGATAGTTTACCACAGCTGAATTTCCGCCGAGTTCAACAATTTGATTTAGCAATTGAATCTGGTCAGTTTGATGTCTTTTTGATGTCATTAGTGTATAACCATGCGCTTTCCCAGCATCTGTATGATTGACACTTTACAAAGGACAGAATGCTTAAAGATGAGGAATACACAGGAGCACATCAAATATAATATCACTACATAGCTTATTTAAGTGAAAATGGTTGAGTGCTTTAGGCTGTGTGCGTGCGTGTGTGCGTGTGTGCGTGTGTGTGTGTGGACTCTGCTGCCTGGTATGACAATCTGGCCAATATTCAGCAATGTAATTAGAAACATACTGTTTTAAATGTAATTTATGGATTAGAATAAGATACTTAGCTACTAAGTTAATTTGTGTCATCCACTTTCTAATTTGTTTTTCACAAGGTAAATGTCATGGGCATTTACGTAGTGCTCTTACATGAAAGAAATGACTGATTACATTAATTGCCTCTTAATGTGTAATCTATGTTGTGATGCTTTTTATTATACTGTCAAAAAGATGCATTCATTGAGCTGTCACATACTACATGAAGTTAGAATGGTTTCGATTTAATCTCATTCAGTTTCATTTAGAAAACGTTCCCTCTCATGTCATTGGACAAGGTTAAGAGTTATGTCTCACCTTTTGTTCCTCTGATCTCATTTTCATTCATTTTACATTTCCATTTTTAGTCATTTAGCAAACGCTCTCATCCAGAGCGATTTACACTGGTAGTGAGTGGATACTTTTTCACACTGGTCCCCCATGGGAATAGAATCCACAAATCTGGCATTGCAAGTGCCATGCTCTACCAACTGAGCCCCACGGGACCATACATTCATTGGGAACTTGAACACACCCCCCTGAGTGTGGCGCTGACGTCGAGTCTGGGAGTGGAGCAAGAGCCAGCATACCGGATGGTCCTGTTGATCGAGTGCTGTTAAAGATTACCGTGGAAAAGCAATCACTTTTGGCGACAGTTCCAGCACCAGACTCAAAATCCTAACCTTTTTATTTTCTCATCTTTACTCAGGTTTCAGGGATTGAGTCTGAAAAGCTCTTCACACTAAGGACAACTAATGGTAAGAATATTTTCACTCTCAATTTTTTTTGCACTTGACTCTCTGTCCTTGCTTAGCTGTTGCTAAACAGAATAGATATATTTGTCTCAGTGACATGCTCTTATATGCTTTTTCTGACATTCCATTTCTGTTCACTTGAATAAGGGCAACACCCTTATTCAAACCACACAATTATCAAGAATGACCTAATTGTTGTCAAGGTGTTGTGGCCATTGTAGTTTAAGGATACCCACACACTCTTAATTGCACAACGTGGTTTGACACTGAATGTCACTCTACCCTGTGGAAAGTCTCTGAGCTAGAGGGATTTATGTTGAAGTAAAACAGAATAATGACGCAAGTGTTTTGACAGAGATGTGTGTGCATTTGAATGTGTTGAGTTGTGTGAAATAGTTGATAAATGCCTTCTACACAATCTTTTAGCTATGAATTGGATTGAACCTCCACTTTCAGTGGCTTAGCTGCTTCATTGGGGCTAGGAAGAAGTGATGTTTGGAGTCACACGTCATTCTCAATGAGACTACTGGCTCAAGCAAGTTTGTAATCCACTGCAATATTCCCTATTATCATCCTTAGCATCTCTTAGCAATTCCATATTGTGATCTAACTATAGCTTAAATTCAACAATTAAGTGCAATTTTCACCCAAGAGAATGCCTCTCAAAGCAACATCACTGAATGGTATTTTTCCCATTCAGTATTCTTTACCTGACTGAGTTGTTGTTGCCTTATATGGGCAGCTTGATTGATTGTGTTCTTTTCACAACCCACGATTTCTCAAACTCAAAGCTCATTAGAACTAACGTGGTCACATTTCGCCTCATTTGGCCTGAAAGAGCCAAGCGGAGACTCGCACCCAGGGCCAGGCAGCATAAAGCATGCTCTAATCCCACTGGCTGGCTGGCGGTGAGAACCTTTTAGAGCTGAGCCCAGGGGTTTTATATGCCTTGTGAAAGCGATTAGAAGGTCTCTATTTAACTCTCCCTACCTCCAAGCTGCTTGTGGTGGGCTTTGGAGAGGGCATTTGTTGTTAGCTTTGGAGGTCTCTCATTGAGTCTTCCAATGAGCTGTCTGGACTTCAGCCTATTGAATGTTATGATTACAAAGAATGCTTAACACACCACTAGTCTCTCCCCAGGGCCCTCGGTTTTTGTCAGAGCTCAAAGACTGCAGGGAGTAGAGACTAGTGTTGTTTGGTGCTGGGAAAATAGGCTTTGTTGAATTATTTAATGATCATTACACTGTCTGTCTGGCTGTGAATGGAAAATATAATGGTGCAACTAACAAATTGTGAGCACTTTGTAATATGAACATGCTCATTTGCCCAAGACATGAACCCACTGGCTGTTATGAAGCTGCTCGTTAGTAGCCTCATTGTTGTTTCTAGATGTAGGCCTAGTATTCAGTAATGGAGGCCACAGGACTAAGGCTTTTATCACCAGACAACAGCGATTAGGAGCTATTCACCACAATGAATGAAGGTTGTTTTAGCTAAGCATGAACACATACACCACATGACCAAAAGTATGTGGACACCTGCTCATCGAACATCTCATTCCAAAATCATGGGCATTATGGAGTTGGTTCCCTCTTTGCTACTATAACAGCCTCCACACTTCTGGGAAGGCGTTTCACTAGATGTTGGAACATTGCTGCAGGGACTTGCCTCCATTCAGCCACAAGAGAATTAGTGAGGACGGGGGCATTGTCATGCTGAAACAGGAAAGGGCCTTCCCCAAACTGTTGCCACAAAGTTGGAAGCACAGAAAAGTCTAGAATGCCTTTGTATGCTGTAGCGTTAAGATTTCCCATCACTGGAACTAAGGGATTTAGCCCAAACCATGAAAAATCTAATGTTATTTGTCACATGCACCAAATACAACAGGTGTAGACCTTAGAGTGAAATGCTTACTTACAAGCCCTAACCGACAATGCAGTTTAAAAAAAATAATTATATATATATATATAAGAAATAAAAATAACAAATAATTAAAGAGCAGCAGTAAAATAACCATATCGAGGCTATATACAGGGGGTACCAGTACAGAGTCAATGTGCGGGGGCACTGGTTAGTCAATGTAATTAAGGTAATATTTACATGTAGGTAGAGTTATTAAGGTGACTATGCATAGATAATAACAGAGTAGCAGCAGTGTAAAAGTGGGGGGCAGGCAATGCAAATAGTCTGGGTAGCCATTTGATTAGATGTTCAGGAGTCTTATGGCTTTGGGGTAGAAGCTGTTTAGAAGCCTCTTAGACCTAGACTTGGCGCTCCTGTACCACTTGCCATGCGGTAACAGAGAGAACAGTCTATGACTAGGGTGGCTGGAGTCTTAGACAATTTTTAGGGCCTTCTTCTGACACCGCCTGGTATAGAGGCCCTAGATGGCAGGAAGCTTGGCCCCAGTGATGTACTGGGCCGTACGCACTACCATCTGTAGTGCCCTGCGGTCGAAGGCCGAGCAGTTGCCATACCAGGCAGGGATGCAACCCGGATGTTGAACCTTCTGAGGACCCATGCCAAATATTTTCAGTCTCCTGAGGGGGAATAGGTTTTGTCGTGCCCTCTTCACGACTGTCTTGGTGTGCTTGGACCATGTTAGTTTGTTGGTAATGTGGACATCAAGGAACTTGACGCTCTCAACCTAGCCCACTACAGCCCCGTCGATGAGAATGGGGGCATGCTCTGTCATCCTTTTCCTGTAGTCCACAATCATCTCCTTTGTCTTGATCACGTTGTCGTGGAACCACATGGCCAGGTCACTGACCTCCTCCCTATAGGCTGTGTCGTCGTTGTCAGTGATCAGGCCTACCACTGTTGTGTCATCGGCAAACTTAATGATGGCCTTATTGATGAAGCCAGTGACTGATGTGGTGTACTCCTCAATGCCATCGGAAGAATCCCGGAACATATTCCAGTCTGTGCTAGCAAAACAGTCCTGTAGCTTAGCATCTGCTACATCTGACCACTTTTATATTGACCGAGTCACTGGGGCTTCCTGCTTGACTTTTTGCTGGATGAGCAATTTCATGTTTGCTTGTACAGCTCATTGAGTGTGGTATTAGTGCCAGCGTCGGTCTGTGGTGGTATGTAGACAGCTATGAAAAATACAGATGAAAACTCTCTAGGTAAATAGTGTAGTGTTGCTATCTACAGCCCCAGATCATTATTCCACCTCCACCAAACTTTACAGTTGGCACTATGCATTGGGGCAGGTAGCGTTCTCCTGGCATCTGCCAAACCCAGATTTGTCCGTCGGACTGCCAGATGGTGAAGCGTGATTCATCACTCCTGAGAACGCGTTTCCACTGCTCCAGAGTCCAATGACGGCAAGCTTTACGCCACTCCAGCCGACGCTTGGCATTGCACATGGTGATCTCAGGCTTGTGTGCGGCTGCTCGGCCATGAAAACCCATTTCATGAAGCTGCCGACGAACAGTTCTTGTGATGACAATGCTTCAAGAGGCCGTTTGGAACTTGGTAGTCAGTGTTGCAACCGAGGACAGAAGATTTTTACGCACTTCAGCATTTGGCGGTCCCGTTCTGTGAGCTTGTGTGACCTACCACTTTGCGGCGGAGCCATTGTTGCTTCTAGACGTTTCCACTTAACAGTTGACTGGGACAGCAACAGGTCAGCAACAGGTGTGGCTGAAATAGCCAAATCCACTAAGCTGAAGGGGTGTCCACATACTTTTGTAAATATAGTGTATAATAAGTTTCAGTATTTATCTGATGTGGGAAAGAATATTAAAGTCAGTCTGCCAAATCAGTCTGCCATTTCCTGGTTTCTAACATTTTTATAGTTTGCCTAATTTCAGTTTATGTGACAAAACAAACAAGCAAGTATATAACCAAAAATATTGTATTTTCAGCTGTTTGAAGAAGAAAAAACTACTACCAGAGTACAAAACCGAATGTAAAAGACACAAAAAATGAAACTTAAGAACCGGAAGCATAGAAATAGCGCACATAGACTTTCTTTCGATGAGAATGACAGATCTATAACAACATTTCTATGTGAATTTGGTCGTTTCGCCCCAAAAAGTTACATATTGCAGCTTTAAATGATTCCGTCAGCTCTGTCAAACTGTGGTTGGTAACAAAGGTTCTCTGGTTGCTCATAGACATAGGCGTTGATGAGAGGGACGAGACGAAGGTGTGCAGCTCTGCCACAGTGTCAGGTCTACAACGCAGCCAGGAGCAGAGCAGCGACACACCCCTCGATCTGCCTGCTGCCAGTCCCGCCCCTGGCTCTCAGCCTGCTGGCAGCCCTGCCCCTGCAGCCCCTCTCACCAGCACCCGTACCACCAGCCCACTTCCTGCTGTGTGTGTGAAGAAGGAGAGGACGTCCCCTCGCAACACGACCACCCCAACTCTGCCAGGGTCAGGCCTATCCCAGGTCAAGAGAGAACCATTGTCACATCACCAGGGTCATCCCCTGTACATTGGTCTCCACAACAGGTAGGACATGGCATTGACTGTACTTGTTCAAACCATTTCATAATACTGATATCCTAGATGAGGTGATATTTATTTACAACCTTGCCTTTCTCCTCCCTACAGCAGCAGCATAGAGAGATCCCGTAAGCGAACCCTCCCGCCATCCCCCCACCTCGGGCGCCATTCTTCTCCCTTGCCGGTCCTCCCCCTGTCCGTCTCGGAGTTGCCCGCACCCCACTTCTTCCTGCCAGTTCACGGGCATCGCCGCCCGGCCATGTTCACAAGCCCTCTGGGATTACCAACCAATGGCATCGTAGGACACTCCACTGAAGCAGGCTACTCAGGTAAGAGGCTTGAACAGTAAAGGAGATGGATATTGAAGGAGCCGTATAGGAGATAGATTGGTGTTTAGTGTACAACAGGTGTTGCTGGGGATACGGATTGTGGGTGAGAAAGAGCAGTTTTTGTCATAGAGTATGACCTTTAACCTCTCACCCACAACAGAGCACGACCTGCTTCGCCAAGAACTGAACAACCGTTTCCTGGCGCAGACTGCAGAGAGAGGGACTGCCTCGGGGCCACCTCTGCTGAGGACAGAGTTTCACCAGCACACACACCAGCACCAACATCAACACCAGCACCAACTCACCTTCTTATCCTACCCGAATGGTTTGCCTCCTCCACCAGGCATCCTCTCTACAACCCCAAATATGGGTCGCACAGCTGACCTAAATGTAAGTCCAGTACATGGCCACCACAAACGGCTTCATGTGAGGTTAAAGGGTAACTCTCAACCCCAATTTCAGCTTTTGCCCAAACCCTTCAAATAAAAAAATATGCATTCAGGTGAGAAGTTGTGGGTGGGGGGAATTGCTCATAATTATTCATTTTGGGGGTGGGTGAACATAGTTGTACCTGATCCCAACACTTTTTCACTAAAGCATACTTACCAGAAGTCCGCTGGCACGCTCTGATAATAAAATGATGTGCATCATGAGCAAATACGACTCTGGACAGTTGGCTCACAGTGGTAAGGCGCCAAGCTCCTGACATCTATTGCCACTTTCCGTGTAAATTCTAATCCCCCATGGGGCGCAAAAAAATATAGTTGAAATGTAGACTGACATTTATTGCGTTATTCTGTTGGGAAGAATTGTTCAATCATCACCTTGAAATTGAAGATTAGGTGCTCAATTCAAACCAACCTGCATTGCGGTGTTTACGCAGTAGCTCTTTTTCCAATGGTCAAATTAACTCAGATTGGTCTTGGGTACTGTATAAAAACCTACAACTACTACCAGGGGGACCCCTCTCACAGGTATGCTTTCACTTTTTGGAATTAGAAGTGTGTGGGCACGGGATGAAAATAGTAAATACAAAATTTGATTCTTGTGGGATAAGAAATCGCAGTAATTGAGTCTACTGTCTTAGTGGACTGCGCCACCAATCATTCATAGCAGCTGGGGAAAAACACAACGAGTTGACATGACCACCATTGTCATCTATTTCTTGTTATAATGGATGTAGCTATGAATATAAACATATAATACTCATAGCCTACTTGTGTTTTTTTCCTTTGTAAAAGGAGGAATGGAACTGTGAAGCACAAAACTTTGAATTTGGTCAAATGCGGAAAAGTGCCTTACTGCCTTTTGAATTTTGTATAACGTCAGTAGTCCTAGCATCTTGCTTTTACAGTAAACCTTGAGGTGGTACCACCCAACACATCTAGAAGGGAGTGTATTTCATACCGAACCCCTCCCTTGAGATGACGTAGAGGAACCTTCTCGAGGTGCTTCTACATCACCGTTTGAATGGTGGAGTTGAACCTCTAGTGGAAAAAAATTGCTATATTTACTACAACGAACTGTCAAAATGAAGACCAGAATTGACGTGTTTCACTATAACTAAGCCTAAAACATCTGGTATGTTTTTCACCAACAGTTTTACTCTTTAATGTTATCAAAACCCACATTCATTGTGAGGAACATTTTAGGTCACCCAGAAATGAGAGAGAGATAACGCTGTGCTTTGTTTTTGCTGTTTTCTGAACTCAATCTCCTTAATAGTGTAGCCTCAGGCTCAGCAGCCGCCTCCTTTACTCTGGGGAAAACCTTGTGTTAGTTTCACATCTCAAATATCAAACTCTTTATTACAGTATCTCAACATAACAGAAATATCAGATACAGTCCCTGAGAGACACATTTTAGCTTTCAGCCGTTTAAAACTTTTTTCCGCCCACCAGGGAACATTTTGAAATATTTCATCATACTGGAAAAAAATGTATGAGCCCTGAAATGGCTGGCTGTTCCACTGACAGCTCAGTAAAGCCAGTGGAAATGGATCTCATGGCTGTTTTGACACACTCAAAGCCCTGCTGTCAGGATAAATGACTGTGCCGCAGAAGAAGGAATGAGGTCATTAGAGTGCTTTTGATCGTGGGTAATTGCTCATGGACGCTTTTGCCAGCATTGGCAGGGCTTCAGTTGGGTTTAAGCAGCCGAGATATGGAAACTCCGAACATAGCCATCCGAAGTGTGTACATGCATATGTTAAACAGTCAATGATCTGGTTTAGCTGCGTAGATGTCAGCACTAGATCAGGACTTGAAGATGAAAAAATGCTCAAAAACAATCATTTGTAGCGTTTTTCCATTGATGTTTCTTCTTTGTCTAATATTGTCTAATATTGTTAATGTTACTTACAACATTTTTTTGTCTTTCAGTTGGAAAAGTACCCAGCTAAACTGGAAAACCCCTACATAAGACATAAAAATGTAAGTGAAAGTACTGCTTTCAGAAAGATGGGGATATGTTCCTTTGGATTACTTTTCAAATTAATTATTTTTTATTATAATATGATTCTCAATGATTCTCAGTTATTTGATGATTTACTCCATACTACCTCAGCAGTACAGTCACAGATCTTCTCTGAGCGTACAAAGTTATTTTGTTTACCCTAAAGTCATACTTCATTTATTCTTACCTTAACCTATGTGTGGTCTTGCCCAGTTCTTCCCCCCCTACCCCCCAGCGATGCCTGGCATGCCAGCCCTGCACCCCCACTCAGGACCCCCAGGGCCCTTCAGCTCTCTGCAAGGAGCCTTCCAGCCCAAGGTCCATAACACATCACTGACTCCCTCAGTCTGTCTGTCTCTCTTTCATTACCCAGTGTTAACCCCCCCCCCCCCCCCCCCCACACATGCTGTTCTCAGTCTAAACACGTGACTTCCCATCTCTCCCTAGTCTAATCCTATGGATGTGGCGACACGGCCAGGAGAAGTTCCTCACAATCTCCTACCAAAGGGCCTACGGGTATATGCCATTCGCCAGCCTTATGTAAGCTTGTTGACAGAATTCTAGCCCTCAGGTTTAAGACTAATCAAATTAATTTCCTTCTATTTATTCTAGCAGAAGGCTGGCAAATGGTGTGCAATGCATGCCCAGATCGCCTGGCAGATTCAACACCACCAGCAGAGGATGAAGGTACTTCAGATGTGTTCCTTTATTTCACTCAATGTAGCGAAAGTTTCAAATAGCGGTAAAAATCAAATCCAAATCAGATCAAACTTTATTTGTGACATGCACCGGAGGCAACAAGTGGAGACCTTGCCGTGAAATTCTAACTTACAATAATCTGTGAAGTTATGCTTTCTGTATCCTCCTCGGTCTCCACAACTCACTTCTCAATCTCTATTGAGATTTTAATCTTCTCTCTCTCACCTCCTCTGTCAATCTCTCTCCTCCCCATTTTATCTGTCTATCTTTAACAGCACATGCGCTTTGATCCACATAAGCTGAATATGAGCGGGGTGAAGCTGGACCTGTTTAGTCGGCCAGCTGCTCCGGGTCTTCCTCCTGGACTGTCCTATGGCCATGACCTGGCCCGACCTCTCCTGTCCTCCTCAGGTTAGCCAGCCCATTCCATTTTCATATTCATTATTGTGGGTGTTAAATGAGGATCTATGTGCAGTTATGATGATTTTGTACGGCCTTGGGAGCAACTGTGTTGGTTGCTTGCTGTAGAGATGACATGTTTACTTTATATCCCTTTATGTCAATGTGAGTGTGGTTGATTCGTAGAAAAACAAATTGCATTGCAACTCAAGTCTATAGACTAACAGAAAGTCTTCGGTGCTGAGTAAAAAAAATGCATAGTGAAAAGAAGGAAAACAGCTATTTTTTTTTGCAGTTTTACTGTATTTTAGCAGCAGCAGAGGTCAACAAAAAGACACGTTTTGGCAACAGCCTTCGTCAGTGTGGTTGATTCACTCACTACTGTACCTTCACCCCCTACAGGTCATTTGTCTGCATCACCATTCAGCGCCGCCACTCATCACGTCCACTATTTACCTGCTAGCCACCTCACTGGTAAGTGCCATAGGCTGCTGGTGCAACGTCTAAATAATGATGTTTAAAGTCCAAGACATTTAAGCAATAAGGCACAAGAGGCAGTGCTGTATTATGAATATAGTCACAGGTAAACGGCATTGTTCGGCCCGACGTGATAGCATCAGCATCCAGGATCCAAACAACCAGTTTAAGAATAGACATTAAGAGGTGCCATTCTTGTGATGTTCCTCAGATCCATTTGGACGAGCCAGTCACTATGGAAACCTTGGACAACTGGCAACTAATGCATTTGGCGGCCTGGGTGCCTCTTCTATTGGTAAGTTTTCGCTCTCAAATAATTGACCTCAACCAAAGACAACCTACTGTTTTAACTAAATTAGTAAATTGATTGATTTGATTGAAAATACATCAACCCTTCCTCTCACAGGCCCAGGCAGCCTGTTTGGTGGAAGGCAGAGCCATGGGTTATCAGGTTTTGTCAGCCCCCCTCAGGAAGCCTGTAACCGCCTGCACCGAACGCCCCCCTCCTTCCCCACACCTCCAGCACTGTCCAGGCCTGCTGATGTGGACCGCAAGCCCACGGTCCATAGCAGCGAGAGGGAAAGGGAAGCTAAGAAAAGGGATCACTCTGCTACCAAGGAGGAGTCGGAGAGAGACGGGTCAGTGACAGCCTTACTGTGGAAATGGCATTTCCAATCCATAAAGGCCTTGTTGTGATATAATAATATTCTGTCCTCTCTATAGGAATACTCTGGAAAGAAGCCATCAGTCCACCCACACATCCTCAGGCTTTCAGATTAGTAACCTGATTGGCAGCAGCAGCCCAGGGAGGAAGAGGAGCAGCCCAGATCAGGGACCCCAGGCTGAGAGGGAGGGCAGCTCTCTTGGGAGAGTCCAGGTGAAACAGAGCTCCTCTCCAGCGCTGGAGGTGCAGGATAGGGGATCTTCAACCCCATACACCACAGTGAAGAACCACCAATCCAACGAGAACACACAAACTCTGAAGGGACCTTTAAAGATAAAGCAGGAGCGCAGAGATGAGCCAGAGGTTATGGCTGGGCCACCGGAGTGTACCCTCTTACTCCCACCAGGCCATTCTCAGGCTCCATACCCGTCAAGGCACAACCACTTCCCCACCGCAGGCATGCTTCAGAGCAGTCATCTACCTCACTCTCTACCCCTCTCCATGAGCCCCGTGCACCCAGTGAGTAGCCTCAGTGCAATGGAGCGAGCCCGTATCCAGCCCTTCATGGGGGTCAGTACACTAGCCGCAGGTCGAAACCACCATGTGTCCCCTCACCTTTCAGGCCACTGGGACCCACTTCGAGACCCCTACAGAGGGCTGTACCTGCAGAGCCAGCAGGTACATTTGACCTATGACCCTGAGAGAGGCCACAGACAGCGGGAGCAACACCCCCACCCACAGCAGTACTTACAGGACAGGCACCGGCAGGCAGAGGAGAGGGCAAGGCTGCACCAGCTCCAGGGCTCTCCCATGGAGGGCCACCTAGCCCACACACCCACCTTTGTGTCCTCTCTGGGTGGGGTGATGTACCCTAGGCTCAGCCCCTCAGCTCCACACAGTGGCCATCTGAACAGGACTCCACAGACTGTCACTCTTAGTGCCCCACCCCCTCTGGTGCCCACCTCCACCACCACCACAACCCCTGGCAGACCTGCCACTCCTCGAAAGACCACGCCCACTAGTGTCCCACCCTCTGGGGACCCCACCCCATCCTGCAAAGCCAAAGAGGTAGAGGTGGAGGCACAGTAGCATGGAAGTCTCTTAGAAAAAAGCGACAAGACTGGCATCCTTTTAAATACACATTACACACTCAACTTGATGAAATGTCTCGCTTTTTAAAATGAAAAAGCGATAAGTCAAAATTGTGTATTGTAGATTATTTGTTAATAAATCAGAAGTTTAAGTAGTGAGTCTGCACAGAAACTGTTGAAGAAGTTGAATAACTGATGTTGGATAATGTTATTTGATAGTAATATATTATGTTTTTTCATGTTTGTAAGATTTCCGTGTACAGACGTAGATTTTATGAATTTGTATATTTTTTATGTTGTGTAATGCATTACATTGTTCTTTATTACACATTTATCAACAGGTAAAACAGAAAATAGATGTTCTCCTTTTGATAGTTCGTCTTAGATGTAACCATGTTTCCTACCTGAAAATGTTATTGACTTTTACCTTCTGTAAATATTCACCTAACCTGTCATTTGTTTCTATAAAGAATGTCTATTTAAACAAAAAACGTAATTACTTGATAATTCATTCTTATTTTCACTTGCATCAGCAGTGCTCCCTCTTGTGGCAGACTTGGTACAAAATACAGAATGCTGTCCACTTGGAATTGATGGCACAGGGTTCAATAGTTCAACTAAATGCTGAATCTAAACACGGATTTGATTTAATTCCTTTTAGATTATCAAGTGTCTTAGGTCACCAGATGTGTGTAGCTTTCAGTAAACAAATAGCCTACATGACCATAAAGCTACCTTTTATGAAATCCTCATGTTGTATCAGACAAGCACATACAACCGGTGCACCAAAGAGGAGAGTATATTTATCAAATTCCATTGTCTGAGGAAAAGACAGCAGCATGTTCATGTTTATTTTTGTGTTGTGGATATTTTTGGGCTCATTTGCTCCAAGCCTTACAGTGTGCTTTTCGACTAATCTATTTGTGTTTAAAAGTAATAAATAGTCATTGAAAGTATGTGTACAGTATATGTTGCCGGATGTAACATGTTTATGTATTTTACATTTTCAAATCAAATCTAAGTAAAACGGGTTAGGGTTAAAAGTAAAATGTTCCTCAATAAAGCAGAAATTATTAGCCTACAAATAAGTATTCACCCTCTTGGATTTAAAAAATAAATAAATAATTCCCCTCGGACCATCGGGGTGGCACGAGTAATAATGGCACGGAACCCGAATTTAGAATAATCTTCAATCACATCCACGTTCATGTTTTATTTTAGAAATTAAAAAAGAGCATTTCATGAATGAGGTAGCGCGTACCTCATTCTTTTCCATGGACGTCATCTGCTAAACCGGAAGTCTTTGTGCATAACAAAATCTAGCTTGTGGTTTGGTGCCATAGACATAGATAGAGGACTCACAGACGTGCCATTTCCACGTTTGTGACAGCATGGGCAGCGCCATTGAGCTATCTCCATTTTGAAGTAGAGCATGTTCTTCTTCACGATTGGCTGATCTCTCCTGATGACCCGATTGGACATGACTCTAACAGGGTCACCAGGAGAGATCCGCCAATTAAGTTGGAAGTCCACCAAATGGTCGAAGCTGGCCATGCTTATTCAGCCTTTTGGCCACTAGAGGCCTCTATCATTCTCTATGTTGGTGCTAACTTTGTTCTTCAAGGCTGACTGAACAAGGATTCTATGGTAAAAAAATAAATATATATATGTTATCTAGCTAGGAACTAATCCAGTAGACAATGTAGCTAATGTTATAGTACACATACTACTAGATATGTAACGTTATATCGACAGGATGCCAGCTAGCGGAATGCATGCCAACCTGTAACTATGGTTCTTATAGTGCCACAATAACGACGTAGCTAGCTAGCTAGTATCTCTCTTAAACAATGGCTTTGCTAACGGTAGCTGAGGTTCTTTAGCATGTTAGCGTTTGTGGCTACAGTAGCATTCATATGAAGCCCGTTAGCTAGCCAGATCAGAGTTAGAAAGTTCCATAACTACGGTAACGTTAAATTGCTATTAAGTAGCTACTACAGCTAGAAAGTTACCATTATTATAGCTAAGAAATGATTTAATTGCAGGATCGACATATTTTAAGGTGGTAGCGTTACGCATACGATTTTTTTGCACTGTTTCAGAAAATGTCCACAATATATCTGGCACTAATAGTGGAATGATAGTGTTTCACAGTATTACCAAAGTTGTGGTATACTAGCTACTGTGATATTCGACTATTGGTTTCTCCCGACGTAGCGGCATCTGATGTCAGAATATGAAAGCTTTTCTGACTTTGTGTCGGTGTTGTCTAGTGGAAATCTCTCTGTCATTTCCTGGTTGCTAAAATTCTACACTATCATTCATCCTTGTGGAACGATTCGACACCTTGCGGAGTCTATGCCCCCGAAGAATTGAGGCTGTTCTGAGGGCAAAAGGGGGTGCGACTCAATATTAGGAAGGTTCTCCTAATGTTTTGCACAGTCTATATGTGATTAGCTAGCTAATGAAATGTTGATGACTAACGTTAGCTAGTACAGACTTGTGACATTGGCCCCATTCTGAGAACCCAGTATAGCGAACTATTTAGCATAGTTTAAGAACAGGTTCTGTTCTATGTGCTTTTCTGCTAGTTATAAACAATGATATAAACAACAAACTAGCTCGATAGTTATTATGCTATTTATTTGGGGTGCCTGATTGATATCAGCTGTGAACACCATTGCATTGTCACGACTTCCATATGGACTGTTTGGACCCACAGGAAGAGATGTCAGGAATAAGTGCGGTGAGCTCGGCGTTGCCAGCGGCTACAACCCGTACCACCTCCTTCAAGGGCTCCTGCCCCAGCTCGAAGTATGTGAAGCTGAATGTGGGCGGGGTGCTCTACTACACCACCATGCAGACCCTTACCAAGCAGGACACCATGCTCAAGGCCATGTTCAGTGGCAGGATGGAGGTCCTCACAGACAGTGAAGGCAAAGATATTTATAACTAAACCAAGATAGTTTCTGTGTCCTTTTCAATGGGAGCAAATTAAGCATAATGGGCAAAACAAGCAAGCAGGTGGGCACAGCCAAGCGTGAGATCATAGTGGCACATTCTAGCATGTATTTGCATATTTCCATTAGGGAACACCTTCTCTAAAGTGCGCATGTGCAGTAATTAAATTCGGCCTTGCACTTCTTGTAAACAACGCAATTTGAAAATGTAAGCTTTGGCAAAGGGTCACTCCTAAAACACTAAGTGCACTCTGTTTGTAACAGATTCTAGTTTTGGGAACTGAAAACTGTATTGAGATCAGGCTTTTTTTAGATGAGAAAATAAGCAGAATGTCGGCCCAGTTCCATCTCGCTCCATACTCTCCCACTGCTGGCCACTGGGCTTCCTCCTTGCCATATTTGATGGGTAGTGGAAATTCCAACTGGATGCTTCAGATTTATACAGTTCCTTGTTCTATCTGTGGAGAAGGCATTGGTGATGACATGGGTTGACTGCAGCCAGGGTTTCCCAAACCTTATGTCCACTGCAAAGTCTTTAGTCCTGCAAAGTACATGCTCCTTGATGCTGCATAGTATATGATTCTATTTTACAGAATAGCTCTTTGCATGCCTTCCATCTGATATGGCTCTAAATGAAGATACACACACACACACACACACACACACAGTCAACTATCTCCACTATGTTGTCTCTGCCACTTCTCAATGTAATGAGTCCTGTCCTCTCCTGCAGGCTGGATCCTTATTGACAGGTGTGGGAAGCACTTTGGGACCATTCTGAACTACCTGCGTGATGGTGCTGTACCTCTGCCTGAGATCCGGAGAGAGGTCGAAGAGCTCCTGGCAGAGGCCAAGTACTACCTGGTGCAGGGGCTAGCTGATGAGTGCCACGCTGCCTTGGAGGTATTGTATCAGTGGAGGTTGGTGGGAAGAGCTATAGGAGGACAGGCTCATTGTAATGGCTGGAATGGAATAAATGGACGGCATCAAACAAATGGAAACCGCATGTTTGACTCCGTTCCATTTATTCAATTCCATCCATTACAATGAGCCTGTCCTATAGCTCCTCCCACCAGTCTCCAGTGTATTGTGTACTACCTTAACATACTGTAAACACTTACCTGTAATCAGTCTCTATATTGGTATCTCTCTTTCTCTGCATGCTGGTGTAGCCACAGTCCCCATTTAATTATTTGGGTCCTGTTTCCTCCATGCTTTCAGAACAAAGATATGTATGAGCCCTTCTGTAAAGTGCCTTTGGTCACATCCTCAAAGGAAGAACAGAGACTCATCTCTACCTCCAAGGTAAAAAATATTTAAAAAATCACAATTGACATGTATGATTAGACAGACGGCATGGAGTTGTATTCTATTTGTTTCTCAACACTGACTACCTATGTTCCTTTTAATTTTGGATTACAGCCCACAGTCAAGCTGTTATACAACAGGAGCAACAACAAGTACTCTTACACCAGGTAGGCTAAACATTACATATGATTGTGGTAAAATACTTAATGAGCTTATACTGTATTTCTTACATGTACGTGTGAAGTGGATTGCATCATGGATAAGGCTGTGGCGGTCACGAAATTTCGTCAGCCAGTGATTGTCAAGCAAATAACTGCCGGTCTCGCTGTAATTGACCGTTGATTAACATAAACACATTTAGCATCTCCTGGCTCCCACACATAGCCTAGAAGGCACTGGTGCAGACCTTTGGAACCTCTACATTTTAAAAAGTATAGTAAATCCATGTAATATAGCCTACACCTTCACAATAAATCCATTATTTATTTTAGACAGGTCTAAGAAGCATGATACAGTGGGGCAAAAAAGTATTTAGTCAGCCACCAATTGTGCAAGTTCTCCCACTTAAAAAGATGAGGCCTGTAATTTTCATCATAGGTACACTTCAACTATGACAGACAAAATGAGAAAGAAACATCCAGAAAATCACATTGTAGGATTTTTAATGAATTTATTTGCATATTATGGTGGAAAATAAGTATTTGGTCACCTACAAACAAACAAAGAGGACAGAGCACGTCTCTATTCTCATCGGCGGGGGTGCAGTGGAGTAGGTTGAGAGCTTCAAGTTCCTTGGTGTCCACATCACCAACAAACTAACATGGTCCAAGCACACCAAGACAGTTGTGAAGAGGGCACGACAAAACCTATTCCCCCTCAGGAGACTGAAAAAATTTGGCATGGGTCCTCAGACCCTCAAAAGGTTCTACAGCTGCACTATCGAGAGCATCCTGACTAGTTGCATCACTGCCTGGTATGGCAACTGCTCTGCCTCCGACCACAAGGCACTACAGAGGGTAGTGCAAATGGCCCAGTACATCACTGGAGCCAAGCTCCCTGCCATCCAGAAACTCTATACCAGGCAGTGTGTCAAATGGCTACCCAGACAATTTGCATTTCCTTAACCCCCCACCCCCACCCTTTACACCGCTGCTACTCTCTGTTGTTATTATCTATGCACAGTCACTTTAATAACTCTACCCACATGTACATATTACCTCAACTAACCAGTGCAGCACATTGACTCTGTACCAGTACCCCCGGTATATAATCTCGCTATTGTTATTTTACTGCTGCTCTATAATTACTTTTTACTTTTATTTATCTTTTTCCTGTAGTCCACAATCATCACCACACGGTCAGGTCTCTGACCTCCTCCCTATAGGCTGTCTCGCTGTTGTCGTTGATCAGGCCTACCACTGTTGTGTCATCGGCAAACTTAACGATGGTGTTGGAGTCGTGCCTAGCCGTGCAGTCATGAGTGAACAGGGAGTACAGGAGGGGACTGAGCACGCACCCCTGAGGGGCCCCTGTGTTGAGGATCAGTGTGACGGATGTGTTGTTACCTACCCTTACCACCTGGGGGCAGCCTGTCAGGAAGTCCAGGATCCAGTTGCAGAGGGTGGTGTTTACTCCCAGGGTCCTTAGCTTACTGATGAGCTTTGAGGGCACTATGGTGTTGAAGGCAGAGCTTTAGTCAATGAATAGCATTCTCACGTAGGTGTTCCTTTTGTCCAGGTGGGAAAGGGCAGTGTGAAGTGCAATAGAGATTTCATGATCTGTTGGGGTGGTATGCAAATTGGAGTCAGTCTAGGGTTTCTGGGATAATGGTGTTAATGTGAACCATGACCATTCTTTCAAAGCGCTTCATGGCTACAGATGTGAGTGCTGCGGGTCGGTAGTCATTTAGGCAGGTTACCTTAGTGTTCTTGGGCACAGGCACTATGTTGGTATTACAGACTCGGACAGGGAGAAGTTGAAAATGTCAGTGAATACACTTGCCAGTTTGTCAGCGCATGCTCGGAGTACACGTCCTGAAACTCCGTCTGGCCCTGCGGCCTTGTGAATGTTGACCTGTTTTAAAGGTTTTACTCACATTGGCAGAGGAGAGCGTGATCGCACAGTCTTCCGGAACAGCGTGTGCTCTCATGCATGTTTCAGTGCCATTTGCCTCGAAGCGGGCATAGAAGTAGTTTAGCTCGACTGGTAGGCTCGTGTCACTGGGCAGCTCTCGGCTGTGCTTCCCTTTGTAGTCTGTAATGGTTTGCAAACCCTGCCACATCCGACGAGCGTCAGAGCCGGTGTAGTACGATTCTATCTTAGTCCTGTATTGACGCTTTGCCTGTTTGATGGTTCGTTGGAGGGCATAGCAGGATTTCTTATGAGCTTCCGGGTTAGAGTCCTGCTTCTAGAAAGCGGCAGCTCTAGCCTTTAGCTCTGTGCGGATGTTGCCTGTAATCCATGGCTTCTGGTTGGGGTATGTATGTACAGTCACTGTGGGACGACGTTATCGATGCACTTATTGATGAAGCCAATGACTGATGTGGTGTGCTCCTCAATGCCATCGGAGGAATCCCGGAACAGATTCCAGTCTGTGCTAGCAAAACACTACCAGAGTGCTGCGCGCTCCATCACATGATCAGGTCTTTCTCACAGGCTACAAGTGAAGACAGACATATCGGGGATGCAACTGCTCACGTCCTTATCCAATTCTGAGGTGCATATTGAAGAACTGTCCATATTTACTTTTCGTCAGCCAACAAGATGAGTTGGCCTAACAAACAGCAAAAGCACTAGCCTATGTCAATCTACTGTCACCCATAGTACAAAGATCAACCTATTCTGTGTGAGAAATAAGTATTCCAAACATAGTCTGGGACAGTTGTGAGATGGGATAGATCTCAAAGTAATACAACCACTATCATCAAAAAAACATTTTATGCAATATGACTGACGCAACAGATCAGAGCGTTTAGCTTAAAATGTTGATAAACTATTAGGCTATTTCTTCACATTGTAAGTGCATCAATGCGCACATGGTAGTACGCTATAAGTGCAATTGTTCCATTTGCAAAAAACATGTAGGTCTATGGGCTAGGCTACATGAGGTGTGCGACTATGATTCTAAAACGTTGCACAAAAAAAGGCGTTGTTTCTTATGCTGGGCATCATTCACAAGTGAAAGGCTAATATTGTCACCTATCAGACTATTCTTGATTTAATCTTGTCTTTACATATACTAAATAATATATGTGTGAAATTTGTTTTGATTTAGTATGGACCATTATCATGCACCTATATTGAAACTGGTTTATTTTCATGCCAGCCAGGTAGGCTGTTGTAATTAATGTCAGAGTGATTAGGGGGACAATAGAGTGCTGAGTACCAGGCAGTTATCAAGTTTGCTAGGCTAATGACCATCAGCAGCATCAGAGCTTGGAGAAGCCTAATTACCTTGACTGGTCACGTGGAATTTGACTGCCTTCATGACTTGTGACCTCTGTGTGGCGGTAATACTGTCACCGCAACAGCCCTAATCATGGGTAGACTGATGTACATGTGTATGGCGATTTGAACAGATTGACAACTAGACATTAACATCTGGTGCCTTTTCACAGCAACTCCGATGACAACATGCTGAAGAACATTGAGCTGTTTGACAAGCTCTCTCTGCGGTTCAACGGCCGTGTGCTCTTCATCAAGGACGTGATCGGGGATGAGATCTGCTGCTGGTCGTTCTATGGGCAGGGCCGTAAGATCGCTGAGGTGTGCTGCACCTCCATAGTCTACGCCACAGAGAAGAAACAAACCAAGGTATGCAGTTTCCCACAGCACGACCACAGAAAAGGAAGGTATGAATGTTTCTTGCTTTGACCAAATCATAGACTAGCCTGGTTGTCAGTGAGTAGTCTTGTCTTTGTACCTAGGGGCAGTGGTCTAAGTAGCAGTATTCTCTTTCCTCAGGTGGAGTTCCCAGAGGCTCGTATCTATGAGGAGACCCTTAACATCCTGCTTTATGAGTCTCAGGATGGGCGTGGTCCAGACAACGCTCTACTGGAGGCTACAGGAGGCGCTGCAGGCCGATCCCATCATCTCGACGAGGACGAGGAACGGGAACGCATCGAGAGGGTGCGCCGCATCCACATCAAACGTCCCGATGACCGCACCCACCACCACCAGTAACTATACCAGCCAACCAGCATTATCAGGATCCGCAGACCTCACCAGTGACCATTACCTATCACTGAGATCACACTACCGGTATACCCACAGGTAATCTCACATCCTTGACCACAAGCGACTTCTGTGCTTCTGCACCACAGCCACTAATGAACTGTTGCTTGTCTGATATCATTCTAAGTAGAACATGATTTTAATGTTCTGTCCCAAATGGCCATTTCAGTATTTTCTAAACCGTCATCTTTTTTTCAGTGGTCAGAATGTATTTTACCGCCTTTATTTCCATATATTTTGTCTTTGTATGTAGACATATTACTTGTGCCCAGTAGAGATATTGTGCCTTAAGTCTGTGGGTGTACGTGCTGCTTACAATCTTTATCATGATTTACTTTATCACGTCACTACAACATTGCTTTGAAGTTCAGGTATGTGTCACAGTATAGCTAGTTCAGGTCAATTGCATTTAAAGGATTCTATACATTATGTACAATGTGGAACAATACATTTTCCTACCACAGCAGTTTTAGATTAAAAAAAAAAATATATATATATATATTCATTAGTTTGAATAAGTGATATGTAAACTGTATAACAGCATTTTATCTTGTGTTTAGAAATTGGGTGCTTCTATTTTCTGTATGTACTCGTTTCGTCCAGCAGAGGGTGTTGTGTACAAAAACACTGAAAGGTGTGATATATTAATTAGGTTGACTTTACCTCTAGATGGTGATCTTCGGTCAGTTTTGTAGTTCCCCCACTAATGATTAAGGATTTTTGGAGGGGAAGCTGATCCTAGATGTTTGCCTACGGGAACTTAACCCTGAAGCGAGAAGTTACAACCCACCTCTTAATTGTAAGTGGTATGAATAAAGCCGTTTCTACCGTAGTCAAGGATTAATGATCTTTTGACATCATGTATGAAATCTGGTTTTCTTCTGTGTGATAAAATGGATGTCATTGCTGCCTGTTACAAAAATTATTGGAGGGTGACATGGTTACAAGACGCAACTTGTTTGGAAGATGGATCAAAGCTGAAGAGACAAAGCAACTCCAGACATTGCGTAAAATTGTGACATTCTTTGCGGTCATTTCACATGTATAAGTGTCTTTTGCACTGTATTTAACACATTTTTCTTACAATAAAGATGTTTATGAATACTTAGTTGGTTTTAATGTAAATATGGTACAGCATCTTTGTGAGAAAGTATAAAAAGTATGGCTTCAAAATCACAATGTTTGAATGATTTAACCATGTGTCTTATATCTCTATAAAATGGGACATCTAGGGAAAATATACCTAAAGCAAAACCATATTTTACAAGTGAGCCCTATTATAATGACCGCTTTGCTTGATAAGTCACAACTGAGCCCATGCATGTGATGTATAGCTTAATAACCGGTGAAGTTTTCATCAGAGTAGAGCATCAGTAGTCATTCCTTTGGAGTTTCCTCCACAGTACAAACCGTTTGTAGAGATTTCAATTCATTTCATTATGTCCAACCCTTATTGAGAAGATGCAGGTTCTCATTCATGATTTAAGTCCCAAGATGCCTAAAATCTTGTAGAATCTGATTATTGGATCCAGTTCAATTTTGTATCATTGCCCGGGACTTTGTTCGAGTTGATTCCTGGGTAAATATAAGAGAAGTGTTTATGGCCTAGCCTACTGTTTAATAATAGTTTAGAAAATGTATTTGTTCATTTTGAGAATTGAATGGCCACACAGTCTTTAGTTTCATACTCACCACCATCAGATGGCCATTCTTTGCTCTGTAAATCATGGTCTCCTGGCCACTCTTGAAGTCAACAAACCCCTCTCTGCCAGGCTGGATGTCAAACTTTACACTGCAAATGAGCACAGACATAATATATAACATTACGTTAATACTTTTGGTGACAGTTGTTTTTTTTTTAAGACAAGTTGAACACAGGTCTTACCTGCCCTGGACTACTTTGATAAAATTGTGCTTGTTGGCCACCAGACACAACTTGGTCAAGGCCTCAAACAGGTAGTCACACTGCAGCACCAGGTCCCCCTGAGCAAATAGAAAATGCAACAATGGAAATGCACATTTTATAGTTCTATATACCATTCAGAAAATAACTGGTGCAAAGCATAATAAAACATTTTAAAAATACATTTGTGCACATCAATGAAAATACTTTTGGGCAGCCAACCTTTTGCTTGATATCCTCACATTGGACATGGAGGATCAGGAAGTTGTCACTCAGGGTGCTGACTGACACACCTAGAAGAACACACACCACCCAGATACTTTAGAACAGTTGTTGAATTAACACAGTATACACACGTGGACTATTCCATTGAGAGAGAAAAAACTTGACACTTGCACACACATCTAGTCAGCTTTATTCCACTCCGTGGTGCTAACCTTTGAGGTTGTTGAACTCCACCCGCTGTTTGATCTTGGCCTCCTCCACCAGGTAGGCTGCACTTCCAGTGTAGATCAGCTGTCTGAAACGTGGCCTGAAGCCATTCCTGTCGTACTTCACCACAGGAACACTGTACTGTGGGAAGGTATGGGGCTTACTTTCATTTGAACATTAAAGTTGATTTTAACTCTGACGTAGCTTATTTCGCTCCGTGTGTTTACCTTGATGCGTTCTTGCCTAATCATCTGGTAGACTTTAATGTGGATGTCTTCCTCACCTGACCAGATAACAATGCAACTGGTCAAATGACATAAATCATTTTCATTATCACTGTTGCTTTGTAAGAGGTGCACAATTGGGGCACATAATTCACCAGCACAAGGCCTATGCCTTACTTATCCTGGTGTCCACGAATGGTATTCCCACACTGTGAGGGTAGTTCTCTTTTGTTCCTTTGAATATGGAACTGGTCAATCCTTTGATTTGCAACTGTACATGGGGTAAGCAAACACAGTAGAGATATATTAAGTGATCAGTGAGGCTATCCCTATAGTCAAATGCAGTTCAAATATGCATTAAAGCACCCTGGCTTGTAGGGTAGGCCTACCTGTGCTTTCCGCTCTGTCATGATTCCTTGTACATACCTCCGTACCATGTGCCGGGTGTAAAGTTTCCTCAACATCTGTGAGGCCTACAAGTACAAATGTATGTAATAAGTGTACCGCATACTCATACCATGACACGCAGGCGTGCAGAACGAGGTTAGCGCAAGTATTCAAGTAAAGTCAATTCCCTACTGCGACTCACCTCCTGCATAATGGGAGGTGGGGTTAGCCAGGTGTTCTTGTCCACAACTGTTTTGGGTAGATTCTCCTTGAGCCGTGTGAGGTAGTTTTGCCTGACAAATGCCAGGTACTCTGTGTTGTCAACACAGGCTGGCTGATTTCTAGTCATGAAGCCCTTGATGAACCTACAAAATATTTTACAAGAGATTTGATTAGTGAGCGTTATGTCGTTTCATTGTGCGTGGTAGATGTTGGACCTTTGTCTTTGGAGATATCTTCAGATGTTTGTCTCTTACCTCTTAATGACCTTAACAGCCCAGGCTCTCTTCTCCCTCTCTCTCCTGGCCTTCATGCCTCTCCAGCATGTCTCAATCTTTGTAGCTAACAAGACAACACAAGCTGAAAGACTTATCGGCTTATACGTCATATTTGTTATACGAGTTCCAAGGAAGTCAAAATTAGAGGCCTGTTGTGTCTCGTTCAGCAGTTACCTGCTTGTCTCTGTCTCATGTAGTCTCCCTTCACTCTGTAGCCTTTGTACTTTGCTTGGATCCTTGTAGCTGTAACATAAAGAGACACACGTAGAACCTAACTTCATAGGCAAATAGGTTCATTTTCTTTGAAATAATCCCAACACCATATAACAATCCAATTCCTGAATTTTTTTAGTGGTCTGTGATCCGTTGTTTGAAAGACTTAAGCTAGAGCCAGGACCCACCCAGCTCATGCTTGCAGACCTCAAAGGCGTCTTCGGTGGCAAACAGAGTCCTGGGATGGCGGATGAAGATCTTGGTCCTTTTTTGTATCATGAAAGACAAGCTAGTGAGAAACAGCCAGACTGTGTGTCGTCAGGTGAACCCAAATGTATAATCCTGGAGAGCACCTCACCTTCCCATCTTGTACTCATCAGGCTTGTAGCCCAGGTGCTTGACCAGGCACTCCACCCCCTCTGCGGCTGTACCTTTCCAGTTAGGCCAGGTGTCTGGACACAGGGGCTTGTACCTGGCAGGGACAACAGGAAACACCCGTGTTAAATATATTGTTTAGAGAGCATCAGATCTACATACTGTAAGGCAGCCATGTATCAGAGCAGGGTGTGCTGGACAGAGCAATTGCACACTATCTACAGAACTTTGAAGTGCAGGTTGTATTTACCTCTGCAGGAAGATCTCATATCTCCGGCGGTAAGCGAAGCCGGCCCGTCTGACCCTCAGGTGCTCCATCAGCCCCAGGTACTTCACCTGGTGTCTCACCAACACATCGTCAAAGAGCCCTGCGCGAGATCACAAGGCTACAGGCATCAGGTCATGCACTGTGAATGAATGCGCCAAGTAATACTTTGTAGGGCATGCATAGGTCAAGTCCATTAGGGAAGGTTCCTTTTGGCGTAATGGCTATACTGAGTATACAGGTGTGTGGTGCTTAGTCAAATAGACTACCATAGATGTACGTTACGGTTTATAGACGAGGCCTCACCTGGCTGCTTGCCTTCATTAGGCTTCATACAGCGGACGTACCAGGGCTCTTTAGACATGAGGATCTCAGTCAGGCCTACCAGACTGCTCTTAAACTGAGTGGCCACCTGAGAAGACAGGGGATTAACATGCAAGCTTATGGCAAGGTCAGAACACCATGCACACAACAGTAAAGGATGGGTATGTTTCTAATTCACTTTGGTGGATCACGTGTCAACAGAAAGTCTCTTTACTGTTTCAGGTCTCTTCTTGCTGTCCGGCTCAGTGCTGGGAAAGCAGTGTTTAACAATGGCATTCT
Organism: Oncorhynchus mykiss; assembly: GCF_057628025.1. Classification (NCBI taxonomy): domain Eukaryota; kingdom Metazoa; phylum Chordata; class Actinopteri; order Salmoniformes; family Salmonidae; genus Oncorhynchus; species Oncorhynchus mykiss. Next base: position 37,653,684 of record NC_143026.1, on the reverse strand, counting down.
TAGACTGGCGCATAACCTGAAGGTGGAAAATCTCTCCGTTAAATCTCTCAGGATGAAAGATAAAGAACCGGCTTCTTTTCAAAACCAAGAGGCAGTCAAACAAACACTCCCACAGTTCTCCCTCTTAACAGTCCTGTCAGTCTATCCCAAAGCAATGCTTAACAATCATCTCCTCTATAATTCACAGGTGTGCTTAACAATGAATAATACAGCACTTGGCAGGATGTAAATTCCGGACCACAACAGTGCCAGCGAGAGCCCTGGGCACACTTACCTCTTTAATGTTCCTGTACAGGAGATCATTATTTTTGTCCAGGAATCCTGGAAAACAGAAAGGTATAGTTGAGAGTAAATAACAGATAAAGACTGGTAACACTTTCTGTCAGTGAGACAGAAAGTGAGGAGAACTGGGGGGCGACTCTTGGAGCATATTCGGCTTACTGAAACCATATCAAAGAGACACATTAGAGAGACAAATATGGAGAGCGGTGTACAGAAACAGTGAGAGGAAGGGCAGAGTGCTTGGGTATATTACGTTGTGGAACTCATCTCTCACCGACCACACTGTATGTGACTTCCCCTGCGTAGTGTAAGAGGCGGAAGTCTCCTCGTTCCAGAGTCTTCCGGGTCTTCTGGTCAGCCAGCTTGTGTCTGCAGGATGTGGACAGAGAGAGAAGAGGATGTTCTAGTCAGGTGTTACAGAGGCAGACCATGACCCCTCCATCCTCAGCTGTCAGTTGGGGGAGCTCAGCTTTATCTAATAGTTCTTGTTAGAAATGTATTACTGTGCTGCAGTATCCCAACGCTGCCTCACTCACGTGACGAAATGGGCGTGACCTCCCATCTTCTCCTCCAGCTTCTCCAGGAAGGTCATGTCTGTGGCCTCTCCCGGACGTAGACACTCCTCGTCCTAGTGGAAAGGAGACAGAACATGAGCACAAAACCAATCCAAAGCTATCGTGTCTGTCTGACGACATTTCAGTTTGACTGCGAGTCGGTCAGTCAGCCAGTCAAGTCTACAGTATCTACATACTAGCACTGAAATGATGCCTTTGAATTTCGCCTCCACCAGGTCACAGATGATCTTGTTGTTGAAGTATGGCACTGACTCCCACTGAAAAACAACAATACAAAACATGAAGCTGTGTAGCCCATTACATCAATTTTGTAGCTAAGTCCAAACATAGATTTGAGTAGAGGAGGAGCGTTTACTTCAATCCCCTCCATCTCATACTCCTCCTGCTCTGACTTCAGGGTCAGCTGGATGAATAGCTGCTGCAGTTTCTCATTACAGTAGTTGATGCAGAACTGCTCAAAGCTTAAACATATAGAGAGACAAGTCATTAGGCTCATCCTTTCACACTCAAATTCACTGTCGGGTCAAATTGCTTTTGTCACATGCGCCGAATACAACAGGTGCTGACCGACTGTGTCTTCCCTCACCTGTTCACACTGAAGACCTCAAACCCATAGATGTCAAGCAGACCAATCACGGTCTTCCTGGAGGAATCCTACATGGATGCACAATACCAGTCAGCCTTCTATATTACTGTCTTACTACTTACTGTATATCCTATACTTGTTAGCAGTGTCATGATTGGTTAGATGTCGTTTTGGACTGGGACGACATCACTCTTATTGGTGGACCACTGAAAAAGGTCACTCACCTTGTTTGCTAAAGACTCATTGAGCTCGTTGACCAGCCAGGTGAAGGTGCGGCCATAGATGGCTTTGGCTAGAGCGTCCTTGGCATATACTGCCTGGTCAACGGTGAAGGGACTGAGCACCTGACCAGCACAACAGACAAACCACAGAGATTGATTATCAAGAGACACGTTGCACATTTACTGTGATGGCATGAAGTTCTATGAATGAGCCCAAAACAGTAGCATCCTCCTCACCTCTTCTGATCGGGCCTCAATCTTCCTGTGTGTCAAACCCACCTGTATCACCTGTGCAGGAATGCCCAGCAACTACACAGCAGAGAAACAACCAATCACACATCACCAAATGCTCTAATTGAAAAGGGATTTCAATTCATCTGAAAAGTTGCAATAATGTCTGAAAAGGGAGAGTACTTCGATAGTTTTCTGTGGTATGAGTACTGCTAAATAGAGTGACTGTCCATTAGTTTGTAGTTTGCCGTCAGACGTGTCTCACCTTGGACAGCCAATGTATCTCCGGACTGTTGTTGAGAGTGGCATATCCCTGTGAGTCAGCCACAAACGTAACATTTCCCAGGTGAAGTACGCTAGCAATGATTGCAAACAGGCTCTACATCATGGGCAAGAGAAGACACTGGTCATAAGTGATATGTTTTTTTTATGACAAATGATATGTTCTGTTCACTTTTCAGTATCTGATGGTAGTGTTTTGGTAATGTAGAGAGATTAGGACTCACCTCTATATTGCTCTCACTGAACTCTATGACACTGAGGGCTTTCCGTACCGTCTTCCAGTCACTCTTGTCGTTGACTGAGCTGACTTTGGCACATTCCCCCTGGGTGAGACAGGAGATAATATCCAGATGATGATAGACCACTCCATGGAATCACTGATTCTTTGTCTCTTTAATACCTGTAGTGTTGATAGGTTACCTCTCCCACCTGTACCAGGTAACTGTAGTGTTGATAGGTTACCTCTCCCACCTGTACCAGGTAACTGTAGTGTTGATAGGTTACCTCTCCCACCTGTACCAGGTAACTGTAGCGCTGACAGTTCCTCTCCAGACCCAGCCAGCGTAGCAGGTCCTCCTCTCCTCCCTCCACCAGCTGGTAGAAGATGTGGAAGCTTCTCTCTCCATGGTTCTGATGCACCACCCGGGACTTCTCCAGTAGATAACTGAGGATGTGGCCACCAACAGCTCCCCCCTAGATTATTAAAGATATAACAGTGATTGACGTGCTGATGTTTGATGTTCCTCTGATGTTTTAATATGGGAATACTGTGCTCAACGTCTTGACTCTTACCATGTGATCAAACTGAATATCCATGTACTTCCCAAAGCGGCTTGAGTTGTCATTCTTCAGGGTTTTGGCATTTCCGAAAGCCTTAGAGAGGTATAGACTGTATTATCAGTCATTGTATTTGTAAATGGCAGTGTGCAAACAATGTTAATTTCTCATGTCATATTTGCTTCACTGTGGTATTCACCTCGAGCACAGGGTTGGACAGCAGCAGTCGGTCTCGGACGTTGTCCAGCAGTTTGGTACTGGGGCAGCTCACAGCGTAGAACTGCAGGATCTTCTTGGAGGCCTCCGTCTTTCCTGCTCCACTCTCCCCTGAGATCAAGATGAAGTGGTTGTTGGTCTCTGTTAACATGGTGCGGTAGACATTGTCTGCCAGGGCGTAGCTGAAAGGGAGGGCAATGTAGAGGTTCAGTAATACTGCTGAAGGATATAGATGGGCAGCACTCTATTTCATATCGTGTGGTTCACACATGCAAGCACACAGTTACACACGTACACAAATGCAACTTACATGTGGGGTGGAAGCTCAAAAAAGTTGACGCCCATGTAAATATCCATCTGCTTCTTGGTGTAGATTCCCAGCTCTTTGTAGGGGTTCACTGACACTAAGAGCGTACCAATGTAGGTCTGTGGGAAATGTATTAGAATTGAAAGAGAGATGGATGCCTCACTGCATGGTTGCAACGAGAATGTGCTGTGCTTGTTATCCGCAGTATGAGTAATTATCAGACCTGACCTTACAGAAAGTAAGGTAGCTCACCCTGTGGCTGTAGTTACAGCACGGTAGCTGCTGTTTCAGCAGAGCAAAGTGACAGTTCAATTAGAGGAGGAACACTGTGTTCTCCCTGGCATCTTGAGGTAGGGTGGCTTTCTGGCTGAAAGGAAGGCTATGTGATACCTCTGGACTGTGTAGGTGATAGACTCACGTAAATGAGGTTCTCGTTGAAGCGTTTCCTCAAGTTGTCCAGGACGGCACTCTCACTTGTGTAGGCGTCCAGCAAAACGAAATCCTGGATGCCCACCCGATCCCGGGCCGTAAGGGAGCCCTCCATGTCCCGGAGGATCCGGTTACAGCGCTCCTCCAGGCTCTGACCAATCAGAGAAAGGGTCCAGGATGGTTACATTGATATCTTATAGCTGTGCAAATGCCCGGAAGCACAACCCAACAACACTGTCACAAATCTCATCAAGACATGACAGCTGTAAATGTTTATTTACGACAAACCAGTTGAGATGTTCCACATCTTACAACATAATGTATCGGCTGTATTATTTTCAGATATACATCACATGTTTAAGGGTTTTCATGTGTCCTGTTCCACTGTGTCCTGTTTTCCTTGTAGTTATCTGCATCCGTCAGGTATGACGCCGTGCCATGCGGTGCTCACTGTCACACACAGACAATCTCGCCCTACACCAGTTATTTTACTGTCAATCTGTCCTCATCTCTGGCCCTCCATCCACTTCCACTCAGTGTGTGGTGGCCTTGACCACATCCTCTCAGCACAGATAGCAGGTCAGTTTAGGGATCCCTATCTAATCTACTTCCATGTTCCTCAAGGAGCAATCAGTCTCTTGTCACTGTTTAAGAGGATACACACGTCCCCCTCCCCACACAACTATAGGGCAGACTCCGCCCTGTAATTTACCCCAACAGCAGGATCCAAACACACATACCAACTCCAATAATGTTGCACTGTAATAGCAAATAATGCTATCCCAATGCCAGCTTAGAACATGAGTGTGTCATGTACAATGCTATTGTGCTTCCATAATGTATATACTAAACAGAAGGCAAAGGTTTACCGGCATGGAATGCAATTGTTGCTGAAGTTTTGTATCCCAAACAAATGAGCTCTAGGGCCGCAATATGCATCAGGTAACATTATCAGTCAGATCTGTGCTCCTTAATTACAGCGCTATGAAAGTACTGTCCAGAATATTTCAACGCTCCACCGGTTTGGCATACAACAGTGCCAAGTTAACCTGGTCCCATGGTATCGTAAGTGATACCCACAACAATCCACCCTCATGGTGACGCCAATTTTTAAATGTACAACTCAAACACTGCCATACACAAAATGTAGCTTAATATATATTTTTCTTTGCAAAGATTTTCAAAGTAAGTCCCTACCTTGAGTGAAAGAAAGTCTTCTGTATCAGACTGCTGTGAGCTTCAATCCCTTTTTATACTGAACATCTGGGTTTATTTAGGGAAAGAACAGTATGGCAGGAAACATTGACATATTGCCCCCTCCATTTCCACCAATAGGAAGCCATCAATAATGGCTAAAAGTGAGCGAGAAAGGAAGCAGAAGTGTGTGTGTGTGTGTGTGTGTGTGTGTGTGTGTGTGTGTGTGTGTGTGTGTGTGTGGGGGTGTGTGTGTGTGTGTGTGGAGTCACATGTATACCTTTATTACTTACTAAGTCTTGAATAAAACTGTTAACTTACTTATTTATGACATAAAGGTGGGAAAGACAGCTATATGTACAGTGATGCCTGAACTGTTCTAAAGCTACTCTCTCTCTCCAAATCCCTTTCCACCAAATGACCCCCTTGTCCTGCTCAGCAAAGCAATCTCCCCCCGGACTCTTATTTATAGGGGAAACAGGGCTATTTTCAGCCCGTCTTACAGGAAAGCAACACTACCAATCCCAGTTACAAGGTGGAAGATGGGCCAAGGGCACCAACACATAAGGCGATTCATCACTTTTTTAATTGTTTTCATTGTGGTTTCCTGATGCCATTTCCCTAGGGAAGGCCTTCTCAGTCTACGGAATGGAACCCCATTGAAAACCTGTGGTGTGAATTGAAAAGGGCAGTCCATAAGCACAGACGAAGGATATCAAGGATCTGATATGAAGGAATGGTCTAAGATCACTCCCAATGTGTTTTCCAATCTCATAAAATAATTTAGAAAAAGGCTCAGTGCCGTTATCCTCACAAGGGGAAGGTGCAGGAGTATTGAAAACACGGGTGCCAATCATTCTGACCCCTATCTTTTTGAGAGAAACAAATATTACTAGTTAAACACAATCTCTTTGAGCAATTGTATTAGTATAAAATAGTATAATTTTCTCTTTTTTTAGCATACAACATAGCTCAGTGTTTGTATGATTTCCTTTATACCGTGTTTTTTTTTGCTCATCTTTATCAAGAGTGCCAATCATTTCGGAGGTGTCTGTACTTCATGCCTATCTTCTAATCTTCAGTGAGCTACAGTGAATCGTTTACTAGGAGCCGTTTGGTAAATGTCCGGGCATGAGTTAAAAGTTCATTTGAGATCCAGAGGCTCACACCCAGGCCCATACCATGCTACCTGAAGACATATCCCACCGTCTAGTTTTGATTTACATTTGGTTGACAACAACGAACGTGAATTCAACGTGAAATCAACCAAAAATGTCACCATGCCATTGGATTTAGGTTAAAAGGTGGGTGAAGAAAAGACGAAATTCCCTTTACACTGATTACTTTTTGAAAATCCAGTCAGTTTTCCACATTTATTCAACATCATCACATTTATTTATTTTGTTGAAATGACGTGGAAACAACGTTGATTCAACCAGTTTATGCCCAGTGGGATATCGCTAAAGCTGCCTAAAACTAGGCACAGGAGTGCTAAAAACATCTTCAATCCACTCCTCTGAATACCCTCCTCTTCCAACCCCCATTCTCCCACCCTGTCCCAGCCTGGCAGAGCAATCCGGCACAGCAAGCGGCCACAGCTTACATGGTTGCCAGCCCTGCAACACTGAAAACCTATAGTACTTTTTCCCTGAACTGCAAAAAAAAAAAGGCTTTTTCAATTTTCTGTGAAGTTGAGAAAACATCCATAAAAAGATAAGAATTTGTATAAAATTATCACACAATGCCCCTCCTCTCTCTTGCATGTGAAAAGCATTTTTGGTCGTGTGAATAAAAAGTTGGTGGAAAATGTTTTAAAGAGCAGCCCATTACAATCCATTACACACATTCAGCCAGTATATCTACTCAGTAATTATTCATTAGAACACATTCAACGTCATAGTCAATTTCACACTCGGCAGTCAAAACACAAAAGGGATTTGGCCTATTTAATGCAAAGGGGGGCAATGCTGGGGGCAACGATTGAGCAATAGAGAGAGCAACAGGGGACGTGGGTGAGGGTTGGTGGAGGGGGAGGTGTATTTGTCTAATCTGTGAACCCCAAAAACAAGTCCTTCATAAGACAAGGAACAGACTTTAAGGAGAAGTAAGGTCTCAGACTTGTGTTGGACTATGACACCTATAGTTATCATGAGGGGGGAAAAAACATGGAAACTCATTTTAAGTCTGATTTCATTACTATTGAATTGTTATTCAGATCCTCAAGGAAAGAGGATAACTGGGTAATGGATGTGGACAGGGTGGGGGCTTGATTTCTCCCACCTCCACTCTCTTCCACTCCACCATCCCTCCCTCCAATCTCCTCCCAGCCCATCATCAAGTTAAACCAATGAGACAAGTGAACAATATCATTGAAGGCGCCCTATTTGAGATGTCAGAATCAATCTGACAATACAGAAGGGGGCGATGAGGATCAACCCTCCCTTTCTCCCCTTCTTAGCACCAACATGGGAACTGGAGCCTTCTTATCCACACTGAAAGGGAAAATGTCTTGACATTCCATTCTGTGCGTGAGCGAGAAAGAGTTTCTCTAGGCATTTGTGTTTGACACACTCTAAATCACTGACAACGGAAAAAACATCAAATTATAAGCATTAAATTCACTATTTCGTATTATTTCCTCTAATGCCAAGGTTCCTTCCAATGTGACATCAAGGTTGCACATTGCCTGCTACACCTGACCACCCTGTACCAGGCCTAAAATACTGAACAGAGACAATGGCTCAGAGTGGTCAGGTTGCATGCCAGGCCTGATTCTGGCACTCTGCCCATTGTTGATGCTCTGTTGGCATCAGGCTGGGCAGGCCGGTGGTACGCCTCAGAGAGCAAGGCAGAGATTACAGCCATTCAGGGGGAATCTGAGCTGAAAAACAGAGAACACTCGGCAGATGAGAAGATAACACCAGGTTGTCATGAGATGGCCAACCAGCATGGCCCAAGGACACAATCCATGTAAATTCATACATAAGAATACACACACACACACACACACACACACACACACACACACACACACACACAGATAGATACACTTGCACAACACAGTTCTACTGTAATCTAGGAAATAGTGGCATCTCGTGGTAATGGTACATAGGACTCTTTTTAAAGGAGAGGTTGATGGGAGTAGAAAGGAGACTGAAACAGGTGATAATACACACAAAGAATGCAAAAGGATGTGGAGAGAAAAGGATGACACTTGCAAAAGCGGAAAATGAGCAACAAGATACCTAAATTTGATGGCAGGCTAAAACGGAACAGGAAAGCCTATCTGACCCAGCGGCCATCACCCGAGAGGCCGGCCCATTGTCCCAGGCTCTCCACTATGGCACAGGATCCTGTTACTCTGTCACAAAGTGGCCGTTAGGCTCCTGAAACAGATAGCACTGCTCGTGCGTGGGCCACTGACTGACACCACACATCACATCACTCAGGGAAACAAACACACGTTTAGGGGGCTCCAGGTGTCTAGAGAAACCCGAGTGTCACGGTTCTGTATCTCTTCATACAATGCTGCCTTTATATAGCTTCAATTATAGATATTGGATAAAACAATATGAATACTGTATATGTATTGCTATTATAAATCTCTTTCAAAGTCTGGCAAAGGTAGAAGCTTTAGGTGTTGGTCTTCATAGCATTGGGGAAAAATCTATTTTGCATATAAGACCTTATCAATATGTTGTTCTAAACAGAGGATAAACAAAAGCCTCGTTTATACCTTGTGCTAACATGGGTCCTTTTTCCTGATCTTGTCTACATTCCGACTGTGCCACATTTCCAGAAATGTGTCTACACTATGTTTGCATTGATACCAGAATTCCTGGTCCCTTTCCTTTATACAAATTATTTCACAGCTATTCTTTCAAAATAATACTTCTTTGTTTATTGTCGATGATTTTCGAAGGTGGAAAAATTATGATTTAAATGGTTTCTCTGTCCAGATCTGTCTACACTTATAAGATATCCAGTGTGTCTGACTACCTCTGGAGGTGGGCAGGATGATCTGATCACAATGTGTCTTTAGATTGTCTACACCTGCCAAGCAAATGTGGGCACAATCAGAATGTGGACAAGATCAGGACAAAGGACGCAAGTTAGAACCAGGGCTCCACAGACACACAAAGAAAAACACACCGCAGTATTACCTCACTCATCTCCAAAGCCATGTGAGTCATGGTTGAATCGGTCTTGTAATGGATCAGATAGAATCCAAATCAAGTACGCAGTAGAGGTGGACTCTCGTCCTGGGGCTAGCAACCGAGAAGCACTCACATTCTAGAGTCACTTTTAGCCTCTGACGACTCAGATGCAGGTATGTCCCTTTGACTGTATCACTTCACCGTCACACTGATCTACCTCCGCTTTCCACTGTCCCTCTGACAGAACTAGCCAGGTTCTGGGGACCAAGGGAGGGGTTCAGTTGGGAGTGCTTCTGTGTGGACTAGTACTTTCTGCTAAAGCGTCATTCCTGTCCGGTCCATAATGATCTAGTTGGCTCTGAGAGCTCTAAGATAGTTAATCATTCATTAAGCCTAGGGAGGTCTCATTCAGCACTTCACCTGAGTGTCCAAAGACCCAGTGTGTGTGTGTGTGTGTGTGTGTGTGTGTGTGTGTGTGTGTGTGTGTGTGTGTGTGTGTGTGTGTGTGTGTGTGTGTGTGTGTGTGTGTGTGTGTGTGTGTGTGTGTGTGTGTGTGTGTGTGTGTGTGTGTGTGTGCGTGCCTGCACGTGTAACACAATGATGCGGAAACTATCTGCTTCAAGCTCCTCATCCTCCTCCTCGCGCAAAATTACAGCACAGGTATTGTGTTACTGATCTTTGATTAGGCAGATACAATTCTGACTAATTACAAACCACTCATCACTGCCATGGTGAAGCAACAGTATCGGGCCTGTTGGGATGAGACTATTGTCCTTTCAGTGCATCTTACTGCTGCTGTCAACACCAGCCTGTGCTGCAGTAAGAGGGACATACCATACTATGATGGCTTTCCTGCTTAACCTTCATGTGTCAGAGAGACTCCTATTATGTATTCTAGTGGCTCTTATGTCATCTAAAAATATATATTTAAAGTTATGTTTGAATGAAAAAGAGAACAATCATACATGATTGACCTTACCATAAATGAGTCATTGATCGACATTGCTATCCAGAATGATTATTTAAGAAAAAACAAAGTAGAGATGTATGTCCCACCTTCTCTATTGGCTCAGTACTAAGTGATGTGTTGGATTGTGACAGATTTGTAGGAAGCGTAACATTGCCCTCTCATTCCAACTGTTTAAAATTTAAAGTCGAGCATCCTGTAAACACTAACGAAGGCATCTTGCATTACAGCCACACTGATTAAACAGAGAGGAGACATTCACAGCAAAGAAGTTATATTTTAAAGCCACATAGCTTTTTAAAAGCAACCACTGCTACAAATCAGAACAGAAGGGATTATTACCTTTCCAGTCAACGTTACAGACGCTTACATTCCCAGAGACTACTGAACAGTTTATTTTCTCTTTGTTGCAGCCCCCTACCAAACACACCCACCCATATACTTGCAATCACACCACATGTCCTATCACCACACATCCTGCCCTTTTAGCCTGCGGTATGGCTTGTCTAGCCCAAGCAAGCTTTGTGCTACCTACCCACAGCTCTCTGAATTAGCACGAGTCCCTGTAAAATCCAATTACACCAGAGTCAGCAGGTTGATTTTCCCATTACAGATTTCATGCTGAGTTTGAGGACTACGATTTTTAAACCCACACATCAGTCCCTGTGCCCCTCTCTCACACATAAACACTCCTTTTCTCTTCCCCCTGACACTTCATGTCTCTGTAATGCGAGGAACAAGAGGTATCCCTTAGTCATCAAAGTCCACTCCAGTCATGCGGTAAGGTCATCATCCTCATCCAACCTCTCTGACCTTACTCTCATTCTATCATTCAATGAAATGGGATATCCGATCCCATACACAGCAATTTCACTGTTCTACCTTAACACCATCAATAGTGGTGGCAGTAGTCTCAAGGTTAGAGAAGCTGGCCTATAACCAAAGGGTTGCCAGTTTAATTACCAGGGCTGTATGGCATTGTTCCCTTGAGCAAGGCACTTAACCACCAACTTTCTCCAAACAATACAAACACACAAAACCAGCTAGACCAGCCTATTAGGTAACATGTGCCTGGGATGAAAACAGTGACCCCTTAACCTCCCAGAACATCATGGGTAAACAATCTGACCAATTACAGCACAACTCTGCCTCCAGAGGGCATCACAGGATAGACAAATAAATACGCACAGGCTCAATTTGTCTTACACAACTCAACATTCAATGAATGCTTTATTTATAGGAGCAAATAGATAACTGAGGACGGAGCTGGACACTGAAGGTCAACACTAGCCAGGTTGCTGTAGTAGCCTTCTGTATCTCTGCCATGTTCTTTGAGCGAGAGACGTTCTGCTAGGACACCATGACCAAATGCATGCGATAGCAATAAAATAAAAGTATTCTAAAACGCAATCCCTTAGGTTAACAGAAATTTGACTGACCTACCATATGATAATGCTGATAGAGCTGGTAACACTTAAATGTACAGATAGTGGAGGTTATTTTTGTAGATATGGAAAAATAGTTTAGCATGCTCTACTGAAAATCTAATGACCAATCAAATGACAAAAATCTTACCTTTGAGAACATGTACATGGTGTAATGTGCATAAAAAGGAGGATTCTTCTGGTCGGGCCGTTCTGACAAGTCCAGTCCAGGTCAATAGACGCTGAATCTGATCTGGATAGGACAGAGAAGGAGGAACCCAGCTCATCTGTGTGTTGAGGAATGCTTGCTGAGAAGTGGGACATTGATACAAGGGTAAGAGCAGCTCTATAAACATGATCTATAGCACCTGGATTTATGGACAACCCACAATGCAACAGCCCCTGCAAACTTGCTGTCATGGTGTCCTAATTTCCTTCTTCTGTTTTTTAGGTTGGCCTCATTCCCTGTTCAGTTCAACAGAGACCACTAGACACAATGCCACTAGACCTAGACAAATGCCAATGTGAGAAAATATTATTGCAATATACAGAGAATCATACTCTGTGTCGTAAAATGGCACAGATCACTGTAATGTCAACACTTTTCTGTCTGGAACTCTTGATAGCAACTAGCTGACTAAACTCAATGCAACAATTCTAACTAATTACAAACCACTCATCACTGCCATGGTGAATCTACAGTATCGGGCATGTTGGGATGAAACTATTGTCCTTTCAGTGCATCTTACTGCTGCTGTCAACACCAGCCTGTGCTGCAGTAAGAGGGACATACCATACAAAGATGGCTTTCCTGCTTAACCTTCATGTGTCAGAGAGACTCCTATTATGTATTCTAGTGGCTCTTATGTCATCTACAAATATATATTTAAAGTTATGTTTGAATGAAAATGAGAACAATCATACATGATTTACCTAACCATAAATTAGTCATTGATCGACATTGCTATCCAGAATGATTATTTAAGAAACAACTAAGTAGAGATGTTTGTCCCACTTTCTCTGTTTCTTGCGGCTCAGTGTTGGATTGTGACAGATTTGCGGGAAGTGTAACATTGCCCTCTCATTCCGACTGTTTAACATGAACTCAACTCAGAAACGTCCTTCACCACGGCGTTAAGTTTAGTCAGCTAGATATAAACTAGTATAGCCTACAACATACTGATTATGATCCAAACAATATATAGTAATAATTTTCTGCTTGCTGCTGTTGATAACATACCATACCTTCCAACTCTATAGGCAGAGTGTGTTCGGATGATTCAATTCTGGGAACGAGGCTATGTGTAACAGTTCTGATGATTGCGGGGGAAATACATTTCAAGAGCAACTAGGACGATAAATTTGCGCACTCCATTGGGACGGCTAAAAACTATTCAAAAAGTATACATTAATTTGGGAGGTTGGCCTAGCCCTGGGCTACCCAAGTCATTGTTTAGCAGGGTCATTAGTCCTATTTGAGCAAAATATACGCTAACCATGTTTTATACAAGCAATATCAATATTTGCACACTTTTGAATTCCCTCCCCTTTCAAATAGCATCACCCCAACCTGTCAATGTTGTTTGCTACTTTCACTGGTGTTTATTCCACTGCTGTTATTGAGCCTGAAAACAGACGCTACTGCCCCTCCTCTCCGCGCCTCATTGACCACCTCCCCCCGCCGCAGCCCAAACGGCGCGGGCAAGCGAGCGGGGTCGGAATTCGAACCAGACCAGTGGTGCTGATGAACAGCTCCTCGACAGAGAGGAGTCGACACAGGACAGTCGGTGACAGAAGAGGGAGTTTTAAAAACAGTTTGAAAGGTGAATGAATGGACTCAAACTTAAAAGTTGAAAAGAACACCTATGGATTCGTTCAGAAACAGGTTAGCAAGGTGTTGTTTACACAGTTGTTTGCATTTCATGTAACGCAGCTAGCTATCTCTGATATCTAGCTAGCAGTGACGTAACGTTAACTACATGTCCCACACTAGTGTTGTTGTGGCGTTGGGAGCTAGCTTGCAACGTTAACTTATCGAACTAACTAGACAGTCAGGTATGGGTCAGGTAACTACCCGGGATAGCTAAATGTAAAGCTAGCTGTGTCTCTGTAGTTAGCTAGCTAGCTGTAAGTATGCCATGTTTATCAACTAACCACAAATAGAACAATGAAAATCTTTGAACTAACGTTAGCTAGCTACAGTAACGGTGCCTATTTATCTTTCAGGAGATGATACCACCCCCAGAATGACAGCGATTCTCAGAAATTCTGGGAGTAACGTTAACGTTAATCATCACACCTCATCACATGATTTCAGGTACAGACAGCTAATCACATCATCGGGCTGTCACTTGTCTGAACTAGCTAACTCTGAAAAGCTTGGCAGGCAAACCTGATGGTTCATGTTAACGTTATGGTTTGCTAAGAGCCCCCTCTCTCTCTCTCTCTCTCTCTCTCTCTCGCACACCCCGTGTGTGTGACAATATGCACACAAAAAAAACATTACAATGAATACATCAGCTCTGTTTTCAGTCCTGCTGTTTGGGGCAATGGAGGAGAGGGGGAGATATATCCCTGGGTGTCTGGTTGTGGGGACTTTAAAGGGCTGGCATCAAAAATAGAAAACAAGGGGACACTGCTTGTAGTTACCCCTGGGGGGGACTTGCTTCACTGCCTTTCTAATTTGTACTGGTAATCGAAGGGGGTAGACACATCGAACACCCCGTTTTACAAGTTCGAGTACAAGCTTTTTTCCTGGTCAATCAGAGCTCACTTCAACTAGGTTATTGTTCAGTGCACTGGACCTGCTTGTCTCTAGCCTTCACATTGTGTTTGTTTGGAGTTCCCCTAGCGACATTGTTGTTGAGTGAAGGGAGTTTAACCTCAGAAGGAATCATTATTTTGTGCTAAGCTAAATTGAGCGGTATTATTTGTGGCACATGGATGTTTCCCTCAAAAAGGTTGGTGTTTTTTCTGATTTTATGTTTAGTGACTTTTCAAGCAATCAAGTTTGGAGATTGTTTGCAGTCAAATTGTCATTGAATGAACTACAGTCACTTTTATCATGCTGGATATTCTGTTCCCACATTAATGTGACTTTATTGTAATGTTCTCACTGTAGTCTAATTTCTTATGCTTATTACCTAGTTTCTTAACTCATAGCCTATGGCCCATTGATTGAAACCCAGATCAGCTCTTTTATAATTAGCCTACTTTCAATGGAGTTAATTCAACACATTGACCAAACCCTAACTGTCAAATTAACCACAATCAAACTTCAATGGCCAGTTTGTAGACAGGGTTTTCACATTATATTACTTACAGTTATTAACCATTCCCTAATTGGCTTGTTGGTATGAAACGACCCACACAGTCTCCAAGCAACAGGTTGTTTTTATCATGTGACTAAAAATAAGTTTACCTACTGATAGCAGTATGTGGGTGGAGCTTTAAAGCCAGACTGATGTCATTTTGTATGCAACATGCATGTTATTGTAATGTCTGTTTAGAAGAGTCAACAGCATTAAGCCTGCCTTCCAGGCTATTGCTCCCCTCAGGGAGTCCCCTTCACTAGAGAGTGGTTGGTTGTAGTGCAGAGGGTCTGGTGGTGACAGAGAGGCAGATGGCTCTCCTTTAACTCGCTTGTCAATTAGCTGTCACTCAACCAGATGAATGCAGGCTTTGGTCATCATGGGGGTGGAGTGGGTTGGGACAATCCGGGAACAGCCCTCTGGAAACAATAGAGGCACGTGCCGCTGGGCTGGGGACTGTCGTCCAATCATTATTCAATGGCCAGACCAACTGTTGCAGACCATGTGCACACAGTGTACCCGACCCTACTCCACATTTTCAATACCGTGGGTGTGCCCCTGTGTATTGTGATTCAGCCAATGGACCACTAGGATCAGTGGTCATCAGATGTTACATCACCTTGTTTTTCAGTGTCAGGAAATGGAAAGTAACATGCTCATTAAAATAAAGAAAATGTACTTTATGCAAATTAGTTTACAAAAATTATTCTGAACAAAAATATAAATGCAACATGTGAAGTGTTGGTCCAATGTTTCATAAGGTGAAATACAATATCCCAGAAATGTTCCATATGCACAAAATGCTTATTCCTGTTAGTGAGCATTTCTCCTTTGCCAAGATAATCCATCCACCTGACAGATGTGGCATATCAAGAAGCTGATGATCATTACACAGGTGCACATTTTGCTGGGGGCAATAAAAGGCCACTCTAAAATGTGCAGTTTTATCATATGACACAGATGTCTCAACTTTTTAAGGAGCCTGCAATTGGCATGCTGACTGCAGGAATGCCCACCAGAGCTGTTCCCAGAGAATTGAATGTTCATTTCTCTACCATAATTTGCCTCCGTCATTTTAGAGAATTTGGGAGTACGTCCAGCCAGCCTCACAACCGCAGACCACGTGTATTGCATTGTTTGGGCGAGCGGGTTACTGGTGTCAACGTTGTGAACAGAGTAGAAGTCGACCGATTGTGATTTTTCAACGCCGATACCGATTATTGGAGGACCAAAAAAGCCGATACCGATTAATCGGCCAATTTTTTTTCTATTTATTTGTAATAATGACAATTACAACAATACTGAATGAACACTTATTTTAACTTATTATAATACATCAATAAAAATCTATTTAGCCTCAAATGAATAATGAAACATGTTCAATTTGGTTTAAATAATGCAAAAACAAAGTGTTGGAGAAGAAAGTAAAAGTGCAATATGTGCTATGTAAGAAAGCTAACGTTTAAGTTCCTTGCTCAGAACATGAGAACATATGAAAGCTGGTGGTTCCTTTGAACATGAGTCTTCAATATTCCCAGGTAAGAAGTTTTAGGTTGTAGTTATTATAGGAATTATAGGACTATTTCTCTCTATACCATTTGTATTTCATTAACCTTTGACTATTGGATGTTCTTATAGGCACTTTAGTATTGCCAGTGTAACAGTATAGCTTCCATCCCTTTCCTCGCTCCTACCTGGGCTCGAAGCAGCGTTACCCATGCAGAGCAAGGGGAACAACCACTCCAAGTCTCAGAGCGAGTGACGTTTGAAACGCTATTAGCGCGCAACCTGCTAACTAGCTAGCCATTTCACATCGGTTACACCAACCTAATCTCAGGAGTTGATAGGCTTGAAGTCATAAACAGGTGCTGGCAAACGCACGAAAGTGCTGTTTGAATGAATGCTTACGAGCCTGCTGGTGCCTACCATCGCTCAGTCAGACTACTCTATCAAATCATAGACTTAGTTATAACATGATAACACACAGAAATACGAGCCATAGGTCATTAATATGGTCGGATCCGGAAACTATCATCTCGAAAACAAGACATTTATTCTTTCAGTGAAATACGGAACCATTCCGTATTTTATCTAACGGGTGGCATCCATAAGTCTAAATATTGCTGTTACATTGCACAACCTTCAATGTTATGTCATAATTACGTAAAATTCTGGCAAATTAGGCAGCCCAAACTGTTGCATATACACTGACTCTGTGTGCAATGAACGCAAGAGAAGTGACACAATTTCACCTGGTTAATATTGCCTGCTAACCTGGATTTATTTTAGCTAAATATGCCGGTTTAAAAATATATACTTCTGTGTATTGATTTTAAGAAAGGCATTGATGTTTATGGTTAGGTACACATTGGAGCAACAATACGCACCGCATCGATTATATGCAACACAGGACACGCTAGATAAACTAGTAATATCATTAACCATGTGTAGTTAACTAGTGATTATGATTGATTGATTGTTTTTCATAAGTTTAATGCTAGCTAGCAACTTACCTTGGCTTACTGCATTTGCGTAACAGGCAGGCTCCTCGTGGAGTGCAATGAGAGGCAGGTGGTTAGAGCGTTGGAATAGTTAACTGGTTACAAGATTGAATCCCTGTGCTGACAAGGTAAAAATCTGTCGTTCTGCCCCTGAACAAGGCAGTTAACCCACCGTTCCTAGGCCGTCATTGAAAATAAGACTGCGTTCTTTACCGACTTGCCTAGTTAAATAAAGGTTAAATAAAGGTGTAACAAAACAATAAATAACAAAAAATTGGCCAAATGGGTGTCCACAAATACCGATTTCTGATTGTTATGAAAACTTGAAATCGGCCCTAATTAATCGGCCATTCCGATTAATCGGTCGACCTCTAGAACAGAGTGCCCCGTGATGGCGGTGGGGTTACTTTATGGGCAGGCATAATGAAGAGATATACCGTTGTTGTGCCATATGCAGGCCCATTGTCGTGCCATTCATCCGCCGCCATCACCTCATATGCATGGCACCATGATCTTTAAACAATTCCTGGAAGCTTGAAAAATGTCCCAGTTCTTCAATGGCCTGCATACTCACCAGGCATGTCACCCATTGAGCATGTTTGGGATGCTCTGGATCAACGTGTACGACAGCGTGTCCAGTTCCCGCCAATGTCCAGCAACTTTGCACAACCATTGAAGAGGTGTGGGACAACATTCCAAAGGACACAGTCAACAGCCTGATCAACTCTATGCGAAGGAGATGTGTCCCGCTGCATGAGGCAAATGGTGGTCATATCAGATACTGACTGGTTTTCTGATCCACGCCCCTACTTTGTTTTTAATGTATCTGTGACCAACAGATCCATATCTGTATTCCCAGTCATGTGAAATCAATAGATTAGGGCCTAATGAATTTATTTTAAATGACTGATTCCCTTAAATGAACTGTAACTCGGTCAAATCTTTCAAATTGTTGCATGTTTCGTTTATAGTTTTGTTCAGTTTATTTTACATTTCAACTCAATACAAGCGAAAAAAAAGAAGAATAGCACGTTAGCAAAAGTTTCAGTGACCTCTTGTCTCGATAAGCTGAGGGCAGTGGCAATATACATTATAAGGAATATGTTTATCCTGTAGCTCCCTTACAGTAGATGTAACCAGCTCATTGTGTGTGTCTGTCAGGCTACTGACCACTGAGCCGCCCCAACAGAGTGAGGAGCTGGGGGACCTGCAGTCTCTGTCCTGGCTAACCACCGTGGATGTACCCAGGCTGCAGCAGATGGCCACAGGCAGACTGGCCTTCAACAACGCAGGACCCCAGAGCAGCATACTGGAACTACACACAGGTGAGACACAATACAGACACACACACACACACAAGCCAAAAAACACGTATACACACCTGGCCTGAAACAAACTCTTTTTTTCAGACCAGCAAAGCAACATGAGTTCAGCACTAGGACATAACACCATGGCCCCTCCACATAGCAATATGCTCAACACTTATATTGGAATGAACTACCTCAACAATCAAAATGGAAATGTAAGTATTTCTTGGGGTCTTATTATTGTAGTTCTTTTTTAAATCAACACTGTTCTTCCCCTCCTACTGTGTGTCTTTGTCTTTCAGATGGCAGGATTGCCAGGAAGTGCTGTGCCTGCCTCAGAATACCAGTCCTCCCCAGCCCACTACTTCCACTCCCCCCAGCAGGCCTACAGCCCAGCTCAGACTGTGCAACAGGTAACACATCCACTGACTGTTTCAGAAGTGTTTCTGAACTCTTATGAACGTAAGACTGTATGTCAGAGAGATGCAGAGGATTTCTAGCACTTGTAATTGATTCAAAGACAGCCTAATAGGTCTCTTGTTTGGCTTTTTCCCAGCGTTCCCCCAGCAGCCTGTACAACAGCACCTCCTACCATAACCAGAACCTGTATGATCAGCAAGCAGCAGTCACGAGCATCACCAACCCCCACAGCAACCAGGATCTGCTACAACAACCCAAGGCCTTCCCTAAACCTATCTACTCCTACAGGTAGGATACACTAACACACTGACCCCTCCTTTTTCCATTGACATTTAATCGGTGCAGTTTTAATACAGTGTGTAAAGCAGACTAGTGGTCAGAACAATTGGAAGTGAGCGAAAATGCATAATATTTGACGTTTTTTGCCAGCTGCCTGATTGCTATGGCCTTGAAGAACAGCCGGACAGGCAGCCTTCCTGTCAGTGAGATCTACGGCTTCATGAAGGAGCACTTCCCTTACTTCAAGGTGAGGAGCGGGGAGATACTGCTTTACACACCTGAGATTTTCAGGGCTCGTGGAAGTTTAGGAACATCAGCAACATTGTATATGATCAGTATAATGTGTCTTACTGATGTATGGTTCTCCACCCTACAGACGGCGCCTGATGGCTGGAAGAACTCTGTGAGACACAACCTGTCTCTGAACAAGTGCTTTGAGAAGGAGGAGAACAAGCAGGAAGGCTCCACCTCTACCTCTCGTAAGGGCTGTCTGTGGGCCCTCAACCCAGCCAAGATCAACAAGATGGAGGAGGAGATGCAGAAGTGGAAACGCAAGGACCTGACTGCCATCCGCCACAGCATGGCCAACCCAGGTGAGACCTGGCAGGGGATGATGGGAGTGGAAACATGACAATAATTGCAACATTCTGATTCATTATATAATATTGCTTGATGAGTGTTTATAGCTAATGCTCTTGTATTGGCTCTCAGATGAGCTGGATAGGCTGATCACAGACCGACCGGACGGCTGCCGGAGAAAGGCCTGTGATCCCAGGAAGACATGTGTCCTGTCCATGCCCTGTGGTCCCCCGCTGTCTGGACATCTGCAGTCCTCCCTCCCCTTCCACCTCCAGGCCCAGAATCACACCCTCCTAGGAGAACCCAGCTCCCCTGTACACGCCCGGACCCCTCCCCTCCATGCTGTCCCAGACTACTCCCACAGCCCCTTCCCCCAGCAGCAGCCCTACAGACACCCCTTTAGCCACAGCTTGTACAGCCTCCACCCAGATGTCACAGCCGAGGTGGACGCTCTGGACTCCAGTGTCATGGAGTTTGCCGGTGGGTTCTGATGAGGATAGGAGGGATGTTACCGTATGTTTAAAATCAAAATGCCATATTTGTTGATCACGTTTATCAAAACAGATAGTTTAAAACAGACAGTTATGGTGAAGACTATGGTGATAATGTGTTTGTTTCTGTCTTTCAGGGAGCCTATGGGAGGAGATGAGGGAGGAGGGCTTAAGCCTGGAGTCTCTGGGTACCTTTAACCACTCTGACTGTGAGCTGACTGGCCCCAGCACTGGACAGACCCTGGTGGACCGACAGATGTCCCCTCCCAGTACATCACAACCACAGAGGCCATCACCCAGCTCTGACTTTGACTATGAAACACTGATATACAGTGTATTAAACACTGAAATACACCAGGACAGACTATGGGAAGATCATTACTGTTGAATCTGAAAGTCCCCGCACCAACTGTATGAGAATCCTGAACTTTTCTGCACCTGACAGGATGTCTCGCCCCTTTTATGTCTGTTTTTTTTGTGTGTTCTTTTCCTGATTCCTGTTTAAACACCAAAGCACGTAAGAAGCAGCCAAAATCAACAAGCATGGGCATGTTTGATTGCGTCTGTCAGCTTTTTGGAGTGATGAGGATGAAGTGTTTTTGTGTGTGTGGATCTTCGGCGGTAAAATGCAATGCCACTTTATTTCTACAAGAGCCGGAGTCAATGTTTGTTTCTGTGAAGATATGTAGACGTTGTCGGGGAAACTAATCTGTTATCTAGGCTATTCCTTATGGAGGAAAAGTCTTACTGATTTACTAGCTTGTGCAAACAATACTTTTTATTTTACGGGATTTCACTGTGGTACTGTAGCTTGATAGGTTATGTTTGTAGTACTATAGTACTACTAGGTAGGCATTATCTCTGCATTTTCTGTGTATTTATTTAGGTTCATTTGTATTTACTTACTATGCTCTGAGTAAATGCTCCAAATGACTCTTGATGCCATGCCTTACAATTATTTTATATTGTAATATAGAGGACTTTTACATGTTATTTCAGAAATACTAAAAACATTTAACTAAAGATTGTTAACGTAACGATATTAAAGCCTTAGCATATTCACCGGCTTTAACCTGACAATAGACTCCTGTGCCTACTATGGATTTGCCTAAACGTAAATATTTACCGATGCCATTTGCTATTGTTACTAAAGACTTCAATCTTGAGATGAATCTGACAGACCGCTATACCCCTCTGATGTCCGTGACCCCGCTCCGATGGTGTCTCAGGGAAAGTGGGATATGCACACAAAAAAAATCGTACCTCACACTTGTACATGTTACACAGTTGTGTGAAGCTGGACAAATATAAGCGCCCCCTAATTGACCTTTGACCTTGGTTTTTCAGCTGGTTCACTTGAATGTCAATCGTGCACTTTGGTAGGCACTAGTGTGATGCAAGAGCACCGTCTACTGTCAGTCTAGAGTATTGCGACAAAGTGGTTATTTTCATATCCATACTGTATATATCCCAAGTACCATTTGTAAAAGTGGTTGTATAACCCTTATGTATACGTAATACATAGTAGTGACAATGGTACAATTAGGCAGTATGAGGCCAATGGTTTAAAGTTCATTGTCTTTTACATTCTTCTTCCTTCCTCTCCCAAAAGGTTGTTTACAGTAGATTCAACTCCTCCCTCTCCCTTCCCTGAGGGCTTAATTCCTATTGGATGACTGACTGTAATTTGAGATAGAAGATGCCCCAGCAGGTTTAACCAACTCAACAACACCTGAAACCAGGTGGTCTCAGTCCCTGTCCTTCAGCATAATCGACATGAGCAACTGGGGGGAAACATCCAACATAAGTTACCAGCAATGGAGGGATCCTGAAATCAGGTACAGTAAATATCTAAATCTCATAAATTCTAGCTTACCGGAGTTTTGTATTGATGGAATCACACTTAACGATAAGTTGAAGTGCAAGGTGACTGACCTAGTGTTCCGTAAGATAATACCTGTAGGGGAATCATAGGGGGAAGAAAACTGGATACTTTGCATAGCTGGGTCGTTCCATAAAATGAGTGCCCTGTTATATTGTAAGTAGAAATTGTGCACCAATATTGAATTTTAAAATCCTGTTATACACTGGACAAAAGCGTAAACGCAACATGTAAAGTGCTGGTCCCATGTTTCATGAGCTGAAATAAAAGATCCCAGAAATGTTCCATATAAACAAAAGGCTTATTTCTCTAAAATGTTGTGCACAAATTTGTTTCCATCCCTGTTAGTGAGTATTTATCATTTGCCAAGATAATCTATGCACCTGAAAGCCATATCAAGAGGCGTATTAAAGAGCATGATCATTACAAAGGTGCACCTTGTGCTGGGCACAAAAAAGGCCACTAAAATGTGCACTTTTGTCACACATCACAGTGCCACAGGTGTCTCAAGTTTTGAGGGTGCGTGCAATTGGCAAGCTGACTGCAGGAATGTCCACCAGAGCAGTTGCCAGAGAATTGTTAATTTCATTTAATTTTAATTTCTTTTAATTTTAATTTACCAATGTCGTTTTAGAGAATTTGGCAGTACGTCCAACCGACCTCACAACCGCAGACCATGTGTATGGCTTTGTGTGGGCAAGTGGTTTGCTGATGTCAACATTGTGAACAGCGTGCCCAATGGTGGCATTGGCGTTATGGTATGGACAGGCATAAATTATGGACAACAAACACAATTGCATTTTATCGATTGGCAATTGGAATGCACAAACATACTGCGACGAGTTCTTAAAGGCCCACTGTGAGGCCCATTTGTTAAAAAGGTATCTGTAACCAACAGATGCATATCTGTATTTGGAGTCAGGACAGGCGGGGGTCAAAACCAGGAGGGTGAGAAAAGCGAGACTGGGGAAAAGCAGGCGCTGAGACACAAAGCACTGGTAGGCTTGAACAAACCAGACAAACTGGCACAGACAGACAGAAAACACAGGTATAAATACCATGGGATAAGTGGTGAAGGTGTGTGACACCTGGAGAGGGGTGGAGACAAGGACAAGTCCAGGTGAAGCAGATCAAGGCGTGACAGCTAACTTCACCAAATTCTGCGTTAAGATTTAACCCACTTAAACCCGAAATGTCTCCCAAGTTTTCACCACTATTGTAAAGCCCTATTTATTAAGTTGGTTTGACAAAGTCATTTCTAAATAAGTATTATTTATTTCATGTGTGATTCATTAGTGATTCATGTACATCTGTCCCACATTGTAAGGTCAACCCTGTTACTTGAACTCTTGTTTTAATGTGGTGAAACTAGTCCTTTAAAAAAAAAGAATACATTTAAATATCTATTTTAATCAAACCACAGTGTAAAAGCAGGTGAGCTGGTTCTACTGTTTTTGGCCATGTTCTGCTATTTTGTGGTGGAAAAGTGAGTGGGTCGGAGATAACATGTCAACCGTGTTACCAATAGATAGGCTAGAAATGTTGAATTATTTATTTATTTAAATTGTGAAGCTTACTTTCAATTGCGCTTCCGTGTTGCACACAATAAACGTCTCGTCACATGGGGATTTGTGGCTGTTGTCAGATGAAATATTCAACCTGTTATAGTCAACCCTGTTACTTTATTTGGCACTTAATAGGCACTTACCTCATGAGATGGGAAAACATTTTTTTCTATTTCGTTGAACATGTGCTCTTTATGACAGAATGTTAAAATGAGGTGAAATCAAATGGTTTTTTTTAACCAAATTACACTACTCAAAAGGCACCCAATTGCTGGAATGACCCAGGTACTCTGAGCTTGCCATGTTATCAGTAGATTGGTTCCAGTTGCTGTTGTGGAATAGAGTTCCATGTAGCCATGGTTTTACGTAGTACTGTGCGCCTCCCATAGTCTGTTCTTGACTTGGGGATTGCGAAGAGCCCTCTGGTGTCATGTCTTGTGGGGTATGCATGGGTGTCTGAGCTGTGTGCTAGTAGTTTAAACAGACACCTCGGTCCATTCAACAATTCTTACAAAAACAAGTAGTGAAGAAGTCAATCTCTCCTCCACTTTGAGCCATGAGACATTTACATGCATATTATTAATGTTAGCTCTCCATGTACATTTAAGTGCCAGCCGTGCTGCCCTGTTCAGAGCCAATTGTAATTTTCAGAGGTCCCTCTGTGGTACCTGACCACACGACTGGTACGAACAAACTAGAACCTGTAGGATCTGCCCTGTTGATAGTGTTGTTAAAAAGGCAGAGCAGCGCTTTATTATGGACATACTTCTCCCCATCTTAGCTACTGTTGTATCAATATGTTTTGACCATGACAGTTTACAATCCAGAGTTAGTCCAAGCAGTTTAGTAACCTCAGCTTGCTCAATTTCCACATTATTTATTACAAGATTTAGTTGAGGTTTAGAGTATAGTGAATGATTTGTCCCAAATCATAGTTTTTGAAATATGTAGGACTAACTTATTCCTTGCCACCCATTCTGAAACTAACCGCAGCTCTTTGTTAAGTCTTGCAGTGATTTGACTCTCTGTCGTAGCTGACGTGTATAGTGTTGAGTCATTCGTATACATAGACACGGGCTTTACTCAAAGCCAGTGGCATGTCATTAGTAAAGATTGAAAAACGTAATGGGCCTAGACAGCTGCCCTGGGGAATTCCTAGTTCTACCTGGATCATGTTGGAGAGACTTCCATTAAAGAACACCCTCTGTGTTCTGTTATAGCAGGGGTGTAAAGCCATAACACATACGTTTTTCCAGCAGCAGACTGTGATCAATAATGTCAAAAGCTGCACTAAAGTCTAACAAAACCGCTCCCACAATCTTTTTATCATCAATTTCTCTCAGCCAATGATCAGTCATTTACAGTGGTGTAAAGTACTTAAGTAAAAATACTTTTTGAGTACTTTTAAGTAGTTTTTGGGGGTATCTCTACTTTACTATTTATATTTTTGACAACTTTTACTTTTACTCCACTACATTCCTAAAGAAAATAATGTAATCCTTACATTTTCGATGACACCCAAAGCACTCGTTGCATTTTGAATGCTTAGCAGGACAGGAAAATTGTCTAATTCACACACTTATCAAGAGAACATCTGGTGGACTCACTCAACACAAATGCTTCATTTGTAAATTATGTCTGTGTGTTGAGCTGTGCCCCTGGCTAACCGTAAATTTAAAAAACAAGAAAATCATGTTGTCTGGTAAGACATTTTAAATGATTTATACTTTTACTTTGATACTTAAGTACATTTAAAACCCAATACTTTTAGACTTTTACTCAAATAGTATTTTACTTGGGTGACTTTCACTTTTACTCAAGTATGAAGATTGGGTACTTTTTCCACCACTGGTAATTTGTGTAAGTGCCGTGCTTGTTGAATGTCCTTCCCTATAAGCGTGCTGAGAGTATGTTGTCAATTTGTTTACAGTAAAATGGCATTGTATCTGGTCAAACACCATTATTTCCAAAAGTTTACTAAGGGTTGGCAACAGGCTGATTGATTGGCTGTTTGAGCCAGTAAAGTTGGCTTTACTATTCTTGTGTAGTGTAATTACTTTTGCTTCCCTCGGGCCTGAGGGCACAAACGTTCTAGTAGGCTTAGATTGAAGATGTGGCAATGTCGTCCGCTATTATTCTCAGTAATTTTCTATCAAAGTGGTCAGACCCCGGTGGCTTGTCACTTCTTCCACACTCACTTTACAGAATTCAAAATTGCAATGCTTGTCTTTCATAATTTGATCAGTTATACTTGGATGTGTAGTGTCAGTGTTTGTTGCTGGCATGTCATGCCTAAGTTTGCTTATCTTGCCAATGAAAAGAATCATCAAAGTATTTGCCAATATCAGTGGGTTCTGTGATGAATGAGCCATCTAATTCAATGAATGATGGAGCTGAGTTGACCTTTTTGCCCAACATTTCATTTAAGGTGCACCAAATCTTTTTATTTTCAGTCTTTATTTGTTTCATAGTAGTGTTTCGTCTTCTTTTTATTCAGTTTAGTCACATCTTTTCTCAATTTGCAGTAGTTTGAGTAGCCTATTGAATAGTCATCACGGACAATACAGTAGATTCAGTATGAAATAAACCAATGGCATTCAGGAAGTCACATCAGGATGTTGTCATTCTTTAGATCTATTGCTTTCTCTGTATTGTTTAAGATTTGGTTTGGTTTCAGTGTGGTGACGTTTCGAGGCACAGCGGGAGACAGTCTGCGTCACAATGAGGAGGAGCAGTGTGGAGACTATGAGGTGTACACCACGGGGATGCAGACTGTGGACCTCGGGGAGCGCAGGACAGGACAGGACCCTACTGAAGGTTTCACATACTGATTTATATTTTGTTTCCACATCTATTTGCGGCTCATTTGTCGTTTAGAATTACCCAATGCTCTTGAACCCATGGATTTATGAAAATATGCTATTCAAACTAAATACTGAACCATACAAAGTCTCCCAAAGCTTGAGCTTGACTAAACCACTGTCCACTCAATTCATCAACACTATTTCTCAGTTTACCATTACTGATGTAGAAAAAGCAGCATGTATGGGAAAGTTTGTGAACGATAGAACATGTAATATGTTGTTTTGGGATTTTATTATAACTTGACCACATCTTTCTCTCTGCCCTGTCAGATACCTTTACAGTGGAGGATGCAGTGGAGGCCATTGGCTTTGGAAAGTTTCAGTGGAAGCTTTCTATCCTCACTGGACTGTCGTGGGTGAGAGAGTGGGATTGATTCCAAATGACCGACATGACCTTAAATCTTTTTCATTTGTGGAACAACAACCCCTTCTAATCATGAGCTGCTCTCACTGACCCTCATGTTGTGTTTACTGTAGATGGCGGACGCCATGGAGATGATGATCCTGAGCGTCATATCCCCTCAGTTGCACTGTGAGTGGATGCTGCCCAGCTGGAAGGTGGCTATGCTAACATCGGTCAGTCTCATTCTGTCACCAAAACATTATCTCTCAGGCATCGAGACTGGGGTTATTCTCTCATAAACTTTATCGCATGGGTTTGATTACGCCATGTAGTCATCATCACATTAGACCTAATCATATAGGCTTGTGAGGGTAGCCACCAGCTAGAGAGGAAATGCTGAAGGCATACAGCCAACATTTTAATAGGATAGTATTTGTAGTAATCATTCATTGGGTGTCAATGTTCCAGTGATGTCATCAGGTCACTTCTTCTCTCTCAGGTGGTGTTCATTGGGATGATGTTCAGCTCGACTCTATGGGGAAATATATCTGACAAGTACGGCAGAAAAGTAGTAAGTTTCAGTCTGCAATTGTTTAACATGTATACAAGGTTGAGATCTTACGGCTATGATTTGGTCATGTTGATGGTGAAATACACTGAGTGTATAAAACATTAGGAACACCTGCTCTTTCCATGACATAGACTGACCAGGTGAAAGCTATGATCCCACCTGTTAAATACACTTCAATTTTATTTAACTAGGCAAGTCAGTTAAGAACAAATTTGTATTTTCAATGACGGCCTAGGAACAGTGGGTTAACTGCCTTGTTCAGGGGCAGAACAACAGATTTGTACCTTGTCATCTCGAGGATTCGATCTTGCAACCTTTCAGTTACTAGTCCAACACTCTAACCACTAGGCTACCTGCTGCCCTTGTTGAGTGTGAAAAACCCAGCAGTGTTGCAGTCCTTGACCCAAACTGGTGCGCCAGGCACCTACTACCATACCCTGTTCAAAGACAATTAAAATATTTTGCCTTGCCCATTCACCTTCTGAATGGCACACCTATGCAATTCATATCTTCTTCTTCTGAGTTTAATGACAGACTGTAAGTATAGATGGAAGGGAGGAGTCAGGTTAAATAAGGATTTTTAAGTCTTGAAACAATTGAGACATGGCTTGTGAGTGTAGGGTTAGTTTGAAGGATGTTATTTTATTTTGTATTACGAAGTATAATGGATTTATTTTTATGGTTCAGTTGGGGGCAGTAATGCAACGTATTGGATGCCAACTGCCATTAAACTCAGAAGAAGAAGAAGATATGAATTGCATAGGTGTGCCATTCAGAGGGTGAATGGGCAAGACAAAAGATTTTAAGTGCATTTGAACAGGGTATGGTAGTAGGTGCCTGGCACACAAGTTTGGGTCAAGGACTGCAACACTGCTGGGTTTTTCACGCTCAACAGTTTTCCATGGGTATCAAGAATGGTCCACCACCCAAAGGACATCCAGCCAACTTGACACAACTGTGGGAAGCATTGGAGTCAACATGAGCCAGCATCCCTGTGGAACGCGTTTAACACCTTGTAGAGTCCATGCCCCTAGGAATTGAGGCTGTTCTGAGGACAAAATGTCAGTATTAGGAAGGTGTTTCTAATGTCTTGTACACTGTGTATTTGTGTGGTGAACAGGGCCTGACGATGTGCATGATGTGGGTCCTATACTACGGCTTCCTTAGTGCCTTTTCCCCGGCGTATGGCTGGGTCATGGTGCTGCGCGGCCTGGTGGGCTTTGGCATTGGAGGAGCCCCACAGTCGTGAGTGATGTACTCCATAAGGCACATACAGCACACCTGGCTTCCTCAGTGCCGCACTCTGTTGCAATAAAGTGGAATAGAACACATCAGACTTTGTTGTACAACAACGTCACTGTCCAGATTTCCAAGATGATAACAGTCGTACATGAAAGACGATCATCATAAATTCACCCGAAATGCCACTTTAACAGTATCATGGAGATGCACTGTAAAGTACTGTTGAAATGACTGATGTCTTTGAAATGACTGCGTTAGTCTCTCAATCCGAGTTGAACCTTTCCTAAATGTGGTTTATCTGCAGTGGAGCTGATCAGGCTGAATTAACAGAACACTGTTATTGTAGCACACTGACATTCTCTCTTGGGACAGTTAGACCTGTGAAGATGGCAGAGCAACAATAACGCTCCAACCAGGAACAAAACAAATGTATTTTTAGCCCTGAGTCTGATTGATAGAACTGGTTCCAGACTCAATGATTCAGGACCAGAAAATATTGCCTTTTGTTAATAAAATGCTGACTGTTAGTAGTTTATTTTGTACTGAATGTAACTGATGCTGTGGAACCTTCTATTTTATAGCCAAGGTAACGGTTTAATTTTCTGACCAATACCGGGCTAACCTATTACCTGTAGAAGTTAATGTTGTGTGCCGTGCTTATTTGAATTCCCCATAGTTGTGTTCTGCATCAGGTAGAAAAGTCATTTTTAGATTAATTAATGGACATCTTCTTTCAGGGTGACGTTGTACTCCGAGTTCCTCCCAAGGAAGTCAAGGGCCACCTGCATTATGCTGATTCAGGTACTTTCTATCCACTGGCCTTTAATCATATTTGTTCTATTGCATTAGTTTTTATCTCATAAGAAAATAAACAATTTCTGGAGTGGTGTTCCATCCTACAGTGCTTAATCCTCTTGTCTTGGCGGCCATCAGATATTCTGGGCCCTAGGCGCTGTGTTTGAGGTCCTTCTGGCCATCTGGATCATGCCTACCATGGGCTGGCGGTGGCTGCTTGGCCTGTCTACTGCACCCCTGGTGGTCTTTGTTATCTTCTGTTTTGTAAGTATTACGACTGAACTGAGCCCTGCAATATCTATGGTTCTGAGACAATGGTTGACATGCAGCACAAAGGTGGTTGATACTGAACACATAGGTAGTGGATGAAGTGTGTCATATGCACGTGTCTGCGTCTGATACAGTGGCTGCCTGAGAGTCCCCGCTTTGATGTGCTTTCGGGAAACAGGGAAAATGCTATGAAAACGTTAAGACTCATCGCTGCTGACAATGGGAAGACCATGCCTCTTGGGAGGCTTATTGCCAATAAACAGGTGAAACCGTATAATTGGTGTGGTGTGTGCATTCATGTGGTATATGTTTATCTGAGACCATCTTAGCTGACAACTTTTTGTGTATTCACGACAATCGCTCGGGTGTGCTTTTTATGTATTTGTAAAGCAGGAGGAGCGTGGTAGGATCCGAGCTCTCTTAACTCCTCAATATCGCAGAACCACCCTTCTCCTGTGGTTTATATGGTAGGTTGATTTTGCTCTCATTATACTGGCATCTCATTAGCTCAACCAGTGCACCCCATCCTCCAAGTTCATAGAACCTCAGAAACCCAGAGTTGGGCCCTTTGTGTGATCTGTGTTTGTATGGTTTCTGTCTCAGGTTTGCCAATGCCTTCTCCTACTATGGCCTGGTCCTCCTGACCACTGAGTTATTCCAGGCAGGAGATGCATGTGGTGGTGAGTGACAGCTGGTCTGCATGTTACTCTGAAAGGTCGAAACTTCCCTTTTTGATAGTCTTAAGGAGAAACTCCTGCACCGCCCAAACGATCAAACATGGTAAACAGTCCTGCAAGCCTGCCCTTCTAGTTGCTCTTTTAGAACCTTTGACTTACAAAATATGTACCTCCAGTCATCACCCAAGGTGCAAAGACTGAGCCAAAGTGCAACCTGGAATGCAAATACTTGACGTTAGATGACTACAAAGACCTACTCTGGACCACCTTAGCTGAATTTCCAGGTGAATGATATTTAAGGCATTTATATACCATAGATACTGTTCAGCAGTAATTTAACAGAACTGAATCTTGTGTTTTGTTGATGTGCTGAGTGGGACATTCGGTATGTCCATTTCTTTTTTCTCCTGTCTCTGCAGGTCTTTTTGTGACATTGTTTTTGATCGATCGGATTGGCAGGAAGAAAAGCATGGCAATGTGTTTCCTGATGTTCTCTGTGTGCATTCTGCCCCTGTACGCTTGTGTTGGAAGGTAAGTGCACTCTTCACCTTGACCAGGTCCAAGATTGGCGAACCTTGGTAATCAAGGGCCTTCAATCTGAACTGGCGCAGTTAGTCACTGATTTGGCTTCACCCATTCTCTTAACGCTGTGTGGGGGTGACAGCTGTGTTCATGCTCTGCTGATGTCTCATACACTTGGTCTACAGGGTAGCTCTGACAGTCTTCATCTTCATCGCCAGAGCATTCATCACTGGGGGGTTCCAAGTTGCTTATGTCTACACGCCTGAGGTAAGCATTTTTTTCTCCATCAGTAGGTACTTGACATCCAAAACCACAGCTTCTGCTGTTGAGGACTTTTTGTATAAATGTTTTTTTCTGTAGGTATATCCCACAGCCACCAGAGCTCTGGGCATTGGGACCTGCAGTGGGATGGCCAGGGGGGGTGCCCTTCTAACTCCCTTTGTGTCACAGGTAATCATGACCTTGTTTTACTTCATTCGAATCGAAGACACGCTGCCCTCTCAGAGGACTCCCGGCCCTCTGGCTCCCCAGCACTGCTAACCTCCAGCTATTTTGGCCCATACAGGTGCTGCTCAAGAAGTCTGTGTACCTCACACTGTCTGTGTACTGCATATTTTGCCTGCTGGCCACAGGAGCGTCCATGCTGTTGCCCATTGAGACCACAGGCCTGGGCCTGCAGGAGTCTAGTCGAATCACAGCCGGTCAGGAGGAGATGAAAACAGGCCAGATGTCAAATGGCTCTGAGGCTTCACCAACGCACACCAGCTATGGATCATCCTATAACAGCTGATGAGGACAATAGGGAGTAAGGCGTTGAGAGAAATAAAGGGCACTTGATTATTCCCACGTTAGTCTTATCAAGTTATTTCTCACGGATGCCACACAAAAGGATATTAAAGATGGGACAGTTTACAAGCTGGAACCCCATGCAGACATTATTGGATGGGGAGAGAACTCAAGTTACAGCACATTAGCAAGACTACACTTCAGTTTGCACACCAGCATTTTTAACAGGACTTTGATGACTAAGTATTTATGGATATTGTGTAACCTGAGAGGCTCAGATCATTTTTCTATGAATTTTGCTAAAACTATTTTGATAATTTAAGAGTGTTCATATTCATTATTGCAATACATGGGTGCATATCTGTGCATGAGTTCTGAAATGTGTGTACTATTGTTCCTTGCTTGAATTTCCCACTTAAAATGTGCAAATATGGAAACCTGGCGTGGCGTATAAGGCACCACATCGCAGTGCTAGAGGAGTTACTACAGACCCAGGTTTGGCCGTTGGGGCTTTACCTGGCTCATCGTACTCTAGCGACTGCTTGTGGCGGGCCGGGTGCCTGCAAACTGACTCCGATCACCAGCTGAACAGCGTTTCCTCTGACACATTGATGCGGCTTGCGGGTGTTAAAGAGCACAGTTAGGCGGGTTATATTTCGGAGGATGCATGACTCGATCTTCGTCTCTCCCGAGCTCGTTGGGGAGTTTCAGCAATGAGACAAGATCGAACAGGGGGGTAAAATACAGAAAAGAAATACGTTTGCAAATATTCAAATCAAGACATTTCATGATAAATAGCATTTTGTTTCTGGGTGGGGAGTATGATAGTCTGTAGTTACCTAACGTAGCAGGCGTAAAAGAAACGCCTGAAACTAGGTCCCTTATGTAACAGTATAACTTTAGACCGTCCCCTCGTCCACAAAAGCCGCGGCCCTTGCAGAGCAAGGGGAACTACTACTTCAAGGTCTCAGAGCAAGTGACGTCACCGATTGAAACACTATTTAGCGTGCACCACCGCTAACTAAGCTAGCGTTTCACATCCGTTACACTTACATACTGGTCTTGAGGAAAGTAAATGTGGAAGAGGAGTTAAGATGGAGTTTCGCATTGTTAAGGTCTGGTTAGCATGTGATGATGAAAGCACTTTATGTAAGAATTCTGGGTTTGACCAAAGCACTGCCTTAGATCCATATTCTGCTAAAGTGAGGCATGAAGGATAGGTAGAAAAAGCATGCAATTCTCCAACACTCTTGGCTGAAACAATAGTCAATAAAAAGCAGTCTGACAGAGAGCTCACATAGCTCAAGTGACGACAGGGGCTCAAATGGTGGACTTATAAGTGATCGTAGGACAACAATCTAATTCCAATGAGGGTACTGAAGGGGCCTTGGGTGGCCGTAGCCTGCGGGCACCTTTCATGAATTTCGAAACTAAAGGGTGTGTCCCTGGTTATGAGCTATAGAGGTGGCTGCCCTATATATACCCTTTCAATGTAAACTCAGCAAAAAAAGAAATGTCCTCTCACTGTCGACTTTGTTTATTGTTTGCAAACTTGTCATGTGTAAATATTTGTATGAACATAAGACTCAACAACTGAGACATAAACTGAACAAGTTCCACAGACATGTGACTAACAGAAATGGAATAATGTGTCCCTGAACAAAGGGGGAGTCAAAATCAAAAGTAACAGTCAGTATTCTGGGGGGAATGGCCCTAGCCCTCACCCTCACCGATCCAACAGGTCCCAGACATGCTCAATGGGATTGAGATCCGGGCTCTTCGCTGGCCGTGGCAGAACACTGACATTCCTGTCTTGCAGGAAGTCACACACAAAACGAGCAGTATGGCTGGTGGCATTGTCATGCTGAAGGGTCATGTCAGGATGAGCCTGCAGGAAGGGTACTACATGAGGAAGGAGGATGTCTTCCCTGTAATGCACAGCTTTGAAATTGCCTGCAATGACAACAAGCTCAGTCCGATGATGCTGTGACACACTGCCCCAGACCATGACGGACCCAGCTGTCCATCCTGTCTCCCTGTAGCTCTGTCTTAGGCGTCTCACAGTACGGACATTGCAATTTATTGCCCTGGTCACATCTGCAGTCCGCATGCCTCCTTGCAGCATGCCTAAGGCACGTTCACGCAGATGAGCAGGGCCCCTGGGCATCTTTCTTTTGCTGTTTTTCAGAGTCAGTAGAAAGACCTCTTTAGTGTCCTAAGTTTTCATAACTGTGACCTTAATTGCCTACCTTCTGTAAGCTGTTAGTGTCTTAACGACCGTTCCACAGGTGCATGTTCATTAATTGTTTATGGTTCATTGAACAAGCAAGGGAAACAGTGTTTAAACCCTTTACAATGTAGATCTGTGAAGTTATTTGGAGTTTTACAAATTATCTTTGAAAGACAGGGTCCTGAAAAGGGGACATTTCTTTTTTTGCTGAGTTTAGATGGGGACTTCCCTGCAGCCAGAAGCTCCTGGAGGAAAGTCAAAATGACAGAAATTGGACAGGAAAAGGCAATTCTGCATGGTCGACATCTTTTCCTGAGCACATTCCACTTAATACAGGGTTCAGATAGAGGATTCCCTGGTTGCCTGAATTTGATCAATTACCAAGAAAGACAACACTGCAGCTATAAGGAGGTCATGTTCAGGGACCACACCAACAACTTCAGTATGCTGGGTTTGGGGAGCCAAAGCTTGTCTTTTGCTTGTGAAAGGAGGTCTGCCCGGAGAGGGAGTTCCCATGGTTGCTGTGGCCAAAGTGGAGCAACAAGTAGAAAAGATGCGCTCTCGAGACTGATCGTCCTCCCTACCTGAGGGGGAAAGGGAATTGGTGGAAATGCATACAGCAGCCCCCTTAGCCATCTGTGTGATAGGGGATCGACCCTGAGTGGGCCTGATGAACCCTTTATGGAAAGCCAACAACGGGACAATGGGTTGAGTCTGGCGATGCAAACAGATCGTCGATGGCCATTCTGAATCGCACCAGATCAAGCGGGACTGGCACAACACTGTGGGTCAACAAGCGCCAACAACGGGTACAAGAAGCTAAATAGTTACAGTAGCTATCAGTGGTGGAAAAGTGCAAAATGGTCATACTTGACCTTAATATAGAGATACCTTGATAGATGACTCAAGTAAAAGTGAAAGTCACCCAGTAAAATACATCTTGAGTAAAAGTCATAGTATTTGGTTTTTAATATACTTAAGTATCAAAAGTAAATGTCATTGCTAAAATATACTTAAGTATCAAAATGTCAAATTCCTTATATTAAGCAAACCAGATTTACAGATAGCCAGTGGCACACTCCAGCACTTTGACATAATTTACAAACTAAGCATGTGTGTTAGTGAGCACGCCAGATAAGAGACAGTAGGGATGACCAGGGATGTTCTCACCGTTTTCCTGTCCTGCTAATCATTCAAAATGTAACGAGTACTTTTGGGTGTCAGGGAAAATGTATGGAGTAAAAAGTACATTATTTTCTTTAGGGATGTAGAAAAGTAAAAGTTGTCCAAAATATAAATAGTAAATTAAAGTACACATTAAAAAAAACTACTTCAGTAGTACTTTAAGGTATTTATACTTTACTTTACACCACTGGTAGCTACACTACATGACCAAAGGTATGTGTGGTCACCTGCTCGTCGAACATCTCATTCTAAAATCATGGGCATTAATATGGAGTTGGTCCCCCCTTTGCTTCTATAACAGCCTCCACTCTTCTGGGAAAGCTTTCCACTAGATGTTCCACTAGATGGAACATTGCTGCGGGGACTTGCTTCCATTCAGCCACGAGCATTAGTGAGGTTGGGCACTGATGTTAGGCAATTAGGCCTGGCTCGCAGACGCCGTTCCAAATCATCCTAAAAGTGTTCGATGGGGTTGAGGTCAGGGCTCTGTGCAGGCCAGTCAAGTTCTTCCACACCGATCTCGACAAACCATTTCTGTATGGACCTCGCTTAGTGCATGGGGGCATTGTCATGCTGAAACAGGAAAGGGCCTTCCCCAAACTGTTGCCACAAAGTTGGAGGAAAAGAATCGTCTAGAATGTCATTGTATGCTGTAGTGTTAAGATTTCCCTTCACTGTATCTAAGTGGCCTAACCCGAACCATAAAAAACAGCCCCAGACCATTATTCCTCCTCCATCAAACTTTACAGTTGGCACTATGCATTGGGGCAGGTAGCGTTTTCCTGGCATCCGCCAAACCCAGATTCATCCATTGGACTGCCAGATGGTGAAGCGTGATTCATCACTCAGAGGATGCTTTTCCACTGCTCCAGAGTCCAATGGCGGCAGACGCTTGACACTCCAGCCGATGCTTGGCAATGCGCATGTTGATCTTAGACTTGTGTGCGGCTGCTAAGCCATGGAAACCCATTTCATGAAGCTCCCGAAGAACAGTTATTGTGCTAGAGTTGCTTCCAGAGGCAGTTTGGAACTTGGTAGAGACTGAAAACAGCTTATATCTCAAGGCCTTCAGACTGTTAAACAGCCACCACTAACATTGAGTGGCTGCTGCCAACATACTGACTCAACTCCAGCCACTTTAATAATGGAAATTCATGGAAATTCATGTAAAACATGTATCACTAGCCACTTTAAACAATGCCACTTTATGTTTATATACCCTACATTACTCATCTCATATGTATGTGTATATACTGTACTCTATATCATCTACTGCATCTTGCCATCTTTATGTAATACATGTATCACTAGCCACTTTAAACTATGCCACTTTATGTTTATATACCCTACATTACCCATCTTATATGTATATACTGTACTCTATACCATCTACTGCATCTTGCCTATGCCGTTCTGTACCATCACTCATTCATATATCTTTATGTACATATTCTGTATCCCATTACACTTGTGTGTATGAGGTAGTAGTTGTGGAATTGTTAGGTTAGATTACTCATTGGTTATTACTGCATTGTCGGAACTAGAAGCACAAGCATTTCGCTACACTTGCATTAACATCTGCTAACTATGTGTATGTGACAAATAAAATTTTATTTGATTTAACTAGATCCCAACTATCTCGGCCATATACGATTTGAGGTCTCGCAGAGAAAAGCACAGACTTGGAAGATAACAAGGGGGTTATCTTCCTTAAAATAAGCGTGGATCACATGAGGCCTCATATAGAGGAGACTCGTCGGATCCCTCATAAAATACAATCAGCAGCCTCCACAGCCACCACACCAGCAGGTGCAGCCTCCACAGCCACCACACCAGCAGGTGCAGCCTCCACCTCCACCACACCAGCAGGTGCAGCCTCCCAAATTTCAGATTGGTTGTAACTGCTGCCCACGATGGTTCCACCAGTCCTATAT
This sequence comes from Oncorhynchus mykiss, assembly GCF_057628025.1. Classification (NCBI taxonomy): domain Eukaryota; kingdom Metazoa; phylum Chordata; class Actinopteri; order Salmoniformes; family Salmonidae; genus Oncorhynchus; species Oncorhynchus mykiss. The sequence goes on along the minus strand of NC_143026.1, from coordinate 37,616,282 downwards.
GAAAACCATGTCTGCGCTGCCTGTCAGGACGAGGTTAGGCTTGAGTTCCAGGCGACGCTATCACCTGGAAAACTTTCCATTAAAAGTGGACTAAATGTCCAGTCGAGCTGTTGCAGCTTTCCAATTTGTTTGTTATTTATTGTCTTTTTATATTTGATTTGTCATTTTACATCTTATTATGCAAAGATTATAATGTGTATTTCCTATTTAATGTTTGTTAACAAACTTAACCTTCCGTGATATTTTTGTGTTATTGTGTGATAATACACAAATATGATCTTTATTTTCTTAAACATTACAAGATGTTTCTAAAACAAATGTTTATGTTTCTTTACACTCTAATACACTCTAATTTTGCTTTCAGCAATTTCCTAATTTCCTTAATTTTGTGGCTGGAGTCAAATACTTTCTGTGGAACACAGTAATGGTCAACATGAGCTACATAAAATTATTCAGAAGTGTGCCAGGCCTTGCAGTCCCAAAATAGAAGGGGGGGGGGGGGGATTTCGGCAGGCAAGAAAATAGCCTTGCCGAAATCGTTAGTGCCTCACCGCGATCAAACCGATATAAAACAAATTAAATGAAACAGCCTAACATGATCAGAAATCTCAATTTTCAAGCAAGTCGCAGCAATGGAGAATTGAGTGCGTGCGCGTTCAAGCAAATCCCAGCAATGAAGAATTGAGTGCGTGCGCATTCACGCGAAGGGGGGAAGAATTCTGGCAGGGGGGAGCTTTTCTGCACAACACCGGAACATCCGCCTGTTGGGGACTCCGCAGAGAATAGTCTGTGGTCTATAGTCTCAAAAATATAGTCTGTCCAGAATCACCTTGACGACATTTGCCCAATGACAGCGCGTACGCAAATTGGTTTGGCCAATCCTAGTATCCGGCAGTAAAACAGAAGCGCATGTCATTTCTGCTCCTCATGCAATCTACGATGTTTTGTTTGTCTGCGTGATAAAATGGCATATAACTCAGATGGACGAAATGTTATACTTGCCTTTACAACTATTTACAGATGACTATTCTAAAGCGAACTGTGGAGGATGAGCGAGGCGGAAGCCGGTGATGGGTGTATCATGGTGAAATCAGAGGCAAAAAATATTTAATGCGATCCTGAGCTTTTTCTCCTGTGCTGGACAGGGACAATTTCGGCGTATCTTGTCCCAGAGCAACGCGCCTTTCTTTCTCCCATTCAAAGGACTCCCCTCCTCCGTAACAGCAGCCCACCATGGCCCTGGTAACCCTGCAGCGCTCTCCCACCCCCAGCGCGGCATCCACCGCCAGTACCGCAACCACCAACGCGGGGGAGGTAAGTGGAAACTGTCTAGCGCGGGGGCTGTTCGCTATAGGCAGCGCCGTGGAGGAAACGCCGGGGATGCGCCCGATACCCACGTCCCTCACCCACTAGGCCCAGCATAGCAGAGAACGCTTTCAGCTGTCAATAGAATTTTAGAAATGTTGTGACTTTTTATTTAACACGGCAAAACAGTTTTGTATGGACATTGTTTAATAGTTGACTTCCTGGAATCCATGGCGTTTAGAATGGTTAACTAGTCCAGCCCCGCGACGTTAGCTTGTAAACAAAATCTGAGCTGGGGATTAGTTACCAGAACAATGCATTCATTGCGTGTGGCAACATTTTATTTCTGCCTTCAGCTTGTGTGGTTTAAAGACACATTTGCGTTAATACAGTAGGTACTTTGATTAAAATATGAACTCAGGCTTTTGCACATTTTGTAAGTAATTTGTTTAAATTAATTTGCTTAGACTGGCATATGGAATAGAGTGAGATTGATCAGAATAGTACAACTAGCTACTTGCCTATAAATATGCACGGTTACATCACTAGTGAGTCGGGGATGCTGCGGTTGGTACCCGCTCGTTTTAATGGTTCAACTCACTGTCAAAATACTACGGTGGCAGGTGTGAGCTAATATTTCAAAACATATGAGATCATAGATAGTGACCTGGTACGGCCAGTAGAGAGCGCTGATACACTGTATTCAATGCAAGTGTATTGAACGTTTAAAACCTAAGTTCAGTTAAAACATACACTGTAGTACATCTCTCCGGCTTCTGATCTCCCTAATAAAGCATATGATGCATTTTTTTTTTAGACCATAACTTTCAAAGGCCAATGAACCCATTATGGCTTGAATTCCCATCGTGGCAGTCAATTGCGCACACAAACACACACATGGCTGACTGCTGCAGAAATGATGTCATACTAATTACATCATTAAAGATACTGCTGCAGAAAGGATTTCATACTGAGTTGGTGACCTACAGTATAATCCTGTGTATTCCTCTCTTGTATACCTGAAAGTGTCTAGAGTATGTTGCTACAAGTGATTGGATTAGTTTGAGCTGTTGGATTAGGTAACCTCTTCGACATCGCCACGGGTCAAGCACAGAGTTTAGGTCTATGTCAGTGCTCTTTTGGGCACCATAACCTCTGTAACCTTTCATGGAACACAGAGAGAGTTTTATGCACAGACCTTACTTAATGCAACAAACAACCACAATTACTCTGCCCTCTGTCTTCAGGAGTTACAGCATTGCTCTAACCATTACTTTAACGTAGGCCTTAGGTCTTTATTGAGTTACTAGTTCACATAAATCAAAAACACCATAGTAATGGCCTATATACCCAAATCTTTAAAGGGAAGGATTCTCTCTGATGTCCCCACCAGTCGATGGGAATCCTCTGAGACATTGTACTGTGACATTGTGATGAGCTATTATAGCAAGGTCAATGAAGGGAGCATAGGACATAGCAGGTCATAATATAGTCATGTGCTGCTGTTGCGCAATCCATGCTGCTGTACTGTCTGCACAGCCATGATGGAAGGGTTACTGGTTCGTGTTTCTAGTGGGCCTACACTATATGTAAAATTTCTCTTTGTATTTGTCTTGCAGGATTTTGGGAGTGATGATGACCGGAGAGCAAATCAGAGGTAAGCCCCCCACCCCATATTTCCCTGAGAAGCTGTGCATGCATCTGGTGAAATTGCAGAGCGTAAAATTCAAACTACAGAATTATAAATATTTAACTTTCATAAAATCACAAGTGTAACACATAAAAATAAATCTTCACTTCTTGTTAATCCAGCCGCTGTGTCAGATTTCAAAAAGGCTTTATGGCGAAAGCACACCATGCGATTATCTGAGGACAGCGCCCCGCATACAAAAGCATGAAAAACATATTTCAACCAGGCAGGTGCACCACGAAAGTCAGAAACAGCGATATAATAAATGCCTTACCTTTGATCTTCTTCTGTTGGCACTCCAAAAGGTTCCAGTTACATCACAAATGGTCCTTTTGTTCGATAATGTCCTTCTTTATATCCATAAAAACTCAGTTTAGCTGGCACGCTTCAGTCAATAATCCACCCAGTTTCCCGCCATCAAAATGCATACAAAATGAATCCCAAACGTTACTAATAAACTTTTCCAAACAAGTCAAACATTTCTAATCAAACCTTAGGTACTCTAACAGATAAATAAACAATAACATTTAAGATGGAGGAACATTGTCTTTACCGGAGAAAAATACCAAAGAACGCGCTCTCTTCCCCACACTTGGAAACACTACAGCCAAAATGGGAGCCACTTAGAAAAACTACCATTTCTAGCTCATTTTTCCAAAAACCAGCATGAAACTCTTTCTAAAGACTGTTGACATCTAGTGGAAACCCTAGGAACTGCAATCTTGGAGGATTTTGTCCTATAATAAAAGTGACAGCCATTGAAAACAGTGGTAGGCTGAATGTTTCTTTTTTTGGGATGGTTTGTCCTTGGGGTTTCGCCTGCCATATCAGTTTTAGAAACTTGAGAGTGTTTTCTATCCAAATCTACCAATTGTATGCATATCCTAGCTTCTGGGCCTTAGTAACAGGCAGTTTACTTTGGGCACACTTTTCATCCGGATGTGAAAATACTGCCCCCTACCCAAGAGAGGTTTAGGATGCATTGGAAGGATATGTTGTGCTCCAGTAGGGGGAGGGGTGGTATACATTGGCCAGGAGATCGGTGAGTATGTTTCCCAAAGCCTATGGACATTGACCCCTGACCCTGGTCCTGGTGTCAGTGGGAATTCCAGGGTTAGGTCGAAGCAGGAGGCACACAGAAATGTCCTGGTGAAATAACATGGACGCTGGTGCTGAATTACACATATTGTAGGTCTACGTTGGTCTGGAGGAAGAATTTATTGTTCTTGCGTTAATGTTATATCCATTAAAAAACAAACTTGGCTAATAAAGAAACGTCCCATTTTCAGGACCCTGTCTTTCAAAGATAATTCGTAATAAATCCAAATAACTTCACAGATCTTAATTGTAAAGAGTTTAAACACTGTTTTCTATGCTTGTTCAATGAACCAACCACCTGTGGAACAGTCGTTAAGACACTAACAGCTTACAGACGGTAGGCAATTAAGGTCACAGTTATGAAAACTTAGGACACTAAAGAGGTCTTTCTACTGACTCTGAAAAACAGCAAAAGAAAGATGCCCATGGTCCCTGCTCAATTGCGTGAACGTGCCTTAGGCATGCTGCAAGGAGGCACGAGGACTGCAGATGTGGCCAGGGCAATTAATTGCAATGCCCGTACTGTGAGATGCCTAAGACAGCGCTACAGGGAGACAGGATGGACAGCTGATCGTCCTTGCAGTGGCAGACCACGTGTAACAACACCTGCACAGGATTGATGCATCCGAACATCACACCTGCGGGACAGGTACAGGATGACAACAACAACTGCCCGAGTTACACCAGGAACACACAATGCCTCCATCAGTGCTCAGACTGTCCGCAATAGGCTGAAAGAGGCTGGACTGAGAGCTTGTAGGCCTGTTGTAAGGAAGGTCCTCAACAGACATCTCCGGCAACAACGTCGCCTATGGGCACAAACCCACCGTCGCTGTACCAGACAGGACTGGCAAAAAGTGCTCTTCACTAACGAGTCGCGGTTTTGTTTCACCAGGGGTGATGGTCGGATTCGTGTTTATCGTCTAAGGAATGAGCGTTACACTGAGGCCTGTACTCTGGAGCGGGGTCGACTTGGAGGTGGAGGATCCGTCATGGTCTGTGATGGTGTGTCACAGCATCATCAGACTGAGCTTGTTGTTATTGCAGGCAATCTCAACACTGTGCGTTACAAGGAAGACATCCTCCTCCCTCGTATGGTACCCTTCCTGCAGGCTCATCCTGACATGACCCTCCAGCATGACCCTCCAGCAATGCAACCAGCCATACTGCTCGTTCTGTGTGTGATATCCTGCAAGACAGGAATGTCAGTGTTCTGCCATGGCCAGCGAAGAGCCCGGATCTCAATCCCACCTGTTGGATCGGAGGGTGAGGGCTAGGGCCATTCCCCCCCAGATGTGTCCGGGAACTTGCTGGTGCCTTGATGGATGAGTGGGGTTACATCTCATAGCAAGAACTGGCAAATCTGGTGTTGTCCATGAAGAGAAGATGCACTTCAGTACTTAATGCAGCTGGTGGCCACACCAGATACTGACTGATACTTTTGTACCTTTGTTCAGGGACACATTATTAAATTTCTGTTAGTCACATGTCGGTGGAACTTGTTCAGTTTATGTCTCAGTTGTTGAATATTTTTATGTTCATACAAATATTTACAAATGTTAAGTTTGCTGACGCAGTTGACAGTGAGAGGACGTTTCTTTTTTTGCTGAGTTTAGTATAATTATCATCCAATCAGTTGACCCACACCATGATCGCTTGCAAAAGGGATGGAACATCACACACCATTGCAGCCCAGTACAGTAGTACATTAAATGTCCCTATCAGAGGACCCTTCTACACCTAGATGTAGGCCTAGTTGTATCCACTGTAACAGTGTTAATGGTTCAACCCAGAGTTAACATTCCCATCAACCGCTATCATACATTCCATCAAACCAGAAACACTATCCAGCTGTATTTCAGAGCTGTGGGTGAGTAGCACAGATGGAATCCTCTGCTCGGCTACAGCAGGATGTGATGTAAGGGTCTTGTTTTGTTCTAGATTAGACTGTCAGAGTTTCTTGGTAAGAGAGGTGATAAGACCTATTTGGCCATTGTAGTAGGCCCAGTGTTGGCTGCACACTCTGTTCTCTAGTCCAACCTGGCTGGGCAAGGGAGGTTTCAGCCTTACACAACATATTCCCTCATCTGGTAGACATGATACATACAGGGTGTGTTGAGATTCTAACATTGACAAGGTAGACTACATTCTTGGTGGCACCAGGCAGATAGAGGAACGTTTGAAAGGTGGGATGGAAAGACATTTTGATGATGTAAAATCTTTTCTGCCGAGCTGCTTCTGCCTGCTCTCTTGGCAGAAGAAGCATGGAGGATGAGAGAAGTAAAAAAACAACACAAAAAAAACACACAGAAACTAAACCAAATGATTGATATGAGGGGTTTTGAATCCAGCATCATTACATGTTATTTTTTAGTTAAAAGGCTAAACCAGGTGCTGCAGGGGATCAGCGGCCAGATCAAAAATATAAATTTGTATTTTTATTACTAACAGTTTAAACCAATTTTGTTCAAAGGGTCTGGAATATGTTTTTAGAGGGTGTAGGATTGCAGGATATCAGCTTTAAAGCTGAAACAACAAAAAATCTGCCCCATGATGACGTGTAGAATTGCAGGGCATTTGTTTGAAAACTGCAACATTTTCTCTCCGATGCCAAGAGGCGGGCCTTTAAAATGTTCCTTCCCAGGGCCCGAGACTTGGTTAGTCCGGTCATTCCCTGCTGAAGTCCTAGTAAAACCTTTTATCGAACTCAAGTTGTGTTCTGATTATGAGGGGATCCCTGATGAATTTGCTATTACAAAAAGAGTCCCCAAAAAGTTTGGACCCCTGGGCTGAAACAAAGACTTTTGTGTTGATAATGATAAAGAGTCACCAACCCAGATACACACTGTAGGGCGGAATAGTCACACCATTGATTATTGAAGAGTCTGTTTTGGAAGCGGCCCAGCCTAATCCACGTTAGACCTGCTCATCTCATCCTCTCTCAGTCCTGTGGACCCAGTGAGTCTGCCTCTCTGAGCAGGTTAGCGTTTTTAACCATGAATCTTGTTCTTTAGGCAGCTCTACAGTTGTCACTAGCTAGCACAGCCACAGTCATACATCTGACTTTAAACCTAACCTTAACCACATTGCTATCCCTAATATCTAACCTTAAATGTTTTTGTTTTTTTGTTTTAAAGAATTTTTACAAAATAGCCCATTTTGACTTTGCAGCTGGCATATCTAATGGGAAATGGCTCAGTTCTGCCTCCAGAACAATACTCGTGACAATAAACTTCAACCTGCCCCCTCTGAAGGCCATACTGTATCACAGGCAGAAACCTGATCCACATTCAACTCTCCAGCAGCCCTTGGTTCTCACAGCACCCTGCTTGCCTCAGCCAGAAACCCCAAGTACCAGACAGTTATGCAACAGCCAAGGAGAGTGCTCACCGTGTGTGTGTGTGTGTGTGTGTGTGTTACATGCAGGGACTTAGAAAGGGGAGATCTCCTTGGTATGTGTGTTGTCTAACTAGTAGCTTTCTTAAATTGCTTCAACCTCTATGTCTGGAATATTATGGACTTGGATGTGTTCTGTGAACGAGTTGTGGTTCATACAAAGTTGAATATGTCACTCAATGAGTAGTATGTTTCCTTTGGCTCAGTGTCTCATCAGGGATCCTTCATGTCAAACAGCCTCCACTCTACAGACGCGTGCTTTGTAGACTGAAGCTGAGCCGAGCTAGATTCCCTGCCACCCAACCCAGCCAACGCGAAATATGCTTGAATAGAGCTTTTGTGGAGGAGTGTTGCGGAGGGAGTGCTGATTGCTCAAGCGCGCGCTGTGAGGAAGAGATAAGCAGCAGAGCTGAGCAGACACAGCAGAAGTCTGAAGACTAATCCTCACAACTCAGACGGACAGGAGGGAGAGACACACACCAGACCAAGACAGGATACATGAAACCCAAGGCAATCTTGGCTATTGTGCTTCAGAAGCCAAATGTCATTTTTGAGGCATAAAATGGTTGTGAATGCTATGAAGCTATGATTTGTGAGGAAGCCAGTAGACCAGAGAGCTACTGAGGGAGAGATCCAGTAACCAGCATCAGGATGCATCTTGTGGTGGAGCCCTCACAGGAAGCCATGCTCACCATGCTGCCTCACTTTGTGGAGAACGCAGTCCGGACTCAGAGCGAGATCTACCGAATGTAAGTCTTCAGCACACTCACTCCAGGAGAGGCAATCCTAAGTGTTTCTGTCACTGGCATTATTACCTTGATAAGTGGTAGCAAAGATGGTTTGAATGGTAGTAACTTGGAAGTGCATGTATTGTGTGACCTGCATTTTCTGTTTATTAGTCATTGGTAAAAAAAAAAAAAAAAAGGTGTAACATCCATTTTTATAGCTCTGCATTTTATTGACAACTTATTTTTCTTCGACATAAATTCAAAGTGTACTTTTAATTATGCATTTGACCGTACTGTTAGAATTGCTTACGGGTATTGTTTTAATTGCTGTCTCGATTTTTGTGTTCCTTTTTTAGATGTGTTCTGTTCCCAGCTGTCTTAGAGACATGGGTATTAGCTCTGATTTGTTCTCAGTAAAAGTGTAATGGACGGATTAGCAGTAGCTGGAGAATATTCCATAAACCGTTATGGACATCTATACATCCATCTGTTACTCTTGTTTTTGGATTGTGATTATTGATGCAGTACATCCCGATTTAGAGTACTTTGGACATTTTGAAAGATGAGCTACATATTATGTACCCAACTGATTTCCTATCGTACCCCACTCTCTGACCTCTTGACCGAGGCCATCGTCATCGTCTTTTCAGGACATTCTGAAAAGAAACAATGCGACGTAACAGCTGAACAGAAACAAAAGCTCTTGTGACGGACCCACTCTGTCATACCGGTCTTTGTGTGGTGGCAGAGCGAGAGGGCAGCCTGCCTGTTAACAAAGCCCAGCTCTGTTCCTTTTGGTCAATGTTATGGCCAGTGAACACTTAGCTCTGTTTCTCCTGGACATTGTGGAGTCCAAGGAAAACCTAGCTTTTATCCGGGGGTGGTCAGTGCCTCCAGCACAGGGCAGTCAGGAGAGCCCATCCCTGGCCAGACAAGGGAGGGATGGTGCTGGCCAGATAGGGGACATATTACAGTGGTGGGCACAATTATCTCCCCCGCCCCCCTCCCCGAAAGGTCAGGGGACCTAATCACGTTCTGTCAGTTCATTATCTGAGGGGAATATTTCATCAAGGAAAGGTCTCTAAAGTCTGCTGACATTCACTTACTGATGAGCTCGGAATGTCCTTTTCTGCTGGTCACTGAACCTTTGAAAAGCAATTAACAGCCATCCCACCGTATCTTTCTCTCACTAGCTCTGCTCCCTGATTCTGCCCTCGGTACATTTCGACATTTCCAGGTCATTGTCTCCATTCCTGGCTCTAGAGAAAAACAGCCTCACTTATTGATAAGTGAGAAGAATACTGTGGGTTGGACAGTTAATTGAACCACATCAACCTTATGATATTCTACAGTAGAGCTTCCACATAACTTTCTATGGCTGTTTTTACTTCACTGAAGTGAACTCACTGGTGTCTGTCACAGACATGGGAAGTAAAGTAAGGCTATGGCTGAGTAGTTTTGCGAGAACAGACATTCTGTTCATCTGTAGACCTACGTAAATGGAGCACAACAAAACGGGGAAGGGAGAACGAACAGGTGTAGAATGGAGTGAATGTTTCTAATGTCCTCTGAGTAGAACGCCGTAGAAGTACAGTGTGCCACAGACACTGCTTAAGCTGTTCAAGCAGTATAATGATTTGCCCAAACCTAAATAGAGTGTTTTCTGATGATCTGTTGCCTACTTACAGTACAGTATGTGCTCTTTCTTTCACTTCTCAAATGAATGCTTCCCCATTCTCTGTGTTACATCATCAAACCACTAGATACTGATGCAGTCTGAGACGTCTAAACCCTGTTTCCCTGTCTGCCTGTGTGTGTTTCCCTGTCTGTCTGTCTGTGTTACAGCCTCAGCGAGAGCTTCTTCATGGTCAAAGGAGCTGCCCTTTTCCTGCAGCAGGGCACCAATGCACAGGGACCCAAGACACCCACACACCACAAACTCGCAGGTAACTACAAACACTCTTGACACACACTGAGCCTGTTGTTCAGTGAACCGTGACAATGCCACTGCTAAAGCTCCATGCAAAGAAAAGGTCATATTTGCTGAGGTTGGGTTGGCTTTTGTGGTTGAGCCTGTGTTTAACCCATGTTCACTGAATGATTACCTGGCCTTTGATTGAGTGCCCTCAAGGCAGGTATTGCTTTTAGCAGTAAAGGGGCTTTGTAGATCTGGTTTTCTAGATCCTGCTTGTTTGATTTTCCCATCAAGATGTTACATAAACTCACCTAGCTGGACTAACCAACCCGCAGTGCAGCTGATGTTACCTCGGTGGTGTGTATGCACCCGTAGGCATATGTGTGCCTGATACAGCATGTCTCATAGCAGGGTTGTTGTTGACATTTGTTCGATTGGGGAGTGCTAGCCCTTCATTTTGGAGTCCAAACACACCCCTCCCCTCTCCTCCCCTATGATACGCAGGTTAAACACAAGATCAATGTGAGGAGCATTCCAGATTCCTTGATTACATCACCAGGCGTTCAAGTCCATGCTTAGCTCTGATAAACCTTGGGTTTGTCTGTGTGTTTACGCATATGACTGACTGTTTCTGCATGTTTGTATCAGTTTAGCCAAGGGTTGTACTTGAGATTAGATGTTCTGGTACACCGTTCCCAATTATTTTCATGTCCCGTCATGCGATGTTCAGGCTTTGCCGTGTGTAACTTCTGTACAGACGTGTGTTGCTGTGGTTGGAATTGGATCAACCTGCAGGAGGCCATCTAAATAGGAGCCTGGATAGCTGAGCTGGAAATAGTTCTACAAGATATGGCTGATGGGTTGATCGGTTTGATTGATCGGGACACACCACCTGAAGCAGTTGGATGATGGTATGTGGTTCTCTTCTCTCCTAGGTGACTTACCGCAACACCTGCAGGTCATGATTAACACCCTCCGCTCTGAGGACCGCATTAAACTGGTGAGTCAAACCCTAACAAATGTACTTACCATCCATATTGATTGACGCACAGATGCTACACAGTGCAACCTATTCCTCCTGCTGTAACCCAGGCTGTACGGTTAGAGAGCGGTTGGTCTGACCGCGTGCGGTACATGGTTGTTGTCTACACCAGTGGTCGCCAGGACACCGAGGAGAATATCCTGCTAGGGATGGACTTCACCGATAAGGACAGGTACCCACCTGTCTTTCCTCCTCAGCCAGCAGTGATAGACTACAATGTGGTTTGTTGTTGTCTTAGAGAAATGGTTGATTCTGTTGTATTATTCCCAGTAAAAGCTGCTCTATCGGGATGGTGCTACCGCTCTGGAGCGATACGAAGATCCATTTGGATGGAGATGGGTAAGTGCTGCTATTTTACATTTTAGTCATTTAGCAGCCGCTCTTATCCAGAGAGACTTACATCTTCAGATATCTAGGTGGGGCAACCACATCACAGGCATAGAAAGGACATTTTTCCTCTATAACGTGGCTGTCAGTAGAGTTGCCCCCCACATGGAACTTTCCACAAAGGTACGGTATGTGTCACACGCAGTACATCCCACAGACAACCAAGCTGGATTCACACAGTCAACCATGAAGTATCTCTGCTCGTTAAGCCCGTTCAAACGGCTCAGCCCTGTAAGGGACGCAGAATGAGTTACTTTGCCCTCCAGTGGGCAGTACAGTGAACTACAGCCGTTTTCATCCCTCCATGTGGCAGATGAGCTCTTGCTGAGCTGTTAAAGTCATCCCTCTCTCTATGCTGGAGGAATGTTCCATTGGTTTGTTTCCTGAATAGCACCCCGAGCCACTATAGCTCAGCCCCTGTTTGTGTTTTCAAACCACTCTATCTCCCTCTCTCTGTCCATGAACCCAACCTAATCCTTCATCTTCTCTCTCCTCAGAGGATTTAGTGTGAACACAGGAGGACGATCGCATGTCTTCAAGCCTGTTTCTGTGCAGGCCATGTGGTAAGTATCTGTTTTGTGTTTTTAATTTCTACTGTGTTTAGGTACTTCAGAATATCATTGTCTGGTGACCTTATATTCCCTGGTGACCTTATATTCCCTGAAACCATAGTGACTGTCTGTGGACTGTACTTTACCACCTTGGGCTTGTGGTGTTGGTTTCATTTTAATATCAACAATCAATGGAATGAAAATCATAAACTACTAGTGGAATTATTCAGGCTGGTAACACTGTGATGCTGAAAAAAAACCGCTGACAGTGTCCATGCAGCATCTACTGGTAAATAGACGTTACAATTTGCTTTCATTCTTAACAGATTCATATTTTGCTATGGATCTGACAAGCAGCCTTAATAATGTGCTCTGAATTTCCTGCCGTCATTAAAAATTAATGATCCAAAGGCTGACTCTCCATGTCATTAGATCAGTGGAATAGCTACTGACCAGTTGCTGTTGTGAGCCTGTATTATGACTGAGAGCTTCTGCTACCGGCGTGTCTTCAGGTCTGCCCTGCAGATCCTCCATAAGGCATGCGAGGTGTCTCGCAGGTACAACTACTTCCCCGGGGGCATGGCCCTCACCTGGATGGGCTTCTATGAGAGCTGTATCACCTCCGAGCAGAGCTGCATCAACGAGTGGAACGCTATGACCGACCTGGAGACCACGCGGCCCGACTCACCTGCCATGTTCGTCGACCGGTAAGACCTCACTCATCCGATTTAGCAAAGTTCACTTCAGTTGACTTTAGTATGATTTATTTCCAGTTCATTACCAATCTCAGAAGGTACTGTATGTCCATTATGGTGTTAACCGGGCCTTTTCTGTTGAAATGAAATGTGCTGGTTACATTCATAATTGTCTTAATGTATTGACGCATGTTGAACAGGCCAACGGAGAGCGAGAGAACCGAGTGTGCAATCAAAGCCAAACTACGCACCATCATGATGTTCCGTGACCTGGAGAATGTCACTTCCAAGGAGGTATTGTGAGCCCCAAACGTATTGGGGTGGTGACACATGTTGTTGTTTTAGGCTCTGAAATGATACAATAACTGAGGTTAAAGTGCAGACTGTCATCTTTCATTTGAGGGTATTTTCATCCATGTCGGGTGAACCGTTAAGAAATTATAGCACTTTTTGTACATAGTTCCTCCCAACTTCACTTATGTGTATGGTATAGTACCATGGTGCAACCTAATACCTGATATGTCCCCACCAGATCCGTGTGGAGCTGGAGCAGCATATGAGCTGTAACCTGAAGGAGTACAAAGAGTTCATCGACAACGAGATGCTGCTGATCCTGGGTCAGATGGACAAAGCCACACTCATCTTCGACCACCTCTACTTGGTAAGAACCTTTCTTGACATCCTAATGGTCTCTTTGTATCCATGAAGGAAAAAAAGGAAACCGCACACGGCTCTTGATAGTATCACTGATCTTTAATAAGCTTTACGTATTGGCCTCACGGCCTTCGTCAGAGCTTTTGAGGGTTTAAGAAAAAAAATAGCACCCTTATGTAGACCTAGCCACACCCACATCAGTTCCACGCACGGAAAGGGAGTTGGAGGCGAAGGAAAAAACAAATAAGAGCTACCAAATATAACAATATGTATGCATTTCATAAATATTCAAATAAAGTGTGTAAATAAGACATATTAAACACGTCTGTAAAACCACAATGAGGACATAGACCTACCGAGCAAGTTTTCATTAATCATTGGGTACATTGTACGAAAAACATCAGAGTAATCTTAAATAGGGGCATAATTCATGTTCAAATTCACAACATAACATTCATAGGCATTTCATCATTAAGTCCTTTAGGAAATAATGTCTGGAGGGTGAAAATCCCAAAACATTTTCATTTATTCAGAGTATTATTAATATCACCTCCCCTGTCTGATATCTTAACTTTCTCTATGCCACAAAATCTAAAGGTAGAAATGTCCTGCTTTAGGTCATTCAAATGTACTGCGACTGGATAATTCCTGTCCTTTCTCCTGATCGAACTTTTATGTTCAGTGATTCTCTGTTTGAGAGAACAAGAGGTTTTACCGACATAGCAGAGCCCACATGGACATTTAATAATGTAAATAACATGGGTGGTGGAACACGTAATAATGTCATTTATTTTGAACCGTTTTCCTGTATGTGGGTGGCAGAAATATTCACACTTCATCATTATTGTTGCACTGTGCGCATCCTCTGCATTTATTTGGAAGAGGGCGTAAAAGAGCCTGGCTGATTTTCTTTTGTGGCTGACAGTTGGCATGAACCAATTTAGCGTGTAAATTGCGACCTCACCTATAGACAATAAGTGGTGGATATTTTGAAATTCAGCCGGCCTAGCTGGGTCCGATGATTAAAATATGCCAGTGTTTCTTGACCGCATCTCCCACTTTTCGCGAGTTCAAAGTATATGTGGTTGTGAACATTACAGAGTGTTCTTTAGCTTTCCCGGGTCTTTTTTGTCGCAGTTCATCTCGTGTTTTTCCCAATGCCAAATGAAGAGCTTCATCCACACATTGTGGCGAATAGCCTGTTCTTAGAAACCTCATGCGCATCTCTGCTGCTTTTCCTAGATAATCTTCTGTGGAGTGGCATATACGACGCAGTATGAAAAACTGGCTTCTTGGAAGTCCTCTTTTTAACGGCTCAGGATGGAACCTGTCCCGCTGTAATAAGAGTATTTCTGTCCGTTTCTTTTCTATACAGAGTAGTAAACAGGGTTCCATTTGATTTCTCAATCCACATATCGAGCTAATGAACACGCCGAGTATCATATTCAATAGTGAATTTGAGATTGGGGTCAATGTCATTGAGGAGTGCCATTTAAAATCTGACAGCTCTTTTTCAGTTCCTTCCCATATGCAAAAAATGTGGTCAATATATCGATACCACTTCAGGACTTTATTCAAAAATGGATTTTCATTTTCTTTATTAACAAAACGTTCTTCAAGAAGACCCACATAGAGGTTAGCATAGCTCGGTGCGAATGTGGAGCCCATCGATGTTCCATTCGTTTGGAGGTAGTATTCACCATCAAACCTGAAATAGTTATACGTCAAAACATATTCAGCTCTAAAATACATTTAGTTGGTGGATATTCGAGAGTATCTCTGTCTCCCAAATAGCGAACTAGGGCTGCCCGCCACCCCACATGGGGAATGGTGGTATATAGACTCTCGACATCTTTTCCATATAATGGCAATGCTTGCACATGAGTTTTAATAAAAATGTCTACAAAGTTCGACAACGGCTCTAGCATTGAGCCTATTCCTGCAACCACTGGTCTGCCTGGATAGTTGCCTTGATGTGTTTTAGGTTTGTGTAATTTCGGTAAAATGTACAAGCATGGACGTATGGCACATTTGCAGCAAAGATATTCAGGTTTTGAGATGAGGTGGTTTAATAGGGCTCCAGATTAGAGCATATATCCTGTGTGGGATCAACACTCAGTTTTCTATAGAAACGTTCATTGATCAGTTGTCCCTGAATTTTTCTCTTTCTATTTTTCATAGTCTAAAACAACCACAGCACCCCCCTTATCCGCAGGTTTAATAACCAAAGAGGAATCTTTCATTAATTAAGTGCCTGTGTGGTTTGTTTGTCTCCTATATACTGGCATGGCTTCTTGTTCGACTAACCAACAATAGGTATTAATCGAGGAGTTGTTAATCATAGGACAGAATTTGCTATTGGGCTTAAAATGGGTACCAGTTCTTTGATGTGTTTCTAGGCCTGAAACAGTGCTTTGTGAAAACACATGCTTAAGTTTAATCTTAAGAAAGAATTTAAACAGATCTATCTATATTTGTATCGAATGGTTTATCTGTACATGTAGGTACAAAAGTGAGGCCCTTAGATAACACAGGGCAGCAGGTAGCCTAGCGGTTAAGAGCGTTGGGCCAGTAACCGAAAGATCGCTGGTTCGAATCCCGAGCAGACTGTGAAAAATCTGCTTATGTGCCGTTGAGCAAGGCACTAAACCCTAATTTCTCCTGTAAGTCACTCTGGATGACTTTGCTAAATGACTCAAATGTAACTACTGTCCTCCTCGCTAACCTCTGAACTCCTGAACTCTATACCTCTCACTTAACCCTGGTGTAGTTACAGTTCATTTCACCCCTGTAACCTGACTAAGTTGTCTTGATGTGCATTCCTTTGTTTGTTTCTTCTCTAGGGCTCTGAGTGGAATGCCTCCAATCTAGAGGAACTACGGGACTGTGGGTGAGTGGGCGTCTCACAAACACTAAAGCTATGTCTAGAACTGCTCCCTAACCACCAGCCCTGGCTCACAAACATAGCGTTGTATTATTCTGTATTCTCAAGGACAATACATGTCTGTCAGGTCATTGTTGAATCTCTCTTCAAAAGACCTACCAATACAAAAAGGTCTGTTGTTAGAACATCGCTAGCACCACTGAACTAAAGACTGACATGTTTTTTCTTCTTGATGCAGTGTGGGCCACATCCTCAACGTGACCAGGGAGATAGACAACTTCTTCCCGGGCATGTTCACCTACCACAACATCCGGGTGTACGACGAGGAGGCCACAGACCTGCTGGCCCACTGGAACGAGACCTACAACTTCATTGTCCGAGCCAAGTGAGTGCCTACTTCTCAAAACAAACTGAACCCTACTCCTTGAACGGCTAACATGTGAAGTATTCACCACAGAACATCAATAAAGGCAATATAGTCTATTAAATAGTGGCTAGTGCCTCTGTCTTGGCCGAAGTTATTCTATAAGCTATGTGGACGGCCTAGTAACTATGGATAAGACATCTTCTAAATGAGCAGGGTTTTAATGTAAAACATATTATTTCCCCACAGGAAGAACCAGTCTAAGTGTCTAGTCCACTGTAAGATGGGTGTGAGTCGGTCAGCCTCCACGGTCATAGCGTATGCCATGAAGGAGTATGGCTGGACTCTGGAGAAGGCTTACAACTTTGTGAAGCAGAAGAGGAGCATCGCTCGGCCCAACGCTGGTTTCATGAGGCAGCTGGCCGAGTACGAGGGCATCCTGGACGCTAGGTGAGTCAGTCAGGGTAGACTGGGGCACTATACAGGTATACTGTAAAAGTTAAATTAATAGCCCAGGTGTTTATTTGCTTCAATCACACACAACCACCGCTTATTAGAGACAGGCTTCTATTTGAGCCAGGTGTGTATTTCCTTAATGCACACAGCTTTTGCTCAGGAACATGTTGAAAAGACTACCACATTTGTTTGTGACAAAATATGACCAGTATAAACCTTATAATAACAGATCCATCGCAGATCAGACTTGAGAAGACTAGGCTGCATGTCATCATAGTTATTATATGTAAATAGTAAATACAATATATTTCCTATGGATTTATGCTGAATTTACATGAATAACTATACACACATTAAGAATAAATACATACAACCTAATTTCGTACTTTAGCACCATTCTCACTCGTTGAGCCGACCATGTCAAATCACACTGCTGTCTCATCCATGGCAATGATGTTGGTCTCCTTTATCGTGTTTCGCGCAATCTTTACGGTACGGAAGTTTACTAGTAAACAATTCACTTAGACCCAGCGTTTATTTGAAATAGCCGTTTATTTGCTGAAATGTGTGCAGAGGCCCGGCTATTTATTTTTTTATTTTTTTATTTCACCTTTATTTAACCAGGTAGGCAAGTTGAGAACAAGTTCTCATTTACAATTGCGACCTGGCCAAGATAAAGCAAAGCAGTTCGACACATACAACGACACAGAGTTACACATGGAGTAAAACAAACATACAGTCAATAATACAGTATAAACAAGTCTATATGCGATGTGAGCAAATGAGGTGAGATAAGGGAGGTAAAGGCAAAACGGCCATGGTGGCAAAGTAAATACAATATAGCAAGTAAAACACTGGAATGGTAGATTTGCAATGGGAGAATGTGCAAAGTAGAAATAAAAATAATGGGGTGCAAAGGAGCAAAATAAATACATAAATAAAATACAGTAGGGAAAGAGGTAGTTGTTTGGGCTAAATTATAGGTGGGCTATGTACAGGTGCAGTAATCTGTGAGCTGCTCTGACAGTTGGTGCTTAAAGCTAGTGAGGGAGATAAGTGTTTCCAGTTTCAGAGATTTTTGTAGTTCGTTCCAGTCATTGGCAGCAGAGAACTGGAAGGAGAGGCGGCCAAAGAAAGAATTGGTTTTGGGGGTGACTAGAGAGATATACCTGCTGGAGCGTGTGCTACAGGTGGGAGATGCAATGGTGACCAGCGAGCTGAGATAAGGGGGGACTTTACCTAGCAGGGTCTTGTAGATGACATGGAGCCAGTGGGTTTGGCGACGAGTATGAAGCGAGGGCCAGCCAACGAGAGCGTACAGGTCGCAATGGTGGGTAGTATATGGGGCTTTGGTGACAAAACGGATTGCACTGTGATAGACTGCATCCAATTTGTTGAGTAGGGTATTGGAGGCTATTTTGTAAATGACATCGCCAAAGTCGAGGATTGGCAGGATGGTCAGTTTTACAAGGGTATGTTTGGCAGCATGAGTGAAGGATGCTTTGTTGCGAAATAGGAAGCCAATTCTAGATTTAACTTTGGATTGGAGATGTTTGATATGGGTCTGGAAGGAGAGTTTACAGTCTAACCAGACACCTAAGTATTTGTAGTTGTCCACGTATTCTAAGTCAGAGCCGTCCAGAGTAGTAGTGTTGGACAGGCGGGTAGGTACAGGTAGCGATCGGTTGAAGAGCATGCATTTAGTTTTACTTGTATTTAAGAGCAATTGGAGGCCACGGAAGGAGAGTTGTATGGCATTGAAGCTTGCCTGGAGGGTTGTTAACAGTGTCCAAAGAAGGGCCAGAAGTATACAGAATGATGTCGTCTGCGTAGAGGTGGATCAGAGACTCACCAGCAGCAAGAGCGACTTCATTGATGTATACAGAGAAGAGAGTCGGTCCAAGAATTGAACCCTGTGGCACCCCCATAGACTGCCAGAGGTCCGGACAGCAGACCCTCCGATTTGACACACTGAACTCTATCAGAGAAGTAGTTGGTGAACCAGGCGAGGCAATCATTTGAGAAACCAAGGCTGTCGAGTCTGCCGATGAGGATGTGGTGATTGACAGAGTCGAAAGCCTTGGCCAGATCAATGAATACGGCTGCACAGTAATGTTTCTTATCGATGGCGGTTAAGATATCATTTAGGACCTTGAGCATGGCTGAGGTGCACCCATGACCAGCTCTGAAACCAGATTGCATAGCAGAGAAGGTATGGTGAGATTCGAAATGGTCGGTAATCTGTTTGTTGACTTGGCTTTCGAAGACCTTAGAAAGGCATGGTAGGATAGATATAGGTCTGTAGCAGTTTGGGTCAAGAGTGTCACCCCCTTTGAAGAGGGGGATGACCGCAGCTGCTTTCCAATCTTTGGGAATCTCAGACGACACGAAAGAGAGGTTGAACAGGCTAGTAATAGGGGTGGCAACAATTTTGGCAGATAATTTTAGAAAGAAAGGGTCCAGATTGTCTGATTTGTAGGGGTCCAGATTTTGCAGCTCATTCAGAACATCAGCTGAGCAGATTTGGGAGAAGGAGAAATGGGGAAGGCTTGGGCGAGTTGTTGTGGGGGGTGCAGTGCTGTTGACCGGGGTAGGAGTAGCCAGGTGGAAAGCATGGCCAGCCGTAGAAAAATGCTTATTGAAATTCTCAATTATGGTGGATTTATCAGTGGTGACAGTGTTTCCTATCTTCAGTGCAGTGGGCAGCTGGGAGGAGGTGTTCTTATTCTCCATGAACTTTACAGTGTCCCAGAACTTTTTTGAGTTAGTGTTGCAGGAAGCAAATTTCTGCTTGAAAAAGCTAGCCTTGGCTTTTCTAACTGCCTGTGTATAATGGTTTCTAGCTTCCCTGAACAGCTGCATATCACGGGGGCTGTTCGATGCTAATGCAGAACGCCATAGGATGTTTTTGTGTTGGTTAAGGGCAGTCAGGTCTGGGGAGAACCAAGGGCTATATCTGTTCCTGGTTCTAAATTTCTTGAATGGGGCATGTTTATTTAAGATGGTTAGGAAGGCATTTTAAAAAATTATCCAGGCATCCTCTACTGACGGGATGAGATCAATATCCTTCCAGGATACCCCGGCCAGGTCGATTAGAAAGGCCTGCTCGCTGAAGTGTTTCAGGGAGCGTTTTACAGTGATGAGTGGAGGTCGTTTGACCGCTGACCCATTACGGATGCAGGCAATGAGGCAGTGATCGCTGAGATCTTGGTTGAAAACAGCAGAGGTGTATTTAGAGGGCAAGTTGGTTAGGATGATATCTATGAGGGTGCCCGTGTTTAAGGCTTTGGGGAGGTACCTGGTAGGTTCATTGATAATTTGTGTGAGGTTGAGGGCATCAAGTTTAGATTGTAGGATGGCTGGGGTGTTAAGCATGTTCCAGTTTAGGTCGCCTAGCAGCACAAGCTCTGAAGATAGATGGGGGGCAATCAGTTCACATATGGTGTCCAGAGCACAGCTGGGGGCAGAGGGTGGTCTATAGCAGGCGGCAACGGTGAGAGACTTGTTTTTAGAGAGGTGGATTTTTAAAAGTAGAAGTTCAAATTGTTTGGGTACAGACCTGGATAGTAGGACAGAACTCTGCAGGCTATCTTTGCAGTAGATTGCAACACCGCCCCCTTTGGCAGTTCTATCTTGTCTGAAAATGTTGTAGTTTGGAATTAAAATGTCTGAATTTTTGGTGGTCTTCCTAAGCCAGGATTCAGACACAGCTAGAACATCCGGGTTGGCAGAGTGTGCTAAAGCAGTGAATAGAACAAACTTAGGGAGGAGGCTTCTAATGTTAACATGCATGAAACCAAGGCTATTACGGTTACAGAAGTCGTCAAAAGAGAGCGCCTGGGGAATAGGAGTGGAGCTAGGCACTGCAGGGCCTGGATTCACCTCTACATCGCCAGAGGAACAGAGTAGGAGTAGAATAAGGGTGCGGCTAAAAGCAATAAGAATTGGTCGTTTAGAACGTCTGGAACAGAGAGTAAAAGGAGGTTTCTGGGGGCGATAAAATAGCATCAAGGTATAATGTACAGACAAAGGTAAGGTAGGATGTGAATACAGTGGAGGTAAACCTAGGTATTGAGTGATGAAGAGAGAGATATTGTCTCTAGAAACATCATTGAAACCAGGAGATGTCATTGCATGTGTGGGTGGTGGAAGTAATAGGTTGGATAAGGTATAATGAGCAGGACTAGAGGCTCTACAGTGAACTAAGCCAATAAACACTAACCAGAACAGCAATGGACAAGGCATATTGACATTAAGGAGAGGCACGCTCAGTCGAGTGATCAAAAGGGTCCAGTGAGTGGAGAGGTTGGTTGGGGGTCACGGCGATTTAGACAGCTAAATCGGTAGCAAGCTAGCATAGGAGCAAGCTAGCATAGAATGGAGGTCTGTTATTAGCCAACTCTTGCGTTCCGTCAGTAGATTAGTGGGTTTCCGTGTAGTAGAGGGGATTAATCCAAATCACACAACAACAACAAAAATAAAAACAATAGATATAGTTATAGAGGCCCAAGAAGAAAAATAAATATAATAAATAAAATATATAAAATAAATAAATATTAAAAGGGACAGACGGCTATTTGCAACTCAGCGTTTTAATTTAAGTTTTACGGTATGTAGGTCTGTTCAGGTATACGGGTCCTTCAGAAAGTACCCCTTGACTTTTCCCACATTTTGTTGTGTTACAGGCTGAAATTAAAATGTATTTAATTGAGATTGCATGTTTAACAAGTCACACAATAATTTGCATGGACTCTGTGCAAAAAGTGTTAAACGTGATTTTTTTGAATGACTACCTCATCTCTGTACACCACAAATACAATTATCTGTACGGTCCGGTCCGTCAGTCGAGCGGTGAATTTCAAGCGCAGATTCAACCACAAAGACCAGCGAGGTTTTCCAATGCCTCGCAAAGAAGGGCACCTATTGGTAGATGGGTATAAAAAAAGCAGACCTTGAATATCCCTTTGAGCATGGTGAAGTTATTAGTTACATTTTGGATGGTTTATCAGTACACCAAGTCACTACAAAGATACAGGCCTCCTTCCTAACTCAGTTGCCGGATAGGAGGAAACCACTCAGGGATTTCATCACGATGCCGATGTTGACATTAAAACCGTTACATGGTTGTGATGGGAGAAAATTGTGGATGGATCCACAACATTGTAGTTATTCCACAATACTAACCTAAATGACAGAGTTAAATGAAGGAAGCCTGTGCAGAATCCATCCGGTTTGCAACAAGGCACTAAAGTAATACTGCAACTAACTTTTTGTCTTGAATACAAAGTGTTATGTTTGGGGTCAATCCAATACAACACATTACTGAGTACCACTCTCCATATTTTCAATCATAATGGTGGCTGCATCATGTTATTGTATTCACCTTTCAGTAGGAGAATAACCTAAAACACAAGGCCAAATCTAAGCTGGAGTTGCTTACCAAGGCTACATTGAATGTTCCTGAGTGGCGGAGTTTTGACTTAAATCGGCTTGTAAATCTATGGCAAGATTTGAAAATGGCTGTCTAGCGATGACAACCAAATTGACAGAGCTTGAATGATTTAAAAAAAATAATGTGCAAATATTGTACAATCCAGGTGTGCAAAGCTCTTCGAGACTTACCCAGAAAGACAGCTGTAATCGCTGCCAAAGGTGACACTAACATGTATTGACTCAGGGGTGTGAATACTTGTGTAAATGAGATATTTCCGTATTTCATTTTCAATACATTTGAAAAGATATCTAAACATGTTTTCACTGTCATGAGGAATTGTGCGTAAATGGGCGAGGGGGGAAATCTATTTGGAATTCAGGCTGTAACACAAAATGTGTAAAAAGTCAAGGGGTATGAATACTTCCCGAAGGCGCTGTGTAACCAGCTGTGCCTTGTCTCTACCATTAATTTACATTCTCACTCCACTGCAGTCATGAGGTATTCTACCTAACTCGCTGCATAGAGATCAGATCAAATGTGACCGTTAAATTACCACCGTAGCTGTTTAGACGGGGTCAGCTAAGTTAAGCAATCTGTAAGGTTATTCGTGTATTATTAGCTTGGTAGAGAGACTGCAGATAATGGCCACAAAGTTTATTAGTGGCTAAGCATCTCATTATGTCTATGATGTCTGTCTGTATACAATACATATGCTCTGTACACATGGTCACTCTAACCCCCCGTCCGTCCGTCCCCCCTGTCCCCCCCTGTCCCCCAGTAAGCAGCGCCACAACAAGCTGTGGAGGCCCGAGGGAGGGGAGGACATCCCAGATGAGGCGTCTGGCCAGTGCTGTGGTGGAGAGGAGACTCCTGTGGAGGGTGAGGCCTGGGGAGGAGAGGGCTGCGGAGCCTCCCCCTGCCGGAGCTTGGGCCTGGAGGTGGAGCCCTTGGACCCCCTCAACTACAACTACTACTTCAGACGGCTGTCGGACACGGCCCTAGACAGCGAGCCCTCCACCCCAGTGCGTGGTCCTCCCCTGCTGGGCATGGAGAGGGTGTTTATTGAGATCGAGGATGTGGAGAGGGATGCCCTTCTGGAGGACGAGGGCTTCCCCATGGCCCAGCTGGCTCTGCCCGGGGAAGGCACCGCCGCCCAGACCTGTGGGGGCCGCCTGGAGCCCCTGGAGGACATGAGGCTGAGGCTGGAGTTCAGCACGGTGGAGGAGGAGGACGAGGAGGAGGCGCAGAAGGAGGAGGCAGAGATGGCTGCCCTGGCTTGGACTGCTGCAGGAGGAGAGGGAGCGAGAGAGGACGAAGAGAGGAAGGAGCAGGTCAACATGAACCGCTTTAACAACGAGAACGCCAACAACAGTAACCGCCTGGCTGCCAAGCGCAGCTGCCCCGCTACCTTCGACGTGAGTGGGGCAGTCAATAGCTACCTGTATCTATACAAATGGGGGTGTAAAGGTTGGGTTAATTTTGACTTGAACTTGTTTGGGGTTAAGGTTAAAATATTAAACTTACATGAGGGTAATTGTAATGCCTAATTTGTCTGTCATTATTCGATCCCATTCATTTCAGGGACCAACATCTTATAGGTGTCATAATATCGGGTGTTTTATTAGCTTCGAGACCTCTGTCTGACCATGCATTCCCTCCCTCTCTCTCTTTCTTCTGTTTAGGACAGTGCTAGCACAGGAAACCCTTACAAAGTCAAGCCCTCCTACCAGTCGTGTAAAGACTGCCTGCGTCTGCCACCAGGGCGGCGCTGTGAGCGCCCAGCAGGAGGCCGCACCCACCGCCTTAACCCCACACGTCACTGCGGAGTGGTCCCCACCATCTCCATAGACCCCCCTGGCACCCACTTCACCAACACCCCTGCCCCCCACTCCCCCTGCACCCTACCTGCCACCATTGCCCGCCTGGAGGCCTACCGCCAGCGGCTGGTGTCGCCCATGAGCTGCGAGGAGCTGCCCCGAGACCGACACTGCTCCTTGGAGACGGAGGACATGGACGAGCTGCAGGAGGATGAGGAGGAGGAGGAAGAACAGGAGCCAAGGCCAGGCAGGGAGGTTGGGACCGGAGCCATCACGGAGCTCACGTTTATGAAGCTCAGCCTGGACGGGGAGAGGCCAGCAGGTCAGTCTCCTAGTGGAGGGGTGGAGTTGCAGCCTGCTGGGGTGGAGTTGCAGCCTCCTGGTGGTGGAGTGGAGCTACAGAGGACAGGGCCTGAGCTGGGGATGGGGCTGGTGAGGCAGAGGGCAGAACAGCTGGAAAGGCTTTCAGGCCTGGCCATGGAGGGTCTACTCTCAGGAGCTGGGCTTGCTGAGCAGATGGACCTGCACTTGGCGGTGGAGGAAATGGAGGGGGATGTAGGGATGCATTCTGAAACCCCCATTCCAACTACCAGCTGCATGGTCACAGCCGCAGACCCCCAGATGAACACCACCCCGGTGTCGTACCCCCAGGGTTCCGCCCAGACCTGGACCCCCGTGTCCTCCCCCCACGGCTCCACCCTCACCCGGAGCTCCAGCAGCGACAGCCTCCACAGCAACCGCGGGGGACACCAAGGCCTGGTCCGGCAGCGCACCCAGGAGATAGAAACCCGCATGAGGCTGGCCGGCCTGACCTTCCCCTCCCTGCTCAAACGCTCTAGCTCCCTGGCCAAGCTGGGAGGCCTCACCTTCTCCACCGAGGACCTCTCAGACCTAGCTGACGATCAGGCCCAGCTGTTCTCCACCGAGCCACCAGCCTGCCCCTCCACACCAGGGGGAGAGGAACCCTCTGAGCCCCCATCCACCCCCAGGAGCTGACTGTGTTTCCAGTGTGTCTCCTCCAGACAGATTCCGCAGTCAGAACTTAGGGAGCAGGTTTGAAGGAGGATGAAGTTTGCCAGGTTTGCTAGAGGTGTCCTGGAGACATGCCTGGAGATTCCTCTGTCTCTCGAGACATTAACAGCATGTTGGCTGGAAGAAAGAAAAATAACAACACAATTCCTATTATACATACATGTACTGTCTGTTTATCAATCCAAATAAGAGATACTGTTGGAGAAGGTACTCTCAATGGAGCTCAATGAATGTGTGCAACTGAGCCTCTGCTTCGATTCGTTCAACATCTCCTCATGTGCCCCTGAACAGACTGACGGTTGAATATTGAATCCTCACTGTATTTTCCTCTTGCGTTTTTGTGTCACCGAATAACGACTTCATCATATGAGCATCTTCCTGCCTCTTCAAGCGACGCAGTGTACCTCAGTCGGAACACAAGCATCTCAAGAATATTTTAGTCCATGACTGTCTTTGTTGACTTGCCTCTCTTCTCAATGACTGGCTCAGCCAGCCCTCCTCCATTTGAGGTACTTCATGAAATAATGTCTTGAAAAGTGGTCAATATGCTATTCATGGCCGTACAGTGTTACACAACGTGTCCTCGTCGTCACGGCTACAGCCTCTTCTTGAGCAATGCTATGGATGATGGGAAGAAACGCAGAAAGAGAAGTAATATTGACTAAGTCCCGTTTTCCATTCTCTCCTGGATTCGTTTGTTTCTTTGAAGTAGTTTAGAGGGAGCATATAAACGTTGGATTTGTTTAGTTTTTGCCACAGCTGGCATTTCACCACTGCTGTGCAAAGGCAATAGGTACAGTAGTTCAACGATCTGATTGAGAACTCATCATCATCCTTGTATGGTTTGAGAGGATTTGTGGGCAACTGAAAGAGTTCAAATTGTTTTGGGATTGGATTTCACAATGCTGTATTACTCTACTTTACCACTGATTAGTGCTCTGTCCCCTCTTCTCCAGACCAGCTGTAGTCAGACATACTGTGTCTGACACCATATCTTTCTTCCATCATCTCTGCATCACTCTCAAAAGGCAATCAAATACATTAGGTTCAAGTTTTTTCTGACGGCATTCCTCTTCTATTTATTCTCCTCCCTATTGACACACATTTGTGGTATTGCACAGTAGGTGTAGGAGCTTTGTGAAACCGGCTTTATTCAACTGTCATTGTGCCAGAGCAACATTGGACTCCCTTTATTTGTACTGTAACAAAAAAAAAAAAATGGAATCGTTGCCATACATTGAAGCAGAACTACTGTATACGTCACATTTGTTTGAACAGCTTGTTTTTGCTTTCACAGACCTGGGAGTTCCAAATGTGTCTGTGATGTTAGCAGCACAGCGTAATGGGCTTTAGCTGGATCTGTTTGGGAAAGAAGCAGCTTTTCTCAGCCTTTTGCATTCGCACGGCAACACTAACAGCCAAACAAGGAAGTTGGGACAAAAAAAACAAGTTGAGGCATTGGAAGGAACAGACGATTATCTACCGTCATAGTTTCTCAGAAAGGGGTTACAGTTCTGCTTTCTGTTGCAGTCTGTAGAATATCAGTAGCTAGCTACTACAATTTTTTGTTTATTTACAGCAGACATGAGAAACTTCCGAAGCTGTGTGTAGAGCAGCAGCACAGTATGACAGGCCAAGTCTGACTGGAGACTCTGCCCTCCCGCATGCTGTTTGACCAATGTTCCCTTAACTTAACCCCTATATTTATCAGTTAGAGTATTTATTTAGTACAGGTTCTAATTTGATAAACTGGCACATAATATGCAGGTAGTTGACTTCTTTGTGGCCAGCCTAAACTTACTTTGCCCCAAAGGGTATTATGCTTTTGAAAGTTGTTTGGCTGTTTATAAACTAATGCATTTGGCATGTTGAGTGTGCAAGGATAATATGTGTGATGGTGGCAGTGTGTGTGTTTGTGCAGGCGCATGCATACATCAGGAGTTTATTACCATGGTTGTGACAGGAGTGCTATGTGACGATGGGAAAGCTGTCTGTGTATGAGTGCAAAACATCTGTAGCTCTTTTAAAGTAGGGGATCAATTGACTTTTTTTCAATTGAGCTGTACATATGTCGTTGCCACTGACGCAATGGCCTATACTATATGTAGACAAGATTGCTTTTTATTTGTGATACCTGAACAAAGAAAAATGACAATTACTCGTTCACCCAAATTACAAAATGACACATTGTTTTCCTTACCCTGTAAGCAGTCTATGGACAAAGTATGACAGGAATCCATGCTATGGTGTAGTTTCCCTAGCACTGTTTCCAAGTCATGGGCCCCATTTTTATTCGATTTTCTTGCGCATCATGTTTAAAACATCTATAAGTGTCTGAGTTTCTCAATCAATTTTGGATACTTTCGGATGATTTGGACATGATACGCAGAAAATTCTAATATCGGTCCCCTGACTTGAATGGGATTTGTGCCACAAATGCTAAGATGTTAGCATGTAGAAACGGTGCCAGAGTAACTAAACCAAAGAATGGATTGCTGTCATACCTTGTGCATAGACTGCTTACAGGGTAAGGAAACCATTGTGTAATTTGGGTGAGCTATCCCTTTAATCATATGAGTGGCTCTGCATTTTTTATATTAGCAACTATCGTCAGTGTTTGTTACTCCGAGGTACTGGTCAAAGCAAATTTGCATTTAATTTGGGTACAAGCCACATTAATGGGTTGGGTTCTGTGGTCAGTGAACACTTTGTGGTGTTTGCACTTAAGGTTACTGCACTTAAGGCACTGGGTGAATTTGCCTGTGTTCACTGGTAGGTATTCAATTTTAAAGAGGTTGCCTCACAGGAAATACAGTTATTAGAATGGAATAGGAAGTAGTAGTGTTTTAAATTGAGATTTGTTTACAAAACTGCCCCCTGTCCCTTTTTAAAAAATTTAAAAAAATGTTTTATTGAATATAGTTCAGCCAATCTGATGTCTAGCACTTGAGGTCACCATATATCATTTGGGTTTGCGCTTTATTCCAACCCACTGTTATAATGCCTTCATGTAGCTGTTATAAGCATGATGTGACTTCTGACATAGCAGGTTATTAAAAGGGTTAAAGAATACCCTATAATATTATAAAGAGTGGAATTAGATCCCGAAGGTTCAAATATTTATTTCACAACACTGGTGTGGTGATGACATTATTGTAGAATCTGTTTGGTCAGTGGTGCGTCATGCTCATAGCAGTGAACAGTAGGCCATATGACGGAGGATTTAAGTGCAGTCAAAAGGAGTGTCTTGAACTAGTCCATCACAACTGATGCTATGCTTAAAGCTACTGCACTGTTTTTTTTATTTAAAAAGAAATCTATTTCTACTTAAGTGCCTTAACCCTGGCCTTAGTTCTGTCTGTCCTAACCTCGTCACAGGCATTGCAGAGTCATTGTGAATGAGTGTATCCATGGAAACGCCACTTGCCCTCTGCCCCCCCCCCCCCCCCAAAAGGAATTATCCCGATGCCCCTCGAAAGCTACATCTTGATACACACGGAGCACACAAGCTCTCACTCCCACACGTGTATTTGCTTGACAGGCTCATCAATTGCTATTATTTTGTTTTCTATTATTGAGACCAAAGTCTGAGGGGTTTATTTGTGCAAATGGGCACAGAACAAAGTTTTCTACATACATTCCCAGGCATCTTAGGGTTCACCTGCCCTTACTTGACAATCCTTAAACTGGTCAATGCTTTGAGAGTGTGAGACAGAAAGCTGGGTATAGAGACCCTGAGACATAGGAAGAGGGGGAACTTATAGTAGTTCATGTCAAGAGTACAAGTTGCCATCTTTCCCTGATATTCAATTCCTTCCATAAACAAGTGTTAGAATGTTTTTCCATATAAGGCATAAATGAATGAAAACTCATAAAACATACATCATCATATTGAGAGTAAGTTTTTTTTTTTACATTGATTGTTTTTGTTATATTTTCTTTTTTCCATTTTAAGCTGTAACTTATTGTTTGCACTATGTTAATGTGTAATGCACTTTTTTAAACATTTATTTTACATTTTGTTAAAAGGATGTCCAGTGGATGTGAATCATGGAAATAAACAATTTCCTCTACATAACCTATCTGCTGGCCTACAGTGGATCATACTTAATGGGGAGGAGACAGTCCCTCTTCTGACACTTGCATTGCAACTACATGCACATAGACCGTTGGTTCCCAATCTTTTCTGAATCACACCACACAAGAAAACAAATTACAAGCCTCACTTTAATCTGACTTTCCTGCATCAAACAAAATGATGCCTCGAAGAAAAGCAACTCTAATAGGCTATATTATACAGCCAGTTTGAAGTTCCATGTTCCCTCCGTTTCCTCCTCCACACTGCGTGAAGCAAACGTTTTCTCAAATGCGAGACATTTATTTATAGTTTTAAATATGGTTCACTGGAATCTTAATGTTATGGTACCCATATAATGACTGATAAGTGTTGACCCCTTATAGACCTTGCAGAGTTTCAGCTTTATATTAACTAGAAGAAAGGACTGATGGTCTACTGCGGTGTGTCAAATAAAGGGGATGTTATTGAGATCTGCTTTTGTTTTGCAGGGATGCGCAAGGAGGGTTTTTGTCTCTTGTGAACAGCAGTATCTGTTTGCGTTAGAGCTTTTGCATGGGCTTGGTTAAATCCACAAGGCAGAGAATTCTTATTGAGTTAGTCAAATTAAGTCATTCTGACATCACGGGATGGACAGGGATGTGCAAGGAAGCAAAGGAGACTGACAGTGGAAGAAGGAGTACCTCCAACAAAACGACTTTATAGTCCTTCAGGGAAACAGGCTAGACAGACAGGCAGGCCGGCCTGCGGATTCCACAACTCGGACTGGGGTGAGTGCCTCCCTACCTCCATTCTGAATCTCTAGCCTCAGATGACATTAAGAAAATGCTCTTACCATGACGACAGAGATGCAGACTTTATGGATAGGTTACATCAATTCCGATTGAGTTATATTTGTCGACGTGTGGGTTAGAGCAATGTTATAGTCCTAATTCTCTGGGGAATCAACTAGAGCAGCATATTATTTGATGTTATTCTGAGTGACATATTTTTGCATTCACGTGTCAGTCAACATGGTGCATGTGCCTCAGTTGTTTATGTCATGATATAACTCCCAGGTAAAGGAATCGACACTCAACCATCCCACTCCATCCATGGCCATGATGATTCAGAGCCAACTCCATGTTTGCACCTCTCAATAGGCTGTTCTGAAATTGGCCAAAAAAGTAAGCAGAGGTATTTGTGTAGTTATCCGTTTCTGGCCTACCGAATAATTACATATCAGGCTTATTGTCACACTAGGCTCTGCATAGCTGTTACCTATTTGACTCTTCTATTAGTTGTTTAAATGTGTGTCCTATGTGGCACTACTTTCACCTTTTTGTTTCAAAACAGCCTATGTTGGGACTTCGGGAGTTGCTAAGAGTTTGTTCAATCTGAGTCACATGTCTCTCATTGATGCTCAGTGTCCTCGCATGATAGGAGAGAAATGGAAAGAGCGGGAGGGAGGGGATATTTGGGTGAGGTCGTTGTCACAGATGCCTCCCACAGCTGCCAGCTGCTGCCATTTATAAGACTCTGTACACATCTATCTCAAAATAACCCCTTCGATACAAGACGGAAGGAACTCTGAGATGAGCATACCACTGTGATTTTTTTATTTTGTTGC
This sequence comes from Oncorhynchus mykiss, assembly GCF_057628025.1. Taxonomy (NCBI): domain Eukaryota; kingdom Metazoa; phylum Chordata; class Actinopteri; order Salmoniformes; family Salmonidae; genus Oncorhynchus; species Oncorhynchus mykiss. The sequence goes on along the minus strand of NC_143026.1, from coordinate 37,585,150 downwards.
TACAACATAACAACATTGTGAGAATAGAATAAATTAATTGGACCACTCTTAAGTGTATGTGATATGTGTATATGATCATGACTCATTTCTCGTCAGGTGAAGGTTACAAAGTCAGACCTGTTTATATCTCTTATTCAATTCAACAACTGAGCCACAAAATTAAGGCTGTGTGGAATAAATTTAGACTTTTTTTTTTTTTTTTTTTTTTTCCATTCAGCATCACTCAGTCAAGGGAAGTATACTATTCTTTCTAACAAAGATATCTGCATATGTTTCCGGATGTTGTGTATCCCTGGAAATAGTCTGAATTCATGTCAACATTACAGTTTTGAAAATAGAGCTTGTCCAAAAAATCCCACAACTTACTTATTGGGTAAGTTTAATCACGGGGCAGGGTAAGTTAAGCCTCCTACAAATGTCTGTACTGAATTAAATATTACCACTACCTTTTAAAAACCGTATCTTTATTTACCCCAACACAATCGCTTGTTGTATTTTAATATTTTTTTCTGACACAGGCTTAACACCTAACAAACACTTCGTAATTTTTTAACACTTAACATAGGCCAGGCCCTGTTGTTACCTCATATCCCAGTGATGACTTGTATTACACCTTGGAAGAAAACACTTCCATTTGCTCAACTTGACATTGGATCAACCATTGGCTCAACTTACCCCATGGTCATTGGCTTACCCCAAGGCAAACATTTTTACTATATTAGCCCACACAGCTACAAGGATGCACTTTAATGCTAGGTTTAGGACCTCATATTGACGCTTATGGAGACTCCAACTGATGTCTAGAACAATCTTAAAATGATCTACTTTGGTTTAGATACAAGCATCATGAAAACTCTTAACACAAATTAATTTGACTTTTTGTGAATCTGTTTTTTGGACCTAACTTGCTTACCACTTTTTCCATGTGGTTTCTTCCTTCAGACTCCATGAAATGATGACCTCTTCCTAAAAAGGTGGTCAAATTATGAGTTTTGTGTATCGTTTCCTATAAACAAGGGTGGCTCTGCTTACCCCTTTGGCTCAACTTACACACTCTTCCCTACTGTATTGACCTGTCAGAATTGAAAGTAAAATATATATATATATATATATATATATACATATACATACATATGTTATCATATTCAATGATTATTAAAACATTGATCACTGCGGGGCTGGGTTTAATGCAGTATAATTGCCTGGGTAGCTTACTGAAAATGTTTCATATACGAGTAGCCCTGGACAAGGGCGTTCTCTAGGCCTACATGGATAAGCCTAAAAAAATCAGTGAGTGGCTCTCAGCACCACTTAAGCCTGAAATAGCTAGAGAGGCAGCGGGCAGGATTAGTGATGCAGGGTCAAGAGGTTGTCACCTGTTTGTCCTCAATCACGTCACCCTGCGGAATCAAACAGATACTGGAACATGGACATGAAATTAAAGGCTACAGGATGTCTTCATTTGGTTTTTATCCATAGGATATATGTTTAGTCACTCCATTTTGTAGTCTACTAAATCAACACCCTATGAACATTGAACATGTATTGCTACAGTGTCTTCAGGAAGTATTCACACCCCTTTACTTTTTTACTTCACATTTTGTTGTTTTACAAAGTTTAATTAAAATTGATTTGTCTTTTTTTTCAACAATCTACACAAAATACTCTGTCAAAGTGGAAGACAAATTCTAACATTTGTAAAACAAAATCATGAAAAATACAAAATACCTTGATAAGTATTCAACACCTTGAGTTGATACACGTTAGAATCATCTTTGTCAGCGATTACAGCTGTGAGTCTTTATTGGTAAGTCTCTAAGAGCTTTCCACACCTGGATTGTGCAGCAGATCATTGCTAGACAACCATTTTTAGGTATTGCCATAGATTTTCAAACCGTTTTAAGTCAAAACTGTAACTTGGCCACAGGAACATTCACTGTCTTCTTGGTAAGCAACTCCAATGTAGATTTGGCCTTGTGTTTTAGGTTTTTGTCCTGCTGAAAGATGAATTCATCTCCCAGTGTTTGGGATTTTGCCTGTGCTTAGCTCCATTCTGTTTCTTTTTTATCCTGAAAAACTCCCCGGTCCTTAACAATTACAATTATATGCATAACAAGATGTACCCACCACTATGTTTGAAAATATGGAGAGTGGTACTCAGTAATGTGTTGTATTGGATTTGTCCCAAACATAACACTTTGTATTCAGGACAAAAAAAGTAAATGACTTTGCCAAATGTGTTGCTTACTTAAGTGCCTTGTGGATGGATGCTTTGAAATATTTTTATTCTGCACAGTCTTCTTTTCACTCTGTCAATTAGATTAGTATTGTGGAGTAACTACAATGTTGTTGATCCATCCTCAGTTTTCTATCACAGCCATTCAATTCTGTAACTGTTTTAAAGTCACCATTGGTGTCTTGGTGAAATCCCTGAGCAGTTTCCTTCCACTCCAGCAACTGAGATAGGAAGGACGCGTGTATCTTTGTAGTGACTGGGTGTATTGATACACAATCCAAAGTGCAACGAATAGGTTGACCATGCTCAAAGGAATATTCCATGTCTGCTTAAAAAATTGTATTTTTTAAAACATCTACCCATATGTGCCCTTCATTGGAAAACCTCCCTGGTCTTTGTGGTTGAATCTGTGTTTGAAATTTACTGCTCGACTGAGGGACCTTGCAGATTAAAGACCGAGTATGTGCTGGGTACAGCGATGAGATAGTCATGTTAAACACTATTATTGTCCATGCATCTTGTTATGCGAGTTGTTAAGCAAATTTTTACTCCTGAACTTATTTAGGCTTGCCATAACAAACGGGTTGAATACTTATTGACTCGAGATTTCAGCTTTTCATTTAAAAAATAAATAATTCTACAAACATAATTCCACTTTCACATTCTGGTGTATTGTGTGTAGGCCAGTGACAGAACTCAATTAAATCCATTTTAAATTCAGGCTGTAACACAATAAAATGTGGAAAAAGTCAAGGGGTGTGAATATTTTCTGAAGGCATGTGCTGTTAAGGACATGGTATCACATTTCTGTGTCATAGCGCTAGTTACTGTGATGACACACAGGCCCATTGGACGTAAATGCTCACTATGTGCATTTCAGAAGGTTTTGGCAATGTAAATGAAGTTTTTACTTCAGATAATAAACTGACCTTGGTGTGATGGTCAGTTGAGGTCCTAATACTTTGTATATTTGTTTGCAGCCTAGAACGACTAAGAAACATCATGCTATTTTTAAGCCTGTTGAGCTTTGTTCCTCTTGAATAATCTCCCCTCGGCCGTCCATTACGTCAGTCGTAAAACTCTGTCCTGACCAGTTCCCATACAGACAACCCAGTTCAAAAGTCAAAGCCCTTGTGACTCTTATGTTATTCCAGCCGATTTTTCCATGGTCCTCGTTGTCATAACAATCATAAACAATTAATGGATTTGAAGGAGGACACAGGAGAGCACTCTGTTGTTGCTGAGCTATTAATCCCTGTTTCCACCGGCATTTAAAATTAGGGACAAATTCGAGGTGGCTCGAATGGAATTCTCTAAAACCCTGTTTCCAATGGCACTTAAAATTACGGCCAAATTTTGAGGTGGCTCGAATGGAATTATCAAAAGCTCCGTTTCCACTGGCACTTAAAATTAGGGACAAATTCGAGTTGGCTCGAATGTAATTCTCAAATTCGAGCTGGCTCGAGGGAATCCCGGGCCAGCGCAGCCCAGTTTCGCAATTAGAGTTCGAGCTGGTGACGCCGTTACTATGCAACCACCAAGCTGATCCCTGCTGAATGCTGATACAACGTTTAGCTAGCTTGTCGCTGTTACCTAGCACACGGACAAGCAGTACTGTAGTAGTCAGACATGACACAAGTTACCGTCATAGCTGGATCCTTCATTCATTTTTGCACTACACAATACACTTTTATGAGAACAGTCAGCCCTTGAATGTTAGTTACCTAATGTTAGCAAGCAAATCAGAGTTGAAACAAGCTAGCTAGTTAACGTGAGCTAGCAGGAATTTTAGCTGGCCAGGTCGTATTGAAAGGTAGCTACACGGCTCTGAGTCTGGTTGGCACTGGCAGGAGTATGGGGTAACGTTAGTTACAGCATGGTGAGGGTGAATTAAATTCTTCATCTTGTTAGCTAGCTAGCTAGCAACATTAGCGAAGCCAGCTGCAGTCACATATTGGCTACCTAGCAATATGACACTTTCACATTTCTGGAGGCAGTGGAAACGCAATTTGAGCTAGCCCAACCTGGGTTGACTTCAAAGTGCCAGTGGAAACAGCTGAACTCAGATTGCATGATGCTACTGATGGGACATGATCTGATTGGTTTAATTCTGTCGTGTGCCTTACTGTACTATTCTAAGAGTGTGCTTAGATCATGCTCTTACTGTAGATATATGTCAATATGCTTAATATATTTATTTTCAATGGGAAATGGACATTGGTTTTGTTCGGTTCACGTTCCAAACAGCCCTCAGTCTTTGACCTTGGCACCTGGCTGCAGACTGATTCTATTATCCCAGTTGTCCGGTTTCCCTTTTTGCCCTGTGACTCACTGGCGGCAGTGAGAGACACTTTAATTATAGCACCACAACATTCCAGCAGGACAGAATGCGGACAGAGTGAGTCCACTGGAGAGAGTGGTGGGATTTCAGAGGGAAAGAGAGAGTAATATATTTATTTTTTAATTTCCTATTCTCTATATATAGAAATCTAGAAAGGTAGAGGTAGGGGGTGAGATTGTGAGAGATTAAGAGAGCGAGAGGCTTGGCCCCAGGCCTTATGTCAAATTAAGAGATGGGCAAGCAGAATGCTACTGTACACTGAGTCATTCCTTGACCACTGCTGTGTCTTGACATGTATCTCTCTCTTCCTTTTACAGAGAAAACAACTACAACAACCAATGGGTCAGAAACTGAACAAAGTGTCGGAAAAGGAGGGAGTTTCAACAAATGCCTCCAATGGAGGACAGCAGTCGGAGCCCGGTGAACAGGGCAGTGGTAGCGGTGGGACTGGGAGCTATGGGAAAACCGAGGGACTGAGTGTCAGCAGCAGCCTGGCCAGTGAGCAGGGAGGCGATGAGCTCACTGCCAACCTGGCCTTGACAGACACCCTCAGTGAGGGGCCAATGAGCACCTCTCTAGGTGAGGAACAGAGCCCCTTGACCGCGGGGGGAGGGAACGAGGGAGGGGACAGAGAAGGCAGGGCTGTCACATATGATATAGAGAAGCCAGAAAGTGTCCTGAACTCGGAGAGGAGCACACAGCACTCAGAGCCCAAATCACAGAATAAAGCTGCGGGTAGTAAGAAAAGGGCAAAAACTATGGAAGGACAAGTGAGGAGTAAATCCCTGGCTGGCGGTTGGCACAGCGACTCAGATACAGAGGATACGACAGATATGTCTAACACAGAGGACTTGGTGATCTCAGAGGCTACCGAGGAGGACTTCGTACTTCTGGAGAAGGATGAATCGTGGTTATCGTCTGATGTGAGGAGCGCGATCTCTAAAATCAGGGACAAAGAGAAGCCACTCTCTGTAAATAGAATAGTGAAGGAGGATACGACTTCTGCCGCTGTTGTGGATAAACCTCAAGACCCTACAACGTCGCCTACTGATCCAAAGAGGAACGTTTCTTCTGCTGTGGATGATCAGAGGCTCAGTGAGGACAGACTTCAGAGGTCTTCAGGAAAAAAACACCAGGAATCCAGTAAGAAGACCTCACAAAAAGCCTCATCTTTGGGTGATGAAACAAGCAAAACACAGTTTGCAACAAGTTTGCAACAAGTAACACGGGATGAGGTTACGAGCAGCACTGTAAACACTTATTTTGTTCTTTCCGGTAATGGTAGCAGTGGTTGCAATGCACATACCCAATGTTCACACACAGAATGTTCAGAAAGAGCGGATCCACATTTGGCTGAACCTGCAGGCATCGTGTGTCGCCCGAAGAAGGCTGAACGAACTGAAGCTGTCAAAGCTATGACAGAGAATGAGGCGGGAAAGACTGCGACTTGTGAGCTCAAAACGGGCATTCAAGGCAAGAAACCAGCTCTCTTGAGTATTAAATCAACCCATGCCGATTCCAAGCCAAATGATATATATATTAAATCCCCTGAAGAAAAAGACTGCACTCATGAGGATTTGGTCCTTTGGAATATAGAGGAAGAACTTGATGAGAAAACAGAAGCATTAACCACGCTCAACACAAAAACGAAGCCGGCCAAAGGCTCGGAGACGACAGATCCTGTTAAGAGTGGTTCACAAACTGAAAAAGAGAGGAAGGCCACAGCCACAGATGAGGATCCACAGGTGAAAGACATGCAGAGGAGGGAGGTAAAGAGAGACTGTGTCACAGACCACAGGATTGAGGCTTGTGAGTCAAATCGGTGCGAACCTGAAGTACTCAGGGCATCTTCCGCATGTGTCCCAGGACATCTTGACACACCACATCCTCCTCAGCCTCCACCAAGGCCTAAGGCCAAAGGTACAGACAAAAGTGGGAAATCCATTCAACAGTTTGATAATGTAGAGAGCCATTGTGGTAATGTCTCCTTACAACAGCAAACTGAAACTTCTACTGGAAAAGCAAATGAAGTATCCCCATCCACGGATACATGCATCTCCATCACCAAATATCAACATTTAGCTGCTGAACAGTCTCAGAGTAAGACTGAGGCTGTTTTACATGATGCTAAGGAAGAACTTGCTGGTAGTTGTTCTTCTGTCAAGGTAGAGAAAGAGCTAGTACTTCAGAATGCAGTCATATCTCCCTCACCAATTCAGATTCTGAGTGTTACTGAGAGAGCCAAAACATCCCTTTCTGATGAGACTGTTAATTTAACGACTGGTAGAGGAACAAACATCCTATCAGCTGCCTCTATGTCTAAAAAACAGGTCAAAGTTAATGTCCTCTCCTGCTCTGTGCCCAAGATGCCACAACTCATAACTGCCTTGTCCTCATGCTCATTAGAACAATGCAATGTGATTCCCTTACCTTCTCTGTCTGTGCCAACTTTAGAGGACAGTGATGGGCAGAGGCAGGTTGTTAGCATGCAGATGGAGAGCCAGCCTGTCTGTTACATTGCTGTCATCACCCCACCACCCATCATTCACATTCTGCCTGAGAGGGAAATGGAGAGCACATTGCCAACACAACAAAACAACAGTATGGATTTCACCCAGACAGAGGACAAAGCGACCTCAGGTGCCTCTATAGATCCTTATTTTGCAGGGGAGAGGCTTAAACCAAAGGGGCCTCCTCCACCTGTCCCCAAAAAGCCCCAAAATCCCTTCGTTAAGATTCCAGCTGCAAAAACCTGCTGCTTGGATGAGCAGAAGATATGTGATGATGATTACCACAAGGAGGAGGAGAAGAAGAGGAAGAAGAGGAGGAGACATTCACATCAAGTCAACAAAGAAAATGCTTGTGCCACAGCTCCTCAGGACATGTGTGTGTTATGGGACAACACAGGTGCTGCTTATACTGTACCATCCAACATGTACACGCCAGATAATTTTGATTTTTCACAACAACAAATGACACCAACTAGAGAGGAAAAGTATAGAAATATCATAGATTTTGATGCTTGGGCACAAATGGTCAAACGTGCTGCAGAAGAGGAAGAACCAAAACAACTTGACATGTTGGATGGACAGCCTTTTTTGGAAAAGCAGGCTAAATTCAAAGGTCCACCGCCTCCTGTACCAAAAAAGCCCCAAAAGCCATTTGTTCTATTAGAAACGGTTGCAATCTCAGAAGACATAACTTGTCCTTCAGATGACGAGGAGATACGAGAACTAGAGCAGGCCTTGTGTAAGAGAATGAAATGTGATGATGATGATGACCCTGAACCCCCTGCTGACACTGTCAGCACAGATGTCCGTTGGAAGAACTTTGACCACAGTGACCGTATAGATATCCATAGTGGTCTTGTTGAGCAGCGTTATCGTGATACTGTGTCTGAGCATGAAACTGAGACATACAGGCCTGTGGCTGAGCTCATAAAGGAGACTAACCGGATGCACCAGAGAATCAGGCATGCAGACTGGACAAAACCCCTTGCAGCCAAGTCCATGATCAGACATGCAGACCGGGCAAAACCGCTCACGGCCATGTCCATTGCCGGGGCTGTGGGCCAGGGCCAGAGCCTGAAAGTATCACAGATGAAGAAGGCCTTTGATGTCACTAAGAAGCCTGCTGAAAAACCACCAGAGCCTGAACTCAAAAAAGGTAAGACGGTGCTTTGGATCAATGTTCTCTCTGTCTATATGTCTCCCTCATATCAAATGTAATTTGTAACATGCTTTGTAAACAACAGGTATAGACTAACAGTGAAATTCTTAATTGCGGGCCCTTCCCAGAAATGCAGAGAGAAAAAAAGAGAATAAATAGAAAAATAATAACACAAGGAATAGATACACAATGAGCAATGATAACTTGGCTATATGCATGGGGTAACCAGTACCGAGTCGATGTGCAGGGGTACGAGGTAATCGAGGTAGATTCAATATGTACGTACACAGTAGGTAAAGTGACTAGGAAACAGGATAGATAAACAGTAGTAGCAGTGTTAGTGTATGTGATGAGTCAAAAGGGTCAATGCTATAGCTATTGGTTAACTATTTAATGCTTGGGGGTTAAAGCTGTTCACCGTCCTGTTGGTTCCAGACTTGATGCATCGGTACTGCTTCTATGACTTGGATGGCTGGAGTCTGACAATTTTTAGGGCCTTCCTCTGACACGTCCTGGTATAGAAGTCCTGGATGGCAGGGAGTTCAGCCCCAGTGATGTACTCTCTCTTCCTCCCTCCCTCTTGCTCGCACACTCTTTGGTGTGTGTCTCTCTCTCTCTCACCCACACACACACAGCCACACACACACACGTGGGGAACCTGAGTTGTAAAGAAGCCATTTTGGCCAGATTGCAGTCTGCCTTTGAGTCAAAGACACACACTAGCCCATTGAAACTATGTGCTGTTAGAATGTGTTAGTCATGCCGTTTGGTTCAGCCACACTGTACATAGAACCACATGTTTGAGGGTTGGCAATAGTGCCTAATAAGTAGCTGACTCTTACAATGAAAATAAATAAGGTACAGGTTGACTTGGAGCAAACATCTGAGAGATGTGATAAGCAGGATAGCAGGAATGGAGACATTTGGAACTGCCTGCCCTGCAGTTCTCAGAATCACCACCTGCAGGCGCACTAAACATAAGAAAGCTGTACATAATGTGTTGGCACATTATTGTACACATTATTTTGCTGTTGGTTTTGACTGTGCCTTGAAGTTTAACTGTAGGCTATGTCCAATCTAGCAGGGTTATGCAGTTGCATGGGCGTGTCAATTAAAAAGTAAATTAGGCTGAGTGTGTGACATTTCATGCTGGTTGCATGTACAGGTTGTCTACAGCAAATACTCAATCATTTCTGAGACCATTGGCATTGTTCCTCCAAAACGACCATGATCTAGGCCTTGTTGTCTTTTTATTATAGGCCTACTTGTAACAGTGTTGTTGATGCTTTCATAGACCCATTAATAATTTTCAGTGGAGAAAAAAAAACATTTTTTTATTAAAAGAGTATCTTTATCATATAAATAAGACAATTGATATCTCTCCGATATGGGATTCCTATAATGCCTCATATGGAAGAGGCGGGGATGAAACAGGGCGTTGCTTCCGGTTCATGGAATTGCAGTCTGGAGGGAAAGAATACTCGAACGGCTGAACGAGTGTAACAAGGGAAAAATCTTAACGGACGAGGGCTAAACTACCATATTCATGTTTTCAGATTGATTACCTCGTGTTCACGGAAAATTTCGCATAGATTTAGGAGGTAAGGAAAATGGACTGTCCTGTCTTTGCAGTAAACATCTTGCTGCTAGCTAGCCTACCCGGCTGTGCACCGTTTTGAATGGGAACAGCCAGAGCCATGAATAAAATCTGCACTTGCGTCATAATAGCTCACTGACGGTGGTCTATGCTCCAAATTCTAGACGGTAGCATCTTAATGTAAATTCCTAAACATCTTTGTCATTCATTTACTAGACACCGCTGTAGCAAGTCATTATTAACCGCAAAATGTTCCTCCCGGGTGGGCAGCTGCCTTTGGAAATTATTGCTAATGAATTGCACATAAGGAAGTAGCTAGCATTTTTGCTTGCCACACAATGCATGGCTATTGTCCCCCTTTAGATTATAGAATGAAGAGTAGCCTGCTATGTAATGACTATGATCAAATGTGTTGGTTTATTAATACACTGTACTTACATGTCTACTCTGATCAATCATCAATAACCTGTATTAATCAGAGACATGCATGGAGATGACGGCAGCCTACAGGACCCAGCCATCTAGCTAATAGCTAGCTACATTGCTGAGCTACCTAGCTGCATACTCTGGCAGACAATGATGTGTCCAATGATAGGCATCAATGATGCCCAGTCTAATAGCTAGCTAGGCCATAAACGTTTTATAGATGCCACTGGTGGGGTTGTCACATTTCAAAGACTATAGTTATCAGTCTGTCTACTGCACCTCAACTGTTCTTAACCGGAAAATAAGCATGTGGCATACCTTAGTCTGACCAACATTTTAATCATTTTGAACACGAATGCAATATTTTCGTTATAATGTGTCCTGAAGTCGACCTCACAATACCTAGCACCTACAATAGCAAATGGTTTGCATTATTGGTCATGTCACTTTTGCTTGCTCTAGTGGAGTAGTTATTTTCCCGAGAAGGCAGGGAATTTAAGCTACAGGGTTATTGCATGTTGATGGATCAGTTTATATGGGTGAAGTTGGACAGTCATTCATCTATCAGGGGTGAGAAGATAATATATAGTATATGCCATGTAGCAGATGCTTTTAGCCAAAGCGATTTAGTCATCCATGCATTTATTTTTGTAAGGGTGATCCATGGCCACCATGCTCTACCAACTGAGCCACACAGGACCGATATATATGATTGACTTCTGTTTAGCAGCAGAGTATGTATGAGTCTAAAAGTTGCTGACATAACTGTCAATGCTGTATGTTGTGTATAGTAAGGATTTATGTATGACCCTTCCATTCCAGTTACAGCTGCAACTAACTCTGTAAGAAGAAGACTGGGTGATTCCATATCTCTAATTGAACTACAGTGAAAGATGCCGCACACTCAGTAAAAGGAGTACGTAGACCAAAGGTTCATTATGGGTATGATCTTTAAGTTGGAGTGGTGCTACCCCAGACTCAGTCCTTTTTGTGCCATGCTGCTCTCTGTAAAGTAGGTCATTGTGTTGAGAGAAATTAGGCATGCGAGGCATGGAGCACATCTTGTTGAATGGTTCATGTGTGTGAGAGGAGAGCCTATCCAGAATGAATCATTAGGGCTGAAACTAGTAATGGAACGAAATGTTCTGTTTGTCAAACCCTGCATGTCCTTCTCTGGCTGCATCGTGCGGTTGTAGTGATGCAAGCTGTGGTCATATAGCGTATGTCCTGTACCCAAGGCTTCGACCCAGGAGAGTATTTGTCCCAGGAGAGATGGCCTTGCTGTGCTAATGCCTGTTCCCGCTTCAAAAGAGATCGATGTGTGACTAGGAGAGTCCATTCAGGACAAATTAAGGATAGCCTATGTGTAGGCTAATATGATTTATAGGAAATATAGTGTTGCTATACAGTGGGCTCCAAAATTACTGGCACCCCTGACTAGAGGTCGACCGATTTATGATTTTTCAACTCCGATTATTGGAGGACCATAAAAGCCGATACCGATTAATCGGACGATTTTTATTTATTTATTTGTAATAATGACAATTACAACAAGACTGAATGAACACTTATTTTAACTTAATATAATACATCAATAAAATCAATTTAGCCTCAAGTAAATAATGAAACATGTTCAATTTGGTTTAAATAATGCAAAAACAAAGTGTTGGAGAAGAAAGTAAAAGTGCAATATGTTCCATGTTCCTTGCGCAGAACATGAGAACATATGAAAAATGGTGGTTCCTTTTAACATAAGTCTTCAATATTCCCAGGTAAGAAGTTTTAGGTTGTAGTTATTATAGGACTATTTCCCTCTATACCATTTGTATTTCATTAACCTTTGACTATTGGATGTTCTTATAGGCACTTTAGTATTGCCAGTGTAACAGTATACAGTGCCTTGCGAAAGTATTCGGCCCCCTTGAACTTTGCGACCTTTTGCCACATTTCAGGCTTCAAACATAAAGATATAAAACTGTATTTTTTTGTGAAGAATCAACAACAAGTGGGACACAATCATGAAGTGGAACGACATTTATTGGATATTTCAAACTTTTTTAACAAATCAAAAACTGAAAAATTGGGCGTGCAAAATTATTCATCCCCCTTAAGTTAATACTTTGTAGCGCCACCTTTTGCTGCGATTACAGCTGTAAGTCGCTTGGGGTATGTCTATCAGTTTTGCACATCGAGAGACTGACATTTTTTCCCATTCCTCCATGCAAAACAGCTCGAGCTCAGTGAGGTTGGATGGAGAGCATTTGTGAACAGCAGTTTTCAGTTCTTTCCACAGATTCTCGATTGGATTCAGGTCTGGACTTTGACTTGGCCATTCTAACAGCTGGATATGTTTATTATTGAACCATTCCATTGTAGATTTTGCTTTATGTTTTGGATCATTGTCTTGTTGGAAGACAAATCTCCGTCCCAGTCTCAGGTCTTTTGCAGACTCCATCAGGTTTTCTTCCAGAATGGTCCTGTATTTGGCTCCATCCATCTTCCCATCAATTTTAACCATCTTCCCTGTCCCTGCTGAAGAAAAGCAGGCCCAAACCATGATGCTGCCACCACCATGTTTGACAGTGGGGATGGTGTGTTCAGGGTGATGAGCTGTGTTGCTTTTACGCCAAACATAACGTTTTGCATTGTTGCCAAAAAGTTCAATTTTGGTTTCATCTGACCAGAGCACCTTCTTCCACATGTTTGGTGTGTCTCCCAGGTGGCTTGTGGCAAACTTTAAACAACACTTTTTATGGATATCTTTAAGAAATGGCTTTCTTCTTGCCACTCTTCCATAAAGGCCAGATTTGTGCAATATACGACTGATTGTTGTCCTATGGACAGAGTCTCCCACCTCAGCTGTAGATCTCTGCAGTTCATCCAGAGTGATCATGGGCCTCTTGGCTGCATCTCTGATCAGTCTTCTCCTTGTATGAGCTGAAAGTTTAGAGGGACGGCCAGGTCTTGGTAGATTTGCAGTGGTCTGATACTCCTTCCATTTCAATAATATTGCTTGCGCAGTGCTCCTTGGGATGTTTAAAGCTTGGGAAATCTTTTTGTATCCAAATCCGGCTTTAAACTTCTTCACAACAGTATCTCCGACCTGCCTGGTGTGTTCCTTGTTCTTCATGATGCTCTCTGCGATTTTGACGGACCTCTGAGACTATCACAGTGCAGGTGCATTTATACGGAGACTTGATTAAACACAGGTGGATTGTATTTATCATCATTAGTCATTTAGGTCAACATTGGATCATTCAGAGATCCTCACTGAACTTCTGGAGAGAGTTTGCTGCACTGAAAGTAAAGGGGCTGAATACTTTTGCACGCCCAATTTTTCAGTTTTTGATTTGTTAAAAAAGTTTGAAATATCCAATAAATGTCGTTCCACTTCATGATTGTGTCCCACTTGTTGTTGATTCTTCACAAAAAAATACAGTTTTATATCTTTATGTTTGAAGCCTGAAATGTGGCAAAAGGTTGCAAAGTTCAAGGGGGCCGAATACTTTCGCACGGCACTGTAGCTTCCGTCCCTCTCCTCGCTCCTCCCTGGGCTCAAACCAGCAACACAACGACAATTAGCGCGCGCTAACTAGCTAGCCATTTCACTTCGGTTACACCAGCCTCATCTCGGGAGTTGATAGGCTTGAAGTCATAAACAGCGCAATGCTTGACGCACCACGAAGAGCTGCTGACAAAACGCACGAAAGTGCTGTTTGAATTAATGTTTACGCGCCTGCTTCTGCCTACCACCGCTCAGTCAGATACTTGTATGCTCAGTCCGATTATATGCAACGCAGGACACACTAGATAATATCTAGTAATATAATCAACCATGTGTAGTTAACTAGTGATTATGATTGATTGTTTTTTATAAGATGAGTTTAATGCTAGGTAGTAACTTACCTTGGCTTACTGCATTCGCGTAACAGGCAGCCTCCTTGTGGAGTGCAACGAGAGAGAGGCAGGTCGTTATTGTGTTGGACTAGTTAATGTTGCAAGATTGGATCCCCCGAGCTGACAAGGTGAAAATCTGTCATCTGCCCCTGAACAAGGCAGTTAACCCACTGTTCCTAGGCCGTCATTGAAAATAAGAATGTGTTCTTAACTGACTTTCCTAGTTAAATAAAGGTGTAAAAAAAAAAAAAAAATGATTGGAAAATCGATTTCCGATTATGAAAACTTTTCGATTGGATTGAGGTCCGGCGACTGAGATGGCCATGGCAGAACTTTAATTTTGTTGTCACAGAACCATTTTTGTGTGGATGTTGAGGTATGTTTCAGGTCATTGTCTTGTTGGAAAGTCCACCTTACGGCCAAGTCCCAGCCTTCTGGCAGAGACAACCAGATTGTCAGCCAAAATTGCCTGATACTTGGTGGAATTCATTATGCCTGTCTTAACCAGTGCCCCTGGACCTCTGGAATTAAAACAGCCCCAAAACATCACTGACCCCCCTCCATATTTCACCGTGGGTATGAGGTGCCTCCCCTTGTATGCATCTCTGTTTCGACGCCAAACATGCTGATGCTGTATCTGACCAAAACGTTCAGTTTTGGTCTCATCTGACCGGAGCACCTTCTTCCAGTCATAATTTAAATGACGTTTGTCAAACTCCAAGCGCTTGCGTCTGTGTCTTGGGGTCAGAAAGGGCTTTCTTCTGGCAACCCTTCCACAGAGCCTGTGAGGTGGTGTCTGATGGTGCTTTTTGAAACCTGGTGACCCCAAGACGCCACCAGGGCCTGCAATTCTTTCACAGTGATTCTTGGGGATTTTGTTGCTTCTCTCACTATCCTCCTCCCTATCCTGGGGGGCAAAATGCATTTGCGTCCTCTACCCGTGAGGTTTTCAACTGTTCCATATCTTTTTAATTTTTTAATAATTGCCCTGACAGTGCTCAGTGGTATATTCAATCATTTGTGGATCTTCTTGTAGCCATTACCAGATTTATGAAGGTCTATGACCATCGGTCTCTTTTTGAACTGCTAGTTCTTTTGTTTTCTTCATGTTGTTGGATGACAGCGTTATATTGCATGTGTGTTACCTCTTTTTTATACCCTAGTGAAACAGGAAGTGATGTAATGGCTCAATATAGTTCCTTAAAACTTAGATAAACTTAAGTAAGTGGAATTTAATTAGTGGTTTAATTTTGGTAGATGTTATTTACAAAAATCTTTAAGGTTGCCATTAATTGTGAAACCTTGATTTGGAGGACATTGATTTTTAATTAAATCAATAAATTATTTTGGTTGGTTCCATTGAAACATTAATAAAGTACAGTATTTCTCACATGTTGGTATTTAGAGTTTATCTCTATAATTATATTGTTTATATTTGTTTAAGCATTGTTTGTGCATTGCCAGTCAGGGGTGCCAGTAATTTTGGAGCCCACTGTAGATGCAGATGTTTCTGTCACTGGCCCCATTTCATCAAAAAGATGCAAACCCATTGACCTGAGACAGGCTTGGTTGATCTCAGTCAGAAGAAGAATGTAAACGCCGTAGCTCTAGCTGTCATTCACACGTGTGTGAGAGCGGACGGCCCAGCGACACATGTACCAGCTCCTTGTATAATGAAAATTACCTTGACTGAAAGGCCATCTCTTCCCTCAGCATGTAGTTTACTGACTTTCATCCGTCTCTTTCACCACAGGGACGACTTCTGTGTTATTAAGATCAGGACTGTTTCTGTCTGTCCTACCATTCAAAATACGGAGCTCAGAGCTCCTAACAACAATCTATGAGATTATGTCAGGTCAAATGATAGGCTATTTACTACATTCTGGCAGTCCTTGCGAGATTGCAAGGTCATCAGTGAACATTCTGAATAGATATTGAAGGTAGCAGAACGTGAGTTAATAGTGCAAGTACATAGAATGACTGACTGGCATGCCTATTCTTATAGCCTGGTCTATTATCACTGTCTACCATGCACATTGTGACCACTATATGGGCTAAAGGAAAGATACAACTTCTGCATCCACTTCCTGTGAAGGAAACTAAGCAGGAAACCATCAGTCATCAAAAAACAACATCCCATATGAAGGATGGTGGGAGGATCAAAATTCATTGAATGCCAATTGCCAGCAATAGTGAGTTTCGGCCTAGGTGGCATGTTGGCAAGAATGCCAACTGCACACAGTATCTCCTCAAGATTATCCACCAGGTCAAGGGGGTGTCAAGTACAAAGTTTTAGTGCACACTGCTTGTGATACTTGATGACGTGAAAGGTCTCTGAGTCTGAGCTAAAGGCCCTGAGTGGAACATAGCCCATAAGCATCAGTTCTATTACTGCCTGTCCTGGCTCAGCCCTGGCTGATTTCACAGTACTGTACTGTGGCTATGCACCGCATTCTGTTGGTGGCTATGGGAGACACAAGGAAGCCTTTGATGCTAACCCGTAATTGATTAAGCTCTTCCTGCAACAGGGGCAGTCAGCTCTTCTGATGGGAGCCTGCTCCCTGTGAGGCGTGATGGGAATCTATCATTGTTGTTATGGAAACAGAGCTATACGCTAGCTAGACAGAGCTCTCGTGGGACTTTGTTTGTGGCCAGCTTACACCAACATGAGCTTGCCAAAGTGAACATTGGGCAATGTGAATAAAGGCTGCCTAAGTAGGCTAATAAGAAGGGCGGTGGATGAGATGCAAAGTTTTCTCAAAATACATATTAGGCTAATGCTTTCTAGGTTCATGGTTCATACACACAAACTCAGCCATCACCTCATTTGATCAGATGCACAGAAAAGTAGACATCTAAAAGTCTGCCTCTATTCTGACTGGGAGCCAGCTCTGCCATTTAGGCTTGATCCAGTTTAGATAAGCTGTGTTCTTCCATTTAAGGCAGAGATGGGGATATAACTAACTTTATGTCCGAGTCAATGACCATGTCCTGGAGTGGCTTCACATCAACTGAGCCTTTGTTTGGGCAGTGACCACACCAATATTTGTTTTCAGTGTAGAGTGTGTCTAAAGAGAGTGTGAAGTTTTATATTTGTATATACACTACATTACCAAAAGCATGCGGACACCTGTTCGTCGAACATCTCATTCCAAAATCATGGGCATTAATATGGAGTTGGTCCCCACTTTGCTGCCCCAATGACATTCTAGATGAAACTAATCATCTAGAATGTCATTTTATCTTGTAGTGTTAAGATTTCCCGTCACTGGAACTAAGGGGCCGACAGTAGCCTGAACCATGAACAACAGCCCCAGCCCATTATTCCTCCTTCACCAAACTTTACAGTTGGCACTAAGTATTCGGAAAGGTAGCGTTCTCCTGGCATCCGCCAAACTCCGATTCGTTCATCGGACTGCCAGATGGTGAAGCGTGATTCGTCACTCCAGAACACGTTTCCACTGCTCCAGAGTCCAAAGGCAGAGCTTTGCACCACTCCAGCCAAAGCTTGGCATTACGTGCGGCTTGTGTGCGGCTGCTCGTACATGGAACCCCATTTCATGAAGCTCCCAACAAACGGTTAATGTGCCAATGTTGCTTCCAGAGACCGTTTGGAATTCGGGAGTGAGTGTTGCCACCGAGAACATTATTTTTTACGTGCTATGTGCTTCAGCACTCGGTGGTCCCGTTCTGTGAGCTTGTGTGGCCTACCACTTCGCGGCTGAGCTGTTGTTGCTTCTAGACGTTTCCACTTCACAATAACCGCACTTGTAGCTTTAGCAGGGCAGATATTTGACAAACTGACTTGTTGGAAAGGTGGCATCCTATGACGGTGCCATGTTGAAAGTCACTGAGCTCTTCAGTAAGGCCATTCTACTGCCAATGTTTGTCTATGGAGATTTTATACACCTGTCAGCAACGGGTGTGGCTGAAATAGCCGAATTCACTAATTGGAAGGGGTGTCCACATTCACTATATATACAAAAGTATCTTGATTAAGTTCTGGGGGAGATTTGAGGAAAGATACTAACGAGACTAGCAAAGTCTCCACCCCCCTCCTAAACAGAAGCCAAATTTCAGTCATGTCAATGGGCCAAATTTCCCGTCCGGAACAAAGTTCATTGTTCATCATCGCATCCCACAGTCTGACAGACGCTATGATACCATTTATGTAACGTGCATCTGTCCATAAGAGATTAGTAACCCCATTCTAGCATCTGTCTGACATCTCTCCCTCTCTCCCTGTCTCTCCTCCTGATGACAGATATGTTCAGGCGAGTGGTGCGAGCGAGTAAGTTCCGTCATGTCTTTGGCCAGGCAGTGAAGAACGACCAGTGCTATGACGACATCCGCGTCTCCCGGGTCACATGGGACAGCTCCTTCTGTGCCGTCAACCCCAAATTTGTCGCCATCATCATCGAGGCCAGTGGGGGCGGAGCCTTCCTCGTCCTCCCTCTGCTTAAGGTGAGTGTGTCACTGTCGGCCAACCAGGCAGCGTCGTGGCTCCTCCTGTCTCATTGCTCTTGGAACACTTCCTCTCACTGTTGGCCTATATCTCAGTATTAGTTACATTCAGTCGCTCCGTTCTGTTTCAGTATGATTTTGATTATTTGTTATTTCCTAAGGATTTGATTGCAGAGGTCTTTCTTGAAATGGCTCATTCCTATCACTTCAACTAAATTAGATTACAATGATATTTTACTATTCCGGATATGTATATGCCAATCGAATTTTGTTGGTCCAACAATGTATACAGAACGTGAGGGTGTGCTGTAGTATCTTACTGCAAAAAGGCTCGCCCACCTCTTTCAGGTTTTCTGACCCTATGGAAGACCAACAACTTCTGGACAGTAGTGCTACACGCTGAATGGATTTTAGGTCAAATGTCTAGGTGGTTTAAATTTGGTGAAAGAAAATTGAATTTGAAAGAAGCTTCCTATGCCCGGGATTGATCAGTGTGACAAGAGAGCCGGTGTATGTGTATAGGGGAGTTGTGTGAACAGCCAACAGCAATTGTCTGTCTCCACTCTCCTTTCTCTCTCCCCTCCCTCTATTCAGTACCCAAGAGCTTGCTGCTGCTGCTGTCAGCAGATTTGACCATATATGGAAGTCCAGCACTTTGCATGTCAGGCTGCCTACAGGACCATTTCCTGTCTCTCTCCCGATTGGCTGACGGAAATGTGTGTTGCCTAGAGGATTCTGGGACATGGGTGTTAAAAATGTAGGGGCAAACTCTACATTCAAATATATAAAGCAGAATCACTTATATTGAAGAGTGTCATATTGATGTTGTAATCAAATATCGATTTGCATCATTTGTTCAGGAAAACATGTTTGAGTTTAAAGGGATAGTTCACCCAAATTACAAAATGACATTTAGTTTCCTTGCCCTGTTTAAACAGTCTATGGACAAGGTATGACGGGGGGGGTGAAATAGTCTAACATGCGCACTACTGCAGCGCACAACTCAAACAGCGCTGTGTTGCCTACTGTAGCTGCTGGCAAAGTAATTCAAAGCCTATACTTTATCACTTTCCAGTGTTTCTATTTTTGCCATGTAATGTTATTAAAACTAAATCAGACGGCCTCATAGTAGAATTGTTTACCTAGTCGACTTGTTGTTGTGTGTTCTATGCGACATCTGGTCTAATATGTTTTAATAATTTATACACAATTTTTACCAACATTTTTTTGGGGCTCTTTTCTGGTGGTGGAAATTATATTTTTGATCAGCGCCATTTTATTTTCATACATTTTGGAGTAGAATGTCCTTCTTAAAAAGTCACCAGAACTGACCTTCACCAGAACTCAGTCCTTCTACATAAAAATGATCCCCGGGAGCACCCCGCACCCCCTGAGCAGGGGACTGGAATTGGTCAACTCCCAGTTTAATACATGTACAAAATTATCCTCTTCCCCAAAATGCATAATGGTCATAACTTTCTTACGTTAAAGGGGAGGTTAACTTGGCCCCAGACAATCGATCTGAGATCGACTTAAGTTTCAGTCATGGGATTTTTTTTACCCCTGGTTTTAGCATTTGTGGCACAAATCCCATTCATGGGACCAATATTCACATTTTTCGCGCATCATGTTCAAAAAATTAGAAAGTATCTCAAGTTGATTGTGACGCTCACAAAAGTCACCTGTGCTACATATACACAAGCAGCCCAATTCTGATATTTTCCCCCAATAATTAGTCGTTTGACCGATCACCTCAGATCTTTTTCAGAGCTGATCTGATTTATCAAAAGACCAATTTAGTGAAAAAAAAGATCAGAATTCAGCTGCCTGTGTAACGCATGATTAAACATGATTGGCTAAAAATGCTAATATCGGTCCCATGACTTGAATGGGATTTGTGCCACAAATGCTAAAACGTTAGCATTTGGAAACCGTGCCAGCCACTTATAGTAACAAACACCATAGACAAGCAATCAATCACATTTATTTTAATCAGTATGGTTGTTGTAAAGGCATTTGCATTACATGCATTCACGCCCTCTTGTTACACTTGCCTCACTGACCCTAGAGTACTGGATGGGATGCAATTACTCTAGTCCACTTGGTTAATTAGCTTACATGATCATATATTTCCTTCATCCCCCTTAAAGAGACTGGTAACTGCTTCATTGCTTAAAGGGGCACTACGAGATTCTGACATTTCAGCCATTTTAATCTTTTTAAGTGGTGAGCCAACATGTTTTCAGCCATTTTTATGTCCATGTGGTCAAAACTCATTTTACTCATGGCTCTCTTGTCCCTCTGCAGTAGACATGGTGAGCAATATCTTTGGAGCATCAAATTGCAATAAAATTGCAGTATTGAATCAAAATACATATAGAATCGCAATACACATCATATCGGGATGTCCCTGGACATTCCCAGCCCTACTGGAAACGTGATTGTTACCGATGTCTTGTTCTGGAAATGATCTGCATTTCCCCTGAGAGAGAGGCCTGTGTATGGGGAGTCTAATTAGTGAAGATACTCAGTCAACAAACCCAAACTATCCCTCCCTCCTTGATCTGTATGATAGGCTATGTTGTGAATATGAACTTGCTGTTCCCACTCCTCCTGGCAAGTTGTTACCGTGACAACAGCAGTAATGGCAGACAGGGAGTGCCAGTTAGGCCCCAGGGGGTCAAACCAGTGATTAGATTGCTTCTCAATTCCAGCATCTCATAATTAGGAGTTTTGAGAGCCTGATATTTCTATTTAGTATTAATGGCTCATTGAGAGAAACACTGAAAAAATATCAACATAGCTGCAGACTTAATGAATCATTAACGAGAATGCAGACCTCTCTAGCCCTATACCTTGCCATAGCGATTACTCTTGGTGGGGGTGGGGACAAATTTCTTTATCACTGTGGTATTTTTTTTAAATGCTGAGGTTAGTTACAGCCGTAGTCCGGGACCAGGCTAGTTGTAAATAGGAGAACCAGTTTCTCACACAGCCCTTTCGTGACGTCACTGAGGCCTCAGTCCTGCCATGCACAGAGTCTGTGTCAGCCTGGATTAACCCAAAGACAGAGGAGCTGAGCGAAATAAGTGGGGGGTCCTCTCCTCATCACTCATTGATCCAGTTGACGGCAGAGGTCACACGCTGACCCCCAGGTTGCTCATGTCATCTAGAGGCCCTCTGATTGGATGAATGGTATTTTCTTTAGGAACGTTAGCCCGCGGAGTTTGTAAACGACCACGTATAATCCAGCCTTGGGGATTTGATGATAGTAAAGATGATGAATGGTGCTGAAAGTAATAGTTTAGAAATGCCAGACATACAGTAACAACAATAAATGGTCTGTCTCCCAGGGAGAGTAGTATGTCCTTAAGCCTGACGCTGTATTTCTGTCTCCTTCACAAGTCAACCCTTGGTCTTTGCCAGTAGGATTGGGGGGTTCAGTTTCTCCCCGTCCTTTGTTACTGATCTCCAGCAATCATACCAAACCTCCTCCTTTCTCTCCAGACGGGTCGCATAGACAAGGCCTACCCAACAGTATGTGGTCATACGGGACCTGTCCTGGACATCGACTGGTGCCCTCACAATGACCATGTCATCGCCAGCGGCTCCGAGGACTGCACGGTCATGGTACGTACATCTAGTTTTCACTGCTGACATCGTCCGAATGGTGTCGCTGTGACACTATGTTCAATATGCTGTCTTACCTACCTACTGCACGCTTGGACGCCTTGTGTGCATCTTGTAAAGTCAAGCTTGTCAACCCCTGTAGATTATTTTGCAGGGAACTCGGTGACATCTCTGCGAAAGACCTGAGATTCATATGGGATCAATAACCCTGTCTGTCTGTGCTGCAACGTTAACCTCCATGGTGTGCTCTATACACAAAGCATGTGTCATAGCGTAATCAGAACCCCAGCCATATGGATATGGTGGGGCGGTGAGGTCATCCTGTCAGTATGTCTCGCGTCCTTATTTGGTCTCGCCTGTAGCAAGAGACTGAGAAGTCCACTGAGTGGTCCGTACAATATTTGATCTAATTGAATGTATTTTATATGATACGATAGACCTTAAAGATGGAAAACAAGAACATTGTAGAAAGGTCTGCTCTCTGAAACATGAAGTGTTACGCAGGCCTTATTCCTCTCCCTTCCTTGTTTCTGAACAAAGGGTGTGTTGTCCCCACCAGCTCTCTGCTGCCACCTTTAGACTAAACACTGTGAGCACATCCTGGTAACATTAGACAAGCACATCAAAGATTGTATGAAGATGCCTAGAAACTGATTCTCCAATAGAAATTGCTGATCGGAGGCTCCCGAGTGGCGCAGTGGTCTGAGGCACTGTATCACAGTGCTAGAGGCGTCACTACAGACCCGTGTTTGATCCCGGGATGGATCACAACAGGCCGTGATTGGGAGTCCCGTAGAGTGACGCACAATTGGCCCAGCGTCTTCTGGGTTAGGGGAGGGTTTGGGTGGGGTCTTTTCTTGGCTCATTGCGCTCTAGGGACTCCTTGTGGTGGGCCGGGCGCCTGCAGGCTGACCTCGTCGTCAGGTGAATGGTGTTTACTCCAACACGTTAGTGCAGCTGGCTTCCCGGGTTAGGCGAGTGGGTGTTAAGGTTTGGCGGGTTTTGGAGGACACATTACTCGACCTTCGCCTCCCAAGCCCATTGGGGAGTTGCAGCAATGAGACAAGATTGAAATTGGGGAGAAAAATTTGGTAACAAAAACAGATCACGATGTCATGGCCAAACTGCGTTCAAGTTCATGTGCAGAAACTTGCTTCCATTCAGCCACAAAATCATTAGTGAGGTCGGGCACTGATGTTGTGTGATTAGGCCTGGCTCGCAGTCGATGTTCCAATTCATCCCAAAGGTGTTTGATGGGGTTGAGGTCAGGACTCTGTGCAGGCCAATTAAATTCATCCACACTGATCTCGACAAACCATTTCTGTATGAACCTCGCTTTGTGCCCAGGGGCATTGTCACATTAAAACAGGAAAGGTCCTTCCCCAAGCTGTTACCACAAAGTTAATAGCACAGAATCATCTCGAATGTCAATGTATGCTGTAGAGTTAAGATTTCCCTTCTCTGAAATTAAGGGGCTGAGCCCAAACCACGAACAGCCCAAGGCCATTCTTCCTCCTCCACCAAACTTTACAGTTGGCACAGTGCATTCGGGCAGGTAGCGTTCTCCTGGCATCTGCCAAGCCGGACTGCCAGATGGTGAAGCATGATGAATCACTCTAGAGTATGCGTTTCCACTGCTCCAGAGTTCAATGGAGGTGAGTTTTACATCACTCCAGCTGACGCTTGGCATTGGACATGGTGATCTTATGCTTCTGTGTGGCTGCTCGGCCATGGAAACCCATTTCATGAAGCTCCCGACGAGCAGTTCTTGTGCTGACGTTGCTTCCAGTGGTAGTTCGCAATACTGTAGTGAGTGTTGCAACCGAGGATAGACAGCACTCGCTGGTCCCGTTCTGTGAACTTGTGTGGCCTACCACTTTGCGCCTGAGCCGTTGTTGCTCCTAGAAGTTTCCACTTCACAATAACAGCACTTACAGTTGGCCAGGGCAGAAATTTGATGAACTAACTTTATTGGAAAAGTGGCATCCTATGACGATTTCACGTTGAAAGGCACTGAACTCTTTAGTACGGGCCATTCTACTGCCAATGTTTGTTTATGGAGATTGATTGCATGGCTGTGTCCTCGATTTTATATACCCGTCAGGTTGTGGCTGAAATAGCCGAATACACTAATTTGAAAGGGTGTCCACATACTTTTGGCTGTGGAGTATACCTTTTAGTCTGTTCGTCTCCATAGTTAAAAATGAGAAAATCGCTAAAGACAAGTAGAAGCTAATGGCATCATGACTAACTTAATCTCTGTGTCTCCAGGTGTGGCAGATCCCAGAGAATGGGCTGGTCACCCCGCTGGCTGAGCCTGTGGTGGTGTTGGAGGGACACTCCAAGAGGGTGGGCATCGTCACCTGGCACCCCACGGCCCGGAACGTCCTCATGAGTGCAGGTAGAGACAGCTTTGACACTCTGCTCTCACACAAGGAGTGTGGCATGTTCAGCATGGAGTACATTTGTCACATCAGCTCTGAGAATACAAGGCCTCTTCTATATTTTCCACTCTACTGTAGGACTGCACTCTGCTCTGAGACAGAGACATGTGGATTCTGACTGTAGTTTGTGTCTGTCCTTCCAGGCTGTGACAACCTGATCATCATCTGGAACGTGGGGACGGGCGAGGCCATGATCCAGCTGGAGGACATGCACCCTGACGTCATCTTCAGCGCCTGCTGGAGCCGCAACGGAGCCCTCATCTGCACCGCCTGCAAGGACAAGAAGATCCGCGTAATCGATCCCCGCAAGGAGAAGATTGTGGCGGTGTGTGGGCTGGGGACTCTGGGGGTTGGCTTGATATGCGCTCTTCTCTTTCATACTCATTCACAAACACATACACACCCTCCTACCGAGACGTGTTATTGGTGCTCAAACATACGATCCTCTCTGACAGATGTGCTGTGTCTTTTCAGGAGAAGGACAAGGCCCACGATGGAGCACGGCCTATGAGAGCCATCTTCCTGGCTGACGGAAACATCTTCACCACCGGCTTCAGCCGCATGAGCGAGCGGCAGCTAGCCCTCTGGAACCCTGTACGTCACCTCCCAACCAGACATGCGCACACACACACACATAGACGTTCATGCGCTCATAGATGCGCATATCCTTATCTAACCACTTATCTATCTAAGCACATAAAATGTATTTATTGTGTTAACAGAAAAGCATGGAGGAACCAATATCAGTCCATGAACTGGACACCAGTAATGGAGTGTTGCTGCCTTTTTACGACGCAGACACCAACGTGGTGTACCTGTGTGGGAAGGTGAGGATGATATGCTTGTTAGAGATGTCATGTATTTCCTAAATCCCTGTCTTATCCCCCAGACCCGATAGCACCAATAGTTTCCCATCTGGATGGCGGATTAGTGTGACGTCCGTCTTTCTGGGAGGATTTGTCGTTTTCTATGAACCTGACACTGTTAAAGTGCAGCGGCAGAGTATCGCTCGGGTTTTCTCAGTAAGCTCTCGTCTCTGTTCAGGGTGACAGTAGCATCCGGTACTTTGAGATCACAGACGAGGCTCCGTTCGTGCACTACCTCAACACCTTTTCCAGCAAGGAGCCCCAGAGGGGTATGGGGTACATGCCCAAACGTGGACTGGACGTCAATAAGTGCGAGATTGCCAGGTAACAACCATACACTTAGAAAGATGGCTTGGAGACCTTCTCCTTTCGTCCACTAGAGGGAGGGCATGTTGCGCTATTTGAGAGAACAGTCCCAATGCCTTTGATTCCCACAGCTGTACATCCTCATCATATTTTATCTATTTCCCTTGCAGGTTTTATAAACTACATGAGAGAAAGTGTGAACCAATCATCATGACAGTCCCCCGAAAGGTTTGTCTCCTTTTACTTTTTGACTAATTATTTTTAAAGTTGAAAGATATTGATGCTATAAAAAATAGTGCAATTGTCTTTCAGATGTGGGCAATATTAAGAATGGATTACAGTCCACCACTGACTAGAGTACAATCCTAACTGATACCATTACGTCTCTCTCGCCATCCCACACACACACGTACAGTCGGACCTGTTCCAGGATGACCTTTACCCGGACACAGCGGGACCAGACTGTGCCATCGAGGCAGAGGACTGGTTTGATGGGAAGAACGGTGAGCCTATCCTGATCTCCCTGAAAAACGGCTATGTCCCCGGAAAGAACCGTGACCTCAAGGTGGTCAAGAAGTCCAATGTCCTGGAGGGCAAGCTAGCCAAGAAAGCAGAGAACACCTCACCTGCCCAGAGCAAGGCCTCTCCACATCCCTGTACAGTGAGTAGGACTGGACAGTTACCGTAACAACAACATAGTGAATAAAACTGTACTGTAACACTGGCAACAGTCAAGATGTATTAAGGTAAACAAACTAAATAAATCAGTGACTAGATTTGGATCTCAAAGATCGATATTAAATTGTTTTAGCCATTAGATGGTTTGTGACGACGTCTCTTGTCATTTTTTTACTTGTTGTTCTTTCTCTTATTTATCACAGCAAAATGAAGGGAAACTGGAGGAGCTACTGCGAGAAGTCAAGTCGCTCAGAGACCTTGTCACCCTACAGGACCGCCGAATTGCCAAACTGGAGGACCAGATCTCCAAGGTTGCCATCTAAGACTCGACCCCCGCTCAGGACCATTCATTGGTTGGGAGAGAATCAAGTGTGCGGGGCCAGCCACTGGCAAAATTGTAGAATTCGGCTTCATCAATTCCGCTTGGCATCTTCCCAGCGACGATCCCAAGCACGCATTCCAAGATGAACTTTTTTTTTTTCTCATCATGCCTACCCTCACACTTTCCTCTAAAAAACTTAGAGAAAAAACTGTTGCAATTCATAGTCCACTTTTTACTGGGGATGAAACGCATTTAAATATCTGCTATTTTTTTGTTGAATGGAGTTGAAAGTCTTACCATTTTGTTATTGTTTTAAATTGTGGTCAAGAACATTCTGATGTGAAGTTTTTACTCAATGCCATACTCTCAACAGTTGTATGTAACCATCAGTATTGCCATATTCCCTTGATTTTTGTGCTGCCAAATTGAAATGGTGTGTGTGTGTGTGTGTGTGGTTCATGCACCACTTTTACATTTTTAGATTTTTGTGTCTTCTTTCCTGTTGTGCATTCCAGTTACAGACTATACTATCATAGAATTATTTAGTCAAAGATAATAATTATTTTCAAACCAACTATAGCTGTTACTGTTGCAAAAGAAAGACAAAAAATAAGTCTGCATTTCTTTTTTCTTATTTTTGCCAAGCCAACTGCTTGTATTAAGCATCAGGTCACTGAATGTGAAGGAAGTGCTTCTGATCATACTTTTAGCTTCTGCTCTTCTGGGTATAGATTTGAACTGTGGCGGTGTCTGGAGGCAGTGAGGTAAACTGCAGCTCTCGCTGGTGTAAATGTTGTGTAAGTGTAGTGGTGCCTCCGTCACTGTGGCTGGTATTAGGGGTCAATCTGAGGTCCCCTCTCCGGTGCATGCTGTGGCATTTGGAAAGGACCACTCTCAGCACTTGTTTCACTCAAACCTTTGACATATAGTTCTGTGCATGCAATAAAGATTTTACTCATGCACATGTCTTCTCCACAATAAATCCCTTAAATTCTTTCTTTGCACTAACTTCTCCTTCTGTCCTTTCTCCTCTGTTTTGTTTTCCTGGCCTGCAATGAAATGATCCACACACTGAAAACAGGCAGAGCAGTGCGGAGTCTGATGCAAGACAGATCAAGTGGGATTTTAGAAACCATTATGCTAATATCATACATCCAAGACATGCTAACCTCTCACCATTTCAATAATGTGAGGTTAGCATTTTTCACTTATAGCCGATTCATTTCGGGCTATCCGTAACTATGGTAGCTTCTACATTAATGTAGAAGTGTTGAAACATTATATTCTTACAGTAAGAGTGACTCCAAAATCACACAATACATTATTTACCATTCATTTCAATTGGACACAGAATGATCTGAAACGCAACCAAAACAAACAAATGAATCTAACAAATGTGTAAAGTCACAAACTTGATGTAATCATTGTGTTAGGAATATGGGACCGAATACTAGACTTTTGCCTACTTTAATAGACATAGAAGTGAATTTGTCTCAATACTTTTGGTCCCCTAAAATGGGGGGGGACTATGTACAAAAAATGTTGTAATTTCTAAACAATTCACCCAGTAAGGATGAAAATACCCTCAAATTAAAGGTGACGGTCGTCACTTTAACATAGTCATTGTATCATTTCAATCCAAAGTGTTGGAGTACAGAGCCTAAATTACAGAGGGCACTGAAATGATACAATGGTCTTATCAAACATTTGTTTGATAATGACATAGAAACTGAAATTATCATTAAACAAGACATCCAGAATTCAAGATCCAATAACTAGTCTCAGTGCAATCATAAGATCCTTTGTTCCGACAACAGAGAGAATGTAAAAACATCAAAAGCGTAGAGTAGGGGTTCTCCTGGCTTCCTGTCCAGACAGAGGCTGCATCTCCTGTGGTTCTGGTTGGGGCTGTTCTTATCAGACAGAATGGGAAGGGAATGGGGTCAGAGGGGCTGTGTCTGGCAGCCAGACAGACAGAGAGAACCAGTGTGTGGATGAGGGGATGAAGGTGGACTAAGGGGACTTTGTAGGTTAGATGAAAGGATAAAAGTGTAAGGATGAGAGTTCAAGGAGGACGAAGTGGATTTGGGTAGTCTGATGGGAACTTGTTTTTTGGGGGACATGTTACCTACCACATACATTTGTATACTATATATACAAAAGTATGTGGATGCCCCTTCAAATTACTGGATTCGTCTTTTTTAGCCACACCTGTTGCTGACAGGTGTATAAAATTGAGCACATGGTCTTGCAATCTCCATTGACCAGTTGTGGAAAAAGTACCCAATTGTCATACTGGAGTAAAAGTAAAGATACCTTATTAGAAAATTACTCCAGTAAAAGTGAAAGTCATCCAGTAAAATACTAAATGTCTAAAAGTATTTGGTTTAAAATATACTTCATTATCAAAAGTAAAAGCATAAATAATTTCAAATTAATAAACAAACCAGATAGCACCATTTTCTTGTTTAATGTATGTATAGCCAGGGGCACACTCAAACACTCATAAACACACATCATTTACAAAGGAAGCAGATCAGAGGCAGTAGAGATGACCAAGGATGTTCTCTTGATAAGTGTGTGAGTGAATTGGACCCTTTTGAGCATTCAGGGAAAATGGATGGAGTAAAAAGTACATTATTTTCTTTAGGAATGTAGTGAAGTAGAAGTAAAAGTTGTCAAAAATATGAATAGCAATGTAAAGTACAGATACCCCAAAAAACGACTTATGTAGTACATTAAAGTATTTTTACTTAAGTACTTTACACCACTGCCATTGACAAACATTGGCAGTAGAATGGCCTTACCGAAGAGCTCAGTGACTTTCAACGTGGCACCGTCATAGGATGCCACTTTTCCAACAAGTCAGTTTGTAACATTTCTGCCCTGCTAGAGCTGCGCCGGTCAACTGTAAGTGCTGTTATTGTGAAGTGGAAACATCTAGGAGCAATAACGGCTCAGCCACAAATTGGTAGGCCACACAAGCTTACAGAACGGGACGTGCTGTAGTGCGTAACACGTTAAAAAAAATCTGTCCTCGATTGTAACACTCACTACAGAGTTCCAAACTTTCTCTTGGAACAACGTCAGCACAAGAACTGTTCGTTGGGAGCTTCATGAAATGAGTCAGCCGCACACAAGCCTAAGATCACCATGCGCAATGCCAAGTGCCTGCTGGAGTGGTGTAAAGCTCACTGCCATTGGACTCTGAAGCAGTGGAAATCATTTTTTATTGGCTTATACTCCCCCATCATATCGATGACCTCACCGCAGTTACAGGGTCAGCGAGTTAGACAGCTACTTCTTAGGGAGAGATTTATATTCAAGCAAGACAGAAACAGAACAAACAAAACAAACAAACTTCTGAATATATCCTAATGCACTGCTTCCTTTTACAGGTAGGCATATGAATAAATCAATTTGCATATTTAACCAAAAAGCTTCTGGGCACTGGCAATCCCCCCTTTTGACACATGACTCACATTGTGATAAATGTGTAAAAAAAAACAACAACAACAACGCTGCTGGTTAAATACAAATCCTAAATCCTGAATTAGAAGCACTACCCGTAATAACTATAAAGAAATAATTGTATCCCAAAATGTAATAGTAAAATAGACCAGAGACAGCCTTCCCTCACTCAAGGGCAGCTCTCTACATATTACCTTTAAATCAGTATTACATATGACATTCAAATCATCACCTGATGTCTCTCGCCTGTCCAGTGAGGGTGATCAAACCACACTAGAAAGTCAGGACAGAGGTCATTCAACCTCTTTTAATGAGTATTTATTTCCCTTTCCTTTCCCTGTACCTCAGACCAAGTATTCAAAAATAGTTCAAACATTTCATACATTTTGTATACGAGGTCTACATTGTTTGTCTTTTTCAGTACATTTCTTATCAAAAGAATTCACGTGTTCAATTAAAACTCAGAAAATAAAAACTGCCCCTTAAGGTACATCCTCCCTTGAAACCCCCACTAAAACCAAATGAAAAGTCCCCACACAATACATATAAATTCGCATAGTTCCTACATTCTTCATAAAACATAAAGGCAATAATTCATTGGATCGGTTCCTGCACGTTACTGGTCGTCATCGCAGACGCTCAGCCTCCCAAGAAACTGAGCACTGTCTCCTCCAAAACATAATCTGGGCGTTTTGCCAATTTGCCTGAGAAGGAGGAGGTCATGACCACCTGCAGTAACTAAGGATGCATACAGTCCCTACGATTGAATGATATCTCTTCATAGACATCAACAAGAAAACATTTCATGCATAAAGCAGCGCATGTAAGCAATAGTTCATAATGTAAACCAATTATGTCATAATCTATGCAGAATTTCAACCAAGCAAAATATGAAATGTGGGAGAGGGCTTTCTTACACTAGTACATTATCTTTGTAAATGGCTTCTGTTGTCCCACTGAGTTTAAAACCTTTAACCTTATACACATAGCATATACAGTTCTAACCTGCCTGTGTCAAAGAAAGCCAAGTGGATCCTTTCACAGCAAAGCGCTTGCTCCCAGTATAGGAGAGAACACCTGGCAATCACAGAGTCTGGGCGTTCAGCCAATATTCCACTCCCACTGAGCAGACCTTGTAAAAGCAAACCTCTGTCTACAACAAGCGCATTTCTACGTACGGAACAGGTCAAACATCACTGTCTTCATCAGTAAAGGGTAGCTGTCCTTGTCATGGTCCGAATCACGCATAGGACTAATGCTAAATTATAAACCTTTTCCTAATCATTAGTGTTTACCCCAAACTCTAAAATGAAGTATTAATTATTGAACATTGTCAAAAAAACGTCTCTTGCAGCCCGCTCTAGCTCAGTGTGCACCATACGCTTTCACCTGCGGCTTATCTATTTGTCAGTCTAAGTATAGCCTCTTACTGCCCACAACTTCAATTCATTGCTGTTGTAACCTTGTTTAATCATGCCATAATTAATACCCATGTTTAGTTATCAATTATGATCATGGTCACAGCTCTATCGCAATTGCTGATCAGCTATTATTAGAATGCATTAGATTTAGGTACAAGTAATAAAACAAACACTTTCTGTTGTTGACAAGTTATATTCAGTTCATATTCAGATTCAGTGATTTAAATTACGACCCCATTCTCAGTAGGTTACTCCAGCAGACCATTGGGCAACACAAAAAGTTATTACCTCAAAATCGCCCTGCTAAATTGTTCAGTTTACATCTTAAAACAAATACTGGCTGCTGTATCTAGCTAAGAAAACCATGGCAATAGTTAAATTACAATCAGAAACCCAGATTTTAGTCAGTAACATAGAACCAACGCTATTGAAATGGCAAGTAAATCCCGCAAATAACCCAATTATAATGGTTTGTCGTATTAACATCTGGCACATAATAACGACACAATTACCAGAAAATAGCCTTAAAGTTTGTCCAAGTGTCTCTTTGCAAAGATTTCACATGCTCAAAGGGGATTCAGCAGTTAACGAGTTGAATCGTCATTCCTTGATTTAGAACAGATCTGGCGGGTTTAATAAAAGCAGATGATCTTTTCTCTTGGGACATAATGAAATATCTTTATTACGTCACATTAGCTCCGCAGTTATTATTATTTCGATAGAAAACCTCATTTGGCTTCTTACGTCGTTCTAAGTTACGTCTATATTCCATGGTAATTGGCTCTAACTTTGCGGGAAAAGGGTTTATTCGATAAACATAGCAACTCCTCTCTTGCTGCGTGACAGTTTCGTGGACAGTTTTCTCATTTTTAAAAATGTATTGCCAGGACAGAGAAAATCCCATAAGCATTTATACTTTTATTGGTTAGCGGTAAGTCTAGTCCAGTACCTTTACCCGCACCTTTACCAAAAGTTGATATACGTCAATCTTTTTCTGAGCATATTTCCCAGACCTGTTTAGACAGTCATACAATGCAAAACCTTATTTTTATCGAATGATCCATAAAGGGACCACACTACACCTTTCAGAATACTTTCACATCCTTTACGTAGGTCTAAGTATGGATGTGAAGTTCTATATTATTAGACTTTTTCCCATTGTTACTTTATTAAATCTCTAGTAATCGGTTATACCCACATACAATTTTTCATGTTTTCATATCTTCACAGAATCCCCATATAACATTATAAATCGAAACTTATCTAAATTTCAATCAACTTATTGTACAAATGTATATGTCTTATTATCCACATTTTAAATGATCCAAAATTCCATCACTTAATACCCAAACTTCAGCTTAACACTTATTTTCACCCTCACACAACTCTCACATCACATTGACACAATACCGTTCCCAAACATACTTAATCCATATTTTTATAACCTGCAGGAATATTTTCTTACTTCTACGCATTTCTACTTCAGGACTACTTCCTGGAATTACATAATTTGCACATTTGCATCTTGCTATACCAACCCAGGGCATTATAATGCATTTCACACCTCTCCTTACAACGGTAGTACGTTCACAACTCTGTGTTTTCTCCTCTTAGGACAGTATCATCCAAACTTTCTTTCTATTATGAGGATTGCTTCAAAATCTTAGAATCTGAAGTACAGCAGTAGGGTCACGTCTCTGTCTTTTACTCTATGGTAGTACGGTCACGACTTTGTCTTTATTATGACGATAGCATCAGGATCTCATAATCTCTAAAACAACAATATATTCACAACTGTTTTTTTATTAATTGTTTCCAATAAATGCTAGTCTTACCCTATTCAATTTGTCTTTGTTAGAGATCCTGTATCCATTCGCCGGCCCCCTCTGGATGACCCTGGGCAGGTCCCTTTCTGCTCCCTTAGTGAAGTGCGGGTTGCCTTGAATCAAATCTAGAGTGATTCCCGTGCACGGTTGACCCTTGTCCTCAAGAGAGGTCAGCAGACAGAGACAAGGATCCCATCCTCGTCGCCATGAATGTCGTGGAAAATTCTAATCAAGTGAGAGAGACATTGTAATTTCTTCAAACAATAAATCTTTATTATCGATTAAGGATTGCAATAATGGAGCTGGTCAATGAACCACCTGTAGGTGATTCGTTGAGAGCCCAATGAGGAATCATGGGTCTTATATAGCTGACACTAAAAATGCTTAGTCATGGCTGGTTTCACCCCTCCCCGGGCAGATCAGGGCATCATAAGTTACCTTGTCTTCTTCTTGTGGCTGTGTGTATTGGGTCATAGCGCACAAACAAGTGATAACATTAGTTCCTTTCTGCTGAGAGAATTGTCAACAGTGCTCAAGCCAGCCTCTGTTCACCTCATATCTCCACAGTTGTGCCCTTGAAAGGTTATGAAAAGAACAGGATAGACAGAAGAACTGTGGTCACTCAGAGGCTCTTTATCTTATGTGCAGCGTGACCTCGGAGACAGAAGATGATTTTGTAACAATACAGGTCTATTTTGTTCCTCAAGTTTATCTCTGTCCTAAGCCGCCCCATGTTCTTGACTATACGTCTAAACCAGCTGCGGGGAGCTAGAGTGGAACCATCCCCTTACAAAAACACAACATTAGTAGAATAGAAATGTCTTACTATTGTTAAGCATAAAATTGTTAACTATTAATATTCAACAAATCAGGTAAATGCGTAATTGTTCTCCCACAATAGTGCCAACTGTAAAGTTTGGTGGAGGAGGAATAATGGTCTGGGGTTGTTTTTCATGGTTCAGGCTAGGCCCCTTAGTTCCAGGGAAGGGAAATCTTAACATTACAGCATACAATAGCATTCTAGATGATTCTGTGTTTTCAACTTTGTGGCAACAGTTTGGGGAAATCCCTTTCCTGTTTTAACATGACTATGCCCCCATGCACAAAGCGAGGTCCATACAGAAATGGTTTGTTGAGATTGTGTGGAAGAACTTGACTGTCCTGCAGAAAGCCTTGACCTCAACTGCGAGCCAGGCCTAATCGCCCAACATCATTGCCCGACCTCACTAATGCTCTTGTGTCTGAATGGAAGCAAGTCATGGCAGCAATGTCCCAACATCTAGTGGAAAGCCTTCCCAGATGAGTCGAGGCTGTTATAGCAGCAAAGGGGGGGTCAACTCCATATTAATGCCCATGATTTTGGAATGAGATGTTCAACAAGCAGGTGTCCACATGCTTTTGGTCATCTAGTGCATGTTGTAAGCTACTTTAGTTTCATGTCCTGCTGGTATAGCACTTAGATTAGTTATTGGATGATTACTAAAAGGCTCACTAGGAGACATTTCACTCCTGTTCTCATTCTTGTTCCCCTTCCCCTATCATCCTGAATCCAAGGCACTCGCTTCTTGACCACCCACCTCTTAAAATAATTTGCTGGGAAAACAGCCAGTTTGAAGGTCACTATGTGGTAATGATGTCCTCTTTTCTAGCTATGTGTGTGGCTACTTCATGTGTTAACATTCTGATGTCAGTATTTTCAAGTTCCCATGCAGTCTTTGCCAAGTAACATTTTTAACAGTTTAGGTCCTTTAGGGGAAATATAATTTGTTGTTGTTTTGAATGGATCAAATGTCATGTTTGTTATGTCTGTCTGCCAATTTAGTCAATATAGTGCTAAAACTTCCTGCAGACAAGAACGTTTCGCTTTGCGTATTATGTATTGTGTGTAGTTTGATAAAGTAAGTCTACACCAAGAAAAGGTGTCAGCCTGCAACAAAACTAGTGGTTATGATGAATATATTAGCTCTGAGACAACTACCTCTGTGAAGGGTGTTAGAAAGAGTGCCCAGAGCAACATAAGAGCACTGAGAGGAGCTGGTTCATCAATGACTCACAAGAACAGGAAGGGGTGGTTTCCATAGAGGCAGGTTTCAATACTTGCTGCCACATTTCCATTCTCTCACTACACAGCAATGAGCCTGGTTACAGGAGGTCTGTAGTTTATACTGTATCTCTCCTGAGCACCAGATGCTCTCCATCATCAGACCCCAGACAACTAGCATCTACCATAGAGGGAAATATCTGAGGGTAACCACATGTCCCGCATTTTGGGCCTTTGTCCTGCAACCAGAAAATGTATGCACTGTCCCGAAAAATCATCCCTTTATCCCACATTTGGATATTTTAAAATGTGGTCACCTTAGGCACCACCATTCCACCTAAATACTGCTCCTCAAGCGCTTTATGTTTCTGTGTTACCCATAGTGGTATAGTGGTGCCTGGAGACGTGGGTATACTCTAATCCCATTTACCTTTCTATGAGAGACAGTGGCATACGCTGAATGACCTAAAAATGATAAATCCCATATTGGCCTTTCACAGTCAGGCCAACCCAAGCTGCACTGTGCAAGTAAGCCTATAGTAGGCCTACAATTGAAACAGATGAGTCCGTCAACTGAGTCAGAAATCCACAGGTTTCAGATTCTTTCAGGTTTTCGCTCTCTAAGTCAAACTTTTTAAATATGAAAACAACAAAATGGGATGTTCTAAGACCACAACAACATTTAAAGGTGCAATAAAAAGGCTTACCCTGGAAGCCTGTGTTTCAGACATAAGGAAGTGGATGGCGGCAAATGTTTTACTTTTAAACAGAGATGCTAGTTCTAGGTCCCAAGAAACAAAGAGTTCTGCTGGTGGATCTGACAATTCATCTTGATGGTCGTACAGTCATCTCAAGGATCTCAGCGTTACTCTGGACACTGATCTCTCTTTCGACAAGAATATTTCAAGGGAAGCTTTTTTCCGTCTTGATAACATTGCAAAAAATCTGAAACCTTTTTTCCAGAAACTTTGCAGAAAAGATCATCCATGCTTCTGCCACTTCTACATTAGACTACCGCAATGCTCTACTCTCTGGCTACCTGGATAAAGTACTAAATACGGCTGCTAGAATCTTGACTAGAACCAACAAAAAAAATCATATTACTCCAGTGCTAGCCTCTCTACACTGGCTTCCTGTCAAGTCTAGGGTTGATTTGAAGGTTGTACTGCTAACCTACAAAGCATTACATGGACTTGCTTCTACCTATCTCTCCAATTTGGTCGTGCCGTACATACCTACACGTACTCTACGGTAACAAGACGCAGGCCTCCTTATTGTCCCTAGAATTTCTAAGCAAACAGCTGGAGGCAAGACTTTCTCTTAGAGAGAGAGAGCGAGAGAGAGGGAGGGAGAGGGAGGTGGAGAGAGAGAGAGAGATAATTAGATGGAGCATACTTAAATTCACACAGGACACCAGATAAGACAGGAGAAATACGGCGTTGAGTGTCAACGTGGCAGAGGTGTTATTGCTTACCCTCACCACCTGGGGGCGGCCCATCAGGAATTCCAGGATCCAGTTGCAGAGGAAAGTGTTCAGTCCCAGGCACCTTAGCTTAGTGATAAGCTTGGAGGGCACTATGGTGTTGAACGCTAAGCTATATTCAATGAACAGCGTTCTCACATAGATGTTCCTTTTATCCAGGTGGGAAAGGGCAGTGTGGAGTGCAATAGAGATTGTGCAATCTGTGGATCTGTTGGGGCGGTATGCGAATTGGAGTGGGTCTAGGGATCTGGGATGATGGTGTTGATGTGAGCCATGACCAGCCTTTCAAAGCATTTCAAGGCTGCAGATGTGTGCACTACGGGGCAGTAGTCATTTAGACAGGTTATTCTTGGTGTTCTTGGGCACAGGGAATATGGTGGTTTGCTTGAAACATATAGGTATTACAGACTGGTTCAGGGAAAGGTTGAAAATGTCAGTGAAGACACTTGCTCTGAGTATGCGTCCTGGTAATCCGTCTGTGAATGTTAACCTGTTCTAAGGTCTGACGCACATCAGCTATGGAGAGTGTGATCATACAGTCATCCGGAATTGCTGGTGCTCTCACATATGGTTCAGTGTTGCTTGCCTCAAAGAGAGCATCGAAGGCTTACTAAGGCATTTAGCTTGTCTGGTAAGCTCGTGTCAGTAGGCAGCTCTCGGCTGGGTTTCCCATTGTAATCAGTGACAATTTGCAAGCCCTGCCACATCCGATAAGCGTCAGAGCCGGTGTAGTATGATTCAATATTAGTCCTGTAGACGCTTTGCCTGTTTGATGGTTCGTCGGAAAGAATATCAGGAT
Organism: Oncorhynchus mykiss; assembly: GCF_057628025.1. Classification (NCBI taxonomy): domain Eukaryota; kingdom Metazoa; phylum Chordata; class Actinopteri; order Salmoniformes; family Salmonidae; genus Oncorhynchus; species Oncorhynchus mykiss. The sequence goes on along the minus strand of NC_143026.1, from coordinate 37,547,233 downwards.
TTTTTATATGCGTCCAGATTATTGTCCCACTCCTTGAAGGGGGCAGCTCCAGCCTTTAGCTCAGTACGGATGTTGCCTGCAATCCATGGCTTCTGGTTGGGATATATACATATGGTCACTGGGATATTACGTACGGTCACTGTGGGAACGACGTCATTGATGCACTTGATGCCGGTGACTAATGTGGTAAATGTTCTCAATGCCAACGGATGAATCGCGTAACACATTCCAGTCTGTGCTAGCGAAACAGTCCTGTAGCTCAGCATCTGCTTCATCAGACTTCCATACTGAGCATGTCACTGGTACTTCCTGTTTGAGTTTTTGCTTGTAAGCAGGAATCAGGAGGATAGGGTCGTGGTCAGGCGAGGGAGAGCTTTGTATGCGTGTCTTTGTGTGGAGTGAAGTTGATCTAGAGTTATTTTCCCTCCAGTTGCGCAGGTGACATGCTGGTAGAAATGAGGTTAAACGGATTTCAGTTTTTCTGCATTAAAATCACCGGCCACCAGGAGCGCCACCTAAGATAAGCATTTTCTTGTTTGCTTATGGCCCTATGCAGCACGTCAAATGCTGTGACGGCGTCTGACTGTATTACACTGTGTGAGGTGCTATATGGTCCAATTTACACAAGGTACACAACTCCTCCAAGCCTGATGGCTGATGGTCTTGTTCAGTTTATCCAAGCCGTCATAAAGTTTATCAAGGGAAAGGATTAAAAACAGAGACTATGGGAGTGAATAAAACCTTTGTTGTTTTACTCCTTACTCTGGGTTAGAGGAGGACTTTTTTCGTTTGATTAGACTTTGAATTGCACATCTGACTGGTCGACTGCTGTGAATATGTATACTGTTGCTCTTAGAATAGATTCCATCTTCCTCTTTAAAGTTGTTGGTTGGGCCTCGCTGCACATCTGTCTCACACAGGTAGTAGACCCAGTCCTGGGGCCTCCAAGGGGTGCACGTTTTTTTTTTTTTTGCCCTAGCACTACACAGCTGACTCAAATAATCAACTAATCATCAAGCTTTGATCATTTGAATCGGCTGTGGTGGGTTAGGGCAAAAACCAAAACGTGCACCCCAGGCCCGAGTTTGGGAATCACTGCAGTAGAGGAAGAGACATAGAAACCACAAATGGAGAACCAATGATATGTTATTTTATCGTGACATGTTTACCACAAACAGTGACCAAGTTCGGAGAAGTCAGGTGGTCAATCGTTCTCAAACGTAATGCAACCCAATGCAGCCTCTGAGTAGTTATGAGTGAGATTGAGTACAAACAAATGCATCGTTGTACACAAACATGAATCTGTAAGACAGTTGATAGTGAAGTTCTCATAGAACAGGATGAGTGATGGTAAAAGGGTTTGCTTGTCTTTGGAAACCTTCCCGAACCAAACCCTGATGGTATTTCACTTAACAACAGGAGACAGAGAGGCATGTTTTCACAAGGGCTCTTCATTTTACATGGACAGTTTACTGGAGAGATTTAAGATCTACAATGGATTTCTAGAGTTATTTTTTAGGAGAATAATTCCCGCACATACACACTTCCAGAGCTTGAAGAAAACCTGGACTTGGATTATGATCGCTTATGACGAATGTTTGTTTTGTCACTGGGCTGTTTAGGGTTTTATGTGGTTAGAATGTTACAGACTTCAATATTATTTCTTTATTTGTTTTCACCCGAAAAGCTTGATCTTCTGAGGTCTTGATAACTAAACAATCTACCTTGATGTACAATGACCCAACTGTATGAAGAATATCTAAATTCAGTCAGTGTCAGGAGAATTCAAGGAAATATATGTGATGAAATGTCCTTTACAAGGTGTTAGATACAGTGAATTCGGAAAAGATTCAGACCCCTTAACTTTTTTCCATATTTTGTCACGTTACAGCCTTATTCTAAAATGGATTAAATAAAATACCCCATCATGACAAAGCGAAAATATGTTTTAAGAATATTTAGCAAATGTATAAAAAATGTAAAACAATAGTAATACCTTAATTACATAAGAATTCATGAGACTTAAGAATTTACTAAGAATTTACTATGTGACTCGAAATTGAGCTCAGGTGCATCCTGTTTCCATGAATCATCCTTGAGATGTTTCTACAACTTGATTGAAGTCCAGCTGTGGTAAATTAAATTGATTGGACATGATTTGAAAAGGCACACACCTGTCTATATAAGGTCCCATAGTTCGCTGTGCATGTCAGGGCAAAAACCAAGCCATGTCGAAGGAATTGTGTTGATTGTGTCGAGGTACAGATCTGGGGAAGGGTACCAAAACATTTCTGCAGCATTGAAGGTCCCCAAGAACACAGTAGCCTCCATCATTCTTAAATGGAAGAAGTCTGGGACCACCAAGACTTTTCCTAGAGCTGGCCGCCCAGTCAAACTAGAGGAGAAGGGCCTTGGTAAGGGAGCTGACCAAGAACCCGATAGTCACTTTGACAGAGCTCTAGAGTCTCTCTGTGGAGCTAGAACCTTCCAGAAGGACAACAATCTCTGTAGCACTCCACCAATCAGGCCTTTATGGTAGGGTGGCCAGACGGAAGCCACTCCTCAGAAAAAGGCACATGACAGCCCGCTTAGTTTGCCAAAAGGCACCTAAAGGACTCTCAGACCATAAGAAACAAGATTGTATGGTCTGATGAAACCAAGATTGAACTCTTTAGCCTGATTGCCAAGCTGGAGCAAGTCTGGAGGAAATCTGGCACCATCCCTATGGGGAAGCATGGTGGTGACAGCATCATGCTGTGTGGATGTTTTTCAGCGGCAGGGACTGGGAGACTAGTCAGAATCGAGGGAAAGATGACCGGAGAAAAGGACAGATCTTTGATGAAAACCTGCTCCAGAGTGCTCAGGACCTCAGACTCAAAGGTTCACCTTCCAACAGGACAACAACCCTAAGCACACAGCCAAGACAATGCAGAAGTGGCTTCGCGACAAGTCTCTGAATGTCTTTAAGTGGCCCAGCCAGAGCCCGGACTTAAACCCGATCGAACATCCCTGAAGAGACCTGAAAATAGCTGTGCAGCAACTCTCCCAATCCAACCTGACAGAGCTTGAGAGGATCTGCAGAGAAGAATGGGAGAAACTCCCCAAATACAGGTATGCCAAACTTGTAGCATCATACCTAAGAAGACTCGAGGCTGTAATCGCTGCCAAAGGTGCTTCAACAAAGTACTGAGTAAAGGGTTGAATACTTATCTAAATGTGATGTTTTAATTGTTTAAAATATAAATCTGCACAAATTTATAAAACCTGTTTTTGCATTATTACGGGGTATTGTGTGTAGATGAGAAAAAAAATGATTTAATAAATTTAGAATAAGGCTGTAACGTAACAAAATGTGGAAAAGGTCAAGGGGTCTTCTGTAGAGTGTCTGTGTAGAATGTCACAGACGTTCGGCATATGTTTCTTGTGTCCTTGTATTTCCATTAAAAAGTCATAATACAAAGATCTCATTGCTAAACCTAATCCCCTTTAAACCTCTCAAGCCCTCAGATGTTTGTCCGTTTATTAAATGCTTAAAAAGATATCATTTCCCTCCATGTGAAAGAAAGGACAGGTTTCCTAGAGACGCCAAAGGTCTGTTTGTCTCCGAGTCCAGTCAAATAGTGTATAGGAAATCCACCGGGCAAAAACTGATTCAATCAACATCATTTCAATGTTATTTGTCACCGTATTGTGATGTGGAATCTGTTTTTAAAATACATTGTATTAGCAAAAAGTAATCAACTGTTTTGAGATTGAAATTTCAACCACAGGATTATGTCACCATGGTAACCCGTTTTTTGACACCCAAACACAATTCAATATCACTTTTGCGATACAGTAAATAACCTATTAACTTGTCGACAAGTTAACAATACTCTAGGTTGGATTCACGTCTCTAACTAATCCAAAAATAAAAGATAAAGAATAGGATTAAGCCAGTGCCTCAGATGAAATTATTCAAGCATTAAATTATTTACATATTGATATTTGGTTGCGTTGTTAACCAAACACAATTCAATAAACTTTTTGTAATACAACAAATAGCCTAAAGTCACAAACTAATGTAATAGTAGTTGTTCAACCTTAAATGGTAACACATCCATGGCCACATTTTGAGGTTAGCCTACTGTAACTATAAACATCTGATGCAATCATAGAAAGCATGTATGTTCAAGATAGCAAAGGTCACAGGTCAGTGGAGAACTTTACGATTGCTGTAGTAATCTTGACAAAATCTTGAACAGCATTGATCACTTGCACTATGTACTTTTAATGTATTGTCAACTGCAATCCAGGTCAATTGGTTGTGATATTAGATGATAACACTAAGTTATTTATTGTATCAATCCAAAATATCTGACTATATTGTATCCCCATTTGAACTTTGTTGTGCTTTTAAATGGTAGAAAGTGCAGTGATAACACATTTAGATGTTAACTCACCAACATATCCGACATTGTTTTTCCATTGGAATGTGGTTGTGCTTTTAGATGGTTGAAAGCATAGTGATAACACATTGTCTTTTTGAGTGGGTGAATAAAGGATGAAATCTCATTGATCCACGTCTCAACCAAGTAATACCCAAATTGAAATGACGTGGTGTGCCCACTGGAAGGTGATCACAAAGGACTGGAACAGATGAATAAATCATAACAAAACTGTAAATAAATGACAAAGTGCTATTAAACAAAGGGCAGATGGCTAATGACTGTGTCTGTGGTGATTGAAGCCAGGCGTTACTTCAGTTTTCCAAATATGGACCCTCTAGACTTGTCACTATAAAACTATGCCCTGTGGTTTGTAATATGCACTGATACTTCCTTTTGTTGTACTATGTACTCATAATAAATAACACAAACATGTATTTTTCACATGCATTCAAGGTCCCTTTTCTGGCGTCAATATCAAAGTTCTTTCTTTGCAGAAGCTGAGATTGACATCTCAGTCCACATGCTTCATACACATCAACACTATATTATGAAACCGGAATCAAAGTCAGAATTTTCATGCCAGGGAAAGCTGACGCTGAGGGATGTAGACAGAGCTTATAAGACAAATTGACTAGACACTACTCATAGACTAGACACTACTAGGGCATGCACTCTGTAACCACCTCACTGTCATGATGACCAAAGAACGGTTGGCCAGTCTGGATGAATCTCAAACATAGTCAACCAGCTGGCCGGCCAAACATACACACATTCTGACCTATAGCTGTGTTTACACTATACACATTCATATGTGCATACATACACATGCCCACATGCATGCGTGCACACACACATTCTGGCTTGCTGGTTCTTTTTCTCTCTTAATTGTGGCTACACATTGTGCATGTTTAACTATACTCCATAGAACACCCTGCTCATTGTTTCTGGCAAGGCCCTCAGCACATGACCCAACCCCCTACTTATATCCACACCAACCTGGACTCATTGGTAGACGTAACATATTAAAAATACATCCGGGACACTCCAATTAGTATGGTATGTATTAATTTGTCGATGTCCATCATCCATTTCATATGGTACGTTACAAATTGCAATTCATACAAATTGCAATTTTTTACAGTATGTTACGAATTCCAATTTGTTGTGGCTAATACTAATGTTAGCTAGGTGGCTGGGTTAAGGTTAGGGTTAAGATTAAGGGTTAAGGTTAAGGGAAGGGTTAGCTAACATGCTAAGTAGTTGCATAGACGTTTGTGTTATACGCCCACCCATCCACCCCGACCAACCACCCTCGTTTTTGCCTTAAGTAAACTTCTGTTTTAATTAACCATACCAAACGTAACACACTAGATTTCACTTCACTGGAACTAAGGGGTTTTACGTGCTACGCGCTTCAGTACTCTACGGTCCCGTTCTGTGAGCTTGTGTGACCTCCCACTTCGCGGGCTGAGCCGTTGTTGCTCCTAGGCATTTCCACTTCACAATAACAGCACTTACAGTTGACCGGGACAGCTCTATCAGGGATGATGAACTGACTTGTTGGATAGGTTGCATCCAATGACGGTGCCACGTTGAGTCACTGAGCTCTTCAGTAGGGCCATTCTACTGATATTGTTTGTCTATGGAGATTGCATGGCTGTGTGCTCGATTTTACACACCTGTCAGCAACGGGCGTGGCTAAAATAGCCAAATCCACTAATTTGACGGGGTGTCCACATACTTTTGTATATATAATGTATCATACTAATTGCAGCGTCCTGGATTTACATTTACTATGTTACGTCAAGTCTATGAGACCAGGCTGTCCACACAAGAAACATGAACCCTTTCCTGTGAGAGACGATCCAACTGTGGCGCTGCATGTCTGTTAACGTGGCTGGTCTGCTGTAAGTCACCAGGGTGTCAGAGGGACAGTGTGGGGCCAAAAAACCCTTTAGCCATAACTATAACCTTGTGAGACTTCCACTCTAGCTAGTGTGGGAGATGTGTGTATCTGGCAGAGTGAGGAAAGTAAGTGAGAGGGTAAGTGCAAGGGAATTCAGCAATCCAAAAGGCCTTGATAGTTTTTGTTTAGGAGGCCCAAAATGCTTTAAGATTGCTAAGTGCATGTAAGAAGACAGAGGGAGTAAGCCAAGCGACAAACAATTCATCCAATAAAATGTCTGCAGTTAGTTGAGTCTCTGTCTATTCCCCAGTTAAAACCCTGAACGCTTATTTTTTTTTCCCACTCACTCTGAGCTCCAGCCAGTTTGCAGCAGTGTTGTTGACTCTGGCCTTGAGCATCTAGATCTGGGACAGGAGAGCCGAGCCCCCTGCCCCCACATCACATTAGACTACTGCCTAACAAGAACAATCTGTGTAGAGCCCATGAGCCCAGTCATTTTCTGGGAAGCAAGGCAGCCAGAGAGGGAGGAGGGGAGGGAAGGAGAAAAGCGGGAGGAGGGGAGGGAAGGAGAAGAGAGGGAGGGGAGGAAAGGAGAAGAAAGGGGGAAGGAGGGATGTGTCCTAATGGCAAAAAACTTTTTTTTCCTTCTGTGCCGGTCAGAGAAACCTCCAGTCTAAAATCTGAAACTGTAGAAGTTACTGGAGGAGGTGAGGCAGGCACGTTTTCCCTCTTGTTCTCAGTCCATTTTCCTCTCTCAAGCATCCATAATTCCAGAGGAGCATTTTCTGTGTGACCACTTCTGTAGGAGGTGAGTAGAGCCACTTCTATTCATTTACTTTCACTGTACATTTTACCACATAGGGAAACAGATGAAATACTAGCTGATAACATTCTTATCAAATATGAGTTAACTTTAGTGGACAGGTATGACCTCACATGACCATTGCAGTGCAGTTCAGCTGCAGTGACAGCATCATGACATGTCTCCAGGGAAGCAGCCCACCAGCAGGGAATCAGGCTAGTTCAATAGAGTTCCCCAACAGGATGTTCTCTGAGACCAATGGGTTTCCCATATTTGCATGAGACATTGTGCAGATAAACGTGCGGTGAATAGAGCTTTTATTTTTTTAATTATTCAATCGTATTAAAATGTTTGTATGTCATTATTTCCCACACAAAGGCAGTGCTAAATGTATGACTGTTGAAAAATGTCTGATCATCTCCATCTAATGGTATCTTGAACACTTCAATAGAGACTAATGCATCTGTATCCTTTGTGTGTGTTCGCATATCTGCATGTGTGTGAAAGTATACATTGAGGGGGAATGGGCGATAAACTGTAGATGCGCTCCCATCCCCCCTTCCCTGATAAGTGCAATGCCTCATGTGGCCCAGCTTGCACACAGATGGAGTGGGAAAAGGGGATAAAGGAGGGAGGGGGTTGGTTGGTTTATATGGACCAGGCCAGCATTCTAGTCCAGGGCTACATTCAGCAGAGCACAACTGTGGAACATTCAGATAGAAATATATTGTGTAGAAAATACATGCTTCTGACATGTTGAGTAAGGAATCATGACAACTCTATTAATTACATTTCTATCGGCAATGATCAGTTGGTTTTTCTCAGTCATTGTGAAAGTAAGAGTTAGTTCTTCTTGTTATTGCTAGGGTAACGTGGGGTAACCAGCCCCCTCTAAGAACAATGTCCAACTGCTGACACAAAAATGCAAAGTTTGGTAAAAATGTGGTATGTGGATGATGGTCATGCTAGGCAAACAAACTATGAAGGGAAATAAGTGGCTACAGTTTACACTTTAGTTATTTAATCATTTTTTTGTTGTAAAGGGGCATTTTTCCCAAATACCGGGGTAACATCTTTAGTTGAGCAAGAGTAGTGGCAGCCAGGGAAAATAGGTGACAGTGGTTTATGTGAGAATTACCCGAGGGAGCTAGTTAACCCACGTTACCATAGAAAATTGTTTTAAGCCAAATTCAATTTCAGGGAAATGAGCAGTCCATGATTTATTTCTGTGAAGCAGCATGAAAAGGAGCTGTTTAAATAAATGTCCAAAATAGTTATTAAAAGATCGGGACAGGAAGCAATGACATTAACATCAGATGACGTGACTCTCACATTGACCAAAAGCAGATTGACAAAATGGGATTAACGTTTTAGTCATGTAACCAAATATCATTGACTGGTCAGGAGTTTGGCCTAGATTCGATCAGTTCCGCTTTAACCCACGGAGGTGTAACTGCATTGAAGCTGTCATATCAGCAAGCGACTCGCGGCGTTATACCTATCGCAGACATTTCCACCAAGTCTCATTAGTAGAAATCCCATGCAGCCTTGTTACAAGTTTAACATTGGAATGTGTGTTGTAATCTACAACTCGATTAGGCTCATATGAATTTGTATTATTTAGTCTAATGATGTCATTATTTCTATACTTTTTCATTCTGAACTTTGAACGTGGGTAGGATGTGTGTGGCTTCGTGACAATGACCACAAGAGCAGCCGATCCCCAATTTGACAGCTCCAATGCAGTTAATTTACACCTCCGTCATCGACTCAACAATGATCTGCTGTGCAGTTTTCAGTTATTGTGGGTTAAGGCCAATCTGATTGAATCTAGGCATTTGTGTACATCTACTGTATCTGTCTGTGTGCATTGTCATTGTGTGTGTCTGCATGTGAGATGCTATGATTTGAATCCAGACTTTAAATCCTGCCTGCCTCTCATCAGTCCTCAGCTGCTGTCTTAGTCTTAAAATTACATTTAGGGCTCTACAGCTATAGACATTCTATCAAGAATAGAAATTACAATGTTTTGTGAAACACACACAAAGCTGTAGATGTTAGCTGTCACTGTTAGACACAAGAACAGCTACATTAATTGCAAACACCTCTGTTGATCAAAATCTGTTTAATTCAATAAGTGGAAATGCAAATTGACAACAGTTACTGCAGCAGCACTGACACTGTTCTTGTTGTTTTCTGCAGGTCCTACAGGAGATGACGTTCCTCATGGCACTTCATCTGATTAGTCTTTCTGTGATGCTCTGGTCCAGCAGTCCCAGTCTGGCCACACCCCTCCCTTTCAACATTTCCTTGGAGGGCAGTGCAGAGGGGGAGGAGCTGGGCAGCCTCATCCCCACCCCTTACTCACCTACCACCAGTGGCCCAGCCTCAGAGTCCCCAACCACCTCAGATGGCTCCACTCACATAGAGCACTTCCTGCTCAGCCAGATGGTTCACTTCCTGCAGGAGAACATGCTCCTCATCCTTGTTGCCTCAATCCTCTTCATCACCATCTTCCTCATCCTCTGCTGTGCTTGCATCATGAGCCGCAAGCGGAAGGTCAATGCCTACTACCCCTCGTCCTTCCCCTCTAAGATGTACGTGGACCAGAGGGACAAGACCGGAGGTACCAAGCTCTTCAACGAGGTGCCAGAGAAACCCTCCAACGGGCAGCAGGCTGAACCAGTTGACTCAAGCAAGCAGCTCCAACAAGACATCATGAGGGCAGCCAAGAACCTCCGCACTCCCTCCAAACCTCCCCTGGGTGAGCGAGAGGGAAACAACCCCACACAGATAGCAGCAGCTGCAGAGAAAAGTCCTGATGTGAATGTTCAGGCTGAGGGAGAAATCATAGAGAAAGACAACGAGCCATCAAATGCACCTGAGCAGAGCGAGGAGGTATGCCAGCTCTCAGACAGTGAGGCCCAACACCGCAGCTGCCCCAAGCAGCCAGAGATCCTTCCAGGACAGATAGGCCTAACAGAGGATGATGAGTCACTCACAAGAGCTGAGCTTCCATCTGGCCAAGGGCACTCACAAGCCAAGCAGGAAGGGGATAGGCAGGAGAACGCCACTGTCATGCAGTCTATTCCGTTGATCACTGGGGAGAAAACAGCATTTTAACTATGTTGGACAGTGGACCCTCCTTCTCCCACCAGCCTTCTCTGCATTGGACAATATGTTTGAGCTCAATGGTTTGGACGCTTTTGCATGAGTGACATCTTTAAGGCAAAGCCATACCAAATGTCATCTATTCAGTTGTATGTAATCATATACTTTTGTTTCCCAGTAGCCATCTTTCCATGTCGCTCCCTAAAGGGTATATGATGTAACCTGAGCATACAACTCATGGACGCTGTAGTCTAATGTTGTTTGTATTTGTACAATGGCCAAAGTAATGGTACTGCCTTTTATTTCTCTCTTCCACTCATTGGTAGAGATCATTTTTTAGGGCAACATGAGATTGCTTTCCCTTTTTATTCAACTAGGCAAGTCAGTTAAGAACAAATTCTTATTTACAATGACGGCCTAGTGGGTTAACTGCCTTGCTCAGGGGCAGAACGACAGATTTTTACCTTGTCAGGTCAGGGATTCGACCTAGCAACCTTTCAGTTACTGGCCCAACGCTCTAACCACTAGGCTACCTGCCGCTCCTTGAACAAATATGGATAAGTAGAGGGGAAGTTCACCATGAGCACATCATGGTGCAGCATCTGCAACAACTTCAACTTAGCATGTTTCCTACATTAAGGGAAGTATTTTTGCATTATAAAACCTGTTTATCGTTTGGTTAGTCAAATGTTTATCCCTTCGCGTTAAACATTTCCATTAAAGGGTCAAGCCGGAGTTCCAACAATAACAAAGCAGGCACCCAGCCACTTGTTTCAGTAAACAGCTGAGGGATGGGGCTTAAGAAACATAACGACTCTCAAAGTCATAGAGCTATGGATGCAAGGACTGAGCATCCATGAGATCAAACTGATTGTGACCATGTTTTGAAGCTATAGTGTTTGATTACACTTTGTACAAACATTGAAGTAAAAAAAACATAGTTGGGGTTCTGAATGGGTACGACAGATTAAGCTCATGAAGCATTTAAGGTACAGTCGTCAAGAATCAATGATTTCATAAGTATTTTAGTATTTTAGTATATTATTCATAAGTATTTTAACAGTCAAAGAAATGTGAAGCAACTGCAGATTGTTGTCCCTTAAAGGGCCAGTTGCTCAGCTGCAGACCTAGGTCAGAAGTTGGGAAAGCATCCAAGTGTCTGTTCTACTTGTACAATACAGGCTGGTTAGTCCGGTGTGGTTGAAAATATGCACACTCCAAAATGTTTGTAGAGGTGCCGACTTTCCTTCCATAATTGTACTTTGGTTGAATAAAGTAGATTTTATGAAGACAGGAAGAAACAGCAGCATTCTAAAATGGGTTGTGTATTTGGGTAGGTAACAAAAGCAGAACCATTTAGCTGAATGTATGAAGTCACATATTTAACATGGCTGTATGCTGCCATCTAGTGGAGAAATACAGCACTTCAATTTATCTGGTAGTATTCACTACATCTGACAAATACCAGGTAATACCGAAAAGCTGGTTGACTAAATGACTAAAACAGACATGCAATACTACTTACGCATTACTTTATTACTTTCAATTAAAACCAGGAATTATGTCTGAAATGTCACTAAACAATCAAAATAGATACCTTGATAGTTTGCTACCATTTTACATCTTCCGCATTACATTTCATCATTGCCATCAAGCCATTAGTACAGGAGTGTTGATGGAATACTAAGACAAACTTCTAAGGCTTATTCAATACTTCCACCACTGCATCCATAATCACTTCCCAATGGAACACACCCATACCATGACAAAATACTCAAGCACAAAGCAAGCAAACTCCTGTACACTCGACTCACTTCACATTTTTCACTCCTGAAAATAAGGCTTACTTTGTACCAATCCCCCGATCAGTGCCCTTAAAAATGTCCGTTAATGTGACAGGCTGGAGTAAAGATCAAAAAAACATAATGCCACAGGGGCTTGGTGTGTACACTGTGCCATCTATGTACGTTGTATGGGTGGACATAACATGAACTAATTTAAGGTGCCTCATATATAGAAGAATGGTGGAGTGGGAATCCAGGACTATACTTTGAGTGTCCCCTTGGTAGTAGGGTGCAGGACACTGGTGTTCAGACATTGGCAAAGACCTCAGTTGCTGGCTTTGACCTCCTCAATCTTGCCATCCTTTTGTTTGAGACGGTAGTCATGGAGGGCAGCTTTGATGGCATCCTCAGCCAGCACTGGAGAAAAGGGCACAGTCAGGAATATCAAATGGTTTAAAAAAAAATTAGGTTTAAAAAAATGGTTTAGAATTTCACAACTTGTTAAACAGTTTGGAAAGAACAGCCTTAGATATTAGACTGAAATAAGAGCTTACTAGAGCAGTGAAGTTTGACCGGTGGAAGACAGAGCTCTTTGGCAATATCCGTGTTCTGTATGGTCAGTGCTTCGTCAATCTGGAAGCCAAGCGAGCAACATTCCATCAACCAAGAAATAAACTCCACCCAACCATGATATGTAACAAAAGGAACAAGCAGCGTGGCAGAAAAGACTGAAATGCAACATTCAGACAGAACAGTGAAAGAGGAAGCAGAGGAAGTGTCATGGGTGCAGAACGTTCACTCACAGATTTGCCCTTCACCCACTCTGTTACCAGGGAGCTGGAGGCGATAGCTGAGCCGCAGCCAAACGTCTTGAACCTGGCGTCCACAATCTTCCCATGATCGTCTACCTCAATCTGCAGAAAGGAGTCACTTTATTCAATGGTGACTTTTGTCCACAAATGAATTCATAAACAATGTAGTCACGTTACTAAACACAAGCTTGGTAACTAAATAGAACATGTCGCTTCTCTGCAAATCCTCCAGGGGACCAACGTACCTGCAGTTTCATCACATCTCCACAAGCTGGGGCACCCACCAAGCCTGTACCCACATTCTTGGAGGTCTTGTCCAGGGACCCAACGTTCCTTGGGTTCTCATAGTGGTCCACTACCTAAAAATTGGAAAAAGAAAGGAAATGTCATGGTTAGTCATCATATTGTTGATTCCACTTAATTAACAATTATGATTACCCTCTCTAAGGAACATGCCCTGCTGCTGTCACAAACATTCACATAACAGCATCCGTAATCACATTCCAACTGTCTCCCAAAAAAGCAGGCTCAAGGCTGAGGCCTCTTGCATTGCTGTTATGTAACAAGTTGACGTTATGTAAGGCAAATTAAAATAAACAGATTAGGACAGGGCTCCACTGCACACAACAGTAATTCCTGTTGCAACCTCCCTCCCCCCAGATGTAATAGCCATGATGCGGAGTCATTCTCTACACTATTAAACAATGCTGGGAACAAAGCTTTTGATGAGATCATCATTACGAGGATTGTCTGAATATCCTAAAATATCAGGGCCTCGTTTCCCAGAGCCTGAGTAGCATTAAGATCATTGTTAGAACCATCTTAAGATGCATCTTTAGTAGCCGAGCCGTTTCTCATAGTTACTGAAGTTGCACTTGAAAACACTTATTTACCTCAGACCACTCATAGAATAGCTAAGTGTGTCATTAGATGCTTGTTTTTGCCATTCCGTCACTTTATACACAGAAGAGCACCGCTAAACAAAGACTCAACTCTGATGGGTCTCTGGAACTGCCCATAACTTCAGAATGAAGTTCACTACAAATATGTCTTTGCAACTGTAACAAATAAGCGAAGAATAAGACAATGCTTCAAATGAAATCCATGGCTGAAAAAGAACATAACATTTATTTGAGAAATGCAGGCCTATGTTCATTCAATTTAACAATATAATATTCTAGGCTACTGTCAAATTTTGCTTCATGTGCTCAAATTTTAATTTAGTGGGTAAGCATTTAGAATGAGCCACCTCAATTTGCATCCATAGGTGGCAAACAAAAAAAGATACATCCCTTTTTCAGGACCCTGTCTTTCAAAGAGTTATTTTGATTTTTACAAATTAACTTCACAGATCTTCATTGTAAAGGGAATAAATGGCAATGTCCGTACTGTGAGACGCCTAAGACAGCGCTACAGGGAGACAGGATGGACAGCTAATCGTCCTCGCAGTGGCAGACCACATGTAACACCTGCACAGGATTGGTACATGCAAATATCACACCTGGCAATGTCCGTACTGGCAATGTCCAACAGGTACAGGATGGCAACAACAACTGCCCGAGTTGCACCAGGAACGCACAATCCCTCCATCAGTGCTCAGACTGTCCGGAATAGGCTGAGAGAGGCTGGACTGAGGGCTTGTAGGCCTGTTGTAAGGCAGGTCCTCACCAGACATCGCCGGCAATAACGCCACCTATGTGCACAAATCCACCGTCGCTGGACCAGACAGGACTGGCAAAAAGTGCTCTTCACTGAAGAGTTGCAATTTTGTCTCACCAGGGGTGATGGTCAGTTTTGCATTTATCGTCGAAGGAATGAGCGTTACCGAGGCCTGTACTCTGGAGCGGGATCGATTTGGAGGTGGAGGGTCAGCCATGGTCTGGGGCGGTGCGTCACAGCAGCGTCGAACTGAATTTATTGCAGGCAATCTCAATGCTGTGCGTTACAGGGAAGACATCCTCATCCCTCATGTGATACCCTTCCTGCATGACAATGCCACCAGCCACTCGAGTCCACAACTCTGCCCCTCGTTTTATTGCTACAAAAACACTTGAATTATGTCACAAATCCATATGTAACAATGCACAAAGTCTATTTTCTGCCAATTTACCCGCTCACTTTCGCGTAGACGCGAGAAAAATAGACTTCGTTTCTAATTTGAAGCGCATACACGCTCATAAAAATAAAAAATAAAACACTAATTTGGGTTTCAATGTTCAGACCGAGCGCTTAAAACTCCACCACACAGAAGAGACCTTCGTCCAATAACTTGTGTAATGGAACTGAATAATGATCAAGGGACACACATCTATTGTTGGTTCAACAGAAACCGAGTTACTGTGTAAACGTTATTTCCGAGTCTAATAAAGAGCCAAAATCAATTAAACTACGTATTGCCAGGGCTACCACTATAGATGCCGCGTCACTGCATGTCACCTAACTAGCTAATTTGTTTACGCTAGGTACCTGTTACCAAAATAGCTGTGGAATTAAATAACAACTCAGGACGGAACAGATTAACCGTCAAGTAGCACTTGTCTCACTCGACATGCTGCTGTACATGAAAATTGCATTGTCAGGAAAAAAAGTGAACATAAAAAACGAACATGTTAAATTACAGTTAACTAGCTACCTTTAGAGTACTCTAAATTAATACTAGGCAAGACATTTGACGCATGTTACCTAAGCTACCGCTTTCTTTAATGAATATATTTCAACTAGCTAACATCACTGTATGACAAATACATAACAGTTCATCAATGCTACCTTTGCTTCTGGGCAAGTTCAGTTACCTAATATAGGTAGTTAACCTACTAAATGAGTTGCCTAACGTTACTGCGCCAAGCCATTCATGTTGTTGGAAGAGTTTACGACCGCAACAGTGAAACATGGTTGAATTTATCAGCTATCAAACTCAGCTAGTTATGTTTTACCTTCTTGTGGTAGGCAGCTTGGGCTTTATATTCCGGGGAAGAAAGCCTTTTGATCACAACAAGAGGGGTGATGCACTTCTTTGCTGCTACTAGACCCGCCATGTTCACGGTTTGTCTGAAATGACGCAGTCTGAAACCATGCGAGCGCCTACCTTTATGGTGCTTTCAAGACAACTGTGACACTGTGAAAATACGAGGTCAAATCATGACGTCTTTTGGTTTTATTTGTATTATTAATTTAACTAGGCACATCCGTTAAGAAAAAACTCCTATTTACCAGAAGTCAAAAGAGCTCCTGCGGGAACGGGGGCTGGGGCTGGGATTAAAAATAAAATACGAATATAGGACAAAACACACATCAGGACAAGAGACACCACAACACTAGGTGAAGAGAGACCTAAAAACGACAACATAGTATGGCAGCAACACATGAAAACATAGCATGGTAGCATCACAACATGACAACAACATGGTAGCAGCACAAAACATGGTACAAACATTATTGGGCACAGTTAACCACACAAAGGGCATTGAATGTAGAGATGGAGACAAAACGGTCCAGTTTGAGTGTTTTTTGCAGCTATCTAGCTTTGTGTGTGCTTTGGGGACGTTAACAGAATGTGACTGGCAGAACGGGTATTGTATGTGGAGGATGAGGGCTGCAGTAGGTATCTCAGATAGGGGGGAGTGAGGCCTAAGAGGGTTTTGTAAATAAGCATCAACCAGTGGGTCTTGCAAAGGGTAAACAGAGATGACTAGTTTACAGAGATTATAGAGTGCAGTGATGTGTCATATAAGGAGCATTGGTGGCAAATCTGATGGCCAAATGGTAATGAACATCTAGCCATTTGAGAGCACCCTTACCTGCCGATCTATAAATGACGCCTCCCTAATCTAGCATTGTTCGGATGGTCATCTGAATCAGGGTTAGTTTGGCAGCTGTGGTGAACGAGGATCGATTACAATAGAGGAAACCAAGTCTAGATTTAACCTTAGCCTGCAGCTTTGATATCTGCTGAGAGAAGGACAGTCTACCATCTAGCCATACTCACAAGTACTTGTATGAGCTCTAAACCCTCAAAGGTAGTAATCACACTGGTGGGAGAGGGGGATTCTTCTTACCAAACCCCATTACCCTTGTTTTGGAGGTGTTCAAGACAAGGTTATGGGCAGAGAAAGCTTGTTGGACACTAAGAAAGCTTTGTTGTAGAGCGTTTAACACAAAATCCAGGGAGGGGCCAGCTGAGTATAAGACTGTATCATCTGCATATAAATGAATGAGAGAGCTTCCTACTGCTTCTTCAACTATGTTGTTGATGTAAATTGAGAAGAACGTGGGGCCTAGGATCGAGCCTTGGGGACCTCCCTTGGTGACAGGCAGTGGCTGAGACAGCAGATGTTCTGACTTGACACTGCACTCTTTGAGAAAGATGGTTAGCAAACCAGGCCAAAGACCCATCAGAAACACCAATAATCCTTAGCTGGCCCACAATAATGGAATGGTCTACCGTATCAAAAGCTTTGGCCAAGTCAATAAAAATAGCAGCACAACATTGGTTAGAATCAAGTGAAATGGTGACATCATTTAGGACCTTTAAGGTTGCAGTGACACACCCATAACCTGAGTGGAAACCAGATTGCATACCCAAGAGAATACTATAGACATCAAGAAAGCCAGTCAGTTGATTATTGACAAGTTTTTCCAACACTTTTGATAAACAGGGCAAAATAGAAATTGGCCTATAACAGTTAGGATCAGCTTGATTTCGCCCTTTAAATAAAGGATGCACCATGGCTACCTTCTAAGCAATGGGAACCTCCCCAGAGAGGAGAGACAGGTTAAACAGGTCAGAGATAGGATTGGCGATGTTAGGTGCAGCAACCTTAAAGAAGAAAGGGTCTAAACCATCTGACCCAGATGTTTTTTTGTGGTCAAGTTTAAGGCGCTCCTTTAGCACCTCGGACTCAGTGACCCCATGCAGCAGTAGGAGCATCGGGGATAGTCACATTAGAAGGGGTAGGAGATGAGGAAATGTTGGAAGGGCAAGGAGGCATGGCAGAGTAAAATAATAATCCTGACTTAATGAACTGGTGATTAAAGAGCTCAGCCATTTGCTCCTTGTCAGTAACAACCACATCCTCAACATTAAGGGACATGGGCAGCTGTGAGGAGGAGGGTTTATTCTCCAGGTCTTTAACCATTTTCCAGAACTTCTTGGGGTTAGACCCACAGAGAGAGAACTGCTCCTTAAAGTAACTAACTTTGACCTTCCGGATAGCCTGAGTGCACTTATTTCTCATTTGCATGACTGAGAGCCAGTCAGCCTGAGTATGTGTGTGCCAAGCCATTTGCCAAATGGAATTCTTGAGGTGGAGTAACTCTGCCAGATCACGGTCGAACCAGGGGCTGAACCTGTTTTTTATTCTCATTTTCTTTATGGGTGCATATTTGTTAAGGATACCACTGAAAATATCTTCAACAGGGGGGATCAAGCTGATTCTATACCAATTTAGAGAAGCCAGATCAAGAAGGAAGGCTTGCTTATTAAAGTTTTTTAGCAAGTGTCTATGATAAGTTAGGACAGTTTTTTTCACTGAGCAGAAAACACCAGACTGATACCTATCAGGATTATTTGTAAGGATAACACCAAGGAGAGTAGCCTTTTCTGGGTGTTTGGAGTCATACCTTGTGGGATTGGTAATAATCTAAGAAAGATTTAGGGAGTCCAATTGCTTTAGGACTTGGTCAGATGGTTTAAGCATGTCCCAGTTTAGGTCACCTAACAGGACAAATTCAGATTTAGTGTAAGGCGCCAGGAGAGAGCCTAGGGCATTTAGGGTACAGGCAGGTGCTTATGGTGGCCGATAACACCCTGCAACATTCAACAAAGAGTTATTTGAAAGTTTAATGCGTAAAACCAGCAAATCAAATTGTTTGGGGACAGACTTGGTGGAGACAACCAAGCACTGAAGTGTTCTTTGGTAAAGATTGCCACTCCACCACCTTTGGAAGATCTGTCTTGCCGAAAAAGGTTATAACCAGAAAGGTTAACGTCAGTGTTCAGTGTTCAAAACACATTCTTAACCACTTCTCAGTAATGACCAACACATCTAGATTGGAGCTGTGAAACCACACTTTCAATTGATACATTTTAGGCAGTAAGCTTCTAGGCAGGTAGTCTAGTGGTTAGAGCTTTGGGCCAGTAACTGAAAGGTTGCTAGATCAAATCTCCAAGCTGACAAGGTTGTTCTGCCCCTGGACAAGGCAGTTAACCCACTGTTCCTAGGCTGTCATTGTAAATAAGAAATTGTTCTTAACTGACTTGCCTAGTTAAATAAAGTTGTGTTAATGTGCAGAAAACCCAGGCTTTCACGAGAGCAAAACGTCTGTGATCTTCAGGTTGAAAAGTCGGAGCTCTAGAAGTTGGACTTCCGAGTTGAATGACCGTCCAAAATTATTTTTCCCAGTCCGGGATGTTTTTCCCAGTTGTCTTGAACTTACTGAAATCAGAAGTCGGGAGATGAACGTAGCATTATCATGTGCGTGACAGTGTAGGAGGAGCTTTTAGACTAGTGAATGACAGGAAAGTGCATGGCTTTCCTTTGATATAACTTTTTATTCTAGCAATATTCAGCCAATATTTCCAAACGTTTGGAATGACGCCCTGAAGACAAACACAGGGTAGTATAATTCCTGCCTGATCACTTAACCTGAATGTAATTAAGCTGCTCTATCATCACTGAATACATTTAGTCTGAAACTTCCTTCCTAGAAGTCGTTTGTGTGACTTCAAAATGAGGGGTGTTGTGAAAAAAACGAATTCATCAGCAATTTGTCTCTAACAAATCTAACCAATAACACAGTTGTAACAACTGTTACATATATAGGCCTTTCTAAATTAGCCTAACGTGAAAAACATACATGGTCATCTAACTAAAGGTTAAAAGGGTAGACCAGGAATTGTATGTAAAGAATTTTTCATTTCTGCAAGTCTCAACTCAAGTTCCTTGGACATGTAGTTGTCAAGGTTCCACCTGTCACCAGAGGGTGGCAGAGACCGTCCTAGAGACATTAATGACACTCAAGTGTGTCCTATTACTCATTATTATTTCCCTGTTAAAAGAGGTGTGTTTTCTGGTTTCCAGGCTGCGGGTCAAACTCATAAAAGACACACCCTCGTCCACTTATGCCCTTGGGGGAATCCCTGTCACCATCTTGGAAGGCGGTCCAAATGATTAGCCAAGAAAGGAAAGTTTGCAACGTAAGCCGCTCAGCCATGGTTTTTAGTCGAGTTTGTGAGTGTACAATTATTTCGCTCCAGGTTCCTGAAACTCCCCATAATTAAATTTGCGACAATTGTACATCTGCTAAGATTAGTCCGCCAAAACTAAAAAACAACATCAATGGAGATGTCAACATGCAAGTGTAAGTAAAAACAAATGTGAATAAGTTAGAAATTGTGCTACTAATGCATGTGACGGCACAAACATGTCTCATAAAAAGTAAATATGCTTTTGTTTGGTTATTTTTTGGAAATTGTAGAAATAAAACATTTTCCTTCTTCAGAAGTTCCAGCTAGGCAGGCTAACGTTAGCAAATTAATTTGCTAGCTATCATACAGTAGGTGTACATTAATAATTAATATAAGTAGACATGTAATCATAATTGACTGTAGAGCATATTTAATTGTTTTAATTACAAATTCTTATTTACAATGACGGCCTACCCAGGCCAAACCCGGACAACGCTGGGTCAATTGTGCGCCGCCCTATGGGACTCACAATCACGGCCGGATGTGATGCAGCCTGGATTCGAACCAGGGACTGCAGTGATGCCTCTTGCACTGAGATGCAGTGCCTTAGACTGCTGTGCCACTCGGCTGTGTTAAGAAGCAGTGCGGCTGGTTGGGTTGTGTATCGGAGGACGCATGACATTCAACCTTTGTCTGAGCCCGTACGGGAGTTGTAGCGATGAGACAAGATAGCAGCTACTACAACAATTGGATACCACGAAATTGGGGTGAAAAAAAAAAAATAATGTAATTTCCTATTTTTCATGAGTTGTGGCTGAATAAGGAAATGTGTTTTCTGTGAATCGGCAATACAGAACAGCAGCCTCCGGTAAAATCGGGGAGGTGGGGCAGGGGTCTTTGTCTCTGGTGCCCGATCTCTAATAGTAAGGAAGTCTCGAAGGTTTTGCTCTCCTGAGTTAGAGTACCTCATGATGACCACACTATTTACCGAGAGAGTTTTCATCTATATTCTTCGTAGCTGTCTATATACCACCACAAACCGATGCTAGCACTAAGGCCGCACTCAACAAGCTGTATATAAGGTCATAAGCGAACAAGAAAATGCTCATCCAAAGGCAACGCTCATAATTGCCGGGAACTTTAATGCAAGAAAACTGAAATCCGTTTTACCAAATTTTTGTCACGTGCAACTAGAGGAAAAAAACTCTAGATCACCTTTACTCCACACACAGAGACGCATACAAAGCTCGCCCTCCATTTGGCAAATCCGACCATAAACTAAATTCTCCTGATTCCTGATTACAAGCAAAAACTCTAAAAGGAAGTACCAGTGACGTGCTCAATACGGAAGTGGTCCGAGGAAGCCAGGACGCGTACTCAGAGAATGCTCTAACCAGCTGGCAAATGTCTTCAACTGACATTTTCAACCTCTCCCTGGCCCAGTCTGTAATACCTACATGTTTCAAGCAGACCACCATAGTCCCTGTGCCCAAGAACGCCAAGGTAAGCTGCCTAAATGCCTACCACCTGTAGTACTCACATCGTCAACACCATCATCTCAGAAACACTGGACCCACTCCAATTCACATACTGCCCCAACAGATCCACTGATGATGCAATCTTTATTGCACTCCACACTGCCCTTTTCCCACATGGGCAAAAGGAACACCTACTTGAGAATGCTGTTCATTGAATACACCATAGTGCCCTCCAAGCTCATCACTAAGCTAAGAACCCTGGGACTGAACACCTCCCTCTGCAACTGGATCCTAGAATTCCTGATGGGCCGCCCCCAGGTGGTGAGGGAAGGTAACAACACATCAGCCACATTGACCCTCAACACGGGGGTCCCTCTGGGGTGCGTGCTTAGTCTCCTCCTGTACTCCCTGTTCACCCACAACTGTGTGGCCACGCACAACTCCAACACCATCATTAAGTTTGCCAACAACACAACGCTGGTAGGCCTGATCACAAAAGACGAGGAGAGCATATAGGGAGGAAGTCAGAGACTTGGCAGTGTTGTGCCAGGAAAACAACCTCTCCCTCAACGTGAGCAAGACACATGAGCTGATCATTAATGGTTTTTGCGACTGCACTTGAAGAAACTTTCGAAGTTCTTGAAATTTGCCAGATTGACTGACCTTCATGTCGTAAAGTAATGATGGACTGTCATTTGCTTATTTGAGCTGTTCTTGCTATAATATGGACTTGATCTTTTGCCAAATAGGGCTATCTTGTTGGTATACCACCATTACATTTTCACAACACAACTGATTGGCTCAAATGCATTAAGAAGGAAAGAAATTCCACAAATGTACTTTTAACAAGCCACACCTGTTAATTGAAAAGCATTCCAGGTGATTACCTCATTAAGCTGGTTGAGAGAATGCCAAGAGTGTGCAAATATGTCAGCAAGGTGGCTACTTTGAAGAATCTCAAATATACCATTTATTTTGATTTGTTAAACATGTTTTTGGTTACTACATGACTCCATTTGTGTTATTTCATGGTTTGTCTTCACTATTATTCAACAATGTAGAAAATAGTAAAAATAAAGAAAAACCCTGGAATGAGTAGGTGTGTCCAAACTTTTGACTTGTTATGTACATATTAACTCAATTACCTCGACTACCCTGTACCCCTGCACATTGACCCGGTACCGGTACCCCTTGTATATAGCGGGGTTGTTATTTTTAATGTGTTACTATTTTTTTCTTTAGCACATTTTTCTTACTTACTTTTTTAAAACTCTGCATTTTTAGTTGAAAGGGCTCGTAAGTAAGCATTTCACAGTAATGTTGTATTCGGAGCACATGACAAATAACATTTGATTTGTATGTAAGGAATATGTATTTTCACACTTACGTAACAAGAGTGTGCATGGTCGTTGTGAAGAGAGGTATCCTTGACCTTTCCTCTCAGCAATCTAAAAAAAAAAAAAAATCAAACCAAACGTTCAGATTTATTTAATTTCCTAAATTTAACACAAGAAGGCGATATTGGTCAACTTTTAACTATAGCTCCCCAGCTGTCTGAAAATAGTGATAGAAATAGTGCTCTCCGTGGTGCTGAACAAGCCAAGTTTGTGATGCAGAGCACGTGGGCTGAGTTGAGTGGTTGAAAATCCAGCTACAATGACATACTTAGTTATCTAACCACCTCATTCCTTTATTTAAGCACCTAGTAAGTACATCATCATGCTTTTGGGATAAGTGTTTTTTCAGATTACACAATGATTGTTTAGTTGCCGCAACTCCCTCTTTTGCGCTTGGTCCTCATCATTGTAAGTGACCTTGACTTAACACCTGTGAGTTTTATCAGCTTCTTTATGAAAATATTTTGCGAACTTCATGACAGTAGTTAACGCAAGGGGCTACAGTCGTGGTCAAAAGTTTTGAGAATGACACAAATATTAATTTTCACAAAGTTTGCTGCTTCAGTGTCTTTAGATATTTTTGTCAGATGTTACTATGGAATGCTGAAGTATAGTTACAAGCATTTCATAAGTGTCAAAAGATTTTATTGACAATTAAATGAAGTTGATGCAAAGAGTCAATATTTTCAGTGTTGACCCTTCTTTTTCAAGACCTGCAATCCGCCCTGGCATGCTGTCAATTAACTTCTGGGCCACATCCTGACTGATGGCAGCCCATTCTTGCATAATCAATGCTTGGAGTTTGTCAGAATTTGTGGGTTTTTGTTTGTCCACCTGCCTCTTGAGGATTGACCACAAGTTCTAAATGGGATTAAGGTCTGGGGACTTTCCTGGGCATGGACTCAAAATATCGATGTTTTGTACCCCGAGCCACTTAGTTATGACTTTCGCCTTATGGCTGGAAAAGACATTGTTTGTCACCAAACTGTTCCTGGATGGTTGGGAGAAGTTGCTCTCGGAGGATGTGTTGGCACCATTCTTTATTCATGGCTGTGTTCTTAGGCAAAATTGTGAGTGAGCCCACTCCCTTGGTTGAGAAGGAACCCCACACATTAATGGTCTCAGGATGCCTTACTGTTGGCATGACAAAGGACTGATGGTAGCGCTCACCTTGTCTTCTCCGGACAAGCTTTTTTCCGGATGCCCCAAACAATCGGAAAGGGGATTCATCAGAGAACATGACTTTACCCCAGTCCTCAGCAGTCCAATCCCTGTACCTTTTGCAGAATATCAGTCTGTCCCTGATGTTTTTCCTTGAGAGAAGTGGCTTCTTTGCTGCCCTTCTTTGACACCAGGCCATCCTCCAAAAGTCTTCACCTCACTGTGCGTGCAGATGCACTCACACCTGCCTGCTGCCATTCCTGAGCAAGCTCTGTACTGGTGGTGCCCCGATCCCGCAGCTGAATCAACTTTAGGAGACAGTCCTGGCGCTTGCTGGACTTTCTTGGGCGCCCTGAAGCCTTCTTCACAACAATTGAACCGCTCTCCTTGAAGGTCTTGATGATCCGATAAATGGTTGATTTAGGTGCAATCTTACTGGCAGCAATATCATTGCCTGTGAAGCCCTTTTTGTGCAAAGCAATGATGACGGCACGTGTTTCCTTGCAGGTAACCATGGTTGACAGAGGAAGAACAATGATACCAAGCACCACCCTCCTTTTGAAGCTTCCAGTCTGTTATTTGAACTCAATCAGCATGACAGAGTGATCTCCAGCCTTGTCCTCGTCAACACACACCTGTGTTAATGAGAGAATCCCTGACATGATGTCAGCTGGTCCTTTTGTGGCAGGGCTGAAATGCAGTGGAAATGTTTTTGGGGGGATTCAGTACATTTGCATGGCAAAGAGGGACTTTGCAATTAATTGCAATTCATCTGATCACTCTTCATAACATTCTGGAGTATATGCAAATTTCCATCATACAAACTTGAGGCAGCAGACTTTTTGAAAATGAATATTTGTGTCATTCTCAACTTTTGGCCACGACTGTATAGCTGAAAACAAGATTACTACAAACGCGTGCTGAGGCGGGCATGCCCTGAGCTCGTGAAGTGAATGCTACTTGGAACACTACTGAAGCGAAATTGGAGCTGGGGAGCAGGCCGACGCTCCAGCCTTTGGGAATCTCGATCCACGCTCCAGTCAAATTGGGCACGCTCTGCTCCTCGCTCTGCTCCGCTCCGCTCACATACTCTGGTGTGATGTGGAACTTCAAACTCAGAACCCATCTAGGTTCCTCATTCCTTTATGTTGTTGTGACTTAAAATGAAAGAAGAAGTGAGCCATTGCTCCAGCCGCTGGGGTATTTAAACTCAGAGAACACTCTCAGTAGGCTGTAATAGCTGTTGTCATTTCACACTGACACAAGGTGAGTCTTTTACTTTACACCTTTTTATGTCATAGTGCTCAGTTCTGAAGTTTGACAAAAGGCACATAATGAGAAGTTATTTGAGCACATGACTAGCTGTAATTGTATGCTTTCAATGTGTTGGCTGATCATTTGTGTGTACATCAACAGGACGTTTTAGGAGTCTTTGACTAGAAAAGTCTTACAGTAACATGGAGGATTTTGACTATACAGAATATGGAGAAGATTATACTGCCTACAATGAAACATATGAAAACACCTCTGTGAGTGGCTCAGTGACTTTCAACCATCCCAGGTCCTTTTCAGTGGAAACTGTAATCAATATCCTTATATCACTACTGGGTCTCAGTGGAAATGCTATAGTAATTTGGATCTCTGGCTTCAAGATGAGGACATCGGTCAACACCACTTGGTACCTCAGTCTGGCCATCTCAGACTTTCTGTTCTGTGTCTGTCTGCCCTTTAACATTGTATACATGGTCACCTCACACTGGCCCTTTGGGCTGGTCATGTGTAAGCTGACCTCCTCCGCTATGTTCCTCAACATGTTCAGCAGCGTCTTCCTGCTGGTTCTGATCAGTGTTGACCGCTGTGTGTCAATCACGTTTCCTGTCTGGGCTCAGAACAACCGGACCATACCCAGAGCATCCGGAGTGGTCGTCCTCGTGTGGGCCCTCTCTGCTGCCCTGACTGTACCCTCACTGGTCTACCGCCAGACCAAAACACACGGGGCTGATACACTGTGCTATACTGATTATCAGTCTGGGCACAAGGCAGTGGCTCTGAGTCGATTTGTCTGTGGCTTTGTGATTCCTCTTTTGATTATAGTCTTCTGCTACTCAGTTATCTTTGTACAGCTCAGGAGTCGCCCCATGAAATCCACTAAACCTGTCAAGGTAATGACTGTCCTCATTGTGTCCTTCTTCGTTTGCTGGGTGCCCTATCACACTTTTGTCCTGTTGGAGTGGAACTTGGGGAATCACAGCCTTGAGATGCTCTACACTTGGCTGAAGGTGGGCAGCACAATGGCTGCAGTAAACAGTTTCCTTAACCCCATACTGTATGTGTTAATGGGTCATGACTTTCGGCAAACCCTAAAGAGGTCTGTTCTGTGGAAGATAGAAAATGCAATGGCAGAAGATGGGCGTATCGGTGGACGTAACCTCTCAAAGTCTGGGTCTTTTGAGAGTAAAGCTTTCACACACGTCTGAGGTTTAAGATTGTGTCATTTTATTGAGGTTGTTTGTAAGTTTGTAACGATGGTACCTTTTTTGCACTGCTTATATAGATGTTATTTGATTTGTAATGTATTCATTCAAAGTGTTACTGTGTAAATATGAGTTTCAATGGATATCAAAAGGCGTGTCTGATTAAAATCTGTTACACTAGTTCTATACAATTAGTTGTTAAAGTTATGGACTCTTATGTTTTCTTAAAGTATCTACTGAACAAGAAATATAAATGCAACATGTAAAGTGTTGGACCCATGTTTCATGAGCTGAAATAAAAGATTCCAGAAATGTTCCATTAGCATAAAAAGCTTATTTCTCTCAAATGTTGTGCACAAATTTGTTTACAACCATGTTAGTAAGCATTGCTCCTTTGCTAAGATAATCCATCCACCTGAAAGGTGTGGCATATCAAGAAGCTGATTATACAGTATGATCATTACACAGGTACACCTTGTGCTGGGGATAATAAAATGACACTTTAAAATGTTTAGTTTTGTCACATAACACCATGCCACAGATTCCTTACATTTAGAGGGAGCGTACAATTGACATGCTGACTACAGGAATGTCCACCAGAGCTGTTGCCAGAAAATGTCATGTTAATTTCTCTACCATAAGCTGCCTCCAACATTGTTTTAGAGAATTTTTCCAGTATGTCCAACCGGCGTCAAAACCGCAGACCACGTGTAACCACGCCAGCCTAGGACCTCCACATCCGGCTTCTTCACCTGTGGGATCGTCTGAGACCAGCCACTTGGCCAGCTGATGAAACTGAGGAGTATTTCTGTCTTTAATAAAGCCCTTTTGTGGGGAAAAACTCATTCTGAATGGCTGGGCCTGGCTCTCCAGTGGGTGTATCTATGCCCTTCTAGGCCCACCCTTGGCTGTGCCCCTGCCCAGTCATGTGAAATCAATAGATTATGGAGGGCCTCATTTATTTATTTCAATTGACTGATTTCCTTATATGAACTGTAACTCAGTAAAATCATTGAAATTGTTGCATGTTGCGTTTATAGTTATGTTCAGTATCTTTGGGTAACAAAAGAAAGAACCATTCCACAATTAAGCAACTGTGTGCTACAACACGTGATAGTTCAAGAACTGGGGTTGTGCAATGACTGAAAATAATGTCATGATTCTTAGGAAAAGGTTGAGGTTAAAAACGTTCAAATAGATTTATCCTAGGCATCCTTTTCACCTTTTCCTCTCCACAAAGCGAGGGGGTTAAATCCAACATGGCCTCCATACCTGCGATAGAACTCAAGCATCAGGGCTTTGTAGGGGTTGCGGATCATTAGAACGCTGGAGTCAAGGCATGAATCGCCTCCCTGCCACTCATGGGTCTTTATGCAGATAGTTCTGCCATTGCACCAATAATCTCTCTCTCATTTGAAACATGTTAAAGGGGACCTTTCTGTATTTTACAACTTAAAAGTTAGTCACAAAATGGACAGTCCGCCATTGACTCAACTGGTGTGGTTTGGTGTTCATAGGTCAATTTAAATAAGCCTGCTCGTTGGGTTTTTACTTTTGCCGTAGAGGGGACCATCAAAGTAGCAGATGCCAGTGTAGAATCCTGTGGCCAATTCTATCAGGTGATGTGCCTAGGTGTTTCCTGTCCCTGGGAAGCTGGCTAATGCCATTTTTGACCGACAGAGCAGGAAACACCTGTCCATGCAGCAGCTGCTTGAACAGGAACAGACAAGCTTTGGTCCTGGATTGCGAGATTAGCTAAAGTGTAATATTCAACCAGTGTAAAGCAGAAGTAGAAATCATCACAGAGATGATGACCTAACTACATATTGAAACATGGGGCATCTGCAGAACAACAAAACAAATACCTAAGAGGAAGTCAGTACCCTGTTCCCACCAATGATGCAGTGCATGGGGGCTTTTGGGGGAAACGAAAGTCCCTAAATAAACATCACAAGTCACTCACCACCACTCAGCAAGCAAGCTTGTATAATAATGGCGTGATGTTGTGCAAAGTGAAAATGACAGCTTGGAACTGATGTTGCGCATAATATATATATATTTTGTACGACCCTACTGGAATGCTCACCCTTGATTCGAGTCTTACACCATGAAGTAGCCCTGAGTGCCACAGTGCTCCAGCTCTTCTCCAGGGCAACTCTGCGGGTGGGTGTTGCTATGGTGACCAGTGAGCTGAGTTAAGGTGGAGCTTTACCTAGCAAAGACTTATAGATGACCTGGAGCCAGTGGGTTTGGGGACGTATTTGTAGTGAGGGCCAGCCAGCGAGAGCGTACAGGTCGCAGTGGTGGGTGTTATATGGGGCTTTGGTGATAAAATGGATGGCACTGTGATAGACTACACCCAGTTTGCTGAGTGGAGTGTTGGCTATCTCAACCCCCCCCCCCAAACAAAATAATAAGAATACAATAATAAACACTTGCACCCTTTCTGGCTCTGACTTAACTGATAACTACTTTATTGAGGGAATGTGTACTTACTATGCTTGTCATATGTGGTTGTCAAATCAAATCACCGAATACAACATGTGTAGACCTTACTGTGAAACGCTTACTTACAAGCCCTTAACCAACAATGCAGTTTGAAGAAAAATACCTTAAAAAAGTAAGAAAAAAAGTAACATAATTAAAGAGCAGCAGTAAAATAACAATAGTGAGGCTATTTAAAGGGGGTGCCAGTACAGTATATACAGTTGAAGTCGGAAGTTTACATACACCATAGCCAAATACATTTACACTCAGTTTTTCACAATTCCTGACATTTAATCCTAGTAAAAATTCCCAGTCTTAGGTAAGTTAGGATCACCACTCTTAGGGATCGCGAACCGCTAGCGGAACACTTTTCGACAACATCCGGTGAAATTGGAGCACACCAAATTCAAATGACAAAATGTCAGAATAATAGTAGAGAGAGGACTGGCCACCCCACATAGCCTGGTTCCTCTCTAGGTTTCTTCCTAGGTTTTGGCCTTTCTAGGGAGTTTTTCCTAGCCACCGTGCTTCTACACCTGCATTGCTTGCTGTTTGGGGTTTTAGGCTGGGTTTCTGTACACCACTTTGAGATATCAGCTGATGTATGAAGGGCTATATAAATCAATTTGATTTGAAATATTTATTTTAGCTTTTATTTCTTTCATCACATTCCCAGCGGGTCAGAAGTTTACATACACTCAATTAGTATTTGGTAGCATTGTCTTTAAATAGGTTAACTTGGGTCAAATGTTTCGGGTAGCCTTCCATAACCTTCCCACCATAAGTTGGGTGAATTTTGGCCCATTCCTCCTGACAGAGCTGGTGTAACTGAGTCAGGTTTGTAGACCTCCTTGCTCACACACGCCTTTTCAGTTCTGCCCACACATTTTCTATGGGATTGAGGTCAGAGCTTTGTGATGGCCACTCCAATACCTTGTCCTTAAGCCATTTTGCCACAACTTTGTAAGTATGCTTGGGGTTATTGTCCATTTGGAAGACCCAATGGCGACCAAGCTTTAACTTCCTGACTGATGTCCTGAGATGTTGCTTCAATATATCCACATAATTTTCATTCCTCATGATGCCATCTATTTTGTGAAGTGCACCAGTCCCTCCTGCAGCAAAGCACCCCCACAACATGATGCTGCCACCCCCGTGCTTCATGATTGGGATAGTGTTCTTCGGCTTGCAAGCCTCCCCCTTTTTCCTCCAAACATAACAATGGTCATTATGGCCAAACAATTCTATTTTTGTTTCACCAGACCAGAGGACATTTCTCCAAAAAGTACAATCTTTGTCCCCATGTGCAGTTGCAAACCGTAGTCTGGCTTTTTTTTTATGCCAGTTTTGGAGCAGTGGCTTCTTCCTTGCTGAGTGGCCTTTCAGGTTATGTCGATATAGGACTTGTTTTACTGTGGATATAGATACGTTTGTACCTGTTTCATCCAGCATCTTCACAAGGTCCTTTGCTGTTGTTCTGGGATTGTTTGCACTTTTCACACCAAAGTACGCTCATCTCTAGGAGACAGAACGCATCTCCTTCCTGAGCGGTATGATGGCTGCGTGGTTCCACTGTGTTTATACTTGCGTACTATTGTTTGTAAAGATGAACGTGGTACCTTCAGGCATTTGGAAATTGCTTTTAAGGATGAACCAGACTTGTGGCGGTCTACAATTTTTTTCTGAGGTCTTGGCTGATTTCTTTTGATTCTCCCATACAATCAATAAAAGCATTGTTGTAAAATAACGTTTTTTTTCTTACGATTCATCAATATCTAGTTCAGATTTGGCTGCTAAGACTTTTGCCATATTTCTTTGAGAAAATGCCTCACCCAGTTCATCATCAATCCATGGAGATTGACGAACCTCAACTGTACTCTTTCTTACTGGTGCATGATGGTCCATTACCTCAGTGAGCAAATCAATAAAACATTCTCTGGCGTGATTTAAATCATCCTCTAGATAAATCAGCGCCCAGGGTACAGAAGCCAAATCATTTTGAAATAGCTCATGATTAAATGTTTTCAAATTTCTCTTGGCCACAATCCTTTGGGGTTTATTTGTAACCATGGTGTTCATGGTTATGGTCACAATCTTATGGTCTGTCCAGCCCACTGGCATTGATTTGGCTTTTAAGCATTGCAATAGTATATTACAGAAGATCAGATCAATGCATGTGTCTGAATGATGAGCCAACTTAGTTGATGATCTGGTAGTGTCATTAACCATTTGTTTCAAACCACAGTTCTCCGCATATCTCATCAATTTAGTTATATTCTAGTTATTATGATCATTCCAATTTATATTAAAATCACCCAAGATAAATCCTTCCCTGTTATTATCTGTGGCCTGGTCAAACCCAGTGCATAAGTCATCCATATAGGATACCTTAGAGCTAAGAGGTCTATAAACACATCCTACCAAAATTACGTTAACTACTTCAGTTGGCTGATTTCACCAAAACGTGAATGTAATATGACCTATTCTAGGAGCCTATTGTTTGTGTATGACCTTTATTAATTGTTCACTTCTTTGTCAACAATGTCAGGTACAGGTAGAGTTGACTGGGGCCTTCAGTAAGTAAGGCACAGGGGGTAAGAAATCGTTTTTAAATTACAGATATAAAATCCAACTGTGACCATGGTAAAGTTAACTACATTACTTTGGTTGGCTGCTTTGAGCAAAACGAGTATGTAATATATCGTATTCTGAGAGCCTAGTGTGTGAACTATGTGGAATATTTTTGGACACTTCCCTGAAAACAGGTACTAACAGGAGGTGCAATATGAGTCTGTCAGGTCGTCACTGAATGGCAATGGAGGCTTTGGTGGTCCACACAACGAAGAAGCAGGTGTTCCTTCCAGTAATGTGGAGCTGACTTTTGACTCTGGTGCCAGTGGGGATGGTCTTCCCGGAGGCGATAAGACCCTACCTCCTTGATATAGAAATCCTTCAACTTGACTGCCTCATCAATGGTAAGGTAGGCTGTCACTGTAAATGAGAATGTGTTCTTTAACTGACTTGCCTTGTTAAATTAAGGTTAAATAATACATTAAAAAAAATAAGTTCCCTTGCACCATAGGGACACTTGACCTCCACCACTGCTATGGTGCCCACCAGACCATCCGGTGAGGCACCCAGGATCCCAGATGCTGTGACCCAAAGCCCTGACTCCAGCACATCCATCAATGTAGCTGTTTTGAATGCCTTGATGCCCTCCTCTTCATTATCGGTGCCCCACTTTACAGAAAACACCAACGACTGTGATCTGAGGACCCTTTTTAGCAGAGACGGAGTAATGAACTTGGCCCTAACCACTGCTCCATAACTGCTGGCTGTCAACCTCCCTCTCTTCATGGTGTGCCAGTTGGGGTTGATGCACTGTCCTACTGTTGCTTGCCGTATAGCCTCCTGCTGCTCCGCCGACAGCGCCATGCCAGGCAGGATGCCTGCATGCCCCAGGTGTCCTTGTTTTTTAACAATGTCCAGTGATGACAGGGAAGGTAGTGGTTGTTCTGGCTCAGGTTCAGGTTCAGGAGCCCTGTCATTCCACTGAACCTGCCCTGGAGATGGTTCCTTAGTCACTGAAGATCTTCCTGTGTGGGCACTCGGGATATAGCGTTGTAGTCTTCGGCCGGGTACAGGTACTCCACTGACTGCACCTGGTTGGGCACGGCTGGCTTCCTCCACTCACATTCCACAGCCGTACGGCCAATATTGTGGACCACCAAAATAGGCTGCATGGCTACACTTATGAGCTCCATGTGTCACCCTGCAACACACATTGGAAATGATTTTGGAAAGATTGTCATCTTTTTGAGTGCAACACTATATAAATAAAGTTTGATTTGATTGATGACATTACAGCTGTAGAATATTTAATCAACTGTATGTTTCACATGAGGACAAGTGCAGTTTTTTCATTAACTTTTCATTGATTGCTTGGGATTTTATCACTTGACATATCAATCATATAGTGGGAAGGATCATGAATGCATGTACCACACCGAAAAAAATAAATACTGTGCCTTTGAAGATTTGTCTCTGGTCATGAAACTACAATACAGGCTTGATGTCTTAACAGTCAATTCTGAATATCAATAGATTTTTAGATTCATTCTCATCAATGACAACATTCTAGAACTGAGTTATAAGTCATCTAAGTCTGATATTCAGGATCATCTGGTTAATGATTATATCATTAAGTGGCTCTTGTAGAATGACAGCTTTATAGAACACACTGTATTTACAAGATGCTCAAACTTAACTTAATAGCTTCACTCACCCACACAGGATAAACTTTATCCCTCATGCTGGCCCTGACCAAACTGGTAAATTGCCCCTCACTATAGCTGCACTTTTCCACATGTTCAGACTATAGTGGTCTTTTCCCATTTTAATACACTTATGCTCATCCTTAAATGCCATAAAGTCTGAAATAAACAAGTCGACACACTGTACAAACAATTATCTAGGCTAAGTATTAAATTATGTTTTGATCTATTGCTCTACTAGAAAAACGATGTCCCGAGTTTCCGACCTCGAATTCTGAATTGGATGACCGTTAAACATTGTTTTTCCCTGTCAGAAATCGTTTGTAATTTTTTTTTAATTCACAGTTGTTTTGAATGCACTTAAATCAGTAGTCCCTGATGGCTGTGGTAACTATTGACGACACCAGAACTAGGCTTTAACGTACACATTTTTTTTATTTATTTTTTTACCTTAATTTACGGTTAGGCATACGGTTAGCAGTGTGGTTAGGGTAAGGTTTAAAATCCGATTTTAAGAACAATTGTAGAAAGCGTGGCTGTGGTGACGACCTGGGGCAATAGCAACCAATCTGTATCCCTAATCACCACACAACTTCCGGATAATACAGTGACGCAATCATCTGAAACTAAAAGTGGAATTTAACTTGGCAACTTGAGTAAATAGGTGGCGTTCTACATAGCTAGGTAGATAACTCTACCCACGACACAGAGGATTTGTTTGATGAAAGCAAGGAGGTAGTCAATTGTATTTGTATGTTGATATAGCTAGCTATGTAACGTTAGCTAAACCAATAGCACATTCTTCTATCTAGCTTTAGCATACATGTTTTGCTAAACTAGCTAGCCACTAGATCTATCTGCTGCGTCAGTCTATTTGGTAACGTTACTAACGTCGCTGGAGAAATGTTGAGCAACAGTTCTCTGAACATTTCGCTATTGTAACCTAATTCAACTACGGAACTATCGATTGTCATATGTTTGGATTCATTATCCCATGCTAATTTACAGGCAAGGGGGTCGGCTACTTTCGTGACCTCACTCTACATCCTGAAACAATGGCTAGCGCTGCCCCTCCACCAGCAGCTGCCTCGACTGCCACTGAGAACCCAATCCCCGGCTCCAGCAGCTCGACAGCGGGGGAGGGTGGTAACCAGGACAGCACATTCGAATGCAACATCTGCCTGGACACCTCCAAGGATGCAGTGATCAGTCTGTGTGGGCATCTCTTTTGGTAAGCACCCTCTTGTCTTGACACTGTTCTGTATTTGAGATTGAGGGACATTCATCCTTATTATCTGGTCGCCTGTACTCGGTAAAGGGTCTCGTTCACAATTAAATAGAGTAATTTAATGTATCTCTGTGGTCTTATTTCACATGTTAGTTGTATATGGGGAAATGTTATTGATGCCATTTTTAGTTTTCGTAGTGCAATCCTCAGATGTCAGGATGAATGATGAGATGAGATACTATGATTTGACTGTCATCTAATTATTCTATCTCCCATCCCTTACCTTCCCTGTCCCCTTGCACATCTAGTTGGCCCTGCTTACATCAGGTAAGGCAGTTGATACCTAATTTATTTTACACAGCCACTGTCATGATCAGCTGTCACTTGACCCTATCCCAAGGGATACTTTACTGCTTCTCTGAATGTATCATGTGATCTTAACCAGGTAGGTCTGAATTGCTCCCCCCATGTTTATGCAGTGGTTGGAGACCAGACCTAACAGACAAGTGTGTCCAGTATGCAAAGCAGGCATCAGTCGAGAGAAAGTCATCCCACTATATGGCAGGGGAAGTACGGGCCAACAGGACCCAAGGTAGGTTGATGCACTCAATACATGAAAGCAAGACGCACAGTTTTCATACATTCCTCAGTTATCTACTCTGAATTCCACATCCCAAACTACTGCTGTAAACAACTAATCTCTCATTGTTATAGGGAGCGAACGCCTCCTCGACCACAAGGACAGAGGCCAGAGCCTGAAAATCGTGGTGTAAGTTTTCAGACTGTAATTATTTTTGGAAGAATGTGAGCAAAGTTCAATCCAGATTGTTCTACTGTGTACCACCTGTTTGCAATGTTGACTGCTGTATTGCACTACCCATTCATGATGAAACTATTACATGGTATTGTGTAGTTGCTGTAGTGCAAACCTGCCCATAGCCTAATTCATTAGCAGAATTACCTTTTCCACTGGGACCTATTAAGCTCTATCTGATGAGTAAGAGAGAGAGGCTCTTTATTTGACCCCTTGAGAATGACAACACGGCACTAACGATTGCGTCACCTCTCCCTCAAAACACCTGTTAAATCAAGTTTTTTTTTGTACATATTGAATAGTAATGTTATAACCCTATCAATGCAATGTTACTGTAAGGTTCTCTTTCTTCCCATTACAGGGATTTCAGGGTTTTGGTTTTGGAGATGGAGGATTCCAGATGTCTTTTGGCATTGGTGCCTTTCCATTTGGCATTTTTGCTACAGCTTTTAACATCAATGATGGAAGACCACCCCCAGGTACTTTAGTTCTGCAGATTGCGCATTGTGTATTGTAACAATGTTTGATAAAAATGTGATTATTGTGAATGGCCCCCTCTACCTTGAAAAGCAGTTGTTCACCTGTTAAAGTAATCTCTCTCAACGTGTCTCCACACACATAGCTGCCCCTGGAACCCCTCAGCACATGGATGAACAGTTCCTGTCTCGACTCTTTCTATTTGTTGCTCTGGTGATCATGTTTTGGCTGCTAATCGCATAAATGTCTGAGCAGCCAGGACGAAGGCTCAAGTTGGACAGTTGTTTGCAGATACTTGTTTGATTTTTGTCCTTTTCCACATTTAAGTATTGTCCTCTAGACTTGACAAGCTATTGATTTAATTTCAGTAATCAATATCACTACTGTTTGATTACACCTGTACTATGAATCCTACCGAAGTCTGAAATATTTTTTTTTGTTCGAACAATGGCCCTGCCTCTCATTTCCATCAAGGTTGTGTTTTTATTAGACATTTTAAGTGTACCAGGTTGGCAATATAGAACCAGATACTAAAAGAAAGATGGTAAATGTAAGCTACCAGATGTATCCTCTGTGCTTCTATGGATATAGATTACAAGTGGTATGTCCTGTTTCTAAACTAAATATGATATATAAATTCAGGAAGAGGCGTATCATTGGTGATACTTTAAAATTGACACAACAATTGCCTTTTGGGTACCACTACCAGTATGAAGCCATATAAACAATACAGTGGTCCATTTTTATGTGTGGTGTTAGCAGGGGAATAGTTGTGAAGAGCTGTATTGGTATGGTTTTAAGTTATTTAATGACATACTATACCAGTATGTCCTCAGTTGCGCTAGGAGCGATTTGGTAAGACAATTTATTCACTTATTTTCTGAAACATAAGAAATAATCTTAAGGTTACAATATTTGAAGGATGAAAGTTGAGACAATTTAAAGGAGTTATTTTTTTATTGAATGATACTGTCATTGTCTGCCACTTGTAAGACTATTTAGTCTGAAAAATGTAGAATTCTAATGCAAACGCTTCTATAGCATACATAGTAAAGAGCTTGGGAAAAAATATGCAAAAGGTATAAAATGGATATAGTTTTCAACCTGACACAACTAACAAGATGACGGTCATGATAAGATGCATGAGTAACTGATGCAGTTATTTGAGTAATCCCTCTAATTTCTATTTCATTTTTTGTCTTGTTTACAACTTTTACTCATTTATTCTAAAACAAATATAGTAAAATATATAGAGTGGATTATTATAATAACAATGGATGGTTAGAATAGCATTAGCATCTGTAATAAAGACTGTGTACTATATCCTACTGAGAGATCTTTACCTAAACATTAATTTCACCTTTTATATGGGTTGTCAATGTGTTTCTCATCACTCAATTCCAGACAAACATCCAAAATTAGAAACAGAATAACAGCCCATTTTATTTTCAATTGGGTTAAGAACTTGCATTCACAACAGCAAAATTAGATCTATACAAATTTAAAAAGTTATTTTTTGCACCTCTATGATACCACCAAAAATGTGATATTCCAAAAACAGAACATGAATAACTTGCCTATTCATGTGTATTAGGAGAGAGATTTAAAAATATATTTTAGAAAAAGATTTTCGGTCAAAATAAAAAAACATATGAACCTGAGAACAACCCGTCGACCCTACAATATGAATGAGTTATGACGTCTCTTGATCTGGCAGTTCTTTGGACACCGTCACCGGCAGTTCATTGACAGTCACTGGCTGATCCATACTAAACTCGGCCTCATACATAATCTGTTGGATCTTAATTTTGGTCTCACATCTTTTTTGTGGGGTTAGCCTCTTCAAAGCAGGAACGAAGCTGAGGAGTAACATCTCATCCTCGTCACACTGCCAGATAGGGATCGTGGAATCTGATCTGTGATCTTTCTCTTTGGCCAGCAGCTTCCTGTTCTTAGCGGAGCGCTTAGAGGGAGTGCTTGAGGAACATGGTGAAGCAGGTTGTCTTGTCTGAGGCCTCTCCTTGGTTGCGGAAATTGATGACTGGAGTACTGCGGATGTCTGGGGCGCTGGGGACGTCTGGGCGCCTGGTGGACACTTGCCCAGAAAAGACAGTTGGGCACCTTGTTGCCCTGGGGACAGCTGGGTCACAAAAGCTAGCTGTGACATGGTGCCAACCTGGGTGCTAGGGGTTTTCATGTCGTTCACCAGGGCTGTGTTGAGTGTTTTGACAGGTATTATTTCACTCTGTGCGCTTTTATTGATTGTATCAGGGCTTTCCAGGTTGGCAGGGGCCACATTGCTGTTTCTTGGTTTAATGAATGGTTGAAGAAAGATCAGACGTTGTCTGTATTTCCATCGGCTTGGAGCGAGCTCCCCTTTCTCCTCCTTACTCCTCTTCTCCTGTCTTACTTCCTTGAAGTATCGGTCTCTCAGATTCTTCCATTTCCTTTTGCACTCTTCAGCTAAAGGGATAAATAAATATAGATTAATCATACTCAATATAATATATTGTTTTATGCATTGGATATCGAACATGAAGCTTTCTAAAGTAGTATGAATATAACTATTTATTTATGTATATTTTTTCTTCAGATAACGTTAGAGGTGATTGTCTCTATCCCATCGATGGAGCCTCATCGGGTTCCTACTTATAAACTGTAAATAGAAGGAGCTACCATTGGAGTTGGTTCTAATTTGCAGTGCTCTCCATTTCATGTCAAAATGTCGACAGGCTGGCTACTTGACATTTGTTCTATCAGTGATTAATTGGTAGCTAATGTCATTCACGCGCGGAAAATGCGATGCTTCAAATGACGCTACTTGTGTCTCATCACGCGGTGGGGAACGGAGAAGAAAAATCTCTCTCTGTGCGGCAGTGACTGCCGTCTGCGCTGATCTCACGAATTCGTCGCCGCTGATCTCACGAATTCGTCGCCGCTGCCTCCCCATTGACTACAATGCGGTTCTTGCAGTGAGGTGCTGTTAAAACTCACCGTACTCATATGCTACTCACGTGATTTAAAACATATAATATAAACAAACTTGAAAAAAAAGTCAGCTTGCTTACAACTAATGTTAGCTAGCTAAAACATTTGCATTAATGTGACTTGATAATTTGTAGAAATAGGCTACCAAAGCTCACCTGGAAGAGCTGTCAATGAGCTTATTTTCCCCCAAGCAAGTGATCTTGTGTCACCATTGCGGTAATCTGGCAAAGTTGTATTATACAGCTCAGGAAAATTAAAAACAGACAATATCAACTTTTCGTCCATCTTGACTTCTTGACATACGCGGAAGCGACGGTCTCCCGCCTTTCCGCCTGTGTGGCGCGTGGTTACGTCAAAGCGGTATGTACTGTACAGACTAATCCAGCCGATCCGCTGCCGCATGCGTGTCCCTGGGCTACCTGTCTCCCTTTATCTGTCATATGCC
The DNA here is from genome assembly GCF_057628025.1 of Oncorhynchus mykiss. Lineage (NCBI taxonomy): Eukaryota > Metazoa > Chordata > Actinopteri > Salmoniformes > Salmonidae > Oncorhynchus > Oncorhynchus mykiss. The sequence goes on along the minus strand of NC_143026.1, from coordinate 37,507,979 downwards.
TACTCATCACAAGAGGGCAGTACAATCTCGTGTTCTGAATACTTAGACAGGACACAACCAATGGATTTGGCAGTATGATATACCATCTCTGGGACACCTATCCTGAAGGTGGGCTCATCAGTGTCAACCTAACTCTCAAATAAATATAAATAATTGACCAGACATTAGTCCTAGGCTATAGCTAAGCAAATTATTATATTAGATGAAGTGCAAACAGGCTAGCGGAAAATCGGTGCTCATGCTTTTGTCTCATTTCATGCAGCAGTAGCCTATTATTTCCATTTAAAAAAAACATCTGTGTCATATGACAACTGGCATATCAGCCCCGACATTAGTGGAGCTACAGGAAAGTCCACCAGAGCTGTTGGCAGAGAGTGTAATGTTAATTTCTCTACTATAAACCGCCTCCAACGACGTTTTAGAGAATTTTGCTGTATGTCCAACTGGCCTAACAATCGCAGACCACATGTAAACACGCCAGGACCTCCACATCCGGCTTCTTCACCTGTGGGATCGTCTGAGACCAACCAGTCGGACAGCTGATGAAACTGACAAGTATTTCTGTCTGTAATAAAGCCCTTTTGTGCCGAAAAATGTATTCTGATTGTCTGGGCCTGGCTGGGACTATGCCCTCCCAGGCCCACCCATGGCTGTGCCCCTGCCCAGTCATGTGAAATCCACAGATTAGGGCCTAATGAATTTATTTTAATTGACTGATTTCCTTATATGAGCTGTAACTCAGTAAAATTGTTGCATGTTGGGTTGATATTTTTGTTTAGTATAAGTACTGTAGGCCTCTACTAGCATTTATTTCAACACACAGTACAAGCCTTTACCACTGGAGAAACATAATTACATGCTTGTGTAGATACATCTTCTGTTGCTCATACAACTCTAAAGTCTTCATTGTGTGTAGTCAGTCCAAGCAGGCCAAAACCTCTGTACCATTCCCATTAATTGACTGTTCACTTATGGCATTTCAGTTGTTACAGCATTTGAAAAATAGAGAGAAATGGCATCATTCCACAACACATCTATCCACCCAGCTCCTCTCACACCTCAGGGGTACCAGCCTGGTTCATTAGTGGGTCCCCACCCTCCACCTCCCTTTCCCCACCCACTCTTTCCACCTTCCCGTTCCCCTCCCCTTCCTCCCGCACTCTGTCCTCTTCAGCAGGTGTCTGTTGGACACAGACTGCCACCGTATTCTCATCCACCATTTCACATGTCAGATTGCAGAAGGCAGAGAGAGGCAAGTTGAGGCAGCCCCCGCTTACTTGCCTTTTGTTCCTGCTGGCTCCTGAGCTTCTGGCTTGTGGGTATAAAGACCCAAGCGGGTCCCTGTTTAATATCCATTCACATAACTGCTGCATAGCTTTAAGCAGCAGCTGTCAGAGCAGCTCACATATCACTGCACCTGTACATAGCCCATCTGTAAATAGCCCATCCAACTACCTCATCCCCATACTGTATTAATTTATCTTGCTCCTTTGCTCCCCAGTATCTCTACTTGCACATTTTTATATATATATATATATAATATAAATATATATAATATAAATATATATACACACACACACACACATTGGGGCAAAAAGGTATTTAGTCAGCCACCAATTGTGCAAGTTCTCCCACCTAAAAAGATGAGATAATTTTCATCATAGGTACACTTCAACTATGACAGACAAACTGAGAAAAAAAATCCAGAAAATCACATTGTAGGATTTTTTATGAATTTATTTGCAAATTATGGTGGAAAATAAATATTTGGTCACCTACAAACAAGCAAGATTTCTGGCTCTCACAGACCTGTAACTTATTCTTTAAGAGGCTCCTCTGTCCTCCACTAGTAACCTGTATTAATGGCACCTGTTTGAACTTATCAGTATAAAAGACACCTGTCCACAACCTCAAACAGTCACACTCCAAACTCCACTATGGCCAAGACCAAAGAGTTGTCAAAGGACACCAGAAACAAAATTGTAGACCTGCACCAGGCTGGGAAGACTGAATCTGCAATAGGTAAGCAGCTTGGTTTGAAGAAATCAACTGTGGGAGCAATTATTAGGAAATGGAAGACATACAAGACCACTGATAATCTCCCTCGATCTGGGGCTCAACGCAAGATCCCACCCCGTGGGGTCAAAATGATCACAAGAACGGTGAGCAAAAATCCCAGAACCACACGGAGGGACCTAGTGAATGACCTGCAGAGAGCTGGGACCAAAGTAACAAAGCCTACCATCAGTAACACACTACGCCGCCAGGGACTCAAATCCTGCAGTGCCAGACGTGTCCCCCTGCTTAAGCCAGTACATGTCCAGGCCCGTCTGAAGTTTGCTAGAGAGCATTTGGATGATCCAGAAGAAGATTGGGAGAATGTCATATGGTCAGATGAAACCAAAATATAACTTTTTGGTAAAAACTCAACTCGTCGTGTTTGGAGGACAAAGAATGCTGAGTTGCATCCAAAGAACACCATACCTACTGTGAAGCATGGGGGTGGAAACATCATGCTTTGGGGCTGTTTTTCTGCAAAGGGACCAGGACGACTGATCCGTGTAAAGGAAAGAATGAATGGGGCCATGTATCGTGAGATTTTGAGTGAAAACCTCCTTCCATCAGCAAGAGCATTGAAGATGAAATGTGGCTGGGTCTTTCAGCATGACAATGATCCCAAACACACTGCCCGGGCAGCGAAGGATTGCCTTCGTAATAAGCATTTCAAGGTCCTGGAGTGGCCTAGCCAGTCTCCAGATCTCAACCCCATAGAAAATCTTTCGGAGGGAGTTGAAAGTCTGTGTTGCCCAGCAACAGCCCCAAAACATCACTGCTCTAGAGGAGATCTGCATGGAGGAATGGGTCAAAATACCAGCAACAGTGTGTGAAAACCTTGTGAAGACTTACAGAAAACGTTTGACCTCTGTCATTGCCAACAAAGGGTATATAACAAAGTATTGAGATAAACTTTTGCTATTGACCAAATACTTATTTTCCACCATAATTTGCAAATACATTCAATAAAAATCCTACAATGTGATTTTCTGGATTTTTTTTCTTCTCATTTTGTCTGTCATAGTTGAAGTGTACCTATGATGAAAATTACAGGCCTCTCATCTTTTTAAGTGGGAGAACTTGCACAATTGGTGGCTGACTAAATACTTTTTTGCCCCACTGTATGTATATACAGTGCCTTGCGAAAGTATTCGGCCCCCTTGAACTTTGCGACCTTTTGCCACATTTCAAACATAAAGATATAAAACTGTATTTTTTTGTGAAGAATCAACAACAAGTGGGACACAATCATGAAGTGGAATGACATTTATTGTATATTTCAAACTTTTTTAACAAATCAAAAACTGAAAAATTGGGCGTGCAAAATTATTCAGCCCCCTTAAGTTAATAGTTTGTAGCGCCACCTTTTGCTGCGATTACAGCTGTAAGTCGCTTGGGGTATGTCTCTATCAGTTTTGCACATCGAGAGACTGACATTTTTTCCCATTCCTCCTTGCAAAACAGCTCGAGCTCAGGGAGGTTGGATGGAGAGCATTTGTGAACAGCAGTTTTCAGTTCTTTCCACAGATTCTCGATTGGATTCAGGTCTGGACTTTGACTTGGCCATTCTAACACCTGGATATGTTTATTTTTGAACCATTCCATTGTAGATTTTGCTTTATGTTTTGGATCATTGTCTTTTTGGAAGACAAATCTCCGTCCCAGTCTCAGGTCTTTTGCAGACTCCATCAGGTTTTCTTCCAGAATGGTCCTGTATTTGACTCCATCCATCTTCCCATCAATTTTAACCATCTTCCCTGTCCCTGCTGAAGAAAAGCAGGCCCAAACCATGATGCTGCCACCACCATGTTTGACAGTGGGGATGGTGTGTTCAGCTGTGTTGCTTTTACGCCAAACATAACGTTTTGCATTGTTGCCAAAAAGTTCAATTTTTGTTTCATCTGACCAGAGCACCTTCTTCCACATGTTTGGTGTGTCTCCCAGGTGGCTTGTGGCAAACTTTACCCGACACTTTTTATGGATATCTTTAAGAAATGGCTTTCCGTAAAGGCCAGATTTGTGCAATATACGACTGATTGTTGTCCTATGGACAGAGTCTCCCACCTCAGCTGTAGATCTCTGCAGTTCATCCAGAGTGATCATGGGCCTCTTGGCTGCATCTCTGATCAGTCTTCTCCTTGTACGAGCTGAAAGTTTAGAGGGACGGCCAGGTCTTGGTAGATTTGCAGTGGTCTGATACTCCTTCCATTTCAATATTATCGCTTGCACAGTGCTCCTTGGGATGTTTAAAGCTTGGGAAATCTTTTTGTATCCAAATCCGGCTTTAAACTTCTTCACAACAGTATCTCGGACCTGCCTGGTGTGTTCCTTGTTCTTCATGATGCTCTCTGCGCTTTTAACGGACCTCTGAGACTATCACAGTGCAGGTGCATTTATACGGAGACTTGATTACACACAGGTGGATTGTATTTATCATCATTAGTCATTTAGGTCAACATTGGATCATTCAGAGATCCTCACTGAACTTCTGGAGAGAGTTTGCTGCACTGAAAGTAAAGGGGATGAATAATTTTGCACGCCCAATTTTTCAGTTTTAGATTTGTTAAAGAAGTTTGAAATATCCAATAAATGTTGTTCCACTTCATGCTTGTGTCCCACTTGTTGTTGATCCTTCAGAAAAAAATACAGTTTTATATCTTTATGTTTGAATCCTGAAATGTGTCAAAAGGTCGCAAAGTTCAAGGGGGCCGAATACTTTCACAAGGCACTGTATATATATATTCTGCACATCTACCATTCCAGTGTTTAATTGCTATATTGTAATTACTTTGCCACCATGGCCTATTTATTACCTTACCTCCCTTATCCTACCTCATTTGCACACACTGTATATAGACTTTTTCTATTGTATTATTGACTGTATGTTTGTTTATTCCATGTGTAACTGTGTTGTTGTATGTGTCGAACTGCTTTGCTTTATCTTGGCCAGGTCACAGTTGTAAATGAGAACTTGTTCTCAACTAGCCTACCTGGTTAAATAAAGGTGAAATAAAAAATAATAGATCATCTCATTTTGCTTCATTTGTTTCCAAACTGTTGTCCACTGACAATCACACTCCTAACTAATTAGAATGATAACAATTGAATCCTTGTATAAGAAATGAGTAACCCCTGTTATATAAACTGCTGTGATGAACTACGATCATAAATAGACAAGCAGACACTTAATTAGATTGGATGCCTAAATATAGATCTCCAGATTCATGCAGCGATGTCTTATACCCTAAACATGTTCAGTGAGACAGGCTCTATGCCGGTGGAAAGTCACAGTCATTTGTATCTCTGATTCCTTGCTTGTTTCTATACATGTCCTTCCTTGTTTCTCTCCATTGCTATGCATGTGGGATGTACAAGGAATGAATCCACAAAATTACTTATTGTAGAAGTAGCCGGCTGTTATGTCTGATCCCAGCAGTACAATGATGGCCGTAAGGATGGTGCTAAGACATAACCTGGAATTTGGAGATACACTTACAAATATCACAGTGAAAGATATTTTCACTTAGACATATATATTATTATTATTATTTTTAAATGAGTTGATATTGTAATGTTAGCTAGCTAGCTAGCTAACTTTACAGACTGTATAGCTAGCTAATTGAATTAAATATAACCAGCTAACTTCATATTAGCTTGTTAGCTATCTTGATGTATTTATCATTGTAAATGAAAAACACAAACTCGAAATGCATTTGTAGTTAGCTAGCTAACAGACATGAAAAAGGGTGAAGGGATTAGCAACTCTGGCTGTCAGATAAGGGAGAGAGTAGGCTCCTCTGGACAGGGCAGATACCTTTGTGGGAGAACATTATAAAAAATATTCTCCAGTTCCAGTACCTAGTTAGAAAAACTATGAGAACAGAGAGATATTGCAACATAATAGCCAGTACTGTCTAATTTGAGCATAATGAAGCCTGTTTCTTTGTGATGTTTTCTGTCCTCAGATACAGAGAGCTGTAAAATTAAGAGGTTCCTGTGAATGTCCCAAGGTAATAAGGGTGTATCCTTGTATACCATGGGTTATAAGTTTGCAAATGTTGTAAACAAAAATACAATTAAAAGTCACACACAATGTATAAACCAATTACATCTGGATCAGACCAACCCTGCTGGATGTGCAGGCTTCTATTCCAGCCCAGTACTGACACACCTGATTAAATTCACAAAATCTAATTAGTGGATAATCACATGTGTAATTGCTGGGCTGAAATAGAAGTCCTCTTACCAAGTAGATCAGGGATCAGTGAAGCGAGGATGGCCACCTCTGGCGTTGACAGTAATTTGTCTGTATTTCTGTGTTGTATTCTCAAATTAACATTTTTTTGTCCATTTGTAAGCACTCAAATTAGTTGAATTTGATTGTCACTCATTCTCAGGATTTCAGCCATGTGAACCTATTTAGCAGCTGATGATAATGGAACGCACTGCCAACTCCGATCCTCAAGCACCCCAACAAGACTATGATATATTCTAATATTTGATGCAGAAAGTGTATATTTGTACATTCAGCTCATTGTGGAAATATTGCAAGTATTTACCCAGCACTCCCAAGTCCTTCTTCGGCCCAGTGTGGACCCGCTGACTGATCCCCACATCTGGGTTAACATGTACACTTTGCCACTGCTTAGGCTGAGCATCACATGACACAGGGAAGTGTGAGACAGCTGCTGGTCTATCAGATAACATCCACAAGAAAAATTATTGATACATCTTGTCCATGTCTGTATTAAAGGCAGTGAGTTATTAAATTAACTTTATGTTGAAAATGCCCTTCAATTGAACACATTGTGTAACAACATAAAATACTCACTGGAGTATCACACCCCCCCGCAAGTGTGTGTGTGTGTGTGTGTGTGGGGGGGGGGGGGGGGGGGGGGGGGTGCCCTATGGCAATGTATGCAGAATTGCATGAAATTACCTTGAAAATGAAAAATTCTCTCAGCCTCATTGTAAAATGTGTAGAATAGCATGATAATGGCTATAAAACTGCACTATGAAATGTCGGTATGCCACTGATAATGCTGTCCCACTGAGGGGAATTATTAGCTTTATTTCTAAAAACGTGCACGTGTGTTGTGTATAAGTCAAGGCCGTCACTTTGTTTTGTGAGATTAGAAATTGTGGTGGTACGTGAAAAGCTTTCCCACCAAAACACATGAGACCAAGTTGATGACCAACTGATTGACCTCAAATACTAGGGTTGAAAACAATCAAGTTATCATTAGACAGCGCTCTTCACACCAGGCCCCAGAATCTGAGTGTAGATAATCAAAAATACATTGGCAGAGGTCGCTGGCAGAAGTTTGTCTTTGTATAGTCCTCTTGGCAATAACAAAGCACCATAGGCTCTCTGAGTCTTCTGGGTTGGGGTAATAATTGTGATCCCAAGGTCCTCCTAAGAAAAAAGCAAAGTAGCCCCAAAAAGCAAGGGACCCAAAATGTGGACATTAAGCAGTGTAGAGAGAAGCAGGCATCATCTCTGCAGATCACACCTTCCCTTTACATTCCATCTATTCAAAGATTGTATTGTTTACAGTTGAAACTGCAAATGGCTTGATATCATGTATTTGTGGGCATCGTACTAAATAAAAACCTGTTGGACTACTGACCTATAATAATAAATAAAAAAACAGATATTCAAATGTTTTGAAAAAGAAAAATCTTAAAACACTGAAAAAGTTTTACCCTCTTCAATGCCAAGGTGAAATGTTAAGACCTCTGGCTGCTTTCAGCCAGTTCAGGTACCTCTGGCCACTGACTTGTCACCTGCAGCTCCATTGTATTGGGCCCCACTGAAAAGAAGGCATCCTAACGGAGGTACACAACAGACAACATGAAAGTGTGTCAGTTTAGAAAGTTAAGATTACAGAGAGTTTAACAAAGACCCTGAAATAAATGTAATTATCCATATCATCTGTGAGGCAATAAAACATATTTGATTGAAACGACGCTGGAGATGAGAAGCAGGTACAGGAGCTGAACGTTTAATGTGGAACAGACAGGTAACAAGACAGGAACAGCGTCAGCACACGGGTAACAACAACATACAAACATTAATGCAGAAGCTGGGAACATAGCTGGGGAACTGACAAATACGATGTCACTTTAAGTACTGAACAGTGCATACCTTCAGTTGGGTTACTTGAATAGTTCTAGGCAACGGGTTTCCACAAAAAAACAAATGGAGTTAGCAGAACAAATGACTTTTTACAGTCTACCGTTGTTTAATTCCCTAATTTTCACTAAAGGCACCACTAGGACTACATAGTGTATAGCCTCACATATAGCCACCCTATTTCCCTTTCTATTCTATAAAATGTTTAAGAAATCAGTCCCATGGTTTGAGCATCTCCAGAGAGCAGAATAGTCATTTTTCCCCTCAGCATAGGGGAAGGAACATTGAACACATTCCACACAGCAATGTCAAATCCTTGTACTCAATCACATTACACACCTCAGGACATGTGTTTGGCCAAAACTTGTTTTGATTTTCATGTTCGGGTTAAAGAACGTATTATCCAACTCATTCAATAGCGCTTAGGTGGCATTGCAGCAATTTCGTAATCTGCCTCACACTGTTTTATTACAGACTAGGCTTACTGAACCGTATGCAAACCATTCCACATTCACTTGAAAATATGTGACAATTTCAATAATTTGGCACCACATTCAGGGTTTATAAATAACCCTGATCCGCCTAATAATTGGCTGCTGGTAACTGCAAACACGGAGTATTATTTCATTTACATCCATGCCATTTCTCAGCTATTTAGTTCAGAAGTTATGCTTAACATATTCGATCCTCTTGCAGTCTAGAAAATAATATTGGTCAAACCAATCTTCCGGCTAGATCTTACACCATTAGGTTGTGCCGTTGGGCAAGGATGTGTTGTTTTAGGTTTATTTTATATTTTCCACAAGAGGATTCAAAGTTTTTACAAACCAATTGCCTTTGACAACAACAATATAAGGCGCTTCTATCATACTAATCCTCAGTAATGAATTTAACACCATTAAACCTATGTGGATGTGATACAATGTCTTTCATTGAAAGAAAATCACAAAGACCAGAGATAGCTATCTCAACAGCTCTAAAAACTATACATCAACAATCTGCTGGCCATTAAACCCCAGTGAAAGGGATGAGGTGATGTTTATTGTTATCTGTTTTCAAAAAACCCTTATCTGAGGAGCTTAGGACAGATTTTGAAAATCCATTAATTCCTTGATAAAAAGGTGTTGTGTTGCCTTATATGAAATCAAAGGATTTGTTGGAGAATAAATACAACCTGTAATAGCTTTACCTCAGCCGTGCACATTGTCAGAAAAGTCAGGCTGAATGACTGCACTTCATAGATAAGGTCTAGTTCTCATGCTGTGAATACTAACAGAGAGAGATTGTCAGAAGCCTTGGCTATCCATACCTGTACATTCTGAATTATATTTCACCTCTGAACATGCTCCCTTTGTGAATGGCTGTAATGCTCAAACATGATGAACACACGCTGCTCTACAGCTGACCATTTGCTGCTCCCAGCCTGCCATGTGTGTTGTGTGGTGAGGATTGGTACTGTGACAGCAACAAACAAACATCACCAAATTCCATTGTCTCTATTTAATGGATAAATAAAGATTGTAAACATTTGTATTGGAACTGTATGATTCAGATTGATTGAAAACCAGACGTGTAGCCTTGTGTGTAGGAATAAACTCTGAGCACAAATCAACGAGGACTGCAAGTGTTCAAATTCAGGGGCTAATCCCCAATAGGTCCTTGGTTACACCAAAGGGTTCATCTTTAAGACCAGGTTTCTAATACCAAGCAATCTATTTTTCTCTAAAACCACAACAATAAGAATCTTAGAAGCTCTCTACCCCTAATTTAATACAGAGAAATCTGATTTCTTTTTCAGAAAGCAAAGCAATGGGGCCAGATTAGCTGAAGTCCCATCCTCCCTAACCCCCTCACAAAACTGCCCAGATTAGCTGGGAATTAAGTTTAAACCATTTTGTATTTGTCTAGTCCATAGGGGGATTATGTCCTTTTTTTTTCTTCCTAAATTTCTGTTATAAAATCAGAATGAGTGTGTCTGTGGTTCAGCACAGTGGAGAATGAGCCACACTAAGGTATATGCTTCACATTAACTGACTGCCTTGGCTGGCACTTTAAAAACTAGGTTGAATTTGAAGTGAATTCTTTGGGCAGAAATCTTGTCATGGAGGGGTCAAGTAGGATGGAGAGACAGAAGTTTCCATTCACCATTGACAATATACTGAACAGATTTCCAATTAACAATGCGGAGAGCAGGCAGTCTGGTGCGACCCACAACACTGTACCAGGTGAGGATGGAGTAAGATCAGAGAGTATTCCTGCTGGGAGCCACATAGAACCTCCACAGCACACCTGCTCATGCTGCTGGTACTGCTCCCACTGTGGAGAGGTGTTCCAGGCTGACTATCCTCCTGAAAGTAAGACCTAAACCTATGACATGTTTGTTTGATGATTATGTCTAGCAGATCAGTTGTTTTTACCATTAGCCAGGTAGGTGTATAGACGTTTATGCGTTGACCTGAAATCAGTGTGCCAAACACTTACATGTAAAGTTATTTTAATTCAGCTTGGCAGTATGCATGGTCCAGAAGAATGTTTCCAGAGCCACGCAGGCCAGGCGGAAACACTAACAGAGAGGAGCAGTCCTTCAGTCAGGTCCAGAGGCGAACACGGCGACACCGCACCATATTCACTGAGGACCAGCTGGATGCTCTGGAGGAGCTATTCCTTCAGAACCAGTATCCAGATGTTAACGCGAGGGAAAAACTGGCACAACGCACTCATTTACGCGAAGAGCGAGTAGAGGTAAGCGCCTTGTGTTTGTCAGTTTCTAAATATTTTTTTGTTTCATTACGTTTTAAAACGGTTTGTCAATGTAGCCTAATTTACTTTTATTTCGATAGGTATGGTTTAAAAACCGAAGAGCGAAGTGGAGGCGACAAAAAAGAACAGCATTTGGTGTGCAAGACCTGGAAGACTAGAAAATGGTGTACCGTATTATGCACTTGTAGATATTTTCTAGACATTTTTGGATACTTTATCCAATGCAATGATGAAGGCTAGAATAATTCTAAAAGCGTCACTGACTGACATTTCCGGTGACGGAGAAATTGTCGCTGGATAATGGGAGTAGAAGGAGGCTCGGGTTTGAAGTAGAGGGAGTACAGGGCTTTGCATGTCTCTTGAGGAGGCTAAAAGTAGATTTTGGCTTGGAAGAGTTACACATTTTCAGGAGTCGGGAAGAGGATTGGAGGGAAAGAGAGAGGAGGTTGAAAAGACTAAGGGAGACGGAGGATGGGTTTGAATCTGTTGAAGCTAGCAAAAAAGAAGGAAGGTATGTTGAGGAAGATTGGTGTCAAATTCAAACAGAGTGAGCTGGACGCCAGCTCTAGATCTGGAGGTGAAATGGAAGGGATAGAAGGTGTTGTAAGGAGCTTGTATTGATAAACATGGTAATGATAAAGAAATGTTTGGTCCAGTAGAAATGACATTTTTGGATTCAGGGTGGGTGGTGTAACAATCATATGTCAACATATTGTATTTTAATTGTTTTCTACGGTTGTATCATACTGCGCCATGATTGGTTAATACCATCCAGGTCGTGAGGTCATTTTCAGTTGATCATGGCCGGCAACACATGAACGTGCCAGTTATAGCTAGCTAATAAAGAGCTACGTTGAGAAAAATCCTGTCGTACTGCATTGTATTATTTTGTACAAAGTGTGCAAAACAAGACATGGTGTCAGAGTAAAAGGACGAAAATATGGATTTTGCTGGAATTCCTTCACCTCAACTGGACTGGCGGTCTACAAACTTCCGCCATGAAGTGGGTAGGTTCAAACAGCATGTGTAGATAATGTTCACTGGTCCTCTGAAGGAAAGAGGAGAAGTGAAGTTACCTGCTCCTGTGGATCGGTGAAAAGGAGACAGTTACAACACATGGACACTTAGTCGGCGCTACAGAGGTCAGCTACTTCGGACATCTCACAGCGAATGAAATCAAGCCAGACCCACAGAAGATCTCAGCCATGGGGCCACCAAAGAACCGCGCAGAGCTGGAAACAGTGCTTGGCATGGTCAACTACTTAGCAAAGTTCGCACCCAGCCTCGCCAATGCTAATGCACCCCTGCGTCAGCTGCTAAAGCAGTCCAGTGAGTTCCTCTGGGACAAGCAACACGACATTGCTTTCCGGAAAGGGAAAGACTTGATCACAAGAGAACCAAGACCAATCCTCGCCTATGACGACCCTAACAAAGAGCTCAGACTCCAAGTGGATGTGTTGAAGTATGGACTAGGTGCAGTGCTACTGCAAGAAGGAAAGCACATCGGCTATGCTTCCAAATCTCTTTGAGAGTAGTGAAATCAACTACTTTCAAATCGAAAAGGAGCTGTATGCCATTCTGTTAGGATCTAAGCGTTTCCATCAGGACGTCTATGGATGACAAGTCATTGTGGAATCCAACCACAAGCCCCGAGTCAGTCATAAGGAAACCGCTAGCCCAGCCAAGGCTACAGAGAATTATTCTTCAACTACAAAATTATGACTTCACAATCACTCACCATGCCAGGCAAAGAAATCGCTGTTGCAGACACTCTCCAGGAAGTTTCTTACCTACAAGGACAGAAGAAAAGAGCGGGACATTTTGTTTTGGCCTGGAATGTGCAAGCAAATAGAGGACATTGTTGGTAAATGCCCCACCTGTCTTGAATGACTCCCCTCAAACACCAAAGAGCCAATGTTACCTCACTGTATCCCAGACTGACCCTGGCAGGTTGTGGCAACCGGTGTGTTCACCTGGAACAACGAGGACTACATCGTAACAGTGGAATACTACTGCAGATACTTCGAACTCGACAAGCTTCACAGCACCACGCCTGCAGCTGTGAACCACAAGCTGAAAGCAGCCTTTGCCAGACGTGGCATTGTAGAGACTTTTTAATAGCTGACAAATCAAAGGAGTTTGAATCCTTCAAAAAAGCATGGGAGTTCAAACACGTCACCCACCACAAGCCCACATTACCTTCAAAGTAATGGCCTTGCTGAAAAATCTGTGCAGATTGCTAAATCACTCATGGACAAAGCAAAAGCAGACAAGAGAGACCCCTACCTCAGTCTCCTTGAATACCGCAACACTCCAGTTGACAACTTCAAATCACCAGCCCAGCTGTTGATGAGTCGCAGATCAGCCGCAGATGAGTTGATGAGCCGCTTTGCTCAATCCAGCACCAACCAGCAGCTCCAACCTGAGGTCGTCAGCTACAAGGAAATGCATGCAAACCGTGCACAGAGACAACAACACCAGAAGCGATACTACGTCAGGTCAGCTAGACCACTGCCACCACTGAACAACGGAGAGTCAGTTAGAATCCTGGAGCATGGCCACTAGAAGCCAGCAGTCGTCAACCAGCCAGCTGACACTGAACATTCATATCATGTCCGCACCGCAGAAGGAGCGGTGTACCGCCACAATCATCATCACCTACTGACCACAAAAAAACAAGACACTGACGAGATTAACTGTTTCCCTGAAAGAGAATGTGATGGACTAAACACACACACAACATAAACCATACTTACCTGCAATACCACAAGAATGGTTGACTGACATAGAAGCTTGCTCAGCATCATATCACACAAGGTCAGGAAGAGAGGTCAAGCCTAGAGCTGTCCTATACCTTGTGAAATGTCAAAGGGTATAGTTGAAATGCTTTGGTGTTGTATTTGTTTGAAATGTTGAGATGTCATTGATACAGTGAAAAGCTGAGTTGCTGAGAAATCTTTGTTCTAAAAGTAACAGTATGCTGAATCATTGTTTCAGAGTCTGTTATGCTGATGCAGTTGGTCCAGTATGCAGTTTAAATGGTTACTTACCTTGAGTTCAAACTACAGAGAACATATGTCGAACATTTTTCTTTTTTATAGAAGGGGATGTAATATTCATGTATCAACATACTGAATTGTAATTGGTTGCAATCTACCGTCATATCATACTGCGCTCCGATACGACGGTAGTCATTTTCAGTTGATCATGGCCGGAGACACATGAACATGCCAGTTATAGCTAGCTAATAAAGAGCTACGTTTAGAAAGATCCTGTCGGACTTAATTTGATTATTTTGTGCAAAACAAGACATGGTGGGAAAGGAGTTGGGTGCAGTTGAATCAGTGTAGGTAACCTGCTGGCTTGTGATATGTGTTTGTGTTTCTTCTGACCAGAGGGAGCGGGCGCTCCATGTCACGCAACTTGGGTCAAGATCTGTTTCCTGCTTTGCTCCTAGGAACAGGGCACCATTGAAAGGAGTGGTTTCTGGGGTAGTGTTACGTGTGAGGATGGAGCAATTGAAGTTGAAGATTCCCGGTGTTTGTGACGCCTGTCGTTTGGTGTAACGCAGACCCAGTGCTGAGTATGGTGAAACAGAGGAGTCACCGTCAGTCCTTTTGAATTTTGAGTATGAATCTTTAGTTGCAATGCTTATGGTCATGTAGCAGCTGTGTGTAGGAGGGAGATTCTAAGATGTGGGAAGTGTGCAGGAGGGCATTGGATAGAAGATTGTGTAGTTTCGGTGGATAAAGTTTGTGTCAACTGTAGGGGTTCCCATGTTGCTGGGGATCGGAAGTGTCCGGTGCGAGAGAGGCAGGTTGAGGTGGCTAGAATCAGAGTAGTGCAGAAGGTGTCATATGCTGAGGCAGTGAAGAAAGTAGAGGAGGATGGGTCAAGGGTGAGGGATCCTGCACAGAAGGATAGGCCAATGAGTGATATATGCTTCAGTAAGGTTGGCTTCTATGAGTTCATAGCAATGGTTATCAACTGTGCCCCAGAAATAGAACGTAAATCACTGAAAATAGATGTTGTGGTGGCAGTTACGGAGAGGTACTTGGGGGTATGAGTTTTGACTTCAGAAGAGTTACAGTGTGTGGTAGTGTCCTGTCCTCTCAGGGCGTTGGCCTGGGGTAGGATCAGATAGGGTTATTAAAGTAGTGGAATAAGGTGATGGGTTTTAATGAGTATAGAGTTAGTTGATAGGGTAATTATATATGTGTATATACAGTACCAGTCAAAGGTTTGGACACACCTACTCAATGAAGACATTAAAACTATGAAATAAGAAATGGAATCATATTTTATATTTGAGATTCTTCAAAGAAGCCACACTTTGCCTTGATGACAGCTATGCACACGCTTGGCATTCTCTCAACCAGCTTCATGAGGAATGCATTTCAATTAAAGGTGTGGCTTGTTAAAACCTAATTTGTGGAATTTCTTTCCTTCTTACTGCGTTTGAGCCAATCAGTTGTGTTTTGACAAGGTAGGGGTGGTATACAGAAGATAGCCCTATTTGGTAAAATACCAAGTCCATATTATGGCAAGAACAGCTAAAATAAGCAAAGAAAAATTACAATCCATCATTACTTTAAGACATGAAGGTCAGTCAATGCGGAAAATTTCAAGAACTTTGAAAGTTTCTTTAAGTGCAGTCGCAAAAACCATCAAGCGCTATGATGAAACTGGCTCTCATGATAAGGAAAGGAAGATCCAGAGTTAACTCTGCTGCAGAGGATATGTTCATTACAGTTACCAGCCTAAGAAAATGCAGCCTAAATAAATGCTTCACAGAGTTCAAGTAAGAGACACATCTCAACATCAATTGTTCAGAGGAGACTGCGTGAATCAGGCCTTCATTGTCGAATTGCTGCAAAGAAACCACTGCTAAAGGACACCAATAAGAGGAAGAGACTTGATTGGGCCAAGAAACAAGAGCAATGGACATAGACCGGTGGAAATCTGTCCTTTGGTCTGATAAATCCAAATTTGAGATTTTTGGCTCAAACCGCCATGTCTATGTGAGACGCAAAGTAGGTGAACGGATGATCTCCGCATGTGTGGTTCCCACCGTGAAGCATGGAAGAGGAGGTGTGATGGTGTGCGGATGCTTTTCTGGTGACACTATCAGTGATTTATTTAGAATTCAAGTCACTCTTAATCAGCATGGCTACCACAGCATTCTGCAGCGATATGCCACCCCACCTGGTTTGCGCTATCATTTGTTTTTCAACAGGACAGTGACCCAATACACCTCCAGGCTGTGTAAGGGCTATGACCAAGAAGGAGAGTGATGTAGTGCTGCATCAGATATCCTGGCCTCCACAACCACCTGACCTCAACCCATTTGAGATGGCTTGGGATGAGTTGGACCTCAGAAAGAAGGAAAAGCAGCAAACAAGTGCTCAGCATATGTAGGAACTCCTTCAAGACTGTTGGAAAAGCATTCCATGTGAAGCTGGATGAGAGAATGCCAAGAGTGTGCAAAGCTGTCATCAAGGCAAGGGGTGGCACCTTATATAAAATATATTTAGATTTGTTTACCACTTTTTGGGTCACTATGTGATTTCACAGTTTTGGTGTCTTCACCATTATTCTACATTATTCTACAGTAGAAAATAGTAAAAATAAAGAAAAACCCTTGAATGAGTAGGTGTGTCCAAACCTTTGACTGGTACTGTATGTTTCAGTAAGATTGGACTTGGCATTTAAACAATGGTTATCAACTGTACTGCAGGGATGGTACATAAATCGCAGAAAATATAGGTTGTGGTGGAGGCTGCAGAGAGGTATTTGGCTGTGCAAGATTTGATGTTAGAAGAGTTACAGAGTGCTAAGTGGTGGTGTCCCATCCTTTCAGGCTGTTGGCCTGAAGTAGGACTAAATAGATTTAAATAGTGGAGTGTGTTATTTATTTATGGCACTTATTTATATGCTGCCACCAACTCCAGTCTAGTAGGTGGCGGTAATGCAATATTTATTGGATGCCAACCAGCCTTAAATATAATCGAAGAAGAAGAATTTCGGATGAAGTCACGCAGTCGAGTTGTGTACGTTGTTCGCATGAGGTTCCTTGATTAGCAAAACATTAGCTAAGAACTCTTGGTAGTTTTACTACGCGAATTAAAATAAGGTATTCACAGACGTCTATTTTCAGGGGCTCTTTAGAGTTTCTAACTGGATTTTTTAAATAATCCGTGTTTTTCCAGCGAGGTTTGGTCTAGCTAGCTGACGTTAGCTAACAAACAGAAGCCAAGGCCCCAGAGCATTTCTCTAGCTTCTAGTAGCCACCGACAATGGAAGGATTTGGAAAGGCGCTGATGTCTGGAACCCTTGTCCCAGCTAATCCTGTAACAACAGTTGCTCTTCGACAGCCACCCGAGGAAACAAAGAAAACAAATCGAAAGGTGCTCGATGAAGAGAACTACATAGAGGTAACCTACCGTTGTGGAACAGACAGCGGAGTTATATTACAGTAGGTAACGTTAGCTAGCCAGTGCAGATTATATCCTAACGTTACCTGCAGCTGGTTTATAATGCAGTAAGCCTATAGTGTTAGTGCAAATATTTTTTTTTAAGGTCAATAAAGGTAAATGTGATTAAACACACATACTGGTGATGTTATACACAAGTATGTAGACACCCCTTCAAACGAGAGGATTCGGCAATTTCAGCCATACCCGTTGCTGACATGTATATAAAACCGAACACACAGCCATGCAATCTCAATAGGAAAACATTGGCAGTAGAATGGTCTTACTGAAGAGCTCAGTGACTTTCAACGTGGCACCATCATAAGATGCAACCTTTCCAACAAGTTAATCAAATTTCTGCCCTGCTAGAGCTGCCTCGGTCAACTGTAGGTGCTGTCATTGTGAAGCAACAACGGCCCAGCCATGAAGTGGTAGGCCACACAAGCTCACAGAACTGGACCGCCGAGTGCAGAAGCGCATATCACGTAAAAATTGTCTGTCTGTCCGTTGCAACACTCACTACTAAGTTCCAAACAGCCCCTGGAAGCAAAATCAGCAAGAACTGTTTTCTGGACGCTTCATGAAATGGGTTTCCATGGCTGAGCAGCTGCACACAAGCCTAAGATCACCATGCGCAATATCAAGTGGCGGTTGGAGTGTTGTATAGTTTGCCGCCTTTGGACTCTGAAACAGTGGAATATCGTTCTCTGGAGTGATGAATCACGCTTTACTATCCGGCAGTCCGATGGATGAATCAGGGTTTGGCGGATGCCAGAACGCTACCTGCCCCAATGCATGCCAACTGTAAAGTTTGGTGGATGAGAAAGAATGGTCTGGGGATGTTTTTCATGGTTTGGGCTAGGCCCCTTAGTTCCAGTGAAGGGAAATCTTAACACTACAGCATACAATGACATTCTAGACAATTCTGTGCTTCCAACTTAGTGGCAACTGTTTGGGGAAGGCCCTTTCCTTTTTCAGCATGACAATGCTCCCTTGCACAAAGCGAGGTCCATACAGAAATGGTTTGTTGAGATTGGTGTGGAAGAACTTGACTGGCCTGCACAGAGCCCTGACCTCAACTCCATCGAACACCTTTAGAATGAATTGGAACACTGATTGCGAGCCAGGTCTAATCGCCCAACATCAGTGCTCGACCTCACTAATGCTCTTGAAGTCCCCGCAGCAATGTTCCATCATCTAGTGGAAAGCCTTCCCAGAAGAGTGGAGGATGTCACAGCAGCAAAGGAGGGTGGACCAACTCCATATGAATGCCCATGATTTTGGAATGAGATGTTTGATGAGCAGGTGTCCACATACTTTTGACATTTACCAATTTCTTCCTAACTTGTTTATGACTTTCAACAGAATTTAGAGAAGATCATCCAGAGGGACTTTTTTCCAGATGTGACAAAGTTACAAGCGCAGAAGGACTACCTTGAAGCTGAGGAAAATGGGGATCTTGGGAAGATGAGGGAGATATCCATTAAATATGGGTCATCTTTAGCCAAGTCCACACCACTCTCCAATGCCCCATGTGAGTAAGAGAAGTGAACTGTCCACTATACTCTTTTTCACATAATGCACTTGTTGTCTATGAATGCAGCAGTGGTGTTATACTAATATCCCCCCCACTTGATTGTTTAGATGTTACTCCAGCTTCTTTTGAGACACCAGAGGGTCGTCCTGGATCGCCCTCTTCTGTACTGGGCAAAACCAAGAAAGGAGCAGACTGTGGTAAGTTATTGTTCACTATAGTGACTGAGAATGGCACAACTCACAGCACTAGTCAGTCTGAGGACACCGAACTTTAACTATGAAAACCATTACATTAGCTCTCAAGACTATGTAGAAAGTAGCTCTTCCTGCTGTTATGATCTAGTGGTCATTGGATTGTTGATTTATTATATAATACATTTTAGTAATTTAGCAGATGCTCTTATCCAGAGCAATTTACAGTAGTTAGGGCATACTTTTTCGTACTGGTCCCCCATGGGAATCAAACCCACAACTCTGGCATTGCAAGTGCCATGCTCTACCAACTGAGCAACACGGGACATGGTACTATGTAAAGTTGATTTATTATATAGCACTATGTAAATAACTTTTTTTATTGGTCACACACACACACACACATTTTTAGGGTCTGGATCAGCTTTAATACCGCAGATTGTAGCTTCCATCAATGTAATTGTCTGCATCACTTCCAATCCCCCATATTTAGAAATATATTTTCTCCTAAACCTACCACCTCTCCCCTAATTGGAGTTAACTAATGGACAACAACACTTTGGCTTCTACAACCAGTTTATATATACTATATACATTTTACGGACACAATGTATTTTTACAATAGTTACCTTTTGTTTGTTTTTTAATCCCATCCTTCAGCTACCATCAACCCCTCTCGTCTATCTCTGAAGACCATCCAGTTTGATTTGTTTTGCCATATATTTTAAACAGTGCTGCTTCACAAAAGTTCTGAACCTAAATATATTTTACAGCCATGGTATATTTTACATTAGTTATCTTGTTGTTTTTAATCCCACCCTTCAACTCAACCCCTCCTATCTATGTAACAAATGTAATTACAGCAATAATACTTAATCCCTGTGTTTGTTGATATTGTGTATTTTGTAGTGAATAAGGAAGGAGATGAGGAGAAAGAGCTGCCATGTCTTGATCGTTTCCTGGCTAAGAACACAAGCGAGGATAATGCATCCTTTGAACAGATCATGGTTCTAGCAGAAGACAAGGAGAAGTTGAGGCATTCGTGGTTATATGAGGCGGAGGCTGAATTTAAACAGGTACACTTGGCGTAATCGCTCCTTTGATAGTTTGAACTCTCGTTTTGTTGATGTGAATTGCACACTACTCAAATGTGTAAGTATGTAATGCTAATGGAGTGTTATGTCTTGATTTGAAAGCAATGTTATTTTTTGCCTTCAATTAACAGAGATTATTGTTGTTTTTAGCGGCATGAAGAAAACCTTGCCCTGCCGTCATCAGAGAAGCAAGCCCTTGAGTGTGTAAAGGCAGGACTAGAGACCTGGGAGTACAAAGCAAAGAATGCCCTTATGTACTATCCAGAGGGTGAGGATTGATGTTTTCCTGCATGAGAAATGTTCCTGTTATCTTGTTTGAATTTAATGAGCTCTGTATGAGGTGCATGAAGCCATGGAGTCATACCTACCAACACCATGCAGTGCATTCCAAAAAAAACTTCAACAAAGTACTGAGTAACGGGTCTGAATACTTATGTATTTTAATACATTTGCAAATATTCAAAATACCTGTTTTCGCTTTGTCATTATGGGATATTGTGTGCAGATTGAGGCTGTAACGTCACACAATGTGTAAAAGTGAAGCGGTCTGAATACTTTCCGAATGCACTGTATGTGTAGGATAAGCTAGTACTTACATGATTGAATTAATTGTGTTTGAGGTTGAATTACTTGAGTTTATCTTTTTTAATAAGGTGTCAAGGATGATGACACCCTCTTCAAGAAGCCTAGGGAGGTGATTCACAAGAACACTCGTTTTGTGGGAGACCCCTTCAGCAAAGCCCTTAACAAATGCCAGCTTCAGCAGGCTGCAGCCCTCAATGCACAGGTAAAGTCCTCGTTTTACAAGTTATTGGTTTTAAGTAAATGGTTTTATTCTATTTTTAGTGAAGGGATTTAAAGTTTAAAGTTGAGACATGTTAAGATCAGTGTATCTAAAGATCTAACGAAGTGGATTGATCCTGAATGATTTATCTGACATTGCTAGTGTTTCTCCAGTTCAAACAGGGTAAAGTAGGCCCAGATGGCAAAGAGCTTAATGCCCAGGATTCCCCTAATGTTAACGGATATGGGTTTGAAGGAACTCCCTGCCCTTCCCCAGGTAAGTATTTATGTTATGTTCAAGTATAGATAATTTTCAATATTATCAACTAGAAAATAACTATCAGAAATACTTATATTTTGGGTAATATATGTTTTTCCAGCATTTGGTGATGTTAGAGGCTTCCATAAAACACTCAAATGCATAAAAACCAAACTCTAACCTGATATTGTCCTATCAGGTATGGCTGAGTCCCCCTTGATGACCTGGGGAGAGATAGAGAGCACCCCCTTTCGCTTGGATGGGTCTGACTCACCGTTTCAAGAGCGGAATATTGGCCCATCGTTCAAGGTACAAGCCGATGACTAACAGTTCTTTATTTTTGTTTTGCTGAGATTTCTCCCCAAAATGGTTTGTTTTGGAATAATTGATTAACCTGAGAGAATTTCACACACAGATTCCAGAACCAGGAAGAAGAGAGCGGTTGGGTTTGAAAATGGCCAATGAGGCTGCAGCCAAAAACCGGGCAAAGAAGAAAGAAGCATTGCGAAAGGTCACAGAAAATCTTGCAAGGTAAAAACTGATGGATGATTTACATAAGTGCATTGCTTTGGTAATTTGTATTTAGCAAAAGCTGATTTTTTAAAAAATCTTTAAAAAATCCTCCACAGCTCATTTCTATGACCTCTTGTTATACATAGTGGTGTAAAGTACTTTTGGGGTATTTTTACTATTCATATTTTTGACATTTTACTTTTACTTCACTATATTCCTAAAGAAAATAATGTACTTTCTATTCCATACATTTCCCCTGACACCCAAAAG
Organism: Oncorhynchus mykiss; assembly: GCF_057628025.1. Classification (NCBI taxonomy): domain Eukaryota; kingdom Metazoa; phylum Chordata; class Actinopteri; order Salmoniformes; family Salmonidae; genus Oncorhynchus; species Oncorhynchus mykiss. The sequence continues at coordinate 37,485,908 of NC_143026.1, read as the reverse complement.
TACTACCACATTCTGAATGCTTAGCAGGACAGGAAAATCCCAGGTCATCCCTACTGCATCTGATCTGGTGGACTCACTAAACACAAATGCTTCATTTGTAAATTATCTCAGTGTTGGAGTGTCCGTGGCTATCCAAAAATAAAAAATAGTGCAGGTTTGCTTAATATAAGGAATTTGAAATTATTTATACTTTTACTTTTGATACTTAAGTATATTTTAGCAATTACATTTACATTTGATACTTAAGTATATTTTAAACCAAATACTTTGTCTTTTACTCAAGTAGTATTTTACTGGGTGACTCATTTTCTATTACTGTATCTTTTACTTAAGTATGCCAGTTGGGTACTTTTTCCACCACTGGTTATACACAATTCTTAGTCATTTTTAAATGATTGTATTAATTATTTTTGACCTAATTTCTGTCTTGCAGTCTCACACCAAAAGGCCTGAGCCCAGCATTGACCCCTGCCCTTCAGAGGCTTGTAAACCGGACCTCCAGCAAATACACAGATAAAGCTCTAAGGGCAAGCTACACACCATCACCCACACACAGAGGAGCAGGCTCCAAAACCCCCCTGGGTGGTCCAGTCACTCCCTCAGGCACTCCGACACCAAGCAAAGCCAGGACCCCCGCCTCGCAGGACCCAGCGTCCATCACAGACGACCTACTGCAGCTCCCCAAGAGAAGGAAAGCCTCTGACTTCTTCTGACCGTGGTAAAGCAAAATTGAGAAAGAACAGTTATCTTGAGGAAGTGAACTCAAGCAAATTACTGGCCATGGGGTGTTTCTCTCTACCCCAACCCATGCCCTCCCTCTGGATTTTATGGACTTTTATGACTTGAACAGTCTCTGCACAAAGGGCAAAGAGTCGAAATGTAAACTCTGAATTCAAGGATAGTTGCAAAGCTCAGGTCATTACTGTTCTTAGGGTGTTGGAAAGAAAGGCATAGCTTGTACTGTGTTTGAAACCTTCCAAGACTGGATTACTGAAATCTGTGGGTTCCAGAGAGATCCCATAATTGTACATAGACTAAAATGATTAGAATTTTAGTGAATGTTACGATGAGGCTTCATTGATTTTTGTAAATATAATGTTCATGTAAGCCTCTATTTTGTATGCCTCTTCCTGCAATATAATATTTCAGTTTTCAACCTAAAAAATGCCTTTGAGTGATTTGTTTGTAAACCTGAAATGTTGACACTCACCTTTTATCATAGCAGACTTAACATCTGAAGAAATGTAACTAAGTCTATATGGTTAATCTTAACAAAGATGTATGCTTAATTTATTTGTAACTAATTTGGTGGAAAAAAATCCAGCATTTCAACAAGAATCAGCAGGGATGTCATTCCTTGCATCTGGGGATGATTCTTTCTTGGTGTGCTTAGATGGTTCAGCTGCCTTTTTGCCCTCCACAGAAAGTTTAGGGCCCAATTCTGCCTCAACCTCCACTTTTTCCCCTTTCTTGTTCTCATTGCCATGAGGATGCTTACTACTTTCACCCTTCCTTTCTTTTTTGGAGCAAGCAGCTTCAGATGAAGGGCCATCTTCTCGTCTCTTAGAACCATCATGTGATTTGGATTTTGACTGCACCCATACATGTTCAAGGATATCATCGATCTCTATCCTCTGGGCTACATCTGGATTAAGCATGCGATACATCAGGTCTTTGCACTCTGTAGGGACAGTTTTGCTGCGTGGGAAGTCAACGCGATGCTCTTTCTGAATCTTCAGCATCTTCTTAATATTGGAGTCATCATAGGGCATAGACCCACAGAGCATGATGAATAGAACGACCCCCATACTCCAAACGTCATACACTTTGGCATTGTATGGGAGCCCCTGTAATACCTCTGGTGCTGCATAGGCTGCAGAGCCACAGAATGTTTTGCTGAGAATCATTTGTCCAGCATCATCATAATTGATCCTCCTGGCAAATCCAAAATCTGACACTTTGAGGTTGAAGTCTTTGTCCAATAGCAGGTTTTCACATTTCAGGTCCCTGTGAACAACATCTAGGTCGTGTGCAAATTGTATTGCAAGTGACAGTTGTTTGAACAGTTTTCTGGTGAAATCCTCGGGCAAAGCACCCCTGAATTTGATGAACTCTAGTAGGTCCCCTTGCACACCAAGCTCCATAATCATGTACACCTTCCCTTCTGAAGTCTCGAATATCTCGAAGGTCTTGACGATGTTTCGGTGATTTAGGGATGCAAGGATCTCCAGTTCCCGGGGTAAGAACTTCTCCAAAAAATCCGCCGGCGCCTTTCTTCTGTTAATAATTTTGATAGCAACATTGGTCTTCAGACGCTCAGAATACGCGGATTTTACTTTGGCGTATGACCCCTCGCCTAAACTGATGCCCAGTGTATATCCCCGTTTCTTCAGCACCAGTGAGTCATCCATGGCTAGTCAGACCTGAATTATTACACCATTATCGACACCATGTTGAACTCCGTTCATAGTTGAATATCAAAGATACACATGGGGTCAATGTTACTAACATTCAATATTTTATCATCATAAACGTGGGCAATTACGTGTGAAGTTTGTTTCTATGACATCAATTTGTGTCAAAATGGAACGTTTAATTCCTCAAAAGCAGAGCCATTTATGTACGCCATAATGGTGCGTTCATGACAACTCGTTGGGGGGAAAATGAGCTCGGACTGGGAATTTTTTTTGAACGATCATCCAATTTGGAATTACTCGGGCGTCATCCATTTTCATAATGATCAATTACATTTTAATAGCCATGATAAATATGTTTACAATACTTTTAAAGGCGGTAATTGTAGTACTCATTACTGCATTTTCTAACAGAAAGTTGGTTGGCCTCTGATGTCACGTAGGTTGGTACATTGCTATGTTTTCATATATGGATCCCTGTACCAGTCCCACGGTACCTAACATCATTACTAAACTTTAGACATACGAGTTACCACATCTGGTATCAGGGATAGCCAACTCTTGAAATTCCTTTGGTCTTGCACCTTATTTGTGGAACAATCTTTAAAAAAAGTTATTACATTTGATGTTCTGGTGCCTCTAGCAATTCAGAAAGCTGATTGAGGACCTTATTACTGATCGATGTGTTTGTTTTTTCTTATCGTGTTTTCTTTCTGCTGGCATTTATATTTATACTTTGATGTCTCTATTTTATGTAGTTAAGGGCTCATCTGTAAAATAGACCTTGGTCTCTGTATGACTCCCTGATAAAATAAACGTTTTAAAAAATAAAAATGCTGCTGGCCATTAGGTTGTGTAGCATTATTTGCAATGACTCAAAACAAACCGATTAATAGAAAATTAATACTGTATCACTCTGGACACAATTAGGTTACTGTAACGTTCATATATACAGTCATTGACCGTAACACATTTCGTATACAATAACCAATGACTGCATGACAATAACTTTAGAAAACTCCGCCTCCAACCCACCAGCTGATAGGCTTTGTGGCCGTTTGGGATTGTTGTGATGGAAGGACGGAGCCATCTTGTTTTATTTCCGTTCTGGAATACATTGTTGGACAGGCCGAATGAAAAACAGGGCTTAATAATAAGGATGTAGCTCGTTATCTACCATATATTTTCATATTTTTGAATGGCTAGGAACTATCTTTTGCGCTGATAGGTCGGAAGCAAACGTTGGATCTTGGTTTATTTTATTTCTAAGTAGAGGAGTTACTATGAATGGAGGATAAATGTTGCCAAAGGCTGACAGCAGCAGTTACGTCCTTCTCTCTTTGCTCTTCGTCCTCACTTTAACAGACCCACCACGAACAGGTAAGACCGGTGAAATGCAATTGGTTGTCAGCTAGCTTGCTCGTGTATGTAACGTTATACCCGTGAGCTATGGTGGGCCTAATTCTAAGGGAATTTAGCTAGTGTAAATGGCGTTTCTAGCTAGCTTATCCACTGGTCTCAATTTTTGCCGCTGCCTTTGATGAACAGCGCGCGGTGTTGGCTCACTAGCCCACTTACTGCGTAGTTATCCAACGTAAATAATTTGTTTTAAAATGAGTTATATGGGGACATTAATCAATATTGATTTGTAACTAGTTAGATCCATTTTGCAGTTCCATCGTCGGTATGGTTTACACTTTGCTGGAGAGAACGTTTACAAGTTATAGCTAGCCCGATGAAAGTTTAGCATTAACGTTACTAGTTAGCAGCTTTAGTTAGCTAACGTCGTTAGCTGTAGCTGCTGCACTTTATTTCCAGAACCTAGTACTAACTAGTCTTGTCACCATACTAGCATTTTGACTTCGATAACAGGTTTAGTATCGCAATACTCGATACCACGGCAAAAAATATTAGTCACAATCGCACTTGATCTAGACAAACCCAGGTTGTAAATTAGCTAACGTTACTGCTCTGGGCCCGATTATCGCTAGATCTCCGAGCTGTTTCCCAAACCCATCGTTAAATTACTAAAGTTGCACATGAAAACGCTCGTTATTTACCGACCGCAAGTAGAATAACTAGCAACGCGCGTCCATAGACGCTTTCCCCAAAGGGTCACCACAGATTTCTGCTTAAACATATAATCAATGTGTTTATCTGTCTCTGACCGCCGATCATTTTAAGAAGTTGACTACAAAGACAGTTGCCAATCACTTTGCAATTGTTACAAACAAGCGAATAGTGCTGAGCGGTTAGTAATTTTTTTTAAAAATAAGTTCGTTTCGATTATTAAAAAATAATCACGTGTTCAGTTTCGATTGAGTTTAAAACAATTAAGTCCAATGATGGTAGTGACTGCCCATTATTGCTTATCACCTATTAACCATTTATTTACATTACTTTACAATAATACAATATTTCAGTTTTGTATATTACGTTTGTTTTATTTGATTACTTTATTTCATTCCAAGTCATCTGATTTCTATAGAGCTGCTGTCTGACAATCACTATTTTGTAGTTCTTCAAAGTAACTAAGGCATACTTGTATGACTGCTGAATACCAACTATCTATCACATTGATACTGTATATTTCAGGTAGAGATAGATACCTGGCGAAGCAACAGCTGCTCTCTATATTCTCTCACAATCGCACATTCTTGTCTCTTCAGTAGCAGTCGTAAAAGAAAAACAGACTGGACAAGTAGATGCTCAATGGAATATTGTCATTACAGTTAATACCACGGTTTATGCGTAAAACTATGTAGAATATGGGCATGTTGGAAACTCCCTACAATATCCCACAGTTCAGGCTAGGTCTGACTTTTTGAGAAATTGGCCTCACAGGGGGAAAGAAAAACTAAAGGGAATTCAAATAATTGGTTTAAAAACTAAAAAATAGGTGACATTTCAGTTAGTCACTGCACTGCAAATAAATTATAAAAATATGCTTCAAATGAGAACTGAGATGACTGCATTCAGAAAGGTTACATAAGCATATATAATTCAACAATATTGAAATCAATTTCATTTTCATTCAATTGAGATCTATTTTGCTAATTGTAGGCTGCCTTCTGTCTGTCATTTTTACCTCTGTTTTATGATGTGTAACACCAGGTGTGCAATGATGTGCCAAATCTTTATTTTGTGCATTATTATTGGGTAAACTAAGCATTAGAATAAGCCGCCTCAAAATTTGCCGCCGTGGTAATATCTTTCTAGGAGCAGACCCATCGTCAGTATTGTGGAATAATTATAATGTTAAGGTAAGATTTTAATGGATAAAGCTGATCTGAGAGCAGCGCTGACTTTCTTAGTGAATGTTCTCCCTGCTTTGTGTTTTGGCAAATGCATGTTAAGTCTTTGGCCATCGTTGGAACGAGGCATCGCTAAAACAATCGTAAGCCTGAATTCCATCTCTATCGGGAAACTGGGCCCTGTTCAATTGTTGGACATCTTTTGAGTTCAATATTATTACATTGGACATTCATTTTTACGTCATTTTTCAGAGACAGCCATTTATGCATTAATGAATCAATTATGCAAGCATAAATCAATTTGACTTTGGTAAAAACAATATAACGGCAACAATATGATAAGCATTTATTTGTTTGGTAAATCTCTATTGATTAACAAGATGTAGCCTATCCACAATACCATTGAATGCATATTCAATAGGAATGCATGCATGCACTGGCTTATTGAGCTTGTTTTGGCTGATTACATGGGGCTACAGATGACAATCAGTTTTCCTTCCATTGGGACAATTCATTGTTTTTCTCTAGGCAAGAGGGGCTCGGTGATAATCTTTGGGAGAAACGTGAGAGGGAGAGAGACCGAATTGTGAATTAATGTGTTTTTTTTGTCAGCTTTGAAATCAATCAGCATATTTTGTGCTATGGTTTGCATATTATCGCAAAGTGCTAAGGTAGTGAATTGATTTTAGCTGCCAGCTAACAAGGAAAGTTGGCATACAAAGCTGGAAGCTACCGGTATAGGTTTGCATTTTAGTGTTCTAGTCTGTGTGGATATTGTTTCAACATTTTTACACGCCGTGTCGCATTATTCAAGTGTGTTAACTTCTGTGTAGCATGAGTGAGGAGCTGACATGATGCATCCCAGACTCCCAGTGAGTGAAGCGGTTCCTCAGGACTGGCTACAGCTAGCAATGAGTAAGTGGAGCAGGGACTGTGAGCTATAATAAGGGGTCGGCAGCGCTGATAAACGGGGCTTGATCTGTGAGACATTTGACACAAGTACTGAAAGTAACACATTTTCATCATCTAGTATTGAAAAGTAGAGAAGTTTCGGTATACCGTGCAACACTACTAGATAGCTAATTCTGAAAAAAAATATAATCGCAACATGTAAAGTGTTGGTTTAATGAGCTAAAATAAGATCCCAGAAATGTTCCATACACACAAAAAGCTTATTTCTCTCAAATTTTGTGCACAAATTTGTTTACGTCCCTGTTGTCTACGTCCCCATTTGCCAATATAATCCATCCACCTAACAGGTGTGGCATATATATATAAAAAAAAGCTGCTTAAACAGCATGCTCATTACACAGGTGCACCTTGTGCTGGGGATAAAAAGGCCACACATTTGTCAGTTTGTCACACAACACAATTCCACAGATGTTTTGAGGGAGCATGCAGTTGAATGTTTGTTTTTCTACCGTAAGCCGCCTCCAATGTCGTTTTAGAGAATTTGGCTGTACGCCCAACTGGCCTCACAACCGCAGACCACGTGTAACCACACCAGCCCAGGACCTCCACATCCGGCTTCTTCACCTGCGGAATCGTCTTGAGACCAGCCAACAGGACAGCTGATTAATCTTTTTTTTGTTTGTTGAATGCAGAGATACAATGACGAGATCCTGAGGCCCATTTCTGGGCCATTCATCCACTACCGTCACCTCATGTTTCAGCATAATGTACAGCCCCAGGTTGCTAGGATCTGAACACAATTCCTGGAAGCTGAAAATGTCCCAGTTCTTCCATGGCCTGCATACTCACCAGACATGTCACCCTTTGAGCATGTTTGGGATGCTCTGGATCGACGTGCATGACTGCGTGTTCCAGTGCCCGGCAATATCCAGCAACTTCACACAGCCGTTGAAGAGGAGTGGGACAACATTCCACAGGCTACAATTAACAGCCTGATCAACTCTATGCAAAAGAGCTGTGTAACTAAGTTAGCCGTTTCACATCCGTTACACATGCCCCCTACCTTTTTTATTTAAGGTATCTGTGACCAACAGTTGCATGTCTGTATTCCCAGTCATGTGAAATCCATAGATTGGAGCCTAATGCATTTATTTCAATTGACTGATTACCTTATGAACTGTAACTCAGTAAAATCGTAGAAATTGTTGCTTTTTTGTAATTCGCAAGCTGCATTTCAGCTAGCAAATAGGCACGAAAGCAAACTTTCGATTGCTATGTCGCATGAGCAACACAAGACTGGGCTGCTGTTTTTTGTTAGCTATTGTTTCATTGTCCCAATAAGTAACCTAAAGATAATTTAGACTAGCTATTGTTGATTGTTGCCTTGAAACATTATTTTTGGTCAAAAGTATGTGGACAACCCTTCAAATTAGTGGATTTGCAATTTCAGCCACATCCGTTGCTGACCGGTGTATAAAATCAAGCACACCACCATGCAATCTCCATAGACCAACATTAGCAGTAGAATGGCCTTACTGAAGAGCTCAGAGACTTTTAACGTGGCACCGTCATAGAATGGCACTTTTCCAACAAGTCAGTTCGTCAAATTTCTGCCCTGCTAGAGCTGCCGCGGTCAACTGTAAGTGCTGTTATTGGGAAGTGGAAACATCTATGAGCAACAACGACTCAGCCGCGAAGTGGTAGGCCACACAAGCTCACAGAATGGGACCACTGAGTTCTGAAGCGCGTACTGCGTAAAAATTGTCTGTCCTCTGTTGCAAAACTCACTACCCAGTTCCAAACTGCCCCTGTTCGTTGGGAGCTTCATGAAATGTGTTTTGATGGTTTCGGTGCCAACTGTAAAGTTTGGAGGAAGAATGGTTTAGGGCTGTTTTTCATGGTTCAGGCTAGGCCCCTTAGTTCCAGTGCAGGGAAATCTTAACGCTACAGCATACAATGACATTGTAGACAGTTCTGTGCTTCCAACTTTGTGGCAACTGTTTGGGGATGGCCTTTTCCTGTTTCAGCATGACAATGCTCCCTTGCACAAAGTAAGGTCCATACAGAAATGGTTTGTTGATGGTGTGGAAGAACTTGATTGGCCTGCAGAGCCCTGACCTCAACCCCTTCGAACACCTTTGTGATGAATTTGAACGTTGACTGCGAGCCTGGCTTAATTGCTCATCTTCAGTGCCCGACCTCACTAATGCTCTTGTGGCTGAATGGAAGCAAGTCCCCAACATCTAGTGGTACGCCTTCCCAGAAGAGTGGAAGCTGTTATAGCAGCAAATGGGGGGACCAACTTCATATTAATGCCCATGATTTTGGAATATCAGGTGTTCAAACACGAGCAGGTGTCCAAACACTTGTGTCCAAACACTTTTGTCCAAGTAGTGTATTTGTCTAACCTCATAAACCATCACCTGTTAAACTGCAAGTGGTGGAATAACCTATTATTGACTTAACCTCAAGGTTTTCATTCGGGGGCTGGGTGAGAGGTTGATAGGGAAGGACATTCAACAAGCATGGCACTTACATAAATAACTGATTGGCTGAGCGAAATTGATAAAGATTGTCAGAGCTGTTTTGTTAGACTTCAGTACTGCTTTTACAACGTTATCAATCATAGTCAGTGTTATGGCTTTACACCCGCTGCTATATTGTGGATAAAGAGTTACCTGTCTAACAGAACTCAGTGTGTTCTTTTTAATGGAAGCCTCCAACATAATCCAGGTAGAATCAGGAATTCCACAGGGCAGCTATCTAGGGCCCCTTATTTCAATCTTTACTAATGAATTGTGCCTGGCTTTAAGTAAAGCCAGTGTCTATGTATGCGAATGACTCAACACTATACACATCAGCTACTATAGCGAGTGAAATCACTGCAAGACTTAACAAAGAGCTGCAGTTAGTTTCAGAATGGGTGGCAAGGAATAAGTTAGTCCTAAATATTTCCAAAACTAAAAGCATTGTATTTGGGACAAATCATCCACTAAACCTCAACTAAATCTTGTAATAAATAATGTGGAATTTGAGCAGGTTGAGGTGACTAAACTGCTTGGAGTAACTCATTTGTAAACTGTCATGGTCAAAGTATGTTGATACAACAGTAGCTAAGATCGGGAGAAGTCTGTCCATAATAAAGTGGTGCTCTGCCTTTTTAACAACATTATCAACAAGGCAGGTTCTAGATTTGTCGCACCAGTCGTGTGGTCAGGTACCACAGAGGGATCTCTGAAAATTACAATTGGCTCCGAACAGGGCAGCACGGCTGGCACTTAAATGTACACTGAGAGCTAACATTACTAATATGCATGTAAATCTCTCATAGCTCAAAGTGGAGGAGAGATTGACATGCTGAATGCACCGAGGTGTCTGTTTTAAACTGTTTTAAACTACCGAGCACACAGCTCGGACACCCATTTATACCCAACAAGACTTGCCACCAGAGGTCCCTTCAATCAATCAAATGTATTTAGAAAACCCTTCTTACATCGGCTGATGTCACAAAGTGCTGTACAGAAACCCAGCCTAAAACCCCAAACAGCAAGCAATGCAGGTGTAGAAGCACGGTTGCAAGGAAAAAACTCCCTAGAAAGTCCAAAACCTAGGAAGAAATCTAGAGGAACCAGGCTATGAGGGGTGGCCAGTCCTCTTCTGGCTGTGCCGGGTAGAGATTATAACAAGTCCAGAACAGACTATGGGAGGCGCACAGTAGAGCCATGGCTACATGGGACTCTATTCCACATCAGGTAACTGATGCAAGCAGTAGAATCGGATTGTAAAAAAAAATGGATAAAAATACACCTTATGGAACAGCTGGGACTTTGAGACGCACACATAAGACACGCACTCTACACACGTGCACATGGATGTTGTATTGTAAATATGTAGTAGCCTGAGGGAACACTAAATGTATTGGGTAAAGTGTTATGAAATGTAATATATAACTACCTTAAGCTTGCTGGATCCCAGGAAGAGTAGCTGCTGCTAATTGGGGCCTTTAATAAATACAAAGACGGGTGGATTTGGCCGACTTGCTTAGTTGTGAATAGCCTAGGCTATATTCTTATATATTCATACACACACACACAATGTATGGCTCCAACCTTGGATACATTCTATGCGTCCATGTAAATGGGATGTTATTACAAAAAGACAGAACAAAAATGTTCAACATTTATTGGAAGAGTGGGTGGTCCTGGTGACTTTTGGGTCAACTCAAACATCAAAATAACAGATGGTTAAATACCCATAGTTTCCTCAGTTACATTGATCTTTGCTCAGAAATGGTATCTAGTGAGTGCGACATGAAATACGAATGACATTTTCGGTAAAACATTTTTTCACATGTTGTCATTTCTCTGCCATCACACAGTTCCCTTCAAACTTTGTGGTGGAACATTCCAAACTGGAATTTGAGATTCAAAGGGTTAGTTCATCAGAAATTGCTTTTTTGTTTTGTTTCAGGTCCACGGCTAGCTCTGGCAAGATTATTGTCAGGTAAGCAGCATCTCCTCTTAGTGCAGTGGATGTATAGGTATGCCAGGCTCCAGCTATTTGGGTTACTCATCTCTATTCTCAGCTTGTGCCTCTGTTGAATTTTCCCATTCACAGCAGTGCTTTGTTTTTCCATTGAACTCAGAAATGTACTCTTAACAGTTTTTTTTTTTTTTTTTTTTTTTTTTTTTTTTTTTTTTTTTTTTTTTTTGCTGCATTCAACTCCTTTAACAATATTGAACTACCTTCAAAGTATCCAGTGTGATTGTCTAGACGCCAGGCCTATATCTGCTCAGGGCCATAGTGAGAAGAGTTCTAACTGCTTTAGAAAGCTAGGCCTTGTCACAGGAGAACCCCTGATGCAGTGGCACGTCTCATGTTAATCACACATGGCACAGAGACGCTGACCCACTTAACTCTGCTTCTTTGTTACTAAGGAATATACAGAACTGCCAAAATAAAGGAAATGCCAACAAGTGTCTGTAATAGGGCGTTGAGCCACCAGAACCATTTCAGTGTGCCATAGCACAGATTTGAAGTGTGTGGAACTCTATTTGAGGGATGCAACGCCATACTTCCACAATAATTTGGTGTTTAATTGATGTTGGAAAACGGTCCCAGATGCTCCAGAATCTCCCAGAAGTGTTAAATTGGGTTGAGATCTGATGACTGAGACACACCCTTTAAACCCCCTATGCTCCTTTGAGATCCCTCTCTTCTGGCCATTGTAGCCAAATTTAATGGGCAACTGGGCATTCTTATACATGACCCTAAGAATGATGGCATGTTAATTGCTTAATTAACTCAGGAACCACACCTGTGTGGAATTACCTGCTTTCAAAATACTTTGCATCCCTCATACATTTTTTATTTTGGCACTTACATTTATGGCTAGACACTAAAATAATGGTATATAGTAGGCCTATGTCTTGTCTTAGCCTGTCATGACCCATTCTTTAAAAAAAATGTTTTTATATACATTTGTGTATCGCAGCCTATTTTAGATAATTGTTATGCCCTGATACGTGTCCCTCATTTCTCCGGTTTCTCATATTTTTGTTTCTAAGCGCAGTTCTCAATAGCACTCGCAATGATGACCACTGTTTCTAGTTATAAGGATTTTGTCTTGTTTAATAGCTAGTATCTACTCTGATTCTATTTTAACCACCATACCTGAATTGAACTCTGTCAGAATACTTGAGAGAGATTGCTGCATAACTGAATTCCAATAAATATTTTGTGTTTTTCCCTTGATGCTTTCTTTTTATTAATTTTGTTTCCCAGAAAACGTTCATTATTTTAAGCATCGGTTGCATTGTTAATGTAATGTTTATGATAAATGGTGAAAACCTTATTTCTTATTTATCACTAGACAGGGGCAAGTGTCTAAGTAATGATCCTAAAAGTTGGAAATGCTCAATCTCCCATAGACTCGTGTTTTTATAGTTGGTACTCAACTGAGAGACCAGGAGCTGTGTTGCAGTGGCCATGTCAAAACTACTGGGGGCGCTGTGTGATGTTAGCCTCCCTCTGTGCTGTGTTTCAGAGCTGCGCTGCAGCCCTGGGCAGTTTGCCTGCCTCAGTGGGAAGATGCAATGCATCCCCTTGTCCTGGCAGTGTGACGGCTGGACTGCTTGTGAGGACAAGAGCGATGAGTTGGACTGCCCCCGTGAGTAACACCTCTTCAACCCTGTACCTAGACCTCATCCTGAACTCTAGTCCCCCTCCCTAACAATCATGATACTCTATGTCCATTTATATTGTGTTGCATGCTCCAAAGTGAAGGACAGAGATTCCTTACATTCCCCACAATACTATAAGGCTCATCTGAAACAGCAGTCAGAGCAGCTCCAGATTTCTTAGAAAACAACTTTCTAAATGTCGTGGGAACCAACGAACTCATACGTGCATATGTTTTGTTAACATCTTTCATTTAGAGCTTTTTTTTTTTTTTTGATCAGTTTTGGGGAGATCAAATGTATTTTTTTACGTCACATGTGCTAAATACAAAAGGTGTAGACTACTGTGAAATGCTTACTTACGAGCCCTTTCCCAACAATGCAAAACACGTTTTTAAAAGATTAAGAATTTGCAAATAAAAATAGAGCATGTAGGTAGGGGTTAAAGTGACTATGCAATTAGGATAGATACACTTCTGTTACTCTGTTTATGTGGAGAGTGTGAGCATGTGGGTAGGGTCCAGTGAGTGTGCTTAGTCCGTGTAAGAGAGTTTTTAAGTCTGGTTAACCATTTTGATTAACTGTTCAGAAGTCTTATGGCTTGGGGGTTGAAGCTATTCAGGTGCCTTTTGGTCCTAGACTTGGTGCTCCGGTACAGCTTTTTTGTGTGGTAGCAGAGAGAACAGTCTATGGCTTGAGTGGCAGGGCTCTGTCAATTTTTCCGGGCCTTCCTCTGTCACAGCCTGGTATAGAGGTCCTGGATGGTAGGGAGCTCGGCCCCAGTGATGTACTGGGCTGTCCGCACCATCCTCTGTAACGCCTTGCGATCGAGGACTATGCAGGTGCCATACCAAGCTGTGATGCAGCAAGCCAAGATGCTCTCAATGGTGCAGCTGTATAACTTTAATGTGGTTAGATATTGCAGTAGTAAGCGATAGAAGGAAATCCTATTGTTTCCGCTACTTAATTCCTGAACTAGCGCTGATCACATTATAGGAATTCTGGAAAGGATTGGGTACACACACAGCATCTGACCTCCATAACACGGCCATCTTGTTTCATCTGGACTGTGTGCAAATTACATTATTGATCAATTGTAGCAAAAGCAGTCAACATTGGACTATTTCTTGTCATGAAAAATAACTAATGTTGATGACTTGTGACTGGGTTAAAAAGGCAGTTTCTCCATCCCCTAATAAGAAGTTCCTTGAGTCCAAACAAAGTTGTCTTCAGAAGGTTTTTTTATGATCTTCAGCCAGTAGCCACTACATTCCTTTTATTGAAACACTGATTACTCTGGTATCTCTCTGTCTCGGATCCTCCCTTACAGCCATGAAGGATGAGACGTTTCACTTTGCCAATGAGTTTGACCAAGTGGAAGATGTCATCGGCGTGGCCCAGCCGATGCGCTTTAACAGTAAGACCCCACCTAACTACCTCATCAGTCATTCACTCAGTACTCATCTAAGATGCGCTAGAGAGATTTTAAAACAGTATCTAAACTACTGGAAGTGTTGCTAAAAGAACAGATGGAAAGCTTTTGTTACTGGACACTGTAGGAGCGCTAAAGCACCTTTCCTCTCCACAGAAAAGTGCCCAAGTGGGTGGCATCACTACGAGAAGACAGCCAGCTGCTACAAGGTATACCTGAGGAACGAGAACTACTGGCAAGCTGTGGACACATGCCAGAAAGTCAATGGCTCGTTGGCAACTTTCGTTACCAACGAGGAACTGCAGTTCATCCTCAAGATTGAGGTGGATTTCGACGAGAAAGTGTGCGAGCGCAGAGACCAGTGCAAGTGAGTATGTGTTTGCTATAAGGATGTGTTACATGATGTGATATAGTGTTGATCTGAAGGCTGATGCTTTACTGTCCCATAGTCATTATTTCATCCAATTTCTCTCTGATTCAGGTTCTGGGTGGGTTACCAGTATGTCATAACCAATCGGAACCATTCACTGGAGGGCCGTTGGGAGGTGGCTTATAAAGGTGGGTGCAGTTAATATGAATGAAAATAGGCAAAAGGGAGCAGCTGAACTCAAGGAGCACTCATTGTCATGCTCAAACAACCAAAGCAATAAACCTGTATTTGGTTTAGGTTAATCTTGTTCCCTTCTCTGTTCCTCTTCAGGGTCAATGCAGGTGTTCCTCCCCCCGGAGGGCCTGACTAAATTTGGAGAGGCATCTCCGACCCAGGACAACGTATTCTGTGCCCAGCTGCAGCGCTTCCAGATCAAGAGCATGAACGAGCGCGGCCTTCACAGCTGGCATGCCGAGAACTGCTACAAGAAGTTCCCTTTCCTGTGCAAGAGGAGTATGTCTGCTCTTATTAAAACCCAATGACCTATGTAGCTTCACAGGAGATCAAAGTAGCTTAATTGTAACAAGTGTAGATGCTCAGTGGAAATCTGGTTGTTTTGAGTCATAATTCTGCATAGAAAATATTGGGTGCTGTAATGCGTATGTAAATTAGGGAAGTCCAGCATCCTCAGTTAGTTTAAGTGTAGTTTGTTTGGTTCTGGTTGTAAACCTTTGATTTTCTGTAACAGGGCAGACATGTGTGGACATAAAGGACCAGGTGGTGACTGAGGGGTACTACTTCACGCCTAAGGGGGAAGACCCGTGCCTGAGCTGCACATGTCACGACGGCGAGCCAGAGATGTGTGTGGCCGCACTGTGTAATCGGCCGGAGGGCTGCAAGCACTTCGGTAAGGACCCCAAGGAGTGCTGCAAGTTCACCTGCCTGGACCCAGGTACTGCCTAAACACTCACACAATTCCCTATTTTTAAAAAAATAAAATAGAAACTATGGGTGTTTGAATGTCCCACAAGGTGGCGCTCTTAACACATCTCACTTGTCATGTGCCTCAATGTTTGTCCCTGTAGTTTCAGAAGATGGAAGTAAAAGGACAAAAGTTGAGAAACGGTTGTATAAAATTATTAAAATGTAAACATATGAATTGTATTAAAATCTGGACACTCTCTTTCAGAAGGCAGCAACCTGTTTGACTCCATGGCCAGTGGGATGCGTCTGATCGTCAGCTGTGTCTCCTCCTTCCTCATCCTCTCTCTGCTGCTGTTCATGGTGCACAGGCTCCGGCAACGCAGACGCGAGCGCATCGAAACACTCATTGGAGGAAACCGTAAGCAGCGTATTTTATCACACTCATACGAACAACGTATGTCACCAAGCTCACTGCCATCCCTTGAAAAAAACAGCCCTTTTTGGCCTTTTTAACAAACCCGGAACACCTCTCCTAGCTAGCCTGTATTAGTCTCCAGTACTTCAGTGTATTCACATTTTATTTGTGAGTATCCGTCTACATTGGTTTCAATTAGTGGAAATGTTGTCTCCTTCTCTCTTATCTTCAGTGCATCATTTCAACCTTGGGCGGCGAGTCCCAGGCTTTGACTATGGCCCAGATGCTTTTGGCACTGGTCTCACTCCCCTGCACCTCTCTGATGATGGAGAGGGAGGTGCATTTCATTTCCAGGAACCTCCCCCACCCTACGCTGCCTACAAATACCCAGACATCCAGCACCCAGACGACCCCCCTCCTCCCTACGAAGCCTCCATCAACCCCGACAGCTTTCTCTATATGGACCTGGGTAGGCCTAAAATAACTTATGGACCACCCTGTGTTGTTGATACCATGATTTACTCACTTCCTGTGATAGAACAGTTGTGATTATTATTAGACACAATGTTAAGTATCTAGCTGTTTCTGAACCCTGTCCTCACTGCTCTCCACAGCACGTCATGGAGTTCAGATGATCCCAAGTCAGATGAGGGATGTGGTAGATGCCATGACGGATGCCCCACCACCTGTCCCCGAGCCAGACTCTGTGCCAATGTCCTCCCAGGAGCGGGAGGACTCCATCGACAGCAGTACCCTCCTGGTGGAGCCTGACACCTCCACTGACGGCCACGCCCCTGACTCCATGCCTGCAGACTGCAGTAGCAGCTCCTCCCTCAGCACCATGGTATAGGACTGAGATGAGGGGAGGGGAACTGCTACGGTCTGGACCCTCAGATTGAGAGAGGTGGACAGTGTCAGACGGGTCCATCATATGGAGGGTGGACTGGAGCGGACTGGTCCATTAGTTAGAGGAGAGGGTGAGAAGAGACTGGAATGGCATTAGAGGGTAGAGATTATCAGGATGGATTGAGGGACCAGTCTACTCCTTGAGGTGTGCAGCGGTGAGGAGAATCGGACTGATGTGTTTCTTAAACAGGTGAACTGAAACCGGTCGGTGTCTGTCAGTTGAACTTGGAGAAAATGGTGTGAAGCAGATCACTTTCCTACAGGTGAAGAAGGCTCTGGAAGACTGATTATTCTGTACAGAGAACTAACCGCACTACACTGGGCCGAGGAGGTTGAGTTTCTGCTTCTTTTTTTCATTGGACAAAGCTTTTCAATTGTATTGTTTGAGCTTGATGCTCCAGATTGCCCCTGATGTAAGTACTCCCTCAGGCATTACACCAGGTAATAATGGAGGGGGTAGATGGCTTGCGTCTTTTTGCTTATATCCTGGAGGCAGAGCTTGGATTGTCATTTGTTGGACTTGGAGAGCATCACACACACAACTCGAAGCATCGAGTGCTTCTGCTCTCCCTCCCTACTAGATCTCCAAGTCTCCTCCATGAATGAAATGCATTATTTTTCCATCACAAGCACTGCCTCCGAACTGGGATTTCTGTACTCTCCAATCAATCTGATATGCTAAGACGTCTTCCAGATTGATGGCACAAATTTGAATAGAAAAATGAAAGGTTCTGCTACAAAAGGTTTTTTAACCTTGCAAAAATATTTAGGTACGGTTAGTGTTAGCTCCAACTAACACACTGCTATTACTGTGTTTTCTGAGGTAAAAATGCTACAACTTTTCAAATAATCTTGCTACAGTATTGAATTTCATTTTATGAGTTCTAATTGAAGTAGGTTGAGTATTGTGCCCTTTTCTTGGGTAAGAAGTAGTCTGTGACTTGCTTGTTGTGGGATCTGAACATTGATGGTCAATGAGTTCACCTCATGAAAGAGCATGTCAATGAATGGTGAATGAAGGTTAGCTTTTCAGTTGTAGCTCCTAGGGATGTGTAAGGGTAACTTACTGTTTTATACCCCCTCATGAAATTTGTAGAAGTGAACTTCTTAAGCTGAAAAAGTGTTCTCATGAAATGATAATAACAATGAATACTAAATTAATTCTGTCTTCAACTGTCTGTACGTATGTGTGAGGGTTTATGTACACATCAATTCTCATTTTTGGAAGCCATTTGGATCTGCTGTATTTCTTTTCTTACCAATGTACATTGTCATGTTAGTGTAGTTAAGATTCAGACTATAACATGACATTGGGGATTTACCTGTTTAGGTTTTAATAGTAGCCTATATGGGATTGAGTGGTCAACCACCTTTCTCCTGTTTCATGATGACGGACAGGAAAGTCTAACGCGGTAGTGAAAAAGCTACTAGGAAAACCACAATTTGTCCCCATTATGACAATCATTCTTTACACTCCTGATGTATATACTGTAGACCTGTGAGAGCCCTGTTGCTTGTTCACCTGTGGCGTTGAATGGTCATAGGAGTTGGACGGCTACAATGCCAGGCCTATGAAAGCACAAAGGCCCCTATGAGGGTTTTGGAGTCATTTTAGTCCAAGCCCTTACCAGCCAGGATCTGCATAGCATGGTCATCTATATGGCTTTAGTCTATCACCAGCAGCAATGAAATGGGTGAAGATATCTTGAGAATTGCAGCTTTGTGTGTACTATGTGTTGTATGTAGCATTTTTTTCCTTCTCTTTGGTAGGTCTCAAGTTTTGTATTACTTTTCTTTTTTTAGCATAGACAATCCTTTTGTGGATTATCCAAGAAAATAATGTCTTGAATTGTTAAAAAAAAAAAAAAATCTTAAACTTTGGTGTGTGCATGCGTGTTTGGGGGTCAGATCTCAATATTGGGTTTGAGTGTGTTTTCAGCTTGTTTTAGGGCCTATAGTGCATGTTTTAGTCTTTAGGCATGCTGAGGTTTCCAACAGATTTTATCATTTAATCAAAGTTCTGCTCATCTTTGCCCAGGCTTAGCTCAGAGGCTTGCCTACAGGTTGATATAGATAAATGCATTGGAACCCCTACTCCATCCCCAACTGCTGGATTTAAACTGTAGTTGATTTTGTTATCGACATGTTCAGTGAGTTAGAACATGTAAAATGCAACCGTTGATACATTAGTTGTATTCTCTTTCATTTCATAGCTTTTAAATTGTAACATTTTTGTTGCTTCTTTTGCAGGGGGTTTTATGTATTTTTCTGGGGTGGATGTACATCTAACCAAATGCCAAATAAATTGTATCATGAAGGACAGATGCCTGTTGTCTCAATTTGGGTAAGGACTCTGAGAAGGTTAAGCCTGTAGTTTTAGCAGAGAACTTGAGACCATAGATGGTTGACTGCGCACTTGACCGCAGTGGGTGAATAGGGCTACCTGCTTCTGCCTACGCTATATAGTGCCTTGGAAAATATTCAGACCCCTTGACTTTTTCCACATTTTGTTACAGCCTTATTCTAAAATTGAGGGTGTGGGGGGACAATTTAATCAATCTACATACGATACCCCTTAATGGCAAAGCAAAAACAGGATTTATTTTTTTTCTATCGCATTTACATAAGTATTCAGATCCTTTACTCAGTACTTTGTTGAAGCACCTTTGGCATCGATTACAGCCTTGAGTTTTCTTGGGTATGACGCTACAAGCTTGACAAACCTGTATTTGGGGAGTTTCTCCCATTCTCTGCAGATCCTCTCAAGGTCTTTCAGGTTGAATGGGGAGCGTTGCTGCCCAGCTATTTTCAGGTCTCCAGAGATGGTGATTGGATTAATGTCCTGGCTCTGGAGTGGCTTCCATCTGGCTACTCTACCATAAAGCCTGATTGGTGGAGTGCTGCAGAGATGGTTGTCCTTCTGGAAGGTTCTCCCATCTCCACAGAGGAACTCTAGAGCTCAAGTGACCATCGGTTATTGGTCACCTCCCTGACCCCCCCCCCCCCCCCCCCCCCCCCCCTCAGTTTGGCCGGGCGGCCAGCCAGCTCTAGGAAGAGTTGGTGGTTCCAGACTTCTTAAATTTAAGAATGATGGAGGCAACTGTGTTCTTGGTGACCTTCAATGCTGCATAATTATTTTGGGACCCTTCCCCAGATCTGTGCCTCGACACAATCCTGTCTCTGAGCTCTACGGACAATTCCTTCGACCTCATGGCTTGGTTTTTGCTCTAACATGCACTGTCAACTGTGGGACCTTATATAGACAAATGTGTGCCTTTTCTTCTAAATCATGTCCAATCAATTGAATTTACCACAAGTTGACTCCAATCAAGTTGTAGAAACATCAAGGACAATCATTGGAAACAGGATGCACCTGCGCTCAATTTCGAGTCTCATAGCAAAAGGTCTGAATACTTATGTAAATAAGGTATTTCTGTTTTTATTTTTTTTATTTTATTAATTTGAACACAACTGTTTTTGCTTCTTCCATTATCGGGTATTGTGTGTAGATTGCTAAGGATGTTATTTATTTAATACATTTTAGAATAAGGCTGTAATGTAAGAAAATGTGGAAAAAGTTTGCCCTTTGCTATGGGTCTACATACTTTCCAAAGGCACTATATGTGTTTCATCAGTCTTGGCATTTCACTGAGTTCTCTTGATTTGTCAATGAAATCCCTCAGCCGCTGTAACCAAATGTCAGGGGGATTAAGATGAGATGTGGGAAATCCCTAAACGGTCAGTTGTGTGTTGCTGACGGAGCAGGGAATAAGGGAAGCCCTGTAAGTTAATTAATTCTCCCAGGCTATAGGAGATGGGCTTATCCGTCTTCGCTCCAATAAGGCAACTTATCTTCGCAGTGAGGCTGAAACCAAAAGATGTAAGATTTATTATTCAGACCGTGTCAAGCATCAGTAGCCTATTGCAGCATATGTTTTCACCTGATCTTAGGCCTATACACCTATACCTGTCCGTTCCTTCGACAGGCACCCTTATCGGCAGACTACTAGGAGATACATTGACAAAATAAACAGTGCTAACATTTAACATATTCCAACCTGCTACTTAATCGTTTTTATTAAAAAAAACAATTGACCTTACCGCTTGGGGGCATCGGTGCTCAGCCAAGAGTTGGCAAGCTTTCCTCGCATCAATGTCCCGTTATGTGACATTCATCAGTAAAGACCACTGGCAATGACACACTCCACTGACCAAACAGAGAAAGAAAAAAAAGCGCTCAGCATTCACTTTCCCAGTCCTATTTAAGCTTGGCATTTGCACAGATCCCTAAGCGCCGATTAGGCCTGCCTCTGATTTTTATTTAGACATTAACTAGACCTATTGAAATGCCTTGCTCATTTATTGGCGCAGAAATGATTTTGGCAATCATAACTTTCCTAATGATGTTTATTACAGGTTCACACACCGGTGAGTATCTGGCTTGTCCTTGATATTATCCAAGGTAGGCAGCTGTTTGAGTGTCTATTCCGTCATGGGTAAGGATGCTTTACAGTTGATATCTTCCTTGTTTTACTCTTTCAGTGGACTTCTGTTATGATGAGAGTCATTGTGGTAAGTGTCTATGTTTATTCAATGTATCAAAAGTAGAGACGATGCACTTTAAAATGTTTGTTTTTTTCTCAAATTATTTTTGGTAGATTTTAAATCGATATTGTAAACAACATTTTTGTAATATTCTTATCGTGTTAACTCTGGTGTCTGTAGACTTACACGTTGAAAGTCAGCAGCGTGTGTTTTTGTGTCCTCAGACCCATATGCATGGGGAGATGCGTTCCCATCCTGCCACCCAATACTTGAAGAACATCACTCTCCAATCAACCTGGATCATCATATGACCAGAAATGAATCACTGGAGGCTTTACATCTGGATGGTTTTCATGCTGTTCATACAGGACACTGGAAACTGAAAAACAATGGCCACTCTGGTGAATATCCTGTATCATTACCATAGAAATTGATTTGTGAGGAGGTGTATCTACTGAGTAGTTATTTTCTACGTAGAGACTGTAGCCTATGTGTCCCGTTTCTTATTACATCACAGGACAACTACGTGTGTGCTTGTGAGAATGCATGTGTGTGAATGGGTTGTGCATTTTGTGTAGACGTTTATAAGTGCTCTGTGTGTTTGTATGCAGTTGTGTTGGAGGTTGGGAATGGGATGTCTGTGAGTGGTGGAGGTCTTCCAGGTACGTACCACACCGTCCAGCTCCACTTTCACTGGGGAAGCCTCAACACCAACGGCTCAGAGCACACGGTGGACAGGCACAGGTATCCAATGGAGGTAAGTGTGGGTGATGGTCCTCTCTACATCCAGTCAACTTTACACTGAAGGGTGGATATCTTTGGTGAACAAAATAAATAGCACCAGTCAGTGCCTGCATCCTGGTTTAATATTTAATTGACAGTGCATTTTCTTTTGCAGATGCACATAGTCAACATGAAGTCAAGTCATCCCAATTTGACATCTGCCTTGGATGACCCAACTGGCCTTGCAGTTCTTGCGTTCTTTATTGATGTAAAGTATAGTTAAATACTTTATGTATTTAATTTTAGAGCATATTTATAAAAATATGTGTTTATTTTGTCATGATGAAGTCATATATTCTAAACCTCTAACTTCTTGCAGCTTTATTACATTGAAAATGTACACTTTGGACGCATATCACGACTACTTCCCTCCATTGCCTACAAAGGTCTGTAGAAACATAAGTACTCTAATGTACACTGAACAAAAATATCAACGCAACTTGTAAAATGTTGGTCCCATATTTCATTAGCTGAAATAAAAGATCTCAGATATTTCACATCAGCAACAAACACAAATTTGTTGACATCCCTGTTAGTGAGCATTTCTCCTTTGCCAAGATAATCCATCCGCCCGACAGGTGTGGCATATCAAGAAGCTGATTAAATAGCATGATCATTACACAGGTGCATGTTGTGCTGGGGACAATAAAAGGCCACTCTAAAATGTGCAGGTTTGTCACACAATGCAATGCCACAGATGTCACACGTTTTGAGGGAACGTGCCGTTGGTATGCTGACTGCAGGAATGTCCACCAGAGCTATTGTCAGATAATTGAATGTTAGTTTCTCTACCATAAGCCACCTCCAACGTCATTTTAGAGAATTTGGGATTACGACCAACTGGCCTCAGAACTGCAGACCATGTGTAATTCACCTGCGGGATCGTCTGAGACTAGCCAGCCGGACAGCTGATGAAACTGAGGAGTATTTCTGTCTGTAATAAAGCCCTTTTTGTGGGGAAAAACTCATTCTGATTGCCTGGGCCTGGCTCCCCAGTGGGTAGGCCTGGCTCCCAAGAGGGTGGGCCTGCGCCCCTGCCCAGTCATGTGAAATCCATAGTTTAGGGCCTAATGACTGATTTCCTTATATGAATTGAAAAATCGTTGACATTTTTGCATGTTGCGTTTATATTTTTGTTCAGTATAGATATAGTGTGGTGACTGTGAACATGCTTCAGTCCCATGGAGGGTTTAATAAATGTTTAATAAAGGTCTTTCTCCCTCTCCTAGGTCAAACGGCTACAGTCAAGCCATTCCCATTGATCGGCCTTCTGCCTGAGAGCCATTTGTCCCAGTACTACCGCTACCATGGTAGCCTCACCACTCCACCTTGTTCTCAAGCCGTTATATGGACCATGTATGAAGTCCCCACCTATATCTCATGGTCACAGGTAAGCAAGCACACACATGGAATGGGTTTAATCTCAAGTCAAATCAAATTGTATTTTTACATGCTTTGTGAACAACAGTGAAATGCTTGCTTACAGTAGAATAGTAGAAAAATATCAAAATAATAACACAAAGAATAAATACACAATGTGTAATGATAACTTGGCTAGATACACGGGGTACCAGTACCGCATCGATGTGCAGAGGTACGAGGTAATTGAGGTAGATATGAACATATAGGTAGGGATAAAGTGACAAGGCAATGGGATAGATGATAAACAGTAACAGTAGCGTATGTGATGAGTTAAAAAGGGTCAATGCAGATATTCCAGGGAGTTATTGGTTAACTATTTAACTAAATATTTAGCAGTCTTATAGCTTGGGGGTGAAGCTGTTCAGGGTCCTATTGGTTCCAGACTTGCTGTGCGGGAGCAGAGAGAACAGTCTATGACCTGGAGTCTTTGACAATTGATAGGGACTTCCTCTGACACTGCCTGCAATAGAGGTCCTGGATAAAAGGAAAGCTTGGCCCCATGTACTTGGCCGTACGCACTACCCTCTGTAGCGCTTTGCGGTCGGATGCCAAGCGGTTGCCATACCAAGCGGTGATGCAACCAATCAAGATGCTCTCAATGATGCAGCTGTCAAAACTTTTGAGGATCTGAGGGCCCATGTTGAATCTTTTCAGCCTCCTGAGCAAGAAGAGGCATTGTCATTCCCTCTTCACAACTGCGCTGATGTTTGTGGGCCATGATAGTTTCTTAGTGATGTGGATACCGAGGAACTTAAAGCTCTCAACCTGCTCCACAACAGCCCCGTCGATGTGGATGGGCACGTGCTCGGCCCTCCATTTCCTGTAGTCCACGATCAGCTCCTTTGTCTTGTTGAGGGTGAGGTTGCTGTTCTTGCGCTACACTGCCAGGTCTATGACTACCTCCCTGTAGGCTGTTTCATCGTTGTCGGTGATCAGGCCTACCACCTTTGTGTAGGCAGCAAATTGAATGATGGTGTTGAAGTTGTGTGCGTCTACGCGGTTGTGGGTGAACAGGGAGTACAGGAGGGGACTAAGCACGCATCCCTGAGTGGCCTCCGTGTTGAGGGTCAAAGGGCGGATTTGTTGTTGCCTACTCTCACCACCTGGGGGAGGCCAGTCAGGAAGTCCAGGATCCAGTTGCAGAGGGAGGTGTTTAATCCTAGGGTCAGCTTAGTGATGAACTTGGAGGGCACAATGGTGTTGAACGCAGAGCTGTGCTGTAATCTGTGATAGCTTTCAAGCCTTGCCACATCGGACGAATGTCAGAGCCAATGTAGTATGATTAGATATTGGTCATGTATTGACGTTTTGCCTGTTTGATGGTTCGTCTGAGGGCGTAACAGGATTTCTTATAAGTGTTCGGATTAGTGTCCCGCTCCTTGAAAGCATCAGCTCTAGTCTTTAGCTCAGTGCGGATGTTGCCTGTAATCCATGACTTCTGTTTGGGATATGTACGTACGTCACTGTGGGGACGACATTGTTGATGCACTTATTAATGAAGCCGGTGACTGATGTGGTAAACATATTCCAGTCTGTGCTAGCGAAAAAGTCCTGAATCTATGCTTTCACCATAGCCTGGTAGAACCAGCCTGATCATTGTGTTCCACCAGGATACTGTCACCATGTAACAACCCTGGGTGAACAGCTATACTAGGATTGTTACTAGTGATGGAAAACAATACCATGAATGATCTGATGAATCTAATGAATGATCATGCTTAATTACATCACAGTTTATAAATAACCACCCTTTAAATTAGTTTTTTCTTTCCTAGTTTGAACAGTTTGTCACTGGGATTTTCTCCACAGAGGAGGATGAAGAATTTGTAGCACATCTCCATGATAACTTCCGACACATCCATCCCACCTTCAGTCGCAGCGTCTACGCCTCCAAAGATGCCAAGCTGCTTACAGCGACGGCCAATCACCTCTATAGCCCAGCACTCTCAATATTTCTCCTTCAATTGACTTTAACTGTTGGGATTATCTATGGGCTCTAGCTCTTTGCTCAGGGCTGTTTTGTTGATGCTAGCTTTACACTCTCTACTTGTGGGACAGCCTCATAGCCGAGACTCTGAAGTTGCCAATACCATAGATTTTTGGGGGGATTTTTATTAATACAGAGGATACATAAAATACTGTGAAAAATAAGAGTACTGTTTACTGTGATTGACCTCTATCTTTTCATCATATTACTGTCATTGCGTTCAATTAGAAATGGTTTAATGTTTCATTTCATGTTTAACAGTTCAACTCATAACATTGTGTAGACTAGATCTAGTACTGGTAACAGTACAAACATTTTTTTCATCAATGCTACCGTGTATGCATCTCTGATTGTACTGCATTCAATCACTACCTAACCTACTATATTAATGTTAATTAAACAAATCATTGAATTTGAACTCACTGTGTTTATATTCCCCCTGGTGGCCATATGACATTGATGTATATTCCCTCAGCAACTGCTATGGGCAGGTAGCAGAGCTGTTATTTCCCTGCCTGCCTTCCCTCCCTTTATTTTGTATGAATTTGATCCACTTGAAACTGTCATCAGAAGATATTCCCCACGTCACACCACTACTCTGCAGCTACCAGGGGTGACTCGCTCAGAATGACTGGTGTGACATGCTCATACTGGGGGGTTGTATGAGTGAGATGTGGATTGATAAAGTAGTGGCATTACAACATCTCACACTTTGTCCAGTTCTGGCGGTTGACCAAATCCAATACGATAAAGAGAATGGTGATCCCGGGAAGCCTGACAACCTGACCTGTGTATCCATGCTGACTGTATTGTTCCCCTACTGCTGGTCACACCATCCACCTCCTGTCACTGACTTGGGGTGGCAGAGGGCAGACACACAGAGGCCACTCTGTCTCTGTCAGTCCGGATGGTTGAGTGTGACTATCAGGACTTGGCTGGGTGAGAATGAGATCACTGGCGTCATGGGGGGCCTCAATCACAGGTAGTTTAATTACATTTCTTTACTGACCATACCTGTTAAGTGGTTGATGCTATTGCTATGATTGGAGATTGATGCTATTGGTATACTGATTTAATACTGTTGGGAGTCCATATGATCACTAGAATTGACACTGCCTGACATGGGGGAGAAATCACATGATTTGGTCCTGAACTAAACTCTAGCCTACAGACAGTAGGGCATTGTTTAATGAAACGGACAACATCTCTCAATTTCTGAATGTTGGTTTATTCATGTTGCTTATTATGGGTGAAGGTATGCAGGCATTCTCCATTGACATTTTCAACATGAAGGAAATGTTATTTATCCAACGTCCTGTGTGTCAGTTGATACTAATGGTTTACTGTCTGAACACTGAAATTTAATGTATTCATTCAATTAACTCAATCATTTGAAAAAAAAAGCCTTTATTTTCTATGATTTTATTTTTCATACATTTGTGTAATAAATAGACATGAGAAACAGGCTGATGATTCCACCCCATTCCCATGTCATTTCTGCACCATGTTTTCTTCCTTTCTCCACACTGCAAACAGATTTTCATAGAACAAAAACTACTAAATAAAGCTTGACACAAGCTGAAAATACTGCCACCAGCTTCACCAGCTCTGTCTGACACAGATCTCTCAGCTGTATTGCTGTAGCATATCCCCCGGAACAAAAATATATATATATTCACAGTTAAAGTATTTATTCATTTTAAGATTACAAAGGAAATGAAGACGTTTCTACAAGAAACAATCTTTCAAAGGGAAGTGGAGATTTTTTTTCTGTACAAGATGCACCTTTCCTTTAGATAAACAATTAAACCCATGTTTTTTTAAAGATTTCTTTTTTTTTTTACTGATCCCTGAAAAGACCACTTCAAATACTCACCTTTTTGTTGAAAAAAAGATGCATCATTTTATGTATTCCCCATGACGATAGATAAAAAAAGCTTCAGGTATTTTTCTATACAAGTGATCCTGTACAATATAAAAAGCAAAAACACTGAGCTGTCCAACTGAATGAGAAGCAATGAATGACTTGGTCGTCAGACTTCTGATTGGCTAGGAGGGCGTAAGCAGAAGTGCAAGCCTCCAGTGCATTCAAAAACGGCAATGATTCACGAAACTGAATGACAAGAGACGATACCCACGCGACAAACACACAAACAGAAGACTGAAGCTCGGGGTTCTTAGTGTGGTGAT
Source organism: Oncorhynchus mykiss (assembly GCF_057628025.1). Lineage (NCBI taxonomy): Eukaryota > Metazoa > Chordata > Actinopteri > Salmoniformes > Salmonidae > Oncorhynchus > Oncorhynchus mykiss. The sequence goes on along the minus strand of NC_143026.1, from coordinate 37,458,175 downwards.
AGTGCAAGGTCTATTGGGTTGTTTGAGATTAGAAACACTTCTGTATACCGAGTAGAATACTGAACTAACTTGTACCGTGAGGGACCAGACATGTTACAAAGAAGCACCATGGAGTGAGAACACCTAAACCAGTCATCAACACACCACCAGACAGTAAAATAAAGACAATGTCACGTACACCACACACATTCATGACATACAATACAAAACACATCCACACAGGCGAAAGTAGACAGCATTTCATAATAGTGCATGCGCATTAACACAGTTGTAAGCGGCAGATTTCAGAAACACTTTTTGCCCTGTAGTCATGGAAACCCCAGAAGCGTAGACATATGACACTTGTGATTTAACTTACGTTTATAAACTGCCTTCTTTTCTAGCCCCCCCCCCCCAGTTCCTCGTAACTGCAGTCATGTGAGAACATTGGAATTACATTTACCTAGGTTTCACTTATTTTTACTATCATTTTCCTGTAATCAACTTTATAGAGCACTGAATACATGCTTCTCTCAAGATTTAACACTGGAAATGCAATGGACATCGGTATGGCTTCCAGACAGCATTGGACAAGCTTTAGGAAGAAATCTAAGCATGACGAAAAGCCTAAACCTAATAATACTAGTTCAAATTGCTATTCACTCATCAGCTGTTACGGATCGGAACCCTTCCTTAGAACCATCTTTTAAATGGTCAATCACCTCTATAAACATGGTAACCTCAGCAGCCAGATTGACATGGATGGATGTCATGTTGGAGGTGAGCAGGCATCATGAAGTCAAAACGTTTCAATACAATCTGCATTAGCAGTCTCACTGTGCAGGGACAAAGTTTGCTATGGAAGGAATGATGCGCCTATGGCTGCTTTTGGAAACACAACACTATGGTGTCGAGGTTCGATTGTGTTAACTTTTTAAGGAACCCATCTTGCATTATTTTCCCATTCGTATGGCCTACAGAGGGCAGTACTTTCACTCATTGCACGCAAAATACAATAGTGTTTTTGGGGGAAGACAAGACGGTACGAAGAGTCATTTCTGAACGACAACAAAGGATGGCAAAACCATTGGAATAACATTTTATAAATCTCTGAAAACGTATTCCTTCATGTTTAAATAAAGTAACAGGCAGCAGCATACTCTATATTGTTTGCTGGAATGAGCAGGTGTGGATTCATCTGCACTCCAGTGATCTCCACATGTTTGTGACTTGATGACACAATGACTCATTCTGTAGCTTCAATTACATCAGTTTTCTGCATTTACTATGGAAAACAAAAGGGGGGGGGGGGGGTTAAGCAAATGGAGGCATCCCCACAGGCTTCTCCTTGGGTGGCAAACCCAGTTCTCAAGACCCCAAACCTACTTCCTGTATGTGCCACTATGGCCACCATAAATGGTGAGAATAGTGTCACCGCGGGGTAAGCGGTGTCCCTCCCACGGCCAAGTGTTTTCATTGTGCGTGTCAACAGTATTAATGAGCAGCTAGAGCTAGAAGTGTGTGTGTGTGTGTGTGTGTGTACATAGAAAATGGAGGGCTACGTTCCACGTGGTCTCCGTAAAGCTTATGAGAAAAGCTGGAGTAGGTAAAACTGTACAAGCCAAGACCAGACCTGGGGGGAACCATGCTGAATAGAACTCAAAACCATTAAGGGTGCTGCACCAGGAAGTCAGATGGTGTACAGCATTGTGGAAATTCAAAAAGGTCACTGGCAGAGTAGTAGAAAACCCATGTTTATGTCCATTTTAAAGAGCACCTGGAATCGTAAACAATCTTGAGTAAATATCTGCATGTATAAAAAGAGTCCCAGACAGGTAGCTGCACTGTATCCAGATGATGGGTTGTTTACCCATCTCCTGGTTCTTCCACCCCTCCTCTTTTGTCCTTGTGTTTTTAGCATGATGTCTCTGTGTGCGTGTCCAGGGAATGGGGGACAACGTTGGTTGGTAACAGTGCTTGTTGTTTTCCGGGAGTTTCCCCTTGGCCAGGGACTAACGTTAGTTCAACGTTCCCCTACAGTTCTCTGCCCCACACAAGCAGGGGATCTTCTCGTCCTCGATGGGGAACTTGTAGTCGTAGGTGATCTCCTCGTTGACGTTGATGGGTTGTCGGGAGTAGATGACGATCTTCTTTTGGGACTCCACTGTGATCACCTTAGCGTAGCAGTTGGGCTGAGAAGACGAACAAAACAGAGGTGTTAGCGTCAGCGTGTTTGCTAGCGTAGCAATGTGAAATTGGGTCAACGAATTGACTAGGTTCAGTTTTGATTGAGAAGAGACACTTACATTGCAGCTGTGGTTGATGAAGCGGGCGAAGTTGCCACACTTGGTGGCGTCTATGATGGTGTCGTGGTCCACACGGAACATGTAGCTGCTCCCGATGCCCTCGTCCTCGTAGCGCTTCTCCCTCATGTCAGCAATCACCTGGTCACAGGATTGGATGGTTTTACACTTAGCCTGCTTAACACTCACCTGTAGGACTTGACGATTTGCAGCCGGCACAAAGTACACGTTTGTGTTGTCGGATAATCTCTAGATTGCTTCCTGTCTGCGCATCGCCTCCCTCAGACTGAGAAGACAGTTGTGTTCTACTCACCTGCCTGATGTTCTGACCCACGTACTCAATCACCATCTCGTCAGCAGCAATTGGCTCCATAGCAAACAAACCCCAGTCGTGGATATGCGACTTACAGAACCGAATCTTCTTCTTACGGAACTGGGGAAAGAGTTTTAAAAAAGGAAAAACAAGACAAATTGAAGTGACAGTATTGCATTGACACATTAACAGAGTAAAATAACAGTGGTTGTGTGTGGGTTGTGTTTGGCCTTTGGTACCTTCAGCTGGTTGAACTTGAGCAGGTCGCTGTCACAGCTGAAAGAGGACAGCAGGCGGCGCTGTTCAGACCGACGCTCAGAGCCAGCTCTGGTGGAGACGAGGGGCTGCGCGGGAATGCTCTTGCCCTGCAGAGAGAGACGGAGGAAGGGAGAGAAGGAGATTGAGTGACAGAGGGGAAATTAAGAAGGAAAACACAATGAGCTCCTACTCAAGGCAAACGGACGCACAAACGCACAGATGAACAGACACCCTTGCTGATGTGAACTCAAGCCCATCAGCCCACTCTCTGCTGAAACCCACCTGCATGTCTATGGGCCCCTCCTCCAGCAGGTGCTTGTTGCTGTTGAGGTATTTGATCTTGTCCTTCTTGTCGATCTTGTAGTAGCCCTCGCTACGGGCACAGCCAGTCATGTGATCCCTCATGCCATCGTCCCTCCTCTTCCTCTTCACCGCTGGGATGTTGGTAGGTACAGGGGAGTCAAGGGAAATCATTCTAAAGGGCTTTTGGAGGAGGCTAAACCTTGGGTTGGTCGAACCATGACCAAGCATTTCTAAATGTACACCTATATAAATTGCTTGACGACTAAGCAAAAAAAAAAACTGGGAAAAAAAGGACAATAAAGGAACAACACTTTAGGACAAAAACAGACTAACTTGTTTGTATTTGAGTAGAGAGGCAGCAGAGGGCCCTATCATTGCTATACAGTTAAAGGCAAATATAAATGTACTAGCAATAAATGGGCAGTAATATTGTCAACAGAGAGTAGTAAAGGATATGAGGGTGCTGGACCCACAGTGTGTCGTTGAGCCAGTCGTTGCCATTGTCCTGCTGCAGCATCTTGTCGTAGGTGACCTGCAGGTGCCGGATGTCCTCCTCATCGATGCCGTCGTTCCAGATGTCGTACAGGATGGTCATCTCCTCGAACTCAGAGCGTGGAGCGAGGTGGGGCCGCGGCGGCGTGAACGCGGGGGAGTGGCTAGCCAGCAGCAGCTCTTCCCACCCTCGCCGCACCTTACGGGCAGGCTTCTGCACGCGCTCCTCTTCTTCATAGGGGAGGAACCGGTCGTCAAGGGGCAGAACCGTATGCGGCTCTGGCTCCCCTTCCCGGAAGTCCAGGCCCACTGTGGAGGAGTCTAGCCCAACGTAGCCGGGTATTCCAGGAAGAGTGGCTGCAGCAGCCGTGTCTGCAGAGAGTTCTCGGAGCTGGGCATCGTGAGGCAAAGAGGGAGGCATGGAGGTGGGAGTCACCGAGAGCTCCATAGGCTCAGTCTTAGGAGAAGTCAGTGCTGCCAGAGCTGCCAGAGCTGCAGCCTTTTTACTCTTGGGTCGCCCAGGCTTCCTCTTAGGCGGGGTTATGTCCGGGGGCACTGGGAGGTCTAAGGCCGGGACAGCAGGCAGGTCTTTTGGCACGCTGGTTAAGGCCTGTCCCTGGAGGGAGACGGGGGGCAAGGTCTGGCTGGCCAAGGTGCTGAGTGGAGGCTCCTTGAACAGCGGACTTTCTGAAGAGGCTTTCCGGTGGATGGGAAGGCCAACAGCCAGGGCTGTGGGGTCTGGGAAGACAGGGGTAAAGGTCAAATCTCTGCCGGGGGTTCGGGGGATACCTGCACTCAGGACGGGGGACTGGGCAGGGTAGGAGAAGGGGCTGGCGGATATGTGGGGGGAGCTGAGGCTAACCAGGCTGCTGCCAGTCAGAGGGGCATCGCTGCCAGGCGTGACGGGCACGTTCTCGGTGCTGTTCTGGGACTTGCCCAGGCCCCTTGCCCGGTCCATCAGGTCCCTGCCAGGGGTGCGGGGCACATCCTCGTCTGTGGACAGCCTGTCCCTAAAGGGGAGGGGGAGGTTCGGCATGGGGCCGGGAGGCGGTAGCAGGAGGGAGTGGCCTCCCATGGCTGGGGAAGGGGGGAGGGGGAGGTGCATAGGTGGGACTACTAGGGATCTAAGGAGGGCTGTGTCGGGGTCCAGGGATGTGGAAGCCCCTCTACCTGGCGTACAGGGCAGATCCTTGTCCTCTGTGTGGGCCTTGGGTCGAGAGTCCTGGTCGCTGTCAGCCAGGGAGCCCGTCGGGGTGGGCGGCCGCAGGTTAGTAACATCATCCTGGGGCTCGGTCTTCAATACAGGGATGGCGACTTCCAGGTCAAGGTCTGACTCCTCAGCTGAAAGACAACCAACATGTCATGACAATCTGTCAGTTAAAAGCAATATGCAGAGTGTAACATCTGAAATGGCTTCTGAAACACAAAGCTTGTGTGGTTAGGTAACAGGAGAGGGTTAAGACCTGGGACTCCTTTGGGTGAAGGGGGCCTGAGGTCCTCCAGGCTGGTCCGGCCAGGCTCCGCTGCTCCTGTGACCTCGCTGAGGGATCTGTGGTTGGGCTTGAGCTTCAGCCCCTCCCTAGGCCTCTGGTCTTCCTCTAAACCAGCCAGCTCGGAGGGCTCATCCTCTGGGGGAGGACCTAAGGGCGTGCTGGGCGCCTTGGGCTCCACCTCCTCCTCAGATGAGGAAGACGAAGAGGAGGATGAGGACGAAGATGTCCGAACCCGGTCCTCGTCTTTATCCGGTAGACTCTCCACGTCTACCGCCGCCTCCTCCTCCTCTTCCTCCTCCTCTTCTGCCTCCTCCTCTGAACTGGAATCATAGTCAGAGGAGTCCCCACTCGCAGAGGAGTCAGAGACAACTTTCGAGGATGCTGAACTGGCAACATCTGTTGGGAGCGAGGAGGAGAGAGAATAGGACAAGTTACAGAGGCAGAGTTTACACACAGTACCAAATAACTATGGTCATTGACATAAGCGTGGATTTACCCTCATCCGACGACTCCGATGATTCACCATCACTGGTTGAGGCCGCCTCATCTTCTTCCTCATCCTCTTCCTCTCCACTCTCCTGAAAGGTCCAATCACAGAGGTTAAAAGCTATTATTAAAAACATTGGTCTACAGTATGATGCCTCAGGTTGCCTTCTCCCAATGAGCTGAAGCACCTGTTGAAGGTTGTGATGGTCAACAGTTCAGCTACCATTCTAGGACATGTGGTCATTTGATTGACAGCTCACCTTGCCCGATGACAACCTCTCAGAAGCCTCTGTCTCGTCAGGCTCCTCCTCCCTATCGGACAGAGACTCCTCTTTCCCAGAAGTCTCTTCTTCCTCCTCTCCCTCACTGTCCAGCTCCAGCGGCCGTGCATGTCGCCTCCGTAATGCCGCACTGTCCTCGTCCATCCTGGACCCGTCTTCTGGAAGTTCCGCTATGTCCTCCAGCTCATCGTCTACAGGCGTGGAGGGTCGCGCTCGCTTAGTGTCCCCGGTGGAGGTGGCATCAGGAGGGTCCTTCCTCTTCACCTGAAGACACACACACACACACATTAATCATCTCTGACAAATACAATTGTTGAACGATTTTTCAAAGCACCAGAGCCCTTTAGACATATTCTTAATCAATCCTAAAAGTGGCTGGTGGTACCTTGAAGGAGGGCAGGCGGATGGCTCCTCGGAGGCCGATGCCCAGGCCCATACCCTCATAGCCTAGGCCTTCTCCCTTGTTCCAGTTCTCCAGTAGACTGGAGCCCATGGTCTCTTTGGGCTTGGGCTTCTCCTTCTCCTCCTCGCCAGCCTTCACCGGGGTCAGGGACGCCTGGGGGACGAACAACAACATGGTACTGACATGAAAGCCTGTTTGCTATCTGGCTAGTTAACGCAGGAGAATACCTGGCTTGAATAGTCATGTCATTACAATTAAATGGTAGCTAGAGTTTGTGAAATAGCAAAGTACAACAACCTAGCCAGTTCACACAGCAATGTCCTTTGTACTCAACGATTTCACCCATTTCAATTAACCAAACTCATTCAACTAACCAAATTCTCTAAATATATAGCTCTGATATACCTACCTTATTGTCAAGAGTCCATCATTTCAACGCATTCAAATAAATTATCACTCATAACCTCGACTTCGCAAAAATATGAGGTTAGTTGAGCTTTTCTGATACAAAACATTCCAGGAGTTCTAAATGAGGCTTTCCTAAAAACATTCATTTTGTATCCAAGCAACAATGGCCACAAAAAGACTGAGTGATATATATTTGAGCTAAACCAACAATGACAGGCCAGGGCTTAGTTAAATAAAATATATAATGATAAAAAATAATCTCAGAATTGACTGTTCACGTGAGACTGGAGTGAGACTAGACAGGAGCTGGATTTGCAGTATGACTCACCTTGGCTGAGTGTTCTTTCTTATCCCACCACTCGTCAAAGGCCCTAAAGGCCACCACCTCCACCATCTTACGGTTGAGGTCCCTCTTCATGATGGCCTTCAGCTCCTTGACGATGACCAGCAGCACCCCTTCCACAGTGGCCTTGTGAGGATCCTCCTTCTTAGCCTCGTAGCCCGGTGGAGGAACAGCAGGGTTGAACTTGGGCATGCTAGGATGGGGCCAAGGTTGCTGCCCGTGGCCCCCTGCACTGGCAGCTGGGGTGCTACTCATGGACAAGGGTAGGTAGGGACCCCCAAACTGCATGGCTGCTGACCCAGCTGAAGCCGTCCCTCCTGTGTTCATGAAGTGTGGGTAGGGGTAGGGCCCCCGGGTCTGGGCCATGCGACTCAGCATTTGGGTCTGCATCTGGAAGGACATGTGAACACTGCCCCATTGAGGCAGGCAGCTCATCAGCTCCATCTGCATCATGGGCACCATGCCATGGGGGTAGAGGTGAGGCAGCATGGGGTGGGGCACTCCAGGTGCCAGGTGTGGGCCCGGGACGGCAGAGAGGTGGTGTGGAAGACCGAAGCCCGCTTGAGGGGGTAGAGGATGGAAGCCGGGGGGTGGGAGGGGCATAGACTGCATGGGGGACACAGCAGAGTGGACCACAATGCCTTTGGCACAGTCGCCACTGTGCGTGGGCGTGCCTGGCACGTCGTCCTCATCCGAGATCTCCATGTCTTCCCCAGAAGACTGATGGCTCTGTGGGAGAGGGAAAGGACAAGGTGTCAGGACATCTCTATACAGTACATGACCTGAGAGTCAAATAGGAAGCCTCCACACAATGAGCACAGGTCCCAGCTTCTCTACTCATCCCTACAGACCCGTTTCCCGAGCCGTGTCATGAAAAGTTGCATGTGCAGTTTGACATCAGAAATACCTTTGATAACTAAGCAGTGGATGCAAATCACATGCCACTTCAAATGCAGCTTAACAAACACTTTATCAGATGGTTATCGTCTACAACATTGCAGATACACCACATTACCAAAAGTATATGGACACCTGCTAGTCGAACATCTCATTCCAAAAATCATCTGCATTAGTATGGAGTTGATCCCCCCTTTGCTGCTATAACAGCCTCCACTCTTCTGGGAAGAATTTCCACTAGATGTTGGAACATTGCTGCGGGGACTTGCTTCCATTCAGCCACAAGAGCATTAGTGAGGTCGGGCACTGACATTGGGCGATTAGGCCTGGCTCGCAGTCAGCATTCCAATTCATCCCAAAGGTGGTCAATGGGGTTGAGGCCCAATTAGGCCTATGTCATTCATCAGGTGGCCACCCATTATTACAGTGCATTCAGAAAGTATTTTCCACATTTTGTTACATTACAGCCTTATTCTAAAATTGATGAAATAGTGCCCCCAGACCCCCAGTCTACAAACAATACCCCATAACGACAAAGCAAAAACAGGTTTTTAGAAATCTTTGCTATTTTTTAAAAATCAATTAGTATATTTGAGTTTGACCACAATATTACTTGCTCTGTCTTTTCTGGTGAATTGAATTGAAATTGCAACCAACTTTCTATGGCTTGTTTTAAAAATAATGATATTTGAGAGATGATTTCCTTTTAAAATAACTGAAAGTGAGAGGTTGTAATCTGAATCAAGGGAAAAAGGCCTTTCGTGAACATAGGGGGAGACATTTTTACTAATTTGCTAGAGAACCCGTTTGGATTTAAGCATAACTTTTGCATGACTGAAGCCTTTAGTGAGAGGTGTAATGCTTTAATATTTAATCATTTCTGCCCTCCACATCATACCTTTTTATTGGTAAACTACATGGTAAAGTAAAAGTAGAATTTTTTAGTGATTCAATACGTAATACACTTATCATAATTTGGTTGAAATCCAGAGAGGTTCGAAAAAGTATCTATATCCTCTATGAGGCTGTGGAGGGATCCAAATTGTGGATTTAAAAGAACATGAATCATCAGCGTACAATGACAGCCCTATATTTCTAATTCCTTGATATTATTGTTGGATCTGATTTTAATAGCTAACATTTTGATGGCTATAATAAATAGATATGCTGATAGTGGACAACCTTGGTTTACTCCTCTTGACAATTTAACATTTTCTGAGAAGTAGCCATTATTTACTATTTTACACCTAGGGTTACTATACATAACTTTAACCCATTTTACAAGAGATTTCTCCAAAACTGAAATGTTCCAGACATTTATATAGAAACTCCAGTCGTACTTTATCAAAAGCCTTTTCAAAGTCTGCTATGAATAGCAGGCCTGGTTTCCCAGATTTTTCATAGTGTTCTATTGTTTACAGTACTTGCCTTATATTATCTCCAATGTATCGTCCATGTAAAAAACCTGTCTGATTAGAATTAATAATGTCCGACAATACTTATGCGCTATACTTTTAGCATCACAACACTGAAGGCCTCCCATTTCTTTTTAAATGGACTGGATCTTTCTATTTCCCACTTGTATCCTGTTTCAGTAATAATGAAATCAGACCTTGAGTGTCTGATAATCTACCATGTTTATAGGAGTGGTTAAAACATGCTAATAACGGTCCTCTGAGTATATCAAAAGAGGTTTGGTATTCCTCAACTGGTAGGCCATCCAGCCCTGGAGTTTTACTGGACTTAAAGGCTTTAAATTGCATCAAGAAGTTCCTCCTCTGTAATTTCACGTTCACATGAGTATTTCTGTATGGCTGTTATTATTACATTATTAATAGATGGAGGCAACAAACAAAAACATATGCTTTAAGTACTTTGCTTCCTCTTTCAAAATAAAATTTGGTGAATCATAGGTGACCCCATCATTTGTAAGAAGTTTTAGTCAATTATTTTTGGTAGCATTTTTACGCTGAAAATTTTAAATATATATATATATTTTTTTTAATCGAATTTTTCTCCATTTCCCATCCAGTATGCTTTATTATTATTATATATTACACTTGATCTTCGTTGAATAAGTTCCTCAATTTCTTTTTGTTTTTCCTCTAACTTATTCTGAGCCTCTATGGTATTGTTTTTATTGCCATCTGTTCTGTTTGACCTAAGACTTACCAACTCCGACCTTTCCTAATATGTTCAGTCTCCCCAAAACGCTTGTCCATTTCAAGTAACATCCATAACGCACTTCTTAATTGCTTTATTTCGCCAACATGTCAATATTTACAAGGCCACTTTTTGGGGTACACTCCCCCAAGGGCTACTATTGACGCACAAATCAAAAGTTTCATTTACATTTTGCTTGTCCATTCTGTGAGATATTAAAGTAGTGATTTTGCATGAAAAATGCAATGCACAAAAACACCGAAATCACCCTAGTAACTTAAATGGATTCTGAACACAAGCATGAATAAAATGACTAAATGTTTCCCCCAACCCATTAATAATAGCCATCATTGTTAAACAACCCATATCTGGGTGGCAATGAAATCATGATTCATGAAACAAACAAACTCGCAAAGACTTAAAAAGCCTGGGGAGTGGTGTGTATGTGCCAAACTAGTCATATTATTGAAATGTTGCTTTGTGATAACATAAAACATACAGGGCTATGTGGCCAATCCTGAATGTCAGGCTCAACAGAACCAGTAAGTGATGAGTGTTGAATGGGGCCTGTAGGCTACTCCTCCCCTGACGACGTGTCCCATGAGCTTTAAAAAGAGGAAGTGAAAGTGTTTTCTATTCCCCAACAGCAGGAGTCCGGTTTCTCTTTCCCAGTCACATCACTTGGTGTGGGTCTACTACTACCAGGGCACAAGCTAGTTACAAACAGTGAGTATCAAACATGAGGAAAATAACTGTACTCATCAAGAGAATAATTACTTCCTAAAGTGTTTTTCTTTAACTATCAAAGACTAGTTGAACCGATAGAGGTACCCTGTTAGGCCATAAAATTGTACCGCTACTGTACTGCCACTTACTTTTCCTGACAAATTGCTCTGGGACCAGGTTTTAAAGCCTTTGTTTGATGTTTCCCTGATACATGTCCACACTTTGGAGGGCTGGCTGCAATGTTCAAGTGTGCTATGTAGAGAATTAACTAGCAACTGTAGGAGCTTTGCATTTTTTTTGCAAAATGATTAATACATGCTTTTTAAAACACACAGCCAAACAAACAGAAAGACCATGGAAACAGATTGTCAGAGTACATGAAGAGTGTGTGAAGTGTATTTCTTTGAGAGTTCTGACGGCAGGGGAAAAACACACTACTCAAACGTTCTGTATCACAGTATGTTGTTGATAACTTCACAGCATACCAAGTTTGGAAGAAACCCATATAATAACAGTTTGCTGTGAAACCAGTATAAACCATTTCCTCTGGTAGCACAAGAATGAAACAAGACAAAGTGCAGGCCTATGTTTACTTCCTGTGCCCCCCCCCCCTATAACTGCCAAATAGATCAGGCTGCAAGCAGACATCTCCATAGCAATACTACTACTCTGGCAAATAACATGTCATGTATGGAATGGACCCTCTATTCCCCCTTCTCATCCCTAACTTTCTAAAAATAGTGTATCTATCCAAAGTTAGGATGATACTGTTCGTTCTTACCTCCAATTTGTCTGTGGGTGTGTGGTTTCCGAGGCGACCATCCTTCGGGTCACTGGTGTTCATCCCATGGAGATGGTCTGGGGAGATGACCCTCTCGAGGAGCAAGCCTGTTCCAGGGATGGGCTCCTCATCATCGGAGTCAGGCAGGGGCGTAGGGCTGACATCCTCCAGGCCTGTGCTAGAGGGCCGAGAGGTGTGGGTGCCCCCATAAGGAGGGATGGGTGACAGCTGAGAGGAAGAGGAGGAGATGGGGCTCCCCTCCATACGCACCTCAGTGTCTGATGAGTCGCCTCCCGGAAGGAAGGGAAGCTTTGTCCTTTTCTCCTTGAGCAGCATCTCGATACGGGAGTCCAGGCTATTTCGCTCTGACTCCAGCGTCGGGGTGCCGGGAGAAGGTGGGCAGGGCTCTGGTTTCCGGGCAAGGGGGGTGCTGGGGTGGGCCTTGGGTTCAGGTGGGGGTTCTGGAATGGGTGGAGTACCTGGCTTATCCTTGACTGGCATGAAGTCAGTGGCAGGGGCCATGGGGGGCTGGGGGGGTCTCCGGTACTCCGCCTCCCGCTGGACGGGCTGGTGGATCGGAGGTTCTGAGGGGGGGAACGCCGGGGGCATGGGGGCCTGCTGGTAGGGGGAGAAGGCTGACTTAAAGCTGGCACTGGTAGGGGGAGGTGGTGTGTGGGCAAAGGATGAGGCAGAGGGAGGGGGTTCAGGTGGGGCAGGTTGGTGCTGCTTAAAGGCAGACTGTTCAAAATTTCCTCGGTAAGAGGAGGAGGATGAGGAGGATCCCGATCCCCCAGCGCCATGGACGTAGCGCCTCTCCGGTCTCCGGTTGTAGGCATCCTGGAACTTGCTCTCGTGTCTGCGAGACTTGTAGCTTCCGGAGCCTTCGGCCCGGCTAGACTGGTAGGCTGGGGTGCCCTGTCTGCTGGAATAGCTGGAGTCCTGAGAGAAGGGGGTGCTGGTCTGGCGAGGGGTATGAGGGGTGCCCTGGGACTGCGGCGTGTCTTGCCTTAGGCTAGAGTAAGCCGTGTCCTGGGACAGTGGGGTGGTGTTGGTGGCGGTGCCGCTGGGGGTCACTGTGCCTCCCACTGCAGCAGATGAGCTGCTCTCAGAGAGCCGGCGCAAGGGTTCACAAGCCTGGGGAGGGACACACCAAAATCTGCTTAGGAAATCCACTCACAGAAGGCAGTGATGAAACACAGTCAGGTCAAATTAATTAAATTATTACCACCCTTGATAAAGAGGAGCAAAACAAAGAACTGTACAAATACTGAGCTTTATTGTGCAGTATGCTAAAAAGAAAATTGGGTAAATATATTATTTTATACTAATACAATTGCTCAGAGAAATATATTTTAACAAGCAATACATATTTTTCTCAAAAAGATAGGTCAAAAGTATTGGCACCCCTGTTTTGAATATCTCACCTTCCAAGGATAATGCCACAGCCTTTTTATAAAAAGGTTTAATGAGATTGGAGAACACAGGGATCTTATACCATTCCTCCATACATAATCCATTCTAGATCCTTGATATCCTTAAGTCTGCGCGTATGGACTGCCCTCTGTAGCTAGGTTTCCATCCAATGGGCGACATATTTGCATGCAAATATTCTCAAATCTGCATAAAGAAAATGTATGCATTTACCCACCAGTGGTGTGTTTCCACACAACTGACTTGCGGATAAAAACATTTTTTTTTTTTAAAGTGATGACGACGTAGTGCACAGAAAATGTAATTTTTTCACTTACGTTTTCATGTACTGAATAAAAATATAAAGGTCAATGTGTTTCCATCGCATGTTAACAAATTTCAACTAGTTTAACAAAAACTGTTGCATTAAATAACTCATGTCTGGTCTTGGCAAGGGTGCTCTAGCCAAGAACTAGCAGACACGGTGAGGGTAGGCTTGACTGCATGAGATTATTATGGATAAGAGCAAGAATATTTGTATTTATCAAATGGCAGTGAAGCATCATGTCATCAGAATATGACCCTAGATATTTATTGGAAAGGAGCATCAAGCTCATCAACATGCACTTTCACCACCCTGCGAAGTTCATCATAACTTAAAATATATCTGTAGTCTATTAACCTGCTTGGTTTCTCGAGTCGTAGTGGGAAGACCACACACACCATATCATCACGTGACTCCAAGTTTACCTCGATATTATGGTTTTATTGAAATATTTGCGCATAAAGGCATTTCCACTGCCATTTCTCGCATAACTAATTTTACAGACACAAAGGGATCCCATGTCGAGAAAACAATTAAATCGGTCGGCATTTAGAAAATTGTACCGAAATCACCTGTTTCCATCACAGATTATTTTTTTTATACGATACGAGTTTATTTGCATAAAAACTGTGGATGGAAACATGGTTTGTGTGGCCATAGAGATCCACGTCCATGTAATCTGAACATTGCACAGGTTCAAATCCAAGTGTCTATTCCGTTTAGTAATCTCCAGGCTTTTACATTTATTGGATGACATGAAAATAGAGCTCTTTGGCCACGCACACCAGTGGTAGGTTTGGCGTCACAAGAAAAATGCATATGAAGTAAAGAACCCCATACCTACTGTAAAATATGGTGGTGGATATTTTATCTTATGGAGACATTTTGCATCCACTGGTCCTGGGGCCCTTGTTAAGGTCAACAGCATCATTAACTTTACCCAGTACTAAGGCATTTTAGCCAAAAAAAACTGGTTTCCTCTACCATGAGGCTGAAACTTGGCCACAAGTGGATCTTCCAGCAAGACAATAACCAAGCACACATTAAAATCCACAAAAAAATCTACATTTTGCAATAGCTATCTCAGTCTTCGGCTTGAACCCCATTGAAAACCTGTGGTTTGAATGGAAGAGGACAGTCCATAAGCCAGGGGTGTAAATTGGTTATGGCAGTCGCCATACCCTAGCTCAACACCAACAATGTAAAATAGGCTACTAAATCATTCTAATACCGATTAAAAAGCAAATGCAGTTCAGCAGTATTAGCGGGTTGAATCCCCCCCGTCACTTTACCATACCCTAGGTTTAGCTGAAATGACGTCCCTGCCATAAGCGCAGACAAAGGATATAAAGGATCTGGAAAGATTCTGTACAGAGGAAGGGTCCAAGATCCCACCCAGTGTGTTCTCCAAACTAAAAAATAATTATATATATATTTTAAAGGCTCAGTGTCATTATCCGCACATGGTGAGGTATTGAAAAACAGAGGTGCCATTGATTTTGACTCCCATTAAAATAAAATATTTGTGGTAAAAAAAAAATTGCATGCAATACAGCTCAGTATTTGTGTTATTTATAATTGCTAATCAAGAGTGCCAATAACTTCGGGCCTGACTGTATATAACATCAGATTATCAGCACCAGAGTTATGATTTCACTTAACAGGCCAACAGTTATATCTAAAGATGTATGGTCAAATTTCAGTTTTTGCAACACTTCCCAATATGTATTAATTAAAACAGCTAAAAACAGCCTAGCAGTGCTTGCAGGAGCAGCTGGGCAGTAAGGGCTACGGTTCAAAGTACAGGCAGCCCCTTTTCTCTGCAGGCAGGCAGACGTTCTTGACAACATTCCTTCCTGGGCCCCATTTTACCACCTGCTGCACTGATAGAGATTAGAGATAAGGGTGTCAGCTTAGATTGGCTAGGGGTTCACTGGGACTCACTTGAGTACAGGGCAGTAACAATTATCCCTTTCATACACAGACCAAAATCCCACTAATTTACCATGCCTACTTCATTTTACATGCTTTATGTTAGATCTGAAAGGGGTAGGGGGTAAAAACAACAACATAGCAAATGAAAAGCCACCTAAAGACCTAGACATGATTCCTGCATTTTCACAGACCACGTAACCAAAATACAGGTATTGTGTCTGTGTAAATGGTTCTGTGCTTTTTCTGTAGGTAAATTCATTAACACGTCGGCAGGTAGCCTAGTGGTTAGAACGTTGGACTAGAAACCGAAACGTTGCAAGATCGAATCCCCGAGCTAACAAGGTAAAAATCTGTCGTTCTGCCCCTGAACAAGGCAGTTAACCCACTCTTCCTATGCCGTCATTGAAAATAAGAATTGGTTCTTAACTGACTTGCTTAGTTAAATAAAAAGGTCAAATAAAATGTAACACCTCCCTAATTTGAAATGCCAACAGCCCCCATAGTTTTACAACACACCCCACCCATCACAAATAGCAAATTACAATTTGCAAGAACATGGTAAAGGGGCTGTATGAAAGGAGGTTATATAAACATTGCTATATATCCATATCTCTCTCTCATATATATATATATATATATATATATATATTCTTTATTAGATGTAATAAACCACATCTGTCTGAAATGGGTAAATGAGTCAGGCATAGAGCAAAATGATTCACCAAACAAACCTTTGAAGCTGGAAAAACTACTGACAGTAATTACTTAACTAGGCCTTCAACTGAAATACATTTCAGGTGAGATACACTGGCTATTCTGCAGTATATATTGACAATGGAACATACAGGGAGGATTTCTGCATTTTGAAAATTACATATCTTGAAAACTAAGTCAATAATTGACAAACACCAAAAGATCCTTTTTGGTTGGAGTTTTCCTTGAAAGTTGGGAGACTCAGGATTATGCTCAGAACTTTACAATCAATTCAAGGGACTAGGGCATTGTCTATCAGTGGGCACTGCTACAAAAGGTACATCAAATAGAATGTTCAGACAAATTAAACATGCTGACCTTTCCTGTGAGCCTGTTATGCAACACTTGCACATTTTCTTAAATACAACATTAGTGCTGCTAAACATCAACACAAAAAGGGTGGTCTTACCAGAAGAGCCTCTGCCAGGCTACGAGGGGACACTTCTCCTCCCACCGGAAGTGTCCGAGGGGTGAAGGTGCCATTCAGAAGTAGCTGGAAGTATCGAAGGCGATTCTCTCCTGAATGGATAAGGTTAAGATACCATAAGATATGGTACAATAAAGGTTTGGTGGCACCTTACTGAAATAGAAAATTATATTTCTCAGTTACCCTTTAGTTGACGCCTTAGGAGGTGAGTAAAAAGAACATCATGCACAGCAATAAATACAAAATAATGTATATGCAATAATATGTGATATATAGTGCCTTTACACCCCTTGACTTTTTCCACATTTTGAATTTAACATGGATTCAATTGAGTTGTCACTGGCCTACCCAAAATCCCCATAATGTTATAGTGGAGTTATGTTGTTTGAAATTTTTCCAAAAAATAAAATATGAAAAGCTGAAATGTCTTGAGTCAATAAGTATTCAACCCCTTTGTTATGGAAAGCATACAATTCAGGAGTAAAAATATGCCTAACAATTAAAATAATATGTTGCATGGATTCTATGTGCAATAACAGTGTTTAACATGAGTTTTGAATGTCTACTTCAAGCTCTGTACTCCACACATACAGATAAGTGTAAGGTCCCACAGTCCTGCAGTGAATTTCAAACACAGATTCAACCACAAAGACCAGGGAGGTTTTCCAATGCCTCTCAAAGAATGGCACCTATTGGTAGATGGGTACAAATAAATAAAAAAAAGACATTGAATATCCCTTTGAGCATGGTGAATTGAATTATTACACTTTGGATGGTTTATCAATACACCCAGTCACAACAAGTAAACAAGTGCCCTTCTTAACTCAGTTGCCGGAGTGGAAGGAAACCTCTCAGGGATTTCACAATGAGGCCAATGGTGACTTTAAAACATTGTTTAATGGTTGTGATAGGAGAAAACTGAAGATGGATCAACAACATTTTAGTTACTCCACAATACTAACCTAATTGACAGAGTGAAAAGAAGGAAGCCTCTACAGAATACAAATATTCCAAAACATGCATCCTGTTTGCTTCAGCACTAAAGAAATACTGCAACAAATGTGGCAAAGCAATACACTTTTTGTCCTGAGTACAAAATTATGTTGGGGCAAATCCAATACAACACATTACTGTGTACCATTCTCCATATGTTCAAACATAGTGGTGGCTGCATCATGTTATGGGTATGCTTGTAATCTTTAATGAAGGGGGAGTTTTTCAGGATAAAAATAAATAAAACAAATGCCGCTAAGCACAGGCAAAATCCTAGTGGGAAAACCTGGTTCAGTCTGCTTTCCACCACACACTGGAAGAATAATTCACCTTTCAGCAGGACAATAACCCAAAGCACAAGGCAAAATCTGTACTGGAGTTGCTTACCAAGAACACAGTGAACGTTCATGAGTGTCCGAATAACATTTGACTTAAATCTACTTGAAAATACATGGCAGGGCCTGAAAATGGTTGTCTGGCAATGATCAACAACCAATTTGAGAGAGCTTGAAGAGTTTTGAAAATAATAAATGGACAAATGTTGCACAATCCAGGTGTGGAAAGCTCTTAGAGACTTACCCAGAAAGACACACAGCTGTAATTGCTACCAAAGGTGCTTCTACTGACTCAGGTGTATGAATGTTTATGTAAATGAGATAGATTTGCAAACATTTCAAAAACCATGTTTTCACTTTGTCATTATGGGTTATTGTGTGTAGATGGATGAGAATTATATATTTTTTCATCCAACATGAATTCAGGCTGAAACACAACCAAATGTGGAAAAAATCAAGGGGTATGAATACTTTCTGAAGGCATTATTATTCAATTTATTTAATAAAACAGAAAATGATGGTTTGGAGGAGTTTCTGCATGATTTATAACAAGACATTTTCTCGTGACATTTCATGGACGTTTTAAATCAGCAGCTACACATGGAGATCATTAGCCTAGTTGAAAAATACATTTCAGGGATATATGCCTACTACTGCCGGCAGGTGAAAATATAATAACAAATTGACAGTACTCAGTAGGCCTAAGATTTTATGCATGATCTCCAGCCTTTCTATATAGGCTACCAGTAGGCCTATAAACCAAATGCATCACTGAGCACCTTCTGCTGACATGAGAGGAACCTCTGTCTCTTTAAGAGAATGAAACTGTTACAGGTTCTTGATGTGTCAATTTTAAATAAGATACATTACCAATATTAATGGCTACAGCCAAAGATATTAAGATTGTAAAATGCAGCTAGCATGAACCGGTAAAATATTGTTTAATTACAGGCTGAAAGTAAGCAACTATATTTTGGCTATAGTTTAACATATTTCAAGCCTAGTTGTTTGATTATAGGCCATCCCTGTGCATAGAAAGAAACAAACTAGAAATATAACTAATTCAATGATTACTGCAATAATCAGATATAAATAAAATAAACAAGTCCAAACCGATATAGGCCTAACAGTGTTTCATTTGTATTTTAGTCTAAAAAAGACCGTTCTGCAGTTTGTACACCGTTTTGATGCTCGTGGGCTGAATCCCATGTAAATCGTACTGACATTGAGATGCAATTACTCTGGTAACCAAGCAACCAGAGTAAATGTATACACGTGACTAAATGTTCTCCTCCAAAAGTTTAATTAGTGACACCTTATAAATAAAGGATCATGTTATCACATATGTGTAAATGTAGTTCCTACAACAGCATTAATTGCACATTATTTATAAATACTCTCATATATTTAGCCCATGCAAAGATTGCTTACCTTTAGGATCCAGCTCCACGTGGATGATGTTGCCCATGACAGACGTGTTGTGTAGAGTCTGGACAGCATCCTTGGCTGCTTTTACAGTTCCAAAAATAACTTTAGCTATTCCTAAATGCTTTTTGTTCTTCGGATTGTAGAGAATTTCCACCTCTTCTATGTCTCCAAATTTCTTGCACATGTCAGTCAAAAAACCTTCTCTGATGTTATCATTCAGCCTGGCAAATGTCACCTCCTTGGGTGGAACACGGCCAATGTAACATTCGTCAATCTGGAGAAATAAAATAGTTGCATTACATTATGAATGTTACATTTATGGCATGTGTTGCCTGCCTGGCGCACTACATCCTAAATAAAAAAACATGACGCAATCAACATCAGCGAGGGGGTGTGTCTGCATACCTAAAACTTCGGAACTTTAGAAGGCTGTAACAGACCGAAAATGTCTAAATCATTGCACATTCGTTTAAGATCTTAGTGTTTAACTCATTAGCCTACCTTAAACTTTGGAACCGGCAGATCGATCTCCTTGTACTTTGTCCAGAGACGACCGATTCTTGGGTCTCGGACGATATCGACGGGTGGCATCCCAGGGTTCTGTAGAATGAATGATAAAATGTAGCCTAGCCATTCAAAGTTCTGACAAGCAGGAGTGTTATAACAGGCCGATTGCCGATCAATCAAGTTGATAGGATTTTTTTTTTTTTTTTACATAAACCCTTGACTGCGTTTGTAGCGCCGGGATAGTGACACTTTTGATGCACTGTGTCAGGTGCAGAAAGTAGCGTGTCCTGCCCACTAACAATGTACATTGTGTCAATCTTTGAGGCGAACACTATGCAACAATGTAGGGAAGGGGTTTCTCTTTTCTAATACGGATGTAACACTTACGGGCATGTTAAATGAAGTTCCATCGTAACGATACAGTTTGTGCGATCCCTTTTTCAACGCTGGGTCAATAATCAACTTGAAACTTCTCCAATGGTGACTTCGTTTCTCTCCCGAACTGCAAACGGGATGGTGGTTGTCCATGCCGTTCGCCAAACCTGTAGAAATTTCAAGAAGATGAGAGCAACAGACTCACGCACGAACACTCGTTACATGGTAGCGATAGCCTACAGTAGTAGATGCTTGAATTTGCAAATACTGAGGAAGAAAATGGGGGTCAGAAGAGTATCCCAGTAACCGAAACAGACATTACAGAGGAAAGAAAAAAAAAAGAGCAGGCTTACTTGAACTCTGCTTTCTGCCATGGTCTTCGTTTAGCCTGTTTCTTTCCCCTGGCTTGGACATGATTTATCCGATCGAACGATATTTTAATAATCAAACGGCGAGATCGTTTACCTCCCACTGATTACACTACATGATTTAAAGGATACTGCCTCCTTTTTGCGAGCCAACACATATTGTGCCTCCAGTCTGGGGTTTCGGTCTCTCCCACAATACACCACTATTGAGCTTCCCTTCCCTCATACCATTCGCACTTTCGATTCGAGGTTCTTTACGTATGCGTATATTTTTTAATATTATGGGACAATTTTAAACACAAAATCACACTAATAAATCAAGATATGTATTCATTTTAATGCAAATATTAAAAGTAATTGTATAGTAACTATAGCTCGCACATTGGGCATGTAATAAGTGTTGAATCTACCGCCTACATTTACTCATACGGGAAACAAGATGGACATAGAAGGCAGACGCAACTTCTGTCTAAGCACAGATCTAGGGTCAGTATTACGTTTTAATTCCTGCTTGAAAAGGTTAGCCAAAGGAATTTTAAAACCTGACCCTAGAGCTGTGTTAATGGTGCTTCTCATGAAAACTGTTGGGTCTGTTTACAATATATTACGTAAATAAAACATTACTCAAAAACAGTTTGCAACTGCAGACTAGGACTACATTATAACCTATGCAATTAGTCTGTAATACCCTTATAATATCCAAAAGCCAAATATGGGGAGATTTTGAAGTAACCATTTATCTTAGCCGACACGTTCTGCATTATTAATCTGTTCAATTGTCCTTTTGAGCTTTTGTGTTAAGTATGTAAGGAGATGTACCATCCATTGCATGATATTTTGCAGTGCTTGGGCAATTGGCTGGTTAACAGTAGCAGTTCCACTGGCCAATCAGAGCGAAGCTCCATTTTAGCTTCTGCTATTAGAGGCACGGCTGAGGAATCCTTTAACAGTGAGCAGAGAGGGGGCTGAGCGCGCGCTCAGCAGCCATTTTCCTGAAATGGGACTCAATGGCCAATATGGGTTTCCTTTGTTCCAAAAGGGATCTTATACTTGATTTCCTCATCTCTTTATGGACTATGATAAATTACAATGATTCATCATTGACAGGATTGAGAAGAAGGAAGATAAAATACTGGATGTTATCCCTTTGACATTTTTAACCTTTTTTTCTCCTCTGCTTGGAATCCATCTTTGTCCTAACTAGGTCATGGCACACCCATAAAAGTATTTGTGATTCTAAAGTAAAAAATAGTGAATAAACAGCTTGTAGTTGCTATGAAGAGAAAAAGTATAATGACATTGTAATGGCATTTTGCACTGTAAATGGCCATGTATGATAGCATATGTAAATGACATTTTATTAACTTTTGTAAAATTTTAAATGCAGGAAATGTGCAGTTACTGTTATTAAAATATCACAATTCTGTTTATTCATTGACTTCTATCATACATTGATCATTTATGAGTAATGGTGTCAGTAGAATTGCCACCTCTCTTCAATACATTAATTTGCATGCTGTTTTAACTATATCCATCAGAGGCTAAGTATATTTGCTGCTCTGTCAGCACAAAACAGGCCAGAGAGCAAATGGCCTTTCTCAAAAATGCTGAATCTGGAAATTGGCTGTTTGTTCTCAGCTAACCCCCTTTTTCTACATTAAAGAGTGGTTGCTTCTCATCTTTCACATGGTAGGCTACAGTATCTAGTTACACAACAGACACCTTTAATGCCCTGAAAGTTAGTAAGTATTCTTCCTTCAAATGATGGCTCATGCACTAAATGTGTGAAATGATAAAGGTTCATAGTAAGGAGAAGGCTATAGGCCTACATTGTTTTGGGACATTAGACAGAACGAATGTGAGGGTAACATTTACTTGACCTTGTTTCAAGGGCATATTTTTATTTCTGTAGAATTCCAGACTCAATCCTACTTATTAGTATCCCCAAAGGCTAAGCACATAGATACTGAATCCAACAGGAAGCAGATGAAAAATGAAACTAATGAAAATATTTACCTTAACATTGTGATGAAATACATTTATCAGGCCTAAATGCAGGGGGAAATGGAACGTTTTCATTCCCATCTTCGGATCCTCTAATATTGGCTTAAGGGAAGGGTGGGGATGCAACACCTAAAAAAGGAAGAAAACAATTAGCCCAAAACTATTTCACTTAGTCTTCACTGCTATTTGACCAACGAATAACAAATGCTGAAAATCTTCCATCAGCATCAGTGAGAGCAGTATGCAAACCAACTCCCCTCTCTCTTCCTGAAGACAGAATTGCAGTCAAATCCCTCACCCTCGAATTTGAAGATGTTAAAAGTGAAGCTACACGACATAACATACTGCCATGGAAATCTTGTCATTTTAAAGGTAATGGATTTTGAGCTGTCTCAAAGCATAGGCTATAGTTCTAAACAACAATAATGGGAAAGCTGATTGTTTTAAGAAGCAGGTTCACCAAGGATGTATTTATCCAAGTTTATCTTAACAAGTATTATATTGAAATAAGTGAAATTATATTGTTGGAATTAAATACTAATCATACACTTACAGTTAATTAAACATGTAATCCAATAGAAAGATGTCTTATTGGGAGCACTGAAATGCTTTAAGGGGTCATTAATCTTGTAGACATCTCATTGCTCCCACTTGTCCAAAAAACGACCTTTTTATATGTACTGTTGTTTAATGGCTTCTCTCTGCTGTTCTGTTCTCAATTTCAAAATGGCTTCTTCACAGACAAACGAGATCACTATGTGCTGGTTATGTTGCTGCGCCATTGCTGGGCGAAATAGTCAGTCGCAAAAAATAACTGAGTCTCCCACACAGGTCTCTGTTTGCTCACTGGAAATGTAGCATATCAATGGTGCGCAAGAAATATGACTTCAACGGGTGTGTGTGTATCTGTGTGTAAAAGAGTGTAGGCTACAGCAGAATTCAAACGACAGAGCGGAGAAACATGGCACATTCAGTCTAGTTGCTGGTAGATCTAAACCGGTTTTGGCGAACGACAGTAATCTGAGAATCTGGCCGGTTGCCACGCGTCTGAGAGAACTGCACCCACACAGCCATATAAGGTCAGAAGAAACGATTTCGAACATAGTGCTGTATTTCGTTCAGGATACTCAAAGGGGATTTCAGACTTCTTCGTGCTCTCTCTATTTCCCCTTCAAGATAATGGTTCGATGTTGTATTTCGAGGTGTTGATCAGCTACTCAGAAGATGTTACATGTCAGACAAGCAAGATGTAATCCATCCTATAGGTAAAGCAGAACAATAGGAACAAAGCTGTGTGTGTGTGTGTGTGGTGAGGTTGTTTTCCTGAGTAAGGGTCTCCAGGTGTGCTCGTCTGGCTACAGTTGCTATGCGTACAGTAGTCTATGCCATGCATAATGCTGATCAATCTTAGTCTCTTGATCAACACAGCGGTTGAATAACCTCACTGTCAAAAACAGAGAACAGTCTACATGTCGGAACTGTTTTAGAGTCAACTGTAGAGGAGCTGGGTTTTCCAGGAAGGGTTCAATACCCAATGCACAATTGCTGCGTAAATGGCCAAGGTTAAAAGGATAGTCGAACCATAAGGTCACGAGGCTAAACTAGCCTAAAGCAGCCATCCAACGACGTGTTTACACCCTCTGAAAACAAAATTGATGCGTTGGGCATACCAGATACCAGCAATTGATGGGCCTTTCTTGTAGAGAATATAACATATAGAATATAACCATGCAGACCATTCCATTCGTTCCTCAGTGCTCAAATTATTGCAGGGCATGTTTTTACTATTATAGAAGCAACTAGAGTAGAAGGTAAAATGTAAAAAAAAAAACCATTGTTGGCCAAATGTCTTTCTATGACCGGCAGACCTCTATTAAAAATCCGACTGAATCATAGTAACGTTTTTTTGTATGGCAAAACCGGACAGCTGTTTTTGTGCAATGTTAGCATTACGTAAGCATAGAAGGAACACAAAAGCACACCCAGTGGGGGAAGGGAATGGGCCTCTTGTGCAGAAGACCAACGACTGCTCGCAGTACAGTAGGCTACACTATTTCTCTTTGCACATTCGTAAATACAGAGCCTAATACTCGGACCGTTGCACGTCAAGCTGTTCTATGCAGGCAAGATGGGTATCTATTTAGGCCTTTATGTCAATCTGTTAATAGTTCAAATGATAGCATAACTCAATTCATGTTTATATATTTTGGGGATAATGTTGCTTTCGATAGTTGTATAAAATGTTTTGGAATGTATTTGGAGAGCTGGACACAGGTTACTGCACCATTTTTTTGCATTTAATTTAGAATAATACATTTAAATGTATTCAACCAGCATTCATCGCCTGGAGCCTATAGACAAAATAAAATTGTCTTCAAAATAAATAGACCCAGGGTAATTTAGATCATTTGCCAAATGACTAAACACTGTTAAAAGTTACAAAATGTATATTTACCGTTATAAACGTTGAACATATACTATACATTCAACACGTCAATTTTTCGAATCACATTTTGACCATTCTAATCTGGATTGCAGTCCCACAGAAATATAATCGATTATAGGGAGGAGGTTTTTACAATGATCAAATTGGGCTACTCCCGTTGATTTATGTTGCGTGCACGATGATATTTTAGCTCATAAATTGTGTTAATTCAGTAGGCCTATGTCACAGGAAAAAATATATATAATTGTAAGATTTAAACACAAATGTTGCTTAAAAAATTTATTCGCCTACAACATTATCCAAATCAAAATGAATCCCATGGATCGTTTTGATTTGGATAGTGTTGGAGGCGAATACATTATGTGGAGTCAAGATTTCCTCGAGTTTGGCCTCGACTCCAGCGTCACCATTTGCGCACAGTACGAAATGGACAGAAGAGAGAGAGCGGCCATTTTAGTACCGCTAGTCAAAACTGTATTTTACTCCAATTTAATGCGAATATTGAATGTTTATGCATGTGTTTAAACATAGGGCCTACATTATTCATATGCGTTCACTCTCTTTTCTGAATAGTCTTTTCCCTGCTCCATGACCGCTTGAGAGCATAGGAGTGTTATAGGCCTAGCCCTTCAAAAGGGCAGCTGCCTGTTCTCCAAAGGGCTGAAATAAATCTTAAGAGAAATTGATTAACTGTTATTGGTGCAATAATAACAGAATATAGCCAACGTTATTATTCATATAACATATCACTTCACATAAATCCCACAATTTAGATTAGAAAAACATGACAAAATCCACTGATACAAATGTAGATATTGTGTGTATATTGAAATTGTCTTTATTTTTCTTTGGGTCTATTTATTTTGCCACAAACTGTATGCTATCTAAACCAAATATATCTCTCCTTATCTCTCCTTATTTTTTTTCACACACATACTGCCTGTCAGAAGCCAAAATGAAATATCCCTTTTGGTGGCATTCCTGTAGGTGGCAATGAAGCACTAGGTTGAAAATAGTTACATAAAAGTATGCATTTAAACATAAAAAAATGTTTAACAGTTTACCCAATGGTCTTTCAAATGTGCTTTCTCTTATAAAATGTTAATCAAAATATCATGTTACTTTTGTAAGAAATTGTTTAAAAAATATAATTTTTAATTGTAAATAAATATAAATCAATAAGATGTCTGTCTTGTGTTGTCTTTGCGCTTTTGAAATTGTTGGTGGTTTAAAATACTGACAACTGTCAAAATGAAGAAGACATCTCAGAGATGATGATTTCTTAAAGAAAATTGCATCTTTACACTAAGAAAAAAGTATCTTTAGTACTAAACTGCCAACTTACATTTATTGTGGTTTAGTGGTCACATTTTCAGTATAATTTCAGAGGCCTAGTGAAGGCACACAGGGTGACATAGAATAGCATTTTCATCCATAGTGGTTATATCCCTAACTCTAAGTAAAATAAGAGAGCTCCAGAATTCAAGGTGGCACAGATCCATCAAGTCAAAGGTTACTAGGCCTGTGTGATCCCTGACCCCATCTAACCCCAATCTTCATCAGAGTCCTTGCAATAATATCCCTCTATATCACATAGCACCAATACTTCTCAGATGCCACTGATCATTATTGATTTCTTCTCTGAGAGGGAGGAGGAAGGCACAGAGGAGAGTGAACTACTCAGAACTTTGCTGAAGCACACTCAATACACCTTTTTAAATACAGACAATGCCTCTGTGTGAGCCTCAGCCCCACCTAGTGATGTTAAGGGACAGGCCAGATGACTACAGAGCGGGAAGGTGAGAGAGCACTGCTGTTGACTATTGCATGACAGCTCTTACCACAGAGACTCTTCCGGTGAACAAATTGATGTGGGTGAGAAGTGTTTGGACAGGAACAAGAAGTGGTGAGCAGAGCAGAGGGAAAGACCTGGTTAAGATGAGCCTGAACTTGGTTTCTTCCTTTCCTGTTTTTACTCACTTATTCTTCTCACTTAGCTAAGCTCTGTTTCTTTAAATTAACTTATCGTACAACACTGACATGTGTTTAGACTCAGTTTGGAGGAACTGACATTACCCTGACTTCTGTCTGACGGCGACCTGTTGGACCGTACAGAAGAGATATGACACAGAAAGGTACTATGACAAGCAATGGCACCGCTAAGAAGGGAGAAGAGCTCAAAATTGTTATTGTGGGTGATGGGGGTTGTGGGAAAACATCCCTTCTAATGGTCTATGCTAAAGGAGACTTTCCAGAGGTAAGGACAGCATGGCATCTCTTTAAATATATAAGTATAAGAAGGTAAATGTGTTTGAATTTTATTGTTTAGATTAAGATAATCACCCTTTAAAAATATATTGAATTATGCAGTCATGATTAATTTGTGCCCTGTTGACAGTGTCATCACCAAGCCAAACTCAGAGGTTGGCTGTGAAACTAAAATGTTATGAGTAGCCTAATGATTATCTCCACTTCTCTATCATGAAATTAATATACAAGTATATTGTTTAAATATTTAATCTTACTAAAATGTCTTAATACAAATAAAAACAATTATTCTATTGACATCTCCATTATTTAATTTTGGTCAGCAGATTTATGTTAAGTTCATTATACAAGTTCAGACTGAAGTGTGTGTAATGCCAAAGGTCCAGCATAAACATGAACCTTTCAAATAATGAAGGCAAATATATTCCTTTTACACTGCATTAACACTCCCAAACAAAATCACGGTATTTGAGAACAGAAAAATAACACTATTCTAAATATAGGCTTCCATCTCCAAAGATAATGTTGTTACATAATTAGGGTATTGTCCTAGACAGATATTGAATACATGTACCGGTAGTGTTCTATGGCACTGTATCCAGTTTTGGTTCTATTATGTCTCAATTATGTGCTTTAATATTATCCCATGGAGGAAATGCAAAAGGATTGAAATACGGAATTTCTTTCTCCCTTTGTCATTTCTGTTTAACAGAAGTATGCTCCGTCTGTGTTTGAGAAATATGTCACCACAGTCAAGTATGGAGGGAAAGAGATTAGACTCAACCTCTATGACACAGCTGGTAAGTATTATTAAGTATCTATATATCTAACAGTGTTACATTTCTGCATGTGGGCAGATATGCAGGGTGTGAATGTGGAGTCACTTTGCCTGTCCTGTTTGAGCAGAGGTATTCTGATAGCAGATCTTTGATCAGCTAGGTGGAACATAAAGCTAGAGAAGGATAGAATTGTGTCAGACGTCAATGCATTCAAAACAATGGGTTCAAAACAGAGATTCTGAAAGGGTTTCAATTAGAAACTAATATAGCCACCCGTTTTAAAAAGATAGTCTTGTTTTCTGGAGAATAAGCAGTAAAAACGAACATTGGACTAGGACGAGCACTGAACATGTCTTATGCCTTTCTCTGACTGGCTCCTTTTTCCCGAACAAGGTGTTGTGTTGAAATGTCATAATGGATTATTGTAGAATACTGTCTGACTTTGTAGTTAATAAAACATTTTTGGTAAACTATGAGTATGACACGACATCTCACTGAGCATTACACCTTGCCCTCCTGCAGCACTGATAAGCAGCCGTTTTGTAGAAAGCTGTTGTGACAGGATGTGGCCTAGGCTCATCTATAGACAGAAATGCTGTTTCTATCTGTGTTTGTCATCTGACTGGTCTTTGAAACTTTTAACTAGACATTGTCAACGAAACCTCAGATTATCAGCTGAAATGGCTAGATATTGAATTGAAAATCTTTGTTTTATTGTTACTTACTTGCAAAGTAGTTTCAAAATAATGCCTTACTCTGTTGAAAAGTTTTTTATTTGATTAGGATCATGTCAAACTTGATTTCTAGTCTTTTCAGCTCCTTGTTATGGATTTTAGATTTTTATCCAGACTTGTAGGACACTTGGCTTCCTGAGAAATTAGTTTCAGAAATGACTTTATACTTGTTCTCTATCAATACTGGATATTCAACTCCCCTCTAGATATGCACATGACACGTATTGACTAATAAGTGGCAGAATGATCTACTTAGGTTGTTCCTGGAACATAGTATCACGTCCCAGCACATTGTTTACTGTGAGTCATCACTGCTGCACCAGCCACTTTATTTTACAGGAAATGGAAGTTGAAGCCAGGATGTGGTTTTATAACTCACCCCCAGCATGGTTCTGTATCAACTTGTTCCATACTAGAGTTTATTTTTTTAGATAAAAGTGGAACATTTTAATTTGACATACTTTTAACATTGTTATTTTATGAATGTGCCATTATTTTTCATTCTTGGACTGCAAGGATAAGCCCAATGGATCAGATCCTTGTTTGCCATTGTCTCTATTTCCTTTAAAAAATGTCATCAAACACTTAACATTGTGTATTTCTGTGTACCTTTTTCAGGCCAAGATGACTACGATCGTTTGAGGCCACTCTCCTATCAGAATGCCAACCTGGTGTTAGTCTGTTATGACGTAACCAACCCCACCAGTTTTGAAAATGTCTTAATCAAAGTAAGCTCACTGACCATGATTCATCAACGATATTCCATTATGCAGTGACAGCCAATGACATTCATATTCTGCCCAACAATATCCAACGCTAATGCAGCTCACCACAGAGTGAATTGGACAGGCCGGTGTGTTTTGCTAGGATCCCAGTACAGTGCATAATGAACCTAACATTAACTGAGTGTGGTTTGGTAAACAAACCCAACATTAGTCACTACAGAGAGGTGGAAAAGGATTGTGTGAGTTCCCCTCTTATCAGTGGTTAGACGTCATGTCTAGGTAGGAATTTAGTTTGATGAATGATTGTAAATGATTGACTTTGATATAGTGGTGTACTTTCTTTTGACTCCCTTCGCTACATGTGAATCAACCACAGCACAAACTGGGACTGTGCTGGAAGCCTCCCTCAATGAGCAGGGAAATGTCAATACAGAGCCATGAATGCAAACAGTGTGATAAAGACATGGGGAATGTAGTCAGAGTGAGACGTACGCGTAAAACACTACAGCAAGGGAGGGGGGTGGTAAACACAAAAGAAAACACACCTATTTGTAGAACCGATACCTGGGTGTGTGATGCAATGGGCGTAGAGCCAAGCCAAACAACCTGTCTATGGAGTGTTTTTTGCAATACCAATGTGGTATTTTGACCACCTTCCTTCCTACCTTGACCTCTGACCCCTGACCCCTATATTAACTTTTGTGATCTGCTGACTCACACAGTGGTACCCGGAAGTGAACCACTTCTGTCGTGATGTTCCTGTCATTCTGATTGGCTGTAAGACTGACCTGAGAAAGGATAAGGAACGTACCAGAAGGCTCAAAGCCATGGACCAGGCTCCCATTACTTACACACAGGTGAGGATCAACCTGTCCTCCTGATGAAAGGGTTTATACACATAACTTACGGTGTGCGGCCTTGACTTTAACCATTTCATTTGAATTATGGATGATGGCTTCTCAAATGTTTGATCCTAGTCCCCCTGATTTGCCCTGTGTGTCAGTTTCCAATTCTGATCCAGTACTCCCCTGTCTTCCAATGAATACTCTTTGTTTGGTTTCACAGGGTGAGGAGACCAGGCGGCACATGAGTGCTGAGCTTTATCTGGAGTGTTCAGCCAAATATCGTGAAAACGTGGAGGACATTTTCAGAGAGGCCACTAAAAAAGCCCTGGCATCCTGCCGCAGAGCAAAACACCGTACGAGGAAGAGGCATTGTGTTGTCCTGTGACCTCTTAGTGAAAGGACAGAGGCTTGAAGTCAATTGACACAACAGGACACCCTGTCCCCTGGTCTTACATGTCAAATCTACACCATCTGCTGCTTGTCTATTATAAACAACTGCTTGCCACATCCTGGGTCAACCTAATTCAATTTCATCAAGAGCCTGTCTGGAGACACCGTCCCCAGCCAACTCATGCCCTTGGAATCTGGACAATGATATTCAACACTGAACTAATGTCTGCTAGGGTCGAGATGGTAATCCTGCTAGTTCTGTGGTCTATCCTGGGATTCCAGAGTGGTTTTGTCTCCACGTTAGGCCAAAGTATAAGTGAGAATATGATAAAGTAGATTGAATATGATAAAGTAGATTGTGTACCATAGAATTTTGTCAAATGTCCTTTTTATCAGTGACTGAATTGCTATTTTTACTTTTATAAATAATTTGTTGTACCCATTGCTGGTCTGTGATATATTAGTTTATTTTTAACCAGTTAAATGTAATATCAAAATGTAGATTTCTGCCTGAATAGACATAGCAAAAGTAATTATTTATCATGAGAGGGCCATAAACAATACCAAGAAATGCTTATACTGCCAGAAAGATTCAAATCTCACCTTTCCGGTAAAAATAGTTAGAAATTGCTGAGTTATAATCACTTTTGAGGACACAAGCTTATGTACACAGTACAAATATGATAGAAATATGACAAATCATATGATTTTTCCCCTATTCAACAAAAGTGGGTGAATAGGGCTGGAAATGGTTGATATGCTTTCTAAATATAATAACAATCAAATTATAACTTACTATAATATTTCACCTTCTAAATAGAAAATAAATATGATCATACAGTTGAAGTCTGAAGTTTACATACGCCTTAGCCAAATACATTTAAACTCAATTTTTCACAATTCCTGACATTTAATCATAGTAAAAATTCCCTGTCTTAGGTCAGTTAGGATCACCACTTTATTTTAAGAATGTGAAATGTCAGAATAATTGTTGAGAGAATTATTTATTTCAGATTTGATTTCTTTCATCACATTCCCAGTGGGTCAGAAGTTTACATACACTCAATTAGTATTTGGTAGCATTGCCTTTAAATTGTTTGACTTTGATTCAGGTAGCCTTCCACAAGCTTCCCACAATAAGTTGGGTGAATTTTGGCCCATTCCTTCTGACAGAGCTGGTGTAACTGAGTCAGTTTTGTAGGCCTCCTTGCTCGCACATGCGTTTTCAGTTCTGCCGAAAAATATCTATAGGATTGAGGTCAGGGCTTTGTGATGGCCACGCCAATACCTTGACTTTGTTGTCCTTAAGCCATTTTGCCACAACTTTGTAAGTATGCTTGGGGTCATTGTCCATTTGGAAGACCCATTTGTGACCAAGCTTTAACTTCCTGACTGATGTCCTGAGATGTTGCTTCAATATATCCACATAATTTTCATTCCTCATGATGTCATCTATTTTGTGAAGTGCACCAGTTCCTCCTGCAGCAAAGCACCCCCACAACATGATGCTGCCACCCCCGTGCTTCATGATTGGGATAGTGTTCTTCGGCTTGCAAGCCTCCCCCTTTTTCCTCCAAACATAACGATGGTCATTATGGCCAAACAGTTTTATTTTTGTTTCATCAGACCAGAGGATATTTCTGAAAAAAGTATGATCTTTGTTCCCATGTGCAGTTGCAAACTGTAGTCTGGCTTTTTTATGGCGGTTTAGGAACAGTGGCTTCTACCTTGCTGAGCGGCCTTTCAGGTTATGTCGATATAGGACTCGTTTTACTGTGGATATAGATACTTTTGCACCTGTTTCCTCCAGCATCTTCACAAGGTCCTTGGCTGTTGTTCCGGGATTGATTTGCACTTTTCGCACCAAAGTACGTTCATCTCTAGGAGACGGAACGCATATCCTTTCTGAGCGGTATGACGGCTGCGTGATCCCATGGTGTTTATACTTGCATATTGTTTGTACAGATGAACGTGGTACCTTCAGGTGTTTGGAAATTGAACCAGACTTGTGGAGGTCTACAATTTTTTTCTGAGGTCTTGGCTGATTTTTAGATTTTCCCATGATGTCAAGCAAAGAGGCACTGAGTTTGAAGGTAGGCCTTAAAATACATCCACAGGTACGCCTCCAATTGTTTCAAATTATGTCAATTAGCCTATCAGAAGCTTCTAAAGCCATGACATAATATTCTGGAATTTTCCAAGCTGTTTAAAGGCAATAGGCAACTTAGTGTATGTAAACTTCTGACCCACTGGAATTGTGTTACAGTGAATTATAAGTTAAGTAATCTGTCTGTGAACAATTTTTGGAAAAATTACTTGTGTCATGAACAAAATAGATGTCCTAATCGACTTGCCAAAACTATAGTTTCTTAACAAGAAATTTGTGGAGTGGTTAAAAAACGAGTTTTAATGACTCCAACCTAAGTGTATGTAAACTTCCGACTTCAACTGTACTTAGTGGCAGTACAAAATTGGTACCCTTTCTGCCCAGAGACGCCATTCAAATGCCTGCTAACTCATTACAACTTCAGCTTTAAGCACAAAGTGATTTAGTCCCCCTGTGACCAAGAAAAAGTGCTCTTGTTTGAATTCTACGTTTTTTCATGTTGATCTCTAAATCCATCTGAGAACATCACAGCAAGATGACACTGCTTTTGCCGCAGATGCTTTCCCGTCTCATATGCCATATTGTGAGCTGAGCTGCGAGGTTCACAGGCAGAGGAAATCGATCCCTTGTCTGGATAGGCCAGAAAATGTGACGTGTTTTCTCTATGCAAATTAGGTGTCAGATTACACCTACTGCATCTCAGCCATAGAATTTGAATTTAATAGGATCTCTATGATCTCATCATTGGCTTACAGGAACGCGTCAATTCTGCCTGTACATGTTGCGCGATTCACAGAGCGCCCGTACACACAAATGTCAGTCGGAACCGGTCCAAGAACTGCTCATAGTCCCCTAAATAGGGGACTTAACATTTAAACTTGTCTCACCATCCATCATTGAGAGGATGAATGTAATTTTCTTTAGCAGTTCAATTTCTAGGAAGAGCTTGGTTCTACTGATCACTATCACCTGGCAAGATTTGTTTCACGAAGTCGTCTATAAATAAATACCCACTCAAGGAATAGTTTGCCCATTACACAGTGGTGGAAGAAGTACCCAGTTGTCATACTTGAGTAAAAGTAAAAAATACCCAAACAGAAAATGACTCAAGTAAAAGTGGAAGTCACACAGTAAAATACTACTTGAGTTAGTCTAAAAGCATTTGTTTTTAAATATATTTACAGTACCAGTCAAAAATGTATTTTTTTCTTCTATATTTGTACTATTTCTACATTGTATAACAATAGTGAAGACATCAAAACTATGAAGTAACACATGGAATTATGTAGTAACCAAAAAAGTGTTAAACAAATTCAAAATACATTTTAGAATCTTCAAAGGTGCCACCCTTTGCCTTGATGACAGCTTTGTACACTCTTGGCATTCTCTCAACCAGCTTTACCTGGAATGCTTTTCCAACAGTAATGATGGACTGTCATTTCTCATTGCTTATTTGAGCAGTTCTTGCCATAATATGGACTTGGACTTTTACCAAATAGGACTATCTTCTGTATACCTACCCCTACCTTGTCACAACACAACTGATTGGCTCAAACGCATTAAGAAGGAAAGAAATTCCAAAAATGTCACACCTGTTAATTGAAATGCATTCCAGGTAACTACCTCAAAGTTGGTTGAGAGAATGCCAAGAGTGTGCAAAGCTGTCAAGGCAAAGGGTGACTAATTTGAAGAATCTCAAATATAAAATATTAGATTTTTTTAAACATTTTTTTGGTTACATGATTCCATCTGTTATTTCATAGTTTTGATGTCTTCACTATTATTCTACAATGTAGAAAAGAGTCAAAAGAAAAACCTTAATGAGTAGATGTCCAAACTTTTGAATGGTACTGTAAGTATCAAAAATAAAAGTATAAAATCACTTCACATTCCTTGTAATAAATAAGCAAACCAGATAGCATGGTTCTTTTTTTATTTAAAATATAGTGTTGGAGTGTGCCCCTGGCTAAGACAATTTACAAACAAAACATATGTTCAGTGAGCCCACCAGATCAGAGGCAGTGGGGATGACCAGGGGTATTTTTAAAGAAAAACATTTAACTAGGCAAGTCGGTTAAGAACAAATTCATATTTACAATGACGGCCTACACTTGATAAGTGTGAATTTGAAAATGTTCCTGTCCTGCTAAGCATTTGAAATGTAACTTTGGGAGTCAGGGAAAAAGTATGGCGTAACAATTACACTATTTTCTTTTGGAATGTAGTGGAGTAGAAGTAGTCAAACATAAATGGTAAAGTAGAGATACTCCAAAAAAACTACTTAAGTAGTACTTTAAAGTATTTTTACTTGAGTACTTTACACCACTGCCATTACACATGTTCATGTAAGCGACTTACCCTTTCTGCAGAGGATGATAAGTAGACTGCACCTTTTACATTGTCAGGACAATTTACAACTATTTACTATTGTGGTTGAAAGCTGATAGACATCAGTTCCTTTCAGAGCTGGAGTCTGGACAAATATCTATTGCAGTTTTCTAAAGTTTAATGACAGTGCCCACTAGTGGTGGTTGCTATGAAAAAACACTGACATAGCAATGTCCTACAGTAGTACTGTAGATAGGCAACTGAATAAAATGTGAAAGCGGATGTATATATTTCTTTGCTAAGCAAAGATATTTGTTACATGACTTATCAATTCATATTTGCTAGTTCCAAAACACAGGGCCTTATATCAATGTAAATAAATGCCTCTCAGATAACATCCTGTAATCAGAATCAATGAAATCACTCTTGTTACAGTGATACGTTTAGGCACAAGGTACAGTCTTATGATGGGACAATCCATGACATGAAACCAATACCACGACATATGAGGAAATAGGTGCTGTTGTGTAGTGCATTGCGGCAGTTTGATGTTAAACAGAATGTAACATTTTGGACTAATGGTCAGTAAAAGGCTTTTGCAGACAAGTATAACAAAAAGAGTGGCTCCCTTCAAGCGTAGAGTGGATTTTTCTTCTTTACGGAAACAAGACTAATATCCAAGACCTTAGATTTTGTCAATAACAAAACAATCGATTCCAAATGGAACAAAAATCAAGTAATTGTGACAGGCTACAGGGAGAGAAGGCATTAGAGAGCGCTGTCACCAAGTTGTTCAGATCTAATGCTACAGTTCAAAATTAAAGGACACTGAAAAGGGATACACAAGCTCATGAGATTTTGCCTTAGTTCAGAGTTGATGCGTTACAATACATACGGTATGTCAGAGTTATAGAACTTGATCACGCCAGC
Organism: Oncorhynchus mykiss; assembly: GCF_057628025.1. Lineage (NCBI taxonomy): Eukaryota > Metazoa > Chordata > Actinopteri > Salmoniformes > Salmonidae > Oncorhynchus > Oncorhynchus mykiss. The sequence continues at coordinate 37,422,134 of NC_143026.1, read as the reverse complement.
ACATTTGTACTGAAGACATTCCCAATTATTTGCTCAAAGTACCAGTGCTCATAGCAGCAACTGTTTGAAGTAGACACAGCATACGGTGACAAAGGTGAACTCAAAACAACCAGCACAGCCTGAATTGGACAGGACTCAAATAATCATTAATTGAAAGGGTTATCATTTTGAACTAGATTACAGGAATTATTTATAAATGGATTCGTCTTAATTCTGAACCCACTGAAGTTAAGACTCCAGGAACTCCGTTTAACAAGGTGCATTACAGAAGGGAAAGAAAATCCTTGTTAGTCTAAAACCTTGACATGTATTAGTATATTCATTATTTAAAATAGTATTATTTAAAAATAGAACAGCTGTAATTTATGGTTGCCAAATCAACCCAAACAATGGTAGTAAATGGCTGCTGTTAAAGTTTGTAAATGTCTATGATCAGTTAACAAGTCCTGGCTGGTACATTGCTAAAATAAAAAGCAGGCTTTAGTTCTTTATATAAGATGTACCCGCATCAACATGTCAATATCCAGAGAAAAGAAACATGTTTACTTTCAAACAGCACACCGGGAGAATTGTATAGTTCAATGCATCTTTACTGAAGAATATATCAAAACGAGACACTTGTAGTTGCGAACAGTGAAAATTGCTGTGCCATGGATGTATTCAAATATTCCATACCGAAAACCGCTGTGTGAAGTATTGACAGTACATATACTTTGTAGGTAAATCTAACCTCTTCTCATGACCTAATGCTACCCGTCTTTGTTTAGTTGCATATAGTTTAAAGAGTGGATCTCTGTACATGTAGTTCATGCTCTGTCCTAAATACATCCACACCATAATGAATAAGTCTGTCCAATTACTCTAAATCTACAGGATCAAGCCTCAAATGGTCCAGGATCGCAGTGGTTCATCTGCCAGAAGAAGGCCGCTCTGTGTTGCGATTGCATGTGTAGCAAGGACAACGACAAAACTATTGGAAACAAAAGCACATTCAGCCAAGGTTATTGGTTAATGTTGCAGCTGTCATCAAGGCTGAGACACATCGTTCTCTTCACTCCGTCTTTTCCTGGCAAAAACCCCCTGCAGTCCATATTCCCATCGATTGTGCGTTTCAAAGTGCCATTTTGTTTCATGGTCACTGGCCACTTGGGAGTCTGAGCTGTAGTTAGACTTGTATTCACTCTTGCTTTTGCACTTTCTCTGGGTTTTCCTGGACTTTTTGGCGAACAACTTTCAATGTGGTAAGAAAATTCCCCAGGAATAGGACAAGAAATGTCAGTGCCAACATAAATACCTGAAATACACAAAAAGGCATTAAAGAAATCACATTTATGCTGAAAATCTTTACAAGACTACTGACACTGGAAGTTAAACCTTCCATTGAGGACATCTAGTACAATGACATCACAGGTGTCATTCTTAAAATTATTTTTATTTTAATACACAGTTCCAAAAATGTGGCATGTCAGTAGTGAAGTTAAGATATTGGGCTTTTAAAAAGCAAAGTGTCACCAGCTACTTCATGATGACACAAAATTGATATATTTTGCATCATCATGATGATGTGGCCTGTGACTGAGTAGAGAGTAGTCTTGTAACGAGACAGGGGTGGATGTAGAGGCATGTTGTACTGTATTCTATATGAAAACAAGGGATTTTACAGAGATTGGATGGTAGTATTTCTGTCCTTACCTGCCACTCTTTACAGTCTTTATGTCCTGCCAACCGAAACAGGGTCAAAGCATTGTACAGCTGCCAGAACTGTGAATGGGATTGGAGAGAGAAAAGTTCAGTCTAAGACCTAAAACCTTATTCAAGAACACAAGCATGGCAGCTGGCGTATGTACATGTAAAAGTATAAACAGCTGAAATAAGGAACAAAATGTAAGCTTTGCAATCATGTTGGGCAACACTTATTTTACAAGTGTGACAGATTTTGCAATACCATCTTTTAACTTCTTCAAGTCTCCCCACTCCACTCTCTTCCCCCATAATGCCTCATCCTAGTCTGTGTGAAACAAGCTGGCACACACTCAGACCTCATCCCTGGATAACCATTTTAGTACAGTTGTGTTAGACTTACATGTCCGAAGAAGAGGAATGGCAAGAGGAAGGTGAGCCCTCTCCACATCCATGACTGGAACCCCTCTGCAAAACAGAAACAATTAATAAAATGGTGGAAAATCCAGAACATTGAATAATGTATAAACTTCCCGAAAGACAGTATGTTTACATCCAGTTCAACTGGCTTTGTCAGGAGTACAGGTTAATCATTAGACTAAAATACATGGTAGAGTAAAGTAAGCTATATCAAAAACAGCTAAACAAGAGGGACAAAAGCTTTATCCTCTTGACCAATACTATGTTCAAAGGGCAGCTGCAAACTGATTGCAAAATGTTGTCCATTAGCTCCCTCTGGTAAGCAAGATTTCACTAAATATATTTTGCTACAGTCTATCATAATTGGAATTTTGGGCAGTAGAAATGTAAACTTTGATTAAAAGAGGACGTGTGTGAACTCATGCAGGGCATTCCGACAACTGGGACATCACTCAAAATGGAAGAGTAGAGACTTGCTCAAGGTTAAAACACCACCTTTGTCCCATTTTTCCAGTCATGGGGTTGCTTGTGGCCCACTTCTTTGTAAGAACTATTAAAACACATGCAAATGTCTTGTACAGGGAATATAGCGGAATACAAACAGTGTAGCTATTCCCACCGCAAGGCAATCAAACAAGAGAAATGTCGGTATAGGGACAAAGTGGAGTCGCAATTCAACGGCTCAGACACGAGACGTATGTGGCAGGGTCTACAGGCAATCACAGACTACAAAAAGAAAACCAGCCACGTCTTGCTTCCAGACAAACTAAACACCTTCTTTGCCTGCTTTGAGGATAATACTGCGCCACCGATGCAGCCCACTACCAAGGACTGCAGGCTCTCCCTCTCCATGGCTGACGTGAGTAAGACATTTAAACGTGTTAACACTCAATAGGCTGCCGGCCAAGACGGCATCCCTAGCCGCATCCTCAGAGCACGTGCAGACCAGCTGACTGGTGTGTTTACGAACATATTCAATCTCCCCATCCCAGTCTGCTGTCCCCACATGCTTCAAGATGGCCACCATTGTTCCTGTACCCAATAACACAAAGGTAACAGAACTAAATGACTATCGCCCAGTAGCACTCACTTCTGTCATCATGAAGTGCTTTGGGAGACTCACCTCCACCTTAGCTGCCACCCTAGACCCACTTCAATTTGCTTACCACCCCCAATAGATCCACAGATGACGCAATCACCATCACACTGCCCCTTACCATCTGGACAAGAGGAATACCTATGTAAGAATGCTGTTCATTGACTACAGCTCAGCATTCAACACCATAGTACACTCCAAGCTCATCATTAAGCTTGAGGGCCTGGGTCTCAACCCCGCCCTGTGCAATTGGGTCCTGGACTTCCTGACGGGCTGCCCCCAGGTGGTGAAGGTAGGAAACACTTCTTCGCTGATCCTCAACACTGGGGTCCCACAAGGGTGCGTGCTCAGCCTCCTCCTGTACTCCCTGTTCATCTATGACTGCGTGGACATGCACGTCTCCAACTCAATCATCAAGTTTGCAGACGACACTACAGTAGTGGGCTTGATTACCAACAATGACGAGCCTAAAGGAAGGAGGTGAGGGCACTGAGTGTGGTATCAGGAAAATAACCTTGCACTCAACGTCAACAAAACAAAGGAGATGATCGTGGACTTCAGGAAACAGCAGAGGGTGCACCCCCCTATCCACATCGACAGGACAGCAGTGGACAAGGTGGAAATCTTCAAGTTCCTCGGCATACACATCACAGACAAACAGAAATGGTCCACCCACACAGAGTGTGGTGAAGGCGCAACAGCGCCTCTTCAACCTCAGGAGGCTAAAGAAATTTGGCTTAACACCTAAAACTTCGACAGATGCACAATTAAGAGCATCCTGTCGGGCTGTATCACCACCTGGTACGGCAACTGCACCGCGCACAAACGCAAGGCTCTCCAGAGGGTGGTGCGGTCTGCATAATGCATCACACAGGGGCAAACTACCTTCCCTCCATGCCACCTACAGCACCCGGTGTCATAGGAAGGCCTGCATGTTCACCCCGCTACCATCCAGAAGGCGAGGTGCATCAAAGCTGGGACCGAGAGACAGCTTATTTCAAGGCCATCATACTGTTAAACAACCATCACTAACACAGAGAGGCTGCTGCCAACCTACAGACATGAAATCATTGGCCACTTCAATAAATGGATCACTAGTCACTTTAATAATGTCTTGCATTACTCTTCTCGTATGTATATGTATTCTATACCATCTTGCCTATGCCCGCTCGGTCATCCATATATTCTTATTCCATCCCTTTACTTAGATGTGTGTATTAGGTAGTTGTGGAATTGTTAGAGTACTGTTAGATATTACTGCAGTCAGAACGAGAAGCACAAGCATTTCGCTACACTCGTAATAACATCTGCTAACCATGTGTTGGCGACCAATAAAATGTTATTTGATTTACAGGCATGACTGAAATTACTGGCACCCTTGATCAAGATGAGAGAGAGAAAAAAAGACGAAAGTAATGAGATATTGTATGCAAAAATTATATCATTTTATACAATTGCTCAGAGGGAAATATTTTATTTAACAAGTAATAAAAAAACTATTCTCAAAAAGATAGGGGTCAGAATTATTGGCACCCGTGTTTTCAATACTCATGCACCCTCCCTTTGCGAGGATAACGGCACAGAGCCTTTTTCTAAAATGTTTTATGAGATTGGAGACCACATTGGAAGGGATCTTAAGAGACCATTCCCCCATAGAGAATAGTTCCAGATTATTATGATGCATTCGTAAATTCACGCTGGAGTGCCCTGGGCGTTCGTAAATTCAAAGCGTTGTCAGATTGTCCGTTCATAAATTCAGAGCGTTTTGCTCTTGAAGTGTTTGAGCGCACACTGGACACTCTGGCCAAGGAATAGGGTTTATTTGAACGTTCTGACCTCCCAAGTTAACTGGGTAAAGTTAGCTAGCTTGCTTGCTACTTCCAGACGTAACTGAGAGAACACCTCACTCTGACCATTTTACTTGACCTAGCAGAGCTGGTTAGGCTTTTCACAATGTTAACTAGAGCGTTGGTGACTTAACTGTGCTGCTGGCGACAGTTTAATGAAGCAAACCCCCCCACTATATTTTACAGTAGATATGGATTTTTTTTCTGTATATGCGCATGGCGTGCGTGGCCAAAGAGCTCTATTTTCATGTCATCCAACAAATGCAAACACACAATGTTCTATTTTTTTTTAGCATACAATATAGCTCAGTATTTGTATTATTTATTTTAGACCGCCTTTAAAAAAAATGTTTTATCAAGGGTGCCAATAATTTTGGTTGTGACTTAATGGTTCAAAAGCTTTCCCAAGTCATAACCAATAAGCAAGCCTTAGAAACTGTCTTAACTGAAAAGGAACTCATCATACCCACTGTGAGGTCCAACTGATTTCTTTCCCCCAAAGCTCGTAACCTGTATAAGCAGCCACTTTGGTAGTAATATTGAAGAAACTGCACAAAGCCTGAAAAACACAGGGATGAATTTCAACAAATGAATCAAATACTTTTACAATCAATCATATGAGTAATGACATGGACTTACATTGTGCGACTTCTTTTCAAAAAACTCAACACATGAAGATAAAATGAGAAAGTAGATGCTTACTCTGATAAATGGAGAAGGCAAGGAATTGACTTCTGAACATCTGATACATGGACCCCTCTGGCCTTTGAGAAGAAAAGAGGAACCAATCAATACAGGCAATCTAATAACATTTATCAAACTGCTCGTCAAGCAACCTTTGAGGATAACTGCCAATCGATTTTGACCGACAGCAATTCATGAAAGTGTTCAAAGTTGAAAATAAATAAAAAGGACTTACCAGGTAAGCATTACACCTGATAGGAAGGTAGAGACGTAATGATGGGAGACCCACCACCCTTTGATCCTGAAAGGACACATTGAGTGGAATTAGAATAAAGCAGCAGAACTAGGTCAACATGCTAGTCTATTATTTGAATCTCACGGAGTAAATAAATAATTCGGTCACATAAAAAGCTTAGTAGCTCACCGGGACCCATTGCTCATGAGGATGCTTTCCCTTATGGTCAAAGTGCAATAGTACCAAACCAGCAAGAAGTTGAAGATTTCATCTGTGACACTGAAACAAAAAACAGACATTTACAACTACCTTGCTTTAACAAAACATTAAAAGATGCAATGAGGAAACATCAAAATGTATAATATAACCAACTCACCGGTAATTGAACAAGAAGAGACAGGTTATGGCAGCAAACATCAAGATTATTGTCATGCAAAGCTTGAACTTCTCATATTCATCTTTGTAGGCAAATCTGCTCGAGCGAAAAGATACAACAAGGAATTAGATGCAGCAACCAAACAGATGTGACTGAATACAGATATTCTGTAAAGCTGAAGCAACACACTTACTTAGCCTGGTTGCTGAGGAGTGTGACATTCACATTGCCAAGGACCAAATTTAAGTACAATCTGAAAAGAGACACATACTTTTACACCCTCTAATGACAAACTGCGTCAAATCTGTAACCAACCAAAAAATAACCATGTCCTCAAATACACTGACCCATTCTTCTTTGGCAAATAGGCTTCCATATCAAAGAAGAAATGTTCTTTGTCTTTAATTTGCATTTGGATGTCTTTGATCAGTTCTGTTTCTTTCTCATCGCTTGTTTTTGTACATCTGTAAGAGAACAACACACTAAATGCTCAGGTCCTAATTATGAGAACCTTTGGTACAGGAAAACAAGACTGGATGGACCATTCTTTGTCAATAACTGCAAGCTGCCAGCACTAATAATAGGCTACTTACTTGCGCAGACTGTTCCGGAGGTCTTTTAGACCCTTCCTCTGTTTACTAATGGCAATGCTGCATGTTGCCTGGAGGTTGGTGAGCTCATCGAGCTTCTGTCTGTACACTTTGTGAGTTTCCTAGAAATAAGAATGGAAAGCAAATGACTGCACATTGCTCACCAGTACTCAAATATGTTGATAACGGTCAGGCAATTATTTTCAAAGTCCAAATTTAGACAAGCCGTGATGGATAAGGTCTTGGACAGATCCCCTCTTTTATTCTTGCAGTTTGAGGCTGTCTCAGTGGCTTACTTTCTTTCTTTCCTCTCTCTATGGTCCTTGATCTAGCAGTATATGACAAGTGGATGGAAGGCAATATTACAATATCATTGAAACCTATCCAGTCGTTTCAAATGGTAGCAATTAAGAAGGAAATAACGTTAAGAGGGGAGGAAGACACGACTACACCCGGAGTTAAGTGACATTTATTTGCTACTTATCCGCATTGGTTGACTGATTTAACTGCGCCGAAGTGAAAACTTGGTGGATTTCACTTAAACACAACTAACGTTACCTAATCATTGTTATTAATCGGAGTTGGCTTGCTAGCTTGCTGGTTATAAGGACTATAACAGGCGAACGTTATTATTGCTAGATATTTAACGTTAGCTAACATTCGCCATTCATTGTTCAAATGTGCGGATATTAAAAGCTAGCTGTACCACTTTAAGTAAATTTGACTTGCAGATACCACAGTATACGAATTAGTTATATTGGAAAGTTCCTAAATACAACATATTGTGTACAAAAATACCTGATGTTGTGTACAAAAATACCCTTTATCAAGTTAGTATGCTAGCTAGCTTCTAGCCATGTTGGCTGGGTTAGCTAAACTAGCTAGAAAGCTAGCTGAGCTGACAATAGTAACGTTATATCAGTTATCTTCCAACCTCTCTTTCTGAACTGGCGGTAGTCCACTTCATGCCACGCACCTAGCTAGTTATCAAACTGGCTTCACATAGGCCTACCTGTAACTGTTGATATTCTTGGTCAATTTCTCCCCATTCAGTTTGACACCTTTGCAGTGACATTGTGTCAGTAAGCGGCACTCGCCGACTCCCACTGTACAGAACGGACAGTGCAGCTGTCCACGATTATTTTCTTATTTCATTTAGAGCGCATGCGTCTGAACGCCTACTACTGAAAAATGTACATCTGTGTCGTCACTTGTTCTAAGTGCAGAAACAAACTTACTAGACAGGAACCCCTACTACAGTAACATTTTCATAAACAGAACTGCATTTGTATGAATGTTTTGAATAATGATTTTGAGGGCAATATAATGACACATTTACAAAGAGAAAGTTTCTCAGCCCGAACGAAATCTAGTATTTGTACATCTATGCAAGTTGGTTGCTATGGGGATAGGACGCTTGGTAATTGTTGCCTCGCTTGTCTTTTACCACCTAGCTAGCTAACCAGCTATGTTGACCTAATGTTAAATTTGACTTCACTTTGAAAATTTAAAAGACAAGTGGATTGAGCTAATAGGAGTCGTTCGCTTGGACACATACGAGGTACAATTTGAGTTAATCAATTATTTTTAGCTGTAAAAGTAATGTATAAAAATTTCACATTTGCTAGCTAGCTAGCTAACTTTGTTGGCATAATCTGCGAAATGTTCTTATTTTGTTTCAGTTTTGGTTATAGCTAGCTTCAAATGATAAACTATTTTCAACTACCTGTTCCATGAATGGACTGTCAAGTCTTTGCATCCATAGCTGTAGTCTAGTGGTTACCAGATACATTTATTTCTACAGCATCCTCCAAACCAGTTGGTGGTGGGGCTGCAGTTATGCTGTAAATTGATTAAGGATTATGCCTTTAAGTTAATAAACAATGTTTGAAAATCATGTATGTTCTGCTTACAGCCATGCCTCATCTGAAGAAACCTCGAAAAGTGGAGCCCCTGTCAAAATTATGGGACAGAAAGGCACAAAAGTGTGGACTGCGACACACTGTTTATTCAGTCAATGGAGATGAATACACCGGGGATTGGCTGGACAGCAAGAAGCATGGTACTACTGTAGCATGACATAGATTTTCCACACACCAAGTATTAGGCCTAGGCTTACTGTGTCACCATTCAGACACATGGGCTGTGATTGGTTCTCTCCAATTTAAAAATAATAATCTTTCAACAGATTATAAGAACATACAGTACCAGTCAAAGGTTTGGACACATCTACTCATTCAAGTGTTTGTCTTTATTTTTTTCTATATTGTAGAATAATAAACTCTTGGCATTTTCTCAACCAGCTTCACCTGAATGCTTTTCCAACAGTCTTGGAGTTCCCACATATGCTGATCACTTGTTGGCTGCTTTTCCTTCACTCTGCGGTCCAACTCATCCCAAACCATCTTAATTTGGTTGAGGTCAGGTGATTGTGGAGGCCAGGTCATCTGATGCAGCACTCCGTCACTCTCCTTCTTGGTCAAATAGCCCAAATACAGCCTGGAGGTGTGTTAGGTCATTGTCCTGTTGAAAAACAAATTATAGTCCCACTAAGCGCAAACCAGATGGGATGGCATATTGCTGCAGAATTCTGTGGTAGCCATGCTGGTTAAGTGCCTTGAATTCTAAATAAATCACAGACAGTGTCACCAGCAAAGCACCCCCACACCATCTCACCTCCTCCTCCATGCTTCAGGGTGGGAACCACAAGTGGAGATCATCTGTTCACCTACTCTGCATCTCACAAAGACACAGCGGTTGTAACCAAGAAGTCATCAAATTTCGACTCCTCAGACCAAAGGACAGATTTCCACCAGTCTAATGTCCATTGCTCGTGTTTCTTGGCCCAAGCAAGTCTCTTCTTATTGGTGTCCTTGGTAGTGGTTTCATTGCAGAAATTCGACCATGAAGGCATGATTCACGCAGTCTCCTCTGAACAGTTGATGTTGAGATGTGTCTGTTACTTGAACTCTGTGAAGCATTTATTCTGGCTGCAATTTCTGAGGCTGGTAACTCCAATGAACTTATCCTCTGCAGCAGAGGTAATTCTGGGTCTTCCTTTCCTGATCTGTAAATGATGGGCAAATTAACATTCATGGATATAGTTTACTTAGAAGGGACAGAAATAGGAATGGTGGGGGTGTAGCACTGTACATTCAGAATCATATACCTTCTGAAAGGAGCGATTACCTTAATGTATGTCAAATAGAGGCACTATGGGCTCAAGTACATCTGCCTCACCAGGCACCCATATTGGTAGGTTGTGTGTATAGGCCTAGCTCTAAGGTGTCCTATCTGGATGACTTATGCACTGGGTTTGACCAGGCCACAGATAGTAACAGAGATGTATTTATCTTGGGTGATTTTAATATAAATTGGAAGGATCATAATAATTAAAATATAACTAAATTGATGAGATATGCCGAGAACTGTGGTTTGAAACAAATGGTTAATGATACCACTAGATCATCAACTAAGTTGGGTCATCGTTCAGATAGCATTGATCTGATCTTCTGTAATATACCATTGCAATGCTTAAAAGCCAGATCAATGCTAGTGGGCTGGACAGACCATAATATTGTGGCCATTACCATGAACACCAATGTTCCAAAGAAACCCCAAAGGATTGTGGTCATGATACATTTTTAAAAATTTAATCATGAGCTATTTCAAAATGATTTGGCTGCTGTACCCTGGGCGCTGATTTATCTAGAGGATGATTTAAATCACGCTACTGAATGCTTATTGATTTGCTCACTGAGGTAATGGACCATCATGCACCAGTAAGAAAGAGTACAGTTGAGGTTCGTCAATCTCCATGGATTGATGAGGAACTGGGTGAAGCATTTTCTCAAAGAAATATGGCAAAATTCTTAGCAGCCATATCTAAACTAGAAATTGATGAACATAATTATAGAACATTACGTAATTATGCAGTTAAATTAAATCGTAAGAAAAAAACGTTATTTTACAAAAATGCTTTTAGTGGTTGTAAAAAGGTATGGAATACAGTGAAGGGCTTACTTGATACATCTATTTCATCATACCCATCTAGTGTGGAGATTGATGGGAGAACAATAACAAAACCAGCTGATATTGCCAATAATTTTGCAGTTTCTTTTACAAAGAAAATGTATTTACTGAGTGATAATGTAAACACCCATTCTTCCAAACAAGCTATTGTCCAATGGATTGATGATCATATTATGAGCAAAAAAACATGCTCTTTTAGTCTACAAATGGTTTCAGTAGAGGTGTTAAACCTATTGAAGTCATTACCCAATGGTAAATCTACAGGTTATGATCTTATGGACAATTTTTTACTTCGCTATGCTGCTCCCCAGATAGCAGCTCCACTGAAATACATATTTAATTGGTCACTGGAAAAGGGGACATTTGCAAATGTATGGAAGCATGTTAAACTGTGTTCTATCCTGAAAGACAGCAAAAAAACAAAACAATTACTCCTCCCAGTAGTTGACCAATCAGTCTGCTCTCTTCACTCAGTAAGATATTGGAGGGTATTGCGAGTCGACAAATATGGGAGTACATGGAAAAAAATGATCTGATTACAGCCAATCAGCATGCTTATCGCAAAAACCATTCCACTACCACTGCATTGGTTGACATGACTGACCATTGGCTCAATGCTATGGATAATGGCAGCTTTGTGGAGTACTATTTTTAGATTTTAGTGAAGCATTTGATTTAGTGGATCATTAAATAATTTGGACAAAAGAGAATGTTGGTAAGAGACAGACATTCAGTAAATAATAGGAATAGATTGTGTTATCCAGACAGAAAAGAGAAATAGGCAAAATAACATTTCGATTTAGACCAATAAAGAAATTGAATAATTTAGCTGAGCAAACCAGAAACCTTTCAATATATAAATTCAAACAATACTTTAAAACCATTTAAATATAATACATAGGAAAGTTGTGCTGGACTATGGTCGATGAAGAATCAATCTATCTTGTTAGACTGTTAGGGTATTAATCGGGTCAATATGTTAGTGTATTATGTCTGTTTGTAGCAGTGTGTTATATGTAAAAATGTGATCGTATTATAAATTGTATTTTAATGTTTAAGGACTCTTGGAAGATTAGTCCAAATGAGGACTAAAAAAGATCCTAATCAAATCAAATCAATCATGTGGCAGTCCTCATGAGAGCCAATTTCATCATAGTGCTTGATGGTTTTGGTGACTACCTCATGAAGCTGGTTGAGAGAATACCAAGAGTGTGCAAAGCTGTCATCAAGGTAAAGGGTGGCTACTTTGAAGAATCTCAAATATAAAATATTTTGATTTGTTTAACGCTTTTTTGCTTACTACATGATTCCATATCTGTTATTTCATAGTTTTGATGTCTTCACTATTATTCTACAATGTAGAAAATAGTAAAAAATAAAGAAAAACCTTGGATTGAGTAGGTGTGTCCAAAGTTGTCAGGTACTGTAGATAACTTTTTTTCTTTCCCACTATAACTTCAATAGTATTGGTCATCACTTAATTTGTTACCAGCTAGACCTATTTAAAAAAAAAATCTGTAATCAATATGTGGGTAGCTTTTCTCACTGTTCCTTTAATTTTTCTAGGCAAAGGAACTCAAATTTGGAAGAAGCCCGGGGCCATTTATGATGGAGACTGGAAATATGGCAAACGTTATGGATATGGGACCTATAGCAAACTCCTGTCTGTAACCAATGAGTATTCAAGGGAATACTCAGGTGGATGGGAAAATGACAAAAAGCATGTATGTACACAGGACAATGTTTGTTTTGTTAGGCTAAAAATGTAAATAATGTAAACCTAGGCCTATTCTATTTCTTCATTTATTATAAGACACCTGGCCTCAGTGAAACAAGGGCAGGTTTCTATGTCTTCTCATCTACCTTAGGGGTTTGGGACCTACTTCTACAGTGACACTGCCTGCTATGAGGGAGAATGGAGTGAGGATCAGAGGAGTGGCTGGGGCAGGATGTATTATGACAATGGGGACATATATGAGGGAGAATGGCTGAAAAACAAACATCACGGACAGGGCATGCTTCGTCTCGGTAAGGGCACATTATTTTACATTTAAGACTATCTCATGACTGGGGCGGCAGGTAGTCTAGTTGTTAGAGCGTTGGGCCAGTAACCGAAAGGTTGCCGGATTGAATCCTCGAGCTGACAAGAAATCTGTCGTTCTGCCCCTGAACAAGGCAGTTAACCCACTGTTCCCCGGTAGGCCGTCATTGTAAATAAGATAATGTTCTGACTTGCGTAGTTAAAAAGGTTACATTTGAAAAAAATAACCATTTAAAAAAAAAAAAAAGTAATGACTTGTCAGGGGTGTGTGGAAGACAAAAAAAAAGTTGATTTCCAGAGTGTGCAGTGGATGGGTGAGAAAGATGAAGTAATTGTAGACTACATTTTATTGCATCTTCATTAGAGTACTTTGACAATATGGATGTAATTCAATGAAACACTAAGACATCAATATTGCACACAAGTCTTACTACTGTGCCAACAGTGATTCGATAATACAATGGGTTTTTTTGTGAAAAAAAAGTTGTAATTTGGTTTTAATTAATTCTGTGTGGGTTTGAATGGATTTAGCCGTAGACTATATACAGTATGTCAGGTTGCGACTTCTCTCATTTGTTTTGAAGCAAATGAAAACAGGTATGAAGGCAACTGGAAGTATGGGAAGAAGAATGGGCATGGAAAGTTCTTTTACCTGGACAAAGGTCAGCTTTATGAGGGCTTCTGGGTGGATGGAGTGGCCAAATGTGGAACAGTCTCTGACTTTGGAAGAGATGAGGCACCAACACCAACAATATACCCAATTCCTAAGGTACATACTTTGTCTTTTGAAGTGTTTTAAGAGGTTTGTCTTTACCGGGTGTTGCAAGTGTTGAGCCAAGCCACGTTACCTGCTTATGTGAATATCAATTCACTGTATGGTGAGGTCTCCCCCTTTTCTCTATTTAAAGGTACATCTGTTGGATGTGAGATCAGTTTTAATGGAAACACAATCAACATACCACAGTGAATAGGACAAGCCAAAGAAGAACATCAGAACACCCTAAAGTGCTCCATCTCTGCTGATCTCTGGACACCATGCTCACTTACCATGCTGTTAAATGCCATCATGTAACAAATAAAGAGAGCACATCATCATGAGGAAGATTTGAGTAATTTTACTTCTATGAAACGGGACCACTGAACATGATTTGACTTGTAATGAGATCATGGTGCCATCTGGATATCATTCCCCAGTGGCAACTCGAGGTATTACAAACACATTCCTAGAAGCAAAACTAAAAGTAAACAGTTACATTTGCCAAGACCAACCCACTCAGTGTACAAACAAACAAGTCACAAAGGGTGCACTTTGAACAGAAAATGAAAGCAACAGATAACACTTTTACAAAGCCAATTGTGTTTAGAAAGAATATGTGCAGTTAATCTCTGTATTCACTGTTTAAGCAGCAGTGAAAATAACTTGACACTTTTCTAGTCACAAATTCATATTTTCCGACCAAATAATCATGGTACAAAATGCTATTTCAATACCACAGGTTACAACTATGAAAACACTTTTTGTAGAGTTTATGCAGCAACATTTGGCCAACCGATTAGACTAAAAATAACTTAAACAGGCTGATTACATTTAATCTCTCAAACATGAATTGAAACCTGAACCTTAGGTTGAATACAGAACTGACAGAAGTAAGACAATGGTCGCGTTCTGCTGGTCAGACGTTGCATGCATCAACCAATGGTTGTGTGCCCCATCGTCGACTGCGCCTTCGGACACCAGATTGTTATAACATATGTGGTTAGCTGGTACTTAAAATACCTATCCAGGCATTGTAAGATCTGGCATGCATCAGCAACGCCTGGGCAGAGGTACGTGCCCATTCATTGGTGCTCATAGAATACAATGAGGCAAGCCACCGTGTCACAATATAGTAGTTAAAGGGATAGTTTACCCAAATTACAGAATGACATATTGGTTTCCTTACCCTTTAAGCAGTCTATGGACAAGGTATGACAGCAATCCAGTCTTTGGTTTAATTTCCCTGGGACTGTTTCCACAAGCTAACGTTTTAGCATTTGAGGCACAAATCCCATTCAAGTCATTTTTTGCACATCATGTTCAAAACTTCTAAGTGACTTTTGAGCTTTACTACCAATTTTAGATACTTTCTTATGATTTGGACACGATGCGCGAAAATTGCTAATATCGACCCATCAATGTGATTTGTGCCACAAATGCTAAAAAGTTAACATGTGGAAACAGTGCCAGGGACACCAAAGCATAGATTGTTTTCATACCTTGTCCTTGGGCTGCTTAGAGGGTAAGGAAAACAGCGTCCTTTTGTAATTTGGGTGAACTATCCTTTTAATGAGAGGCCTCTTTAGCCCCCTCCTACCATTACCTGTAAGGTAAAAAAAAAAAAAAAAAAACTGGCCTAAATGCTCCAAATGCCAGTGAAAGATGCATTCTCAAACATTTGTATAACTTTAGCCAGTAGTTTTGAAAGTGCTGGTCACGAGACAAAAGTGCTACCCGTTTTTTGTGTACGACTTCATCCAATTGTGTGCTATGTCATCCATTTTGTGTGATATGTTACAAATATAGCAATTTGTATGATTTCATAAGATTGAGCAATTTGTGTGGTATGTTACGAATCCAAATGACCCTTTGCTAAGCCCCCGGCCCCCTTGGTTACTGTTGCAACCTTGGACCACGTTTTCCCAGGAAGCCCAATTCCCCCTTCGAACCACTGGCATAATCCCCTCACAATGACAAACTGTGTTTTTAATACACAATGAAATGAAACACAGACTACCCCGTGCAAGTCAGGAGACTCTCGGGTATGTTGTGGTTGACTGTCATTGCAATTGCTTCATGGGAACCTGGTCAAATGAAGGTTGTAGTGTGGCTAGCCACTGGACGGCTTTGAATGCACCGTCAGCATGCAGCCAAAGTTACTAACCACTTTTGGAGCCAACTAGTGCTCTTAAATCGTATCCTGATGTCGACAGCAGATGAGAGTTGTATTCTAGCATGGCTAATTTAGCTTTTTTTTTATATATATATATAAAAAAAGTTATTAACTGCAATATTGGGTGGTCAATAAGACAGAGCTAGTTAAGCAGCTGAGTTAGCAAACAATGTAACTAAAGTATAATTTTGAATTAGTAAAATAATTAAACAGGCTCTGCATTTCAGGAATCACAGTAGCAAGTACCTGCGCACTTTTCAATTGTAAAGTCATTTAAAACTATTTGTTTTTGGATAGAAATTCTGTTTTTGTAATGGCTTTCATGTGTTTCAAATATGAGCTTATCCGTGGTGTTGGAATTGCTGACAGGTGCTATCCATTGGAGCGCTGCGATTGGTTAGAGTGCATCTTTAAGACTGTGTTAACTGGTATAGTTTCACAGTTAAAAAGTAACACTGTCTGGAATCATTCTTTGAAAAATAATTTTTAAAAATCTCTAGAAATGTGAATATTTGGAAATGGTGAGTAACATCTCAAATGTTTTGAAATTATGAGCAGATTATGTAGCGTTTTAATAGAAATGTATAACTATTGGCAACAAAGGATTGGCTTGAAATAGACATTATCAACGAGAGGTCAGTCTTTATGGGAAATGAGAGCTGGGGGATTGCAAGTGGGACTCTCCTCTACCGTCCAGCTCATTCTGCAGCCTGGTCAGGTTGGATAACTCCTCCAGCTCCTGGAACTGCCTGTCTGTCTTGTGGCTGACAAGGGAACGGTAGAAATGTACAGCAAAGACTATAAATATCAGGCCAAAAGGCACCATGATGGAGGTGGAGGTGATGGCAGCAGCCACACCTGCAGATATGGTCCCATTGTTGGGGTTGTGGTTCTTAGGCCTAATGGGTAAAAATTTGACCCAGCAGAGGAGCACCACCTCAGCCAGGAAGAGCAGGGTGCCAATGACTGTCGAGAAGGCCCAGGCCAGCTCTATGTGGTGGTGCATTCTCTCATGTGGAGACTCCTTCACCGAGTTGAGGTTGTGAACATTACTGACTGCCTCGATGTTAGGCAGGATGCAGGTACTAACCATCAGGGCAAAGAGGTGAACAGCCACCAACACTGTGGTGCAGGCACTGAAGGCAATGAGGAGACCAGGTGGGTATGGATAGCTTGTGTCCAACTGAACCTCCACCATTGCTACCTGAGAGAAGGGGGGAAGAACATTGTGGAATAAGCATACAAGACAGGCTGTCTGGAACATGACCTTCCAAAATGAAGCAGAACTCTTTTTTTTTTAAACTAGGGAGTGCAAGAAATCCATACATGATTAATACATAACGTTTCTGGTTTTGGATGATGCTGGTCCTCATGCTATGCACATCAAATAATTGCCTCTGCTGCTATGCATCTGACTTTGGGCCAGTTTATTCCTTACCATAGCGAACCCAGACAGTAGAGCAGACGTTCGACTGGAAGCCTTCAGTTTTGCTCGACTCAAGTAAAGCTTCCTCCACGACAGTGCTTGCAACGAATGTTCGTTCAGACTCATTGCACTGCTGAAATTGAATAGACTGAACGGGCTGATTGTTGTTTGACTCGTAGCCTATGTGGCTGTTCAACAATTGGCATTAGCTAGCCTAGATAGTAACATCCTCGGTGTCCACTGACATCGATGTACAAAAATTATCGGTTGAGGTCCATTCTATCGATTCTCGCTAGTATTCCTGTTTACCTTTAACGTCCACTTCTTCCGCACCGCCGTTTCGATCGAGCTGGATGGCTGGCTGCACCCCCGGATTACCCATAAACCATTGCGGTAAAGATACATAAACTTGGAACAAGTCTGCCTATGTAAAATAAGTGAGTTATTGCTATAGTTGATCATACAAACAAGGTAGTTACCTAATTCACCACAAAACTCTTTCTAGTTCGTACAATGATTAGATTACGGTCATTGTTTTTCATGTAGGGCCACTTGTGCAAAATGTCACCAAGCTTACTTGACCCCATGATGAAGGAAGATTTTGACGATGATCACCCAGGAGGTGTTTTCTCTGGCCTCTCGAAGGGGTCTTCGTGGTTTAGAGAGAACATGTCAGAACTGGTAGACGCACGTCGACTGACCCGAATGATAGATCGAAAGAAAAGAGTGAAGTCTATCGGTTTTATTGTAATTTGATCAAGACAAAAGTTTTTCCCGACTCATGCAACACTTGGGTATATGAGATATGCACTGAGACAATGAGGCCAAGTGAGCCGACACTTGCAAAACGCAGTCAATCCATCAATCTGTGTCCTCATGAATTTGAGTGCGCAAACACTTTACGGTATCGCGTGTTTTCGGATGCACTCTCATGCAAAGATTGAGACGATAGCTACAAATCATTCCAAGCAAACAGTCTGACACACGCTTACTCAATCTTCCCCAATAAAAATGATACCAATTCGTATTTGTTTTAAATAGCACGCTTTTTTTCATGTTATTACTTTAACGTCACGGGTAGAGTGAGATTGCAGTAGCCTCCCTGGGGTGCTGTTCCGCCAATGTTCAAATCAAATTTATTTATATAGCCCTTCGTACATCAGCTGATATCTCAAAGTGCTCTACAGAAACCCAGCCTAAAACCCCAAACAGCAAGCAATGCAGGTGTAGAAGCATGTTAAATTGTGAAAGCAACATGTGTTTAGTTATAGGGTGCGTTCGTAAATTCGCTCTGGCTATCTATTCCGATTTTAGAGCACTCGCGTCTAGAGTGTGCCAGAGCACAGAATACTGATGAATTTAAGAACGGTCAACGCCGGTTTTAGCACAGTTACCAATACTCTAGGAAACATGAAAACAGTCTAACCAGTTCTGCTAGGGGGAGTAAATGGTCAAAGTGAGGTGTTCAATTCAATTGAATTCAAATTGAAATTGTACAAATAGTTAAAGTAAAAATGGAAAATAAATCAACATAAATATGTGTTGTATTTACAATGGTGTTTGTTATTCACTGGTTGCCGTTTAATTGTGGCAACAGGTCACAAATCTTGCTGCTGTGATAGTACACTGTGGTATTTCACCCAATAGCTATGGTAGTTTATCAAAATTTGATTTGTTTTTTTTTCGAATTCTTTGTGGGTCTGTGTAATCTGAAGAATGTGTGTCTCTAATATGGTCATACATTTGGTAGGAGGTTAGGAAGTGCAGCTCAGTTTCCACCTCGTTTTGTGTGCAGTGTGCGCATAGCCTGTCTTCTCTTGAGAGCCACATCTGCCTACGGCAATCTTTTTCAATAGCAAGGCTATGCTCACTGAGTCTGTACATAGCCAAAGCTTTCCTTGATTTTGGGTCAGTCACAGTGGTCATGTATTCTGCCACTGTGTACTCTCTGTTTAGGGCCAAATAGCATTCTAGTTTGCTCTGTTTCTTTGTTAATTCTTTCCAATGTGTCAAGTAATTATCTTTTTGTTTCTTATGATTTGGTTGGGTCTAACTGTGTTTCTGTCCTGGGGCTCTGTGAGGTCTGTTTATGTTTGTGAACAGAGACCCAGGACCAGCTTGTTTAGGGGACTCTTCTCCAGGTTCATCTCTCTGTAAGTGATGGCTTGTTATGGCAGGTTTGGGAATCACTTCCTTTTAGGTGGTTGTAGAATTTAACAGTTACAGTGCCTTGCGAAAGTATTCGGCCCCCTGGAACTTTGCGACCTTTTGCCACATTTCAGGCTTCAAACATAAAGATATAAAACTGTATTGTTTTGTGAAGAATCAACAACAAGTGGGACACAGTCAGGAAGTGGAACGACATTTATTGGATATTTCTAACTTTTTTAACAAATCAAAAACTGAAAAATTGGGCGTGCAAAATTATTCAGCCCCTTTACTTTCAGTGCAGCAAACTCTCTCCAGAAGTTCAGTGAGGATCTCTGAATGATCCAATGTTGACCTAAATGACTAATGATGATAAATACAATCCACCTGTGTGTAATCAAGTCTCCGTATAAATGCACCTGCACTGTGATAGTCTCAGAGGTCCGTTAAAAGCGCAGAGAGCATCATGAAGAACAAGGAACACACCAGGCAGGTCCGAGATACTGTTGTGAAGAAGTTTAAAGCCGGATTTGGATACAAAAAGATTTCCCAAGCTTTAAACATCCCAAGGAGCACTGTGCAAGCGATAATATTGAAATGGAAGGAGTATCAGACCACTGCAAATCTACCAAGACCTGGCCGTCCCTCTAAACTTTCAGCTCATACAAGGAGAAGACTGATCAGAGATGCAGCCAAGAGGCCCATGATCACTCTGGATGAACTGCAGAGATCTACAGCTGAGGTGGGAGACTCTGTCCATAGGACAACAATCAGTCGTATATTGCACAAATCTGGCCTTTATGGAAGAGTGGCAAGAAGAAAGCCATTTCTTAAAGATATCCATAAAAAGTGTCAGTTAAAGTTTGCCACAAGCCACCTGGGAGACACACCAAACATGTGGAAGAAGGTGCTCTGGTCAGATGAAACCAAAATTGAACTTTTTGGCAACAATGCAAAACGTTATGTTTGGCGTAAAAGCAACACAGCTCATCACCCTGAACACACCATACCCACTGTCAAACATGGTGGTGGCAGCATCGTGGTTTGGGCCTGCTTTTCTTCAGCAGGGACAGGGAAGATGGTTAAAATTGATGGGAAGATGGATGGAGCCAAATACAGGACCATTCTGGAAGAAAACCTGATGGAGTCTGCAAAAGACCTGAGACTGGGACAGAGATTTGTCTTCCAACAAGACAATGATCCAAAACATAAAGCAAAATCTACAATGGAATGGTTCAAAAATAAACATATCCAGGTGTTAGAATGGCCAAGTCAAAGTCCAGACCTGAATCCAATCGAGAATCTGTGGAAAGAACTGAAAACTGCTGTTCACAAATGCTCTCCATCCAACCTCACTGAGCTCGAGCTGTTTTGCAAGGAGGAATGGGAAAAAATGTCAGTCTCTCGATGTGCAAAACTGATAGAGACATACCCCAAGCGACTTACAGCTGTAATCGCAGCAAAAGGTGGCGCTACAAAGTATTAACTTAAGGGGGCTGAATAATTTTGCACGCCCAATTTTTCAGTTTTTGATTTGTTAAAAAAGTTTGAAATATCCAATAAATGTCGTTCCACTTCATGATTGTGTCCCACTTGTTGTTGATTCTTCACAAAAAAATACAGTTTTATATCTTTATGTTTGAAGCCTGAAATGTGGCAAAAGGTCGCAAAGTTCAAGGGGGCCGAATACTTTCGCAAGGCACTGTATGCCCAGTTCCAAACCAAACCCTTCTGTAGAAAGTGTTTTATGACATTGGAGAACACATTAGGAGCAATCTTAGACTACTCCTCCTCCATACAGGATCTTTCCAGATCTTTGATATCCATTTTCTGCACTTATGGAATACCCTCTTCAATTCATATCACGTTATTGGTCACATACACATATTTATCAGATGTTACTGCGGGTGTAGCGAAATGTTTGTGTTCCTAGCTGCAACAGTGCAGTAATATATAATAATTCACATCAATACACAGAAATCTAAAAGTGAAATAATGGAATTAAGAATTATATAAATATTAAGACGAGCAATGTCGGAGTGGCATTGACTAAAATACAGTAGAATAGAATACAGTATATACATATGAGATGAGTAAAGCAGTATGTAAACATTATTAAAGTGACTAGTGTTCCATTATTTAAGTAACCAGTGATTCCATGTCTATGTATATAGGGCAGCAGCCTCTAAGGTGCAGGGTTGGGTAACCGGGTGGTAGCCGGCTAGTGATGACTATTTAACAGTCTGATGGCCTTGAGATTGCTGTTTCAGTCTCTCGGTCCCAGCTTTGATGCACCTGTACTGACCTCGCCTTCACAGCAAATTTGAAAGTGTTTATTTAACACCATGCGTGTTCATTTTAACATTCGTCCAGTGTTTATATAGGTCCACTCAGTGTTAACACTTTTTGTAGTGTTAGTATTGAAACACCCTTGAGTGTTAAGATACAACACTTCAGGTGTTGTTCAAATGACCCATCGGTGTGACCCACCCTCAGTATTAAGCAGCAACACCTTTCAGTGTTGAGGATCAACTCTAGAGAATGCATCCTGTAGCTGAATTAACACCAGGAAGTGCTAAATATTCACACTAGGAAATATATATATTTTTGTCTGGTTCTCACCCACTCATAACTCAAGCCTGCAAGTTGTAGGTGAGTTAAACAGGAGCAATAAAGGATTTGTTACAAGAGTAGTGACTCTGCTTTGTATCATTTATTTAGGCCACAAAGAGAGGGTGGATCAGAATATAATCAGTGCATCACAGGCACATAAAAAAGAAATCGGTGCATCACAGTGAAAACAATGCATCACAGGTGCATCACAGTGAAATCAGTGCATCACAGGCGCATCACAGTGAAATCAGTGCATCACAGGCGCATCACAGTGAAAACAATGCATCACAGGCACATCAGAATGAAATCAGTGCATCACAGGCACATAAAAAAGAAATCGGTGCATCACAGGCGCATCACAGTGAAAACAATGCATCACAGGTGCATCACAGTGAAATCAGTGCATCACAGGCGCATCACAGTGAAAACAATGCATCACAGGTGCATCACAGTGAAATCAGTGCATCACAGGCGCATCACAGTGAAAACAATGCATCACAGGCACATCAGAATGAAATCAGTGCATCACAAGCGCATCAGTACATGTACTATATGAGAGCAAGAGTATTTGCAGAGTTGCTATTTAACACGAGGAAGTTCTCCTAAGACTAGGTATGCTATTTTCTTGACAAATTTGCCAATAATCTGACTATTACTCAATCATGTCAAACAAAGGAACATAAATGCGCTCATCAGCACTTTGAAGACAAAAGGCTTATACATCAACTTTGACAATTTTGTCATCAACACCGTCAAACACAGGGAATGCATGGTAATGTTCAATTAAATTATCAGCATGGAACTTGTCCAGCAATAAGTATACAATATTGTTAACAACAATGATCTTAGTTATTTTTACACAAGACTGGCATTTCATGCTCCATCTTAATGCAAACTAACAGTCCCTCTCTGTACTCCATGCCATCCATCTTAACCCAGCTGGC
This sequence comes from Oncorhynchus mykiss, assembly GCF_057628025.1. NCBI lineage: Eukaryota > Metazoa > Chordata > Actinopteri > Salmoniformes > Salmonidae > Oncorhynchus > Oncorhynchus mykiss. The sequence continues at coordinate 37,399,072 of NC_143026.1, read as the reverse complement.
AGAGTAAATGGCTTTCTGCATAGTGACCTGAACTGACGCTGCAAACTCCTCACCAGCAGTAACATCACTCAGGGAAAACACTTTCATCGGTCCATACTCCGTATGTCGCAATGGTGATGTCTCCCAGTGATGACCTATACGAAATTGGTGTTTTTGGTAAGGGACTTAGTAATGTTCTTGAAGTTTTTGAGGGTGTTCTAAAGAGTTTGTGCTTTGCCTCAAACCTCATATGTAATAAAGGACTGATTTGTCTTATGCATGCTGGGTGTTTTTATAAAGTGATGTGTGGGTATTAAGAAAAAAAACGGATTATTGCAGTAAGATGAGCAGCAAATTCCAGTTCTCATTTTCTGGTGGAAAAACATCCCCCAAAATCAAGGGAACGTTTCTCAGAAGACAGTTTGAAAATAATTAAGTGCTATGCCAGTTCCACTGTTCTCTAGGTTGACTTTAGTTGGATGGTTTTTGCGTTCCAATTACCCATAGTCAAATGAGTAGATTCTAGAGAGAAGTGCACGTTTCTAAAGAAAATCTTCAGAGACATATTCAAACAACAATTTTAACTCAAACTGAGCAACCCTTACTAGAATGTCATGCATTATGTCCACAGAACAATGACTACAAACATGTAAGTGCTGCAAACTGTTCAGTTTAGAATTTCTTTACACCATTCACAGACGGGAGCTGTGGGTCTGACTGCAACGGATTCAAATGCATTTCAAATCGATATTTACCACACAAAGGTCATCCTCACTGTAAACCGTCTGAACATTAGACTTTTCTATCAAACAGAACCGGCAAAAGTAATGACCACTGAAGGACCCTGAAACCAAGGACTGCATTCACCCCCAAATTGTCTCCGGTTATTTGGCAGATAGTGCCATAAACTCTATCAGTTGAAAGTAATTTACACCATCACTCCAATTTAACATCATTAACCAAGGGCTCTAGAATGGCATAAAATACATATTTCTTTAGATCTTGATAATGAAATAATGAAAATAAATTAATATTCATCACAGCAGAGTAAAACTTGGTGGGGATTCCTGAGGACAAAATAAATGGTGCCTATCTGGTAAACACCACGCTTGGATCCAAGCAGGTTGGCAGCTTCAAAGTCATCATAGTACAATTGGATCTGTAAAGCCCATCTAGGTTTTGAGAACAAGGGATGAGTCTCAAAAAACTTCCAACACAAAAGTCTTCATATGTGTCTTCTACAGATCTATCCCTAGGTGCATTTTCCAATAACTTACAGATTTCAGAATTGTCGACACATGAACGTCAATATTTCCAGTGTAGGAATACAAATGTATCTTTCACTGGGACTTGATCATACATGCCTGTTTGTTTATTTTGCCTGCTGTCATATCTAACTCTCAACACTACTTCTACTGACTCCACAACATCTCTTGGTTTCTGTTAAAACTGGCAAATGGGTTTTGAAAGTTCTCCCAAACTATAATTTACAGCAGATGTAGAGGGGTTATCCATAGGCATAACTGACAGAACATCTTGTTCAATTTGGGAGTGCAGCCCAGTAGTAAGCTCTTCTAAATCACAAACTACTGTTGACACAACACTATTTGCAACACCGCTAGCTTGCAACATGGCAATGAAGGAGGCACACATATCTTTAGCAAGACTGTCCATTCTTCTTAAAACAATCACTGAGTGTTATGGTGTGGGACACCAATGTTGCCACCCATTTGTGGAGCTTCTGACTGGACTGGAGAATCAGCAACATGAGAGGGCACTTTTAAGATTAATGCATCAACTACTTTACCAATATCCTTATGAATACTATTCCGAATGTTTTCTGAAACCGGAGTATGTTGAAAACTGCCATCTACAATTATCTTGAGCACCGACCAATCTAAACTTGGTGGAGGGATAGAAACTATGCTTAATTCTCAAATGAGATATCAATGACTGGCTGTTTCTGTGCAACGCTTGACAGTAAAAGCACCGTAACCTACATTTATCTAGTTAAGAAGTTTTGTCCTCAACTCTATCATGCTAGGGGCCTCTCTTGTTTTGTCTATATCAATGTTGTAGATGGTTGTCTGCACAAATGTGTAGAAGTTGACAAGAGCATCGTCATACGTCAGGTTAAAGACAAATTGGGCATTGAACAGTTCATCAAACGCACACAGACCACTAGTTGCCTGGCAGGGAACAAGCCTCTTGTCCACCATGATGTAGTAGTTGTCAATCTTGCTCTGTCTTCTTCCGACGGCAAGGAGGTATGTCTGTCGACCATGGCTCCCATCAAGATGGTCTACAATGCTGCAACACACAAATGGTCTTTCTAAGTCACTCTCCACATGTTAAGACAATGAAGAGACAACCCCCAAAAAGAAGCCTACCTGGTTAAATAAAGGTGAAATATATATATATATATATATATATATATATATATATATATTTTTTTTAAATAAATAGCCTCCTTGCAAGCTTCACCAACAAGGTCCAGGACAGTCTTCCTCCTATGGGTTGTGCCTGGGGTGAAATACTCTTCTTGATGCACCCAAATTCAGGAGGAAACGGACGTGTGGATCCTTGACTTTTTGACTTTTTTTGGGGGGGGGGGGGGGGTACTTTTGAATATAAGAAATATTGTTTCACCCTTCCCTTCTCCCTACTACTTTGCGTTAAAGTGATACATTTTCACCCCATCCAGTAGGTGGCGGCACACACCACAAACGTCGTTTACGGACTGCCATAATACCATAGAAGATGATTTATTGTGAAATTTAGCCCCGACTACATCGATTCGCCCAAGGTCAATACTTCTAAACATGTAAATTGTTGAAATCTTACCCTGTACCAATGTTTAACCTCTGTAGTTGTGTCCCTTTATTTGTTTGCTCAAATCCATACTTTTTAACAAAACGTTCGTCAAATACAACCTCGGTTTCCTCGTTTCGGTCTCCAAAATGGCATATCAGGAAGAATACGCTAATTCAATCGCAGATTACGTTAAGTAATGTGCATTAAGTCATTTTAGAGCAACACAACATTAGTCAACGGTCGGTGGTTATATTTGAATGTTTTGTTAAATTTGGATTTCAGTAAACAAATAAAGGCAATACAGAGGACAAACAGGTACAACGATTTTTGAACGAAAATCGTTTACCACTTTAAGAAGAAAATTGAAGAAAAATGAGTTTATATTAGACAAATTAAGGTAGGTTCCTCCCGGTTTCGTTCTGTTTAAGAAACGTTTTGCAGCCGGATCGTTCTAGTGAATATGTCCCTGCTCAGTTCTGTTGCAGTTCATCAGAAACTTCCTTCACCATGTGGGGTTGAGTTTAGTTTGCTAATCTGAAACATATACTGGAGAATGCGCACCAAGCCAATTGCACATTATTTGAATGGTAGCGGGTGATTATAACGAAGCCATGCGTGTCACACGTTGTAGTTACACTAACACATTGTTATAATAGATTGTCTAAATAATTCAATGTCTCCGCTGCGGATATCGCGCATGTATGCCATGCCGTTCATGAAATTGCAGATCTGTGACGGACAGTGTGGAATGGTCGCAGAAAGAAATTGTAGTGTTTTTTATAAACGTTCACAACTATTTGAGTTGACATGAATAAGTAGTGTTGGAAATCAGCCACTACGGATGACGTTGTCCAACAATGTTTTGATTCAATCGGTGACGTAATCCAGAACACAACAAATATGGTTCCCACTTAGTTTTGTGTCGAAACGTAAAGTGATAATTACTTTCAATGTGATTATTTGTTTTTTTTAAATTAAGGTTTAAACGGATATACTAGGCAAGGGCTCAGATCATGGAAGCGAGTGCAGAATCTGGACGCAAACTGGTGTGTAGCATTACCCTATTATAGCTAGCCTTGTTTGACTACTGTGTACGCGTTAGCTGAGCTATCATCAATAGCTAGCTAGCGTTACAGTGATCCTCATTAGTCAGAAGAAGTGCCATGTTAAAATGTTGACAAAGTTCAACTTTATGTAGTTACTTACATTTGACTTGTTTGGTAAATTATATAGCTAGGTAGTTGGCTACATTACATTATTCACAAGCCCACTCAGCGCAACGTTGTGGCAAGTGCAGCAGTTCCAACGTTGTTGTTATTGTTTTGCATCTATCTTAGCACGTTATGTCAATGTTGATCCGGGACATGATATCAGCGATTGATGTATTTTACGAACATTGTCTAATCATCTGTAAAGGTGTTTGCAGCAGAAGGCCCATCTACAACCACACATTCAGAGGTTTAGCCTAGCCATGTGCACGTGCACCACTGTTTTATTGTGAATTATTTCGAGCCTACACAACAATGCACTGACTGGCCTACTCTTTTCTAATTTGAAAAGACAGCTCTTATTCCAAGCCATGCATACATATTCATTATATGCAATTTTTAAAAACACGGTTAGTGAGATGTGATAAATTAATATATTGATATTGATATATACTTTTATAACAGTTATTTTCATTCCTCTAGCGCTCCATCTGCCGGACAATGTATGACGAAAACGAGGACTTCTCTGACGTTGAAGAAATTGCAAATGTCAGGGGTTTCAATCTGGAGGAGAAACTTGTTAGTGACTCATACAACACACATTTCGTTCAGTTGATGGATGGCAAAGGTACACATCTGTTTCATTCATAAAATATTACCACACACTCACAGTCCCCCATGCAGACTCATAACTGACTGGACATGCACAATTTCTACCCTTTTATGGATTCACACATGATAAGGGAAAAGTTCCTGTTGGGTAATTCATTTTTGTGCAGGATGTCCTCACAAATCCATGACATACACACACATCACACATTGCTCTACCTGAATATATATGCAGAAGTTATGGCCCACTGACTACACTTTTTTCTTCTCAGATTTCACTTATGAGTATGTTCAGAGAGAGGCACTTCAGACCCCTCTTATTTTCAAAGCCAAAGATGGACTGGGAATCAGGTGAGACATGAGTCAAATATGATGACCTGTGACCAATACAATCAATTTGTTTTTACACTACTGCTACTCACTGTTTATTATCTATGCATAGTCACTTTACCCCTATCTACATGTACAAAATAACTTGACTAACCTGGATCTCCGCACATTGACTCTTACAGTTACTTTTTACTTTAGTTTATTTAGTAAATATTTCCTTAACTCTTTCTTGAACTGCGTTGTTGGTTAAGGGCTTGTAAGTAAGCATTTCACAGTAAGGTCTACACCTGTTGTATTCGGAGCATGTGACAAATACAATTTGATTTGATCATGTTTATCCTATTACATGCTCATTTTCTGCCTTGGTTAAATATTGGGCTTTATGGAATGGTTTGATGTTAATATGCTTATCTTGACTATATTCTTTAAAAAAACAAAAACAGAATGCCAGACCCGGAGTTCACCGTCAGTGAGATTAAAGGTTTGGTTGGTAAGTCTATCTGTTTTTAAATAGCAGGCAAAAAAGTTGCTAAATGCTTCCTTTCCCTCCATCAATTCTTATCTTAGTCAGCAGTGCTGGTGTACTCCACAATACCCTGCATTTCTTGATGAATGAAAAGCATGCTACTGGAAAAGGTGTTATGTCAAAAAGTATGTGGGTGTTGATGTAAACTTCTATAAGCCTGTAATGCAAAAATGAGATGACTCACTGTACAAAGACAATTTCTATACATTTGCATTACAGACAAAATAGATATAGGCCTAGTCATATAGATTCTATATTTTAATCAGACTGACATCAGTTAAATGGCACTTTTTACTTAGGCTAAATGACCACTTATTAGATTTCGGCAGGGTTCTTCAGTGCGACGATTTTACTCGCATAAGCGCTTAAATATTTTTCTGTGCGACCTAGAATTTTAATTAAGGACTACCAGTGCCCAGACAAATGTAGCATTCTAGCTTTACTACCTCAAAGATTTTTAATTGTGCCCCTACATTTCTTTGTAAGCGCCTACATTTTCAACTTAGTGCACACATATTTGGTATTTTATTAGGATCCCCATTAGCTGTTGCAAAAGCAGGAGCTATTCCTCCTGGGGTTAACACAAAACATGAAACATAAATACAGAATGACATAATACAGAACATCATTAGACAAGAACAGCTCAAGGATAGCTACATACCTTTGTTTATTTGCCCGACGTAGGCTAGCCCTGCTCATGTCAGATGATGAAAGTGTTCAGGACAGGGTGTACTTTTTTTTATTATGGTACATAATGTATGTGTGCTGTGGTTCAGCAACTCCACCTATTGGTAAAGGTTATGAACAAAGCGCATACAAATTGTACAGTTGTACCCAGGTTTACCGTAAGACTGCTGTGTTGGTGTTTGCAGGTAGCCGTCGTGCCGTTGATGTGATGGATGTGAGCACCCAGAAAGGCTCTGAGATGAGCATGGCCCAGTTTGTCCGCTACTATGAGACGCCTGAGGAAGAGAGGGACAAACTCTTCAATGTTATCAGCCTAGAGTTCAGCCACACCAAACTGGAGAACCTCATCAAGAGGCCCACTGTGGTGAGATGACGCTGGCAGTTTTTATTTCATCTGTTCATTATGAACGAGAGCAAATTTGATAGTGAATGCCAGCCAACTGTCAACTCTCTTATAGGTGGATTTAGTGGACTGGGTGGACAACATGTGGCCCCTAAAACTGAAACGAAGACAAACCGAAGCCACTAATGTCATCTCAGAGATGAAGTACCCCAAAGTACAGAAGTAAGTATTTTAGAAATGTCCTTAGTTATTGCATAGTATTTGCCATGCAATGTCAGAAAGTTTCTTTGGATGTTTTAACCTGTTTGCAAAACGTAGTGGATTGTACCTAACAGGAAAATGCTCAAGCACAGGGCAAATTTTATTTTTAAAAGCTGCTTTGCTGGGAGGAAATATTAGCCTACTCCTCCTCCCTTTTCCAAAGTCCCTCTGCCCGCTGCGCACTGCTGTTGTTCACTTCCTCTTATGGCTCTAGATGGTTGCTAGGCAGCGGGGCTCTTTCATGGTGGAGGGCGGTTCTTCACAGAGTGCAGAAGTGACTGGATCCTCCTCAGCCAATCAGTTGCCAGCATTAGGGCATAACCCGCACTCCAGAGCCAATTGTGCCCTCCCTTTCATCCTCATTCTTCCCCTCTCTCTCACACTCTATCTTGCTCTCTCTCTTTCACTATAATATTCTCTCTCCTCCCAGTTTCTCACTCTTTCTCTTTACTAAATGGAGCCCTCCGCAGATGGAGAGGCAGGGAAATAAAAGCCAGAAATAAAAGCTATAGCAGTTCTCTCCTGTCCGGTCGGTGAAAAGCTCGTGGGGGGGGGGGGGGGGGCTGGTCCTGAGCGAACCGGCTCAGAGAGAGAGGAATAGCTATCGGGTACGTCTCTGTCTTTCATTGGGAAAAGCTGCTGGGGTTTAGAGATGTCGGGAGTACTCTACCATGTCATTTGACTTCGCTTTATTTACCCCCTCTTTAATGGAGACGCTTATGGGGTGCTGAGATTGATTGTGAGTGGTGTTTGTAGTGGGATGTTGGGCTCTTAGCCCAGGGTCTGGTCACTCTCTGTCCATAGGGGAAACTGCTGTGCAGCCAATAGGATGGGGATCTATGTGTGTGATTATGTTGTGTCTCACAGGTTCAGCAGATGGGCCCTCAGTTTATGATAATTGCAACAGACGTGGGTGAAGATAGTTCTATCATAAACATCTGTGAATGTGTAGGAGGCCTATATGTGCTTCTTTGGAAATTATTTGTCTTTGTTTGCAAGTATGGTATTCATAATATAAAGAGAGTGAATGTGAAGTATGTAAGCCATACAGTATTATGCGTCTCTACATGTTCCGTTGAGTGTAGGTGATATTTGTGTCTAGTTATACAAAAGGTGGTCCAATCCTGGATACTGATTGTTTAAAACTGCATTCCAACTGGTGTCTATTCAACAAGTTACCACCGGCTAAAGCTATGACGTTGAAATGCATATTTACTCTGATCCATCTCACTGCGCAATTCACTGTCTCATCAACCCAGCCAGGCAATTTATAAACTTGATCTCCACTATAAAAAGCATCTAGACATTATATCCCATTTTTTTTTAGACAAGCAGTTGGTTTTCCACAGCTGAGATTTGTATAAACCTCTGACATTTGCAACATTATTTCAATATTGAAATTCTTTCTCCACCTGTCCCATAGTAATGAATGTGTCGGGACGAAACAGACCACTTTTCTCAGCCAGTTAAATTCATGAATCAGCTGGCACCATTTTTATGGATATATACAAAGAAATGTCAAGAAAACAGGTAATGTCAGAAAACAGGTAAAACAAAACGAAATGCAGCTTGTTTGAAGTCTTTCCAGCTTCAGTTTGTTGTGATTGTGTTAGCTGTGTTGTTGGCTAGCTCCTCTGAACAACAGTGTCCTGACGAGAGAACACATTTTCTATGCCAGGTGAAATCGCGCCCCATTAGCTCATTGTTATGGATGATTCCAAATAAATGTCACTAGAAAACAGCTTAAACAAACGCAAATGCAGCTACTTTGATGTTATTCTGGCTGCACTGTTTGACGTGACTGTAATTTAGCCATAACTGGCTAGCAAGCAAGCAAGGAATAAGTACGTTGCCAGCCAGTATGGTAATGGAACATTTAGAATGAGTGACTGGGTCGCGTCCATAGATAGAGAACAGAAATGACGGATGGGTCACATCTCTTGCAACCGAACCGATAGAACGAATGACCAGTCGGCTTGGCTGGCAACCTTAGATTTGTGTCGGGACTATATCTTGTGGAAGGATGAAATAGTATGAATAAAAAATGTTTTTTTTATTAAAATATGTCAATCATTATTTGAATATGTTGGTAACCCTTTGTATAAAAATGATAATGCCCATGATGCCAGTGTTTGGAGGATATATTAGCACGGTTTGCCGGCCCTCTACGACACTCGTGGCAATATATCCTCCAAACACCGGCTTCTTGGGCATTATCACTTAAATGAATGAGGTGTCCTTCTCCCTGAGTATTTATGTGCTTAAACTGGCAGTTTAACCCATTACCTCAGTCAAGGTCATACTCCTGTAAACCCTTTCCTCAGGTCTCTCTGTGGGAGGGAGCAGATACACTGCTGTAGGATGGATGACAAGCCTGTATCTTTCTGACTAGCGTCATACAGTAGGAGCCAGCGGAGGCTGGAGAACTATATCTTAGCCCCCGAATTATGTAATAGACCAAATTAAATATGTATGGCTGAAATTAGCCGCGTTGACAGGATGGGAAGTGGTCTGTATTTTATGAGCTCTTGCAACTGGCTGGATCAGAGGAGGCAAACAAGCTTGTATTGATCAACTGGTGTTATGGAGGCTCCCTGGTGGACTCGTGCTGCCAAGAGAGGTCATTTGTCCTACAACAGGAACAGGGGTTGTGTCGATCAGTGTTTGGTATAGATTTGGTGTATTGTTTGTTCATCATTCATGATGGATGTCCCATGGCATGAATAGTGGAATTACAACCCTGTGAAAGGCTTTGAATTAGAAATGTCATAACCTTTTTCATCAAACACTCAGTGTATGTATGGACCTGTATCTAGAATTGTTGTTGTTGCCTGATTTACTGTAGGGTATAGATCTAAGAAACCTGGCGAGTAGAATACCTGTGCTGACTTTAAAATGATACCAGGAGAAAGGATGTACCATTTTGCAGTAGCCTACATACAAATCAAACCATCTTACAACAATCATGACTGTGGCTTTAACCATAATTTGCATTGTTTTCCCTATATTAATTTAGCAGCCTGCTGCTAGAATGTTTGATTCACTCCGCTGCATAAGAACACTACATAAGCCTCGGCAAAATGTGTAGAATTGCAGGAAATGAGCTTAAAACGTTAACATTTTCTCCCCTCCGAAGGCAAAATTTGCAGGAAGTCTCTGCAGCCAAGAGAACAGCATTTAAAAATGTTCCTTCAGAGACTGCGCCATTGGCCACGACCACAGATTTATAAGTAGATTTCAGTCAAAAGTGTAACTCGGCCACTAAGGAACATTGACTGTCTTGGTAAGCAATTCCAGTAGATTTGGCCTTGTGTTTTAGGTTATTGTCTTGCTGGAAGGTGAATTAATCTCCCAGTGTTTGGTGGAATGCAGACTGAACCAGGTTTTCCTTTTGCCTGAGTTTAGCTCCATTTCTTTTTTTATCCTGAAAAACTCCCCGGTCCTTAATGATTACAAGCATACCCATAACATGATGCAGCCACTACTGTGCTTGAAAATATGGAGAGTAGGACTCCATAATGTGTTGTATTGGATCTGTCCCAAACATAAGACTTCATATTCAGGACAAAACTTTTGCAGTTGTACTTTAATGCCTTCTTGCAAACAGGATGCATGCTTTGTAATATTTTCATTCTGTACAGGCTTCCTTTTCACTCTGTCAATTAGTTTAGTATTGTGGAGTAACTACAATGTTGTTGATCCATCCTCAGTTTTCTCCTTTTTATTTGTAATAATGACAATTACAACAATACTGAATGACCACTTTTATTTTAACTTAATATAATACATCAATAAAATCAATTTAGCCTCAAATAAATAATGAAACATGTTCAGTTTGGTTTAAATAATGCAAAAACAAAGTGTTGGAGAAGAAAGTAAAAGTGCAATATGTGCCATGTAAGAAAGCTAACATTTAAGTTCCTTGCTCAGAACATGAGAACATATGAAAGCTGGTGGTTTCTTTTAAAACGAGTCTACAATATTCCCAGGTAAGAAGTTTTAGGTTGTAGTTATTATATGACTATTTCTCTCTATACCATTTATATTTAATATACCTTTGACTATTAGATGTTCTTATAGGCACTTTAGTATTGCCAGTGTAACAGTATAGCTTCTGTCCCTTTCCTCGCCCCTACCTGGGCTCAAACCAGCAACACAACGACAACAGCCAGTTACCCATCGCTCAACAAAAGCCAAGGCCCTTTTGAACAACTACTTGAACAACTACTTCAAGGTCTCAGAGCGAGTTACGTCACCGATTGAAACGCTATTAGCAACTAGCTAGCCATTTCACATCGGTTACACCAGCCTAATCTCGGGAGTTGATAGGCTTGAAGTCATAAACTGCTCAATGCTTGGAGCACAGGGAAAAGCTGCTGGCAAATGCACAAATTTGCTGTTTGAATGAATGCTTACGAGCCTGCTGTTGCCTACCACTGCTCAGTCAGACTGCTCTATCAAATATCAAATCAGAGACTTAATTATAATATAATAACACACAGAAATACAAGCTTTATGTCATTAATATGGTAAAATCTGGAAACTATCATTTTGAAAACAAAACATTTATTCTTTCAGTGAAATACGGAACCGTTCCGTATTTTATCTAATGGGTGGCATCCATAAGTCTAAATATTCCTGTTACATTGCACAACCTACAATGTTATGTCATAATTACGTAAAATTCTGGCAAATTAGTTCTCAACGAGCCAGGCGACCCAAACTGTTGCATATTCCCTGACTCTGCATGCAATAACCGCAAGAGAAGTGACACAATTTCCCTAGTTTAATATTGCCTGCTAACCTGGATTTCTTTTAGCTAAATATGCAGGTTTAAAAAAATATACCTCGTGTGTATTGATTTTAAGAAAGGCATTGATGTTTATGGTTAGGTACATTTGTGCAACGATTGTGCTTTTTTTGCAAATGCGCTGTTATTAAGTCATCCCCCGTTTGGCCAAGTTGGTCTTCACACAGTTCGCAACGAGCCAGGCGGCCCAAACTGCTGCATATAGCCTGACTCTGTTGCACGGAACGCAAGAGAAGTGACACAATTTCCCTAGTTAAAAGAAATTAATGTTAGCAGGTAATATTAACTAAATATGCAGGTAAAGACGTTGATGTTTATGGTTAGGTACACATTGGTGCAACGACAGTGTTGCTTTTCACGAATGCACTTGTTAAATAACCATTTGGTGAAGTAGGCTATGATTCAATGATAAATTAACAGGCACCGCATCGATTATATGCAATGCAGGACAAGCTAGTTAACCTAGTAATATCATCAACCATGTGTAGTTAACTAGTGATTATGTGAAGATTTGATTGTTTTTATAAGGTATGTTTAATGCTAGCTAGCACCTTACCGTGGCTCCTTGCGGCACTCGCATAACAGGTAGTCAGCTTGCCACTCAGTCTCCTCGTGGAGTGCAATGTAATCGGCCGTGATCGGTGTCCAAAAATGTTGATTACCGATTGTTATGAAAACTTGAAATCGGCCCTAATTAATCGGCCATTCCGGTTAATCGGTCGACCACTAGTATTGATACACCATCCAAAGTATAATTAATAACTTCATCATGCTCAAAGGGTTATTCAACGTCTGCTTTAAAAAATAAAAAAAACGATCTATCCAATAGGTGCCCTTCTTTGCGAGGGCCCTTCTCTGGTCTTTGTGGTTGAATCTGTGTTTGAAATGTACTGCTCGACTGAGGGACCTTACAGATAATTGTCCATGCAACTTATATTACTTGCTAAACAACATATTTACTCTTGAACTTTAGGCTTACCATAAGAAAGGAGTTGAATACTTATGGACTCAAGACATTTCATCTTTTCTTTCTTAATTAATTAGTAAAAACTGCAAATAACCATCCACTTTGACATTATGGGCTATTGTGTGTGTGTCCACACATTTGTGGTTATTGATTTTTTTGATGTTGGTCGGAATAGAGTATTGGTAGATGTAGAAGATTTCAACCAGGTATTGGGGCTATTCCAAATTGGTTGAACTGCTTGTTTTGAAGGAATAAATAGACATTTTCGGCCAAATAGCATTCCATGTACTGGAATGTTGCAATGCTACACTTTCTGGATAGTTTCTGGGGTAAGAACAGTGAACAAAAGTTTGCTCACTGAGCGCTTCTTTGACAAAGTTGGTGACCATACTGCACATGTTTTATTTACCCATTTCTGATGTTCATTTAGCTCAGTATCTAACCCACTGTCTGATCCCTCAGGTTCATCATAACTATGCAGATGCGGGGTCTCATCATCCATCCCTCTCATCCCTCCTCTGTAGGTACTGTTTGATGAGCGTGAAGGGCTGCTATACTGACTTCCACATTGATTTCGGGGGCACGTCTGTGTGGTATCACGTTTTCAAGGGAGGGAAGGTAAGTTCATTTATTTGTATTATTATTTGTATTCATTTTTCTTTAACAGTATGTGGATAACAGCAGTGCATCCACCTGAGGCTCTGATGTACCCTCCCCCAATGCCGGTACTGTAAATGTATCAGATTTCTGCAGAGGCGCTACAAACGAACCTGCCCCCTGTTTTTCTCAGCGACGGCTGCAGAAATCACAGGACTGTTGCTAGGTAGTCCGTTGAGGGATCTCATTATATAAACGTGCACATTTCAAGCTAGAGGAAGAGAAATGTTGAGGTAGGATAGTCAAATCTAAGAAATGTCCCGGCTTCTCTAGTATAAGATGTAACATTGAGTGCTGTTAACATAGAAATATCACCCTTGTTTTAGATGACTACCAAAGCTACATTTACAGCTTTTCATACCCTGTCCCGTCCCCAGGTGTTCTGGCTGGTGCCTCCGACGCCTCATAACCTTGCCCTGTATGAGGAATGGGTTCTGTCAGGCAAGCAGAGTGACATCTTCCTGGGAGACCGTGCAGATGGCTGCCAGAGGGTGGAGCTGAAACAGGGCTACACCTTCTTCATCCCCTCTGGTGAACTGCCTAGCATTTAATTTTGATGTATTCCTATCATATTGACGTTAATATTATTGTAGCAAACCATACATTACATGCTCTGCTTTATTCAAGCATGTGTTTGAGGACATGTTTGGGCATGCTATCTGTTTTGAGTGGGTCAGCCGGTTCTCATGATGTTTGGCTGGCTGTCCTGTTTCAGGCTGGATTCATGCAGTCTACACCCCTGAGGACACGCTGGTGTTTGGAGGCAACATTCTGCACAGCTTTAACATTCCCATGCAACTCTCCATCTATGAGATAGAGAATAGGACTAAGGTAGGCTGTCATACAGGTGTCCCACTACTGACGCTTCACTCCACCTATGACCATTAGTTAAACTAAACTGTGTCTCTACAATGAAGATGGATGAGGAAACAGCCTCACCTCATGCAAACAAGTCAAGGTCACTTAGTTTGCTGCGTCAATGAGTGTGAGAATGTCAAATCAACCTTGTGATGTCATCAGAGTGCGCAGCTGAACACTGTATGCTGGAAACACTCGGCTTGTTATTTTTGATTAAAACATAACTAATATTCGTTAAATATAAATACCAAACTTGTTTTTGCGTGGATTCCGTGACGTGGTTAGCTTTTAACAGCTAGGACCGCTATTTCTTGTCCCAGAATTCTGCTTAACAGACAGGTTGAAGCCTGCTTGACAGAGCTGCTAAGCTGCTTGCCACCAAGCTAACGAAGTTAGTCCCAGATGAGTTTTGCAATGGAGCCCTCTTTGTCTGGAGAAATAATTGTAGTGTTCCTGCGCTGTAGGAGCTGTGTCTACTACGCTTTGCTTCAGGACAAACCGGATCACTCAGAGTTCCAATGCGGCAATTGTTTGCTTGCCGGGGATTATAGGCTTGAGGTGGCTTCCTTGATCACGCAGGTTGCCAGTCTACCTAAGAAACTGGTTAAAACGCAGAGTGGAATGTTTACCTTTTCTACGCCAGTGGCTGGACGGTGTACGCGCTTGTTGGCTGCATCTCCGCCTTGTCTTTTGTCATTATCCGACTGGCCTGTGTTGCCTGGAGCTCCCCCATCTGATAGCAGAGTTGAAGGGGCACAGCAAGAGGAGCAAGGCAATCAAAGATGGTCACATGTCATGAGCCGTGGAAGGCAAAGACAGCGGCCTCCCGCAAAGCAGTCTACACTCCCAACGATAGGCCCGGAGTAGATACAAACAACGAATAGTTTTGGCGTCCTGGAGCCTGATCTTCCTGCACCTTATGTCTGCGGCCGCAGTGCCTACTCCTACGATTTCGAAGTTGACGTCGGCAACCTTCCGTCCCTGCTCTGGATCGAACAGGGATTCTCCATATGTCGGATGCCTGTGCCGGGAGCAACAGGCTCAAGTTATCCTACCTCTCGCCCGCCCATAAAGTGTTCTCCGAGGCATGGGAGTGGGAGGTGTCCTCGTCCTTCTCGCCAGCCGTGATTTTGTGCTGCTCCATGGTAAGAAATGTGAATGTTTTTGCACCAGGAACAATGTCCTATCCCAGAGCTTGAGTAAATGACATTACTTAACTGCTATCGAATGTGCTACTTCAGGACATGGAAATCGATTCTATCGTAGTTCATGTGCGTTTTAATAACATTATGAAGGGCAACTCTGAACTGTTGAAACTGGATTTTAAAGAGGTCATTGACTCTCTGCTAGACGCTAATTAAATACCCATCATATTTGGCTCTGTGCCCTCTGAATAGTGGCATTAAATGCTTTTGCAGGATTCTTTCTTTTCACTACTGGCTACGTGATTATTGCAGCTCAATTGGTGTAATTTTTTGTTGACAATTTCAATAACCTTTTGGAAACAAAACACATTTTATAAGGAGGATGTGATCCATCCAAATCATTTGGGTTCCTGGATCCTTTTACAACATTAAAGCTGCATTGAGACAATGACTTATCAATGACTCAAGCCCAGCTCAGCTAATCCCTACCATTGTGATGCTGAGTTGTCATAATTCTTCAGAAAATGTACATTATACCAGGGGAGTTGGTAGACACAATGTAAGTAACCTGATGTTCTGAAAGAACTGCAAAATCTGGATCCCTACAAATCAGCTGGGCTAGACAATCTGGACCCTCTCTTTCTAAATATATCCTCCAAAATTGTTGCAACCCCTACTACTAGCCTATTCAACCTCTCTTTCGTATCGTCTGAGATCCCCAAAGATTGAAAGCTGCCGCGGTCATCCCCCTCTTCAAAGGGGGAGACTCTAGACCCAAACCTACATCCATCCTGCCCTGCCTTTCTAAAATCTTTGAAAGCCAAGTTAATAAACAGATCACCGACCATTTTGAATTCCACCGTACTTTCTCCACTATGCAATCTGGTTTCCGAGCTGGTCATGGGTGCACCTCAGCCACGCTCAAGGTCCTAAACGATATCATAACCGCCATCGATAAAAGACAGTACTGTGCAGCTGTCTTCATCGACCTGGCCAAGGCTTTCGACTCTGTCAATCACCGCGTTCTTATCGGCAGACTCAACAGCATTGGCTTCTCAAATGACTGCCTCGCCTGGTTCACTTGTCAGATAGAGTTTAGTGTGTCAAATCGGAGGGTCTGTTGTCCGAACCTCTGGCAGTCTCTATGGGGGTGCCACAGGGTTAAATTCTTGGGACGACTCTTTTCTCTTTATATATCATTGATGTCGCTCTTGCTGCTGGTGATTCTCTGATCCACCTCTACGCAGACGACACCATTCTGTATACATCTGGCCCTTCTTTGAACACTGTGCTAACAAACCTCCAAACGAGCTTCAACGCCATACAACACTCCTTCCGTGGCCTCCAACTGCTTTTAAATGCTAGTAAAACTAAGTGCATGCTCTTCAACCGATTGCTGCCTGCACCCTCCCGCCCGACTAGCATCACTACTCTGGACGGTTCTGACCCAGAATATGTGGACAACACCTAGGTGTCTGGTTAGACTGTAAACTCTCCTTCCAGACCCACATTAAGCATCTCCAATACAAAATTAAATCTAGTATCAGCATCCTATTTCGCAACAAAGCCTCCTTCACTTATGCTGCCAAACTTGCCCTCAAAAAACAGATTATCCTACCTTTCCTTGACTTTGGCTATGTCATTTACAAAATAGCCTCCAACACTTTACTAAGCAAACTGGATGTAGTCTATCACAGTGCCGTCCGTTTTATCACCAAAGCCCCATATACTACCCACCACTGTGACCTTTATGCTCTCGTTGGCTGGCCCTCGCTACATATCCGTCGCCAAACCCACTGGCTCCAGGTGATCTATAAGTCTTTGCTAGGTAAAGCCCCGCCTCAGTTCACTGGTCACCATAGCTACATCCACCCGTAGCACGCGCTCAAGCAAGTATATTTCACTGGTCATCCCCAAAGCCAACACTTCCTTTGGCCGCCTTTCCTTCCAGTTTTCTGCTGCCAATGACATGAACGAATTGCAAAAATCTGCAAGAAGCTGGAGACTTATATCTCCTTCACTAACTTTAAGCGTCAGCTGTCTGAGCAGCTTACCCATCACTGTACCTGTACACAGCCAATCTGTAAATAGCACATCCGACTACCTCATCCCCATATTATTACTTACCCTCTTGCTCTTTTTCACCCCAGTGTCTTTACTTGCACATCATCATCCACACATCTATCATTCCAGTATTAATGCTAAATTGTATTTTTTTTTCCGCTTCTAGGGCCTATTTATGGCCTACCTCCTTACTCTTCTACATTTGCATACACTGTACATAGATTTTTCTATTTGTCTTTTCTTTTGTGTTATTGTTTATTGTTTGTGTTATTGTTATCCGTTGTTTATGTGTAACTCTGTGTTGTTTTTGTCGCACTGCATTGCTTTATCTTGGCCAGGTCGCAGTTGTAAATGAGAACTTGTTCTCAACTGGCCTACCTGGTTAAATAAAGGTGAAATAATTCATTCAAAAACAGCGTAATTTTGTCCCTCTAGCTGTCCTGAATGCCTCTGCTGATCCTTCAGCTATTGTGTGCAGTAATCATGTGCATATGAACCAAATGTATACTGTTAGCACCGAGGCAGTGTTCCCTAGTAGGAAGTTCACTGTGTGCAGCTCACCATGCACAAACATAAATAACATGAGCATATCTACTTCTGCTAAGCTTCACCGTAAAGCAATGAAAACAAGTAAGCATCCCGGAAGAAAAGTGCTCAAAATAGCCAACGTTAACATATTTTTCAACCTCTCCCTGTCCGAGTCTGTAATACCAACATGTTTTAAGCAGATCACCATAGTGCCTGTGTCCAAGAACACTAAGGTAACCTACCTAAATGACTACCCGTAGCACTCACGTCTAAAGCCAAGAAGGGCTTTGAAAGGCTGGTTATGGCTCACATCAACACCATTATCCCAGAAACCCTAGACCCACTCTAATTTGCATACTGCCTCAACAGATCCACAGATGATGCAATCTCTTTTGCACTCCACACTGCCCTTTCCCACCTGGACAAAAATAACACCTATGTGAGAATGTTATTCATTGACTACAGCTCAGTGCCCTCAAAGCTCATCAATAAGCTAAGGAACCTGGGACTAAACAGGTCACTCTGCAACTGAATTGTGGACTTCCTGATGGGCCGTCCCCAGGTGTTAAGGGTAGGTAACAACACATTCGCCATGCTGATCCTCAACACGGGCCTGTCGGGTGCGTGCTCAGTCCACTCCTGTACTCCCTGTTCACTCATGACTGTACGGCCAGGCACGACTCCAACACCATCATTAAGTTTGCCGATGACACAGTGGTAGGCCTGATCAACAACGAGACAGCCTATAGGGAGGAGGTCCGAGACCTGGCCGTGTGGTGCCAGGACAACAACCTCTCCCTCAACGTGATCAAGACAAAGGAGATGATTGTGGACTACAGGAAAAAGAGGACCGAGCACACCCCCATTCTCATCGACGGGGCTGCAGTGGAACAGGTTGAGAGCTTCAAGTTCCTTGGTGTCCACGTCATTAACCTGTTGAGTGTAGGGGGCAGTATTTTGATGTTTGGATGAAAAACGTACCCAAATGAAACTGCCTATTTCTCAGGCCCAGACTTTAGAATATGCAGATGTCAGATTAGGATGTCAGATTAGGATAGAAAACACTCTAAAGTTTCCAAAATGTCAAAATATTGTCTGTGAGTATAACAGAACTGATATTGCAGGCGAAAACCTGAGGAAAACCCAACTCAGAAGTGTTGTTTTTCCTGAAAGCTCTCTGTTCCATTGCCTGCCTTCAATCCATTTATAGGGATATCAACCAGATTCCTTTTCCTATGGCTTCCACATGTTGTGAACAGTCTTTAGACGACATACTTTCAGGCTTTTATTTTGAAAAATGAGCGAGAATGATCACATCGCGTCATTGGATGGCTGGGTGCCAAGCAGCATTTTTTTATGCGCTGCTGGCACAGCTTAGCGCAGACATTTTCTCTCTCCTATTGAAGAAGCTATCGTCCGGTTGAAATAGTATCGATTAGGATTGATTATAAAAAATGTTTGACATGTTTCTACAAACTTTACAGATACTATTTGGAATTTTCGTCTGCCCGGTTGTGCCCGCTCGAGCCTGTGTATTTCTGAACATAACGCGCCAACCAAATGGAGGTATTTTGGATATAAAAATAATCTTTATGGAACAAAAGGAACATTTATTGTGTAACTGTGAGTCTCGTGAGTGCAAACATCCGGAGATCATCAAAGGTAAGCAGTTCATTTTATTGCTTTTCTGACTTTCGTGACCAATCTACTCGGCTGCTAGCTGTTTGTAATGTTTAGTCTGCTGAGAGAGATGTCCTTACATAAACGCTTGGTATGCTTTCGCCAAAAAGCTTTTTTGAAATCTGACACGCCAGGTGGATTAACAACAAGCTAAGTTGTGTTTTGCTATATTGCACTTGTGATTTCATGAAAATTAAATATTTTTAGTAATTTAATTTGAATTTGGCGCTCTGCAATTCAGCGAATGTTGACTAAAATGATCCCGCTAACGGGATGGGTGCATCAAGAAGTTAACTAACTAACATGGTCCAAGCACACCAACACAGTCTTAAAGAGTGCACGACAAAACCTATTCTCCCTCGGGAGACTGAAAAGATTTGGCATGGGTCCTCAGATCCTCAAAAGGTTCTTCAGCTGCACCATCGAGAGCATCCCTGGCTGGTTGCATCACTCCTTGGTACGGCAACTGCTCGGCCTCCGACCGCAAGGAAATACAAACGGCCCAGTACATCACTGGGGCTAAGCTTCCTGCAATCCAGGACCTCTATACCAGGTGGTGTCAGAGTAAGGCCCTAAAAATTGTCAGACTCCAGCCACCCTAGTCATAGACTGTTCTCTATGGTACCGCACAGCAAGCTGTACCGGAGCGCCAAGTCTAGGTCCAAAAGGCTTCTTAACAGCTTCTACCCCCAAGCCATAAGACTCCTGAACACCTAATCAAATGGCTACCCAGACAATTTGCATTGCCCCCCCCACCCCTCTTTTACACCACTGCTACTCAATGTTGTTATCATCTATGCATAGTCACTTTAATTACTCTACCTACATGTACATATTACCTCAACTAACCGGTGCCCCTGCACATTGACTCTGTACCGGTACCCTCCCTGTATATAGTCTCGTTATTATTGTTTTACTGCTGCTCTTTAATTACTTGTTACTTTTATTTCTTATTCTTATCTCGTAAGTAAGCATTTCATTGTACGGTTTACACCTGTTGTATTCGGCGCATGTGACTAATTCGATTTGATTTTATATGTAGCTTAAGAAACAAGGTTCATGAAATCAATAGTTTGCTAGTAACAGATGACATTCATATTCTGCCTATTTCTGAAATCAGTTAGATAATACCTTTTGATACAGTGGTAGCAATACAAGGTTAGAACATTTACAGAAATGCCAATGGTGGAGGTGTTGCTGTTTTATATTCGGAACCACATTCCTGTAAAGCTTAGAGAGGATCTCATGTTAAATACTGTTCAAGTAATATGTCTATAGGTTCATCTGCCTCACCTAAAGCCCATTATTGTGGGAATCTGGATAACGTGTAAAATGCTTGATAATGTATGTGATATCAACAGCGGTATATTTTCTGGGTGATTTAAATATTGACTGGCTTTCATCAAGCTGCCCACTCAAGAAAAAGCTTCAAACTGTAACCAGTGCCTGCAACCTGGTCCAGGTTATCAGTCAACCTACCAGGGTAGTTAAAAACAGCCCAGGAATGAAATAATCAACATGTATTGATCACAGCTTTACTAACGCTGCAGAAATGAGCTTGAAAGCAGTATCCAGATCCATCGAATGTAGTGATCACAATATAGTTGCTATATCTAGGAAAACGAAAGTTTCAAAGGCTGGGCCTAATATACTGTATGAGGTCATACAATATGTTTTTTAGTGATTCATATGTTGTTGATGTAAAGAATATTTGTTGGTCTGTGGTGTTTAATGAGGAGCAAACAAATCCAGCACTTGACACATTTATGAAATTGCCTTTTCCAGTTACTAATAAGCCTGCACCCATTTAAGAAAATGACTGTTAAATCTCAGTGGAATGATGAGGAATTGAAAACATTTATGGTTGAGGGATGAGGCAAAAGGAATGGCAAATAAGTCTGTCTGCACAACTGATTGGCAAACGTATTGAAAATTGAGGAATCATGTGACTAACTGAATAATAAAGAAGAAGAAACTACACTATGAAACAAAGATAAATGACAAAGAATGATAGTAAAAGGTCTTGGAGCACCTTAAATTACATTTGGGGAAAAAAGGCAAACTCGGCTCCATCATTCATTGAATCAGATTGGTCATTAATCACAAAACCGACTGATATTGCCAACTACTTTTAATTATTTTTTTCATTGGCAAGATTAGCAAACATAGGCATGACATGCCAGCAACAAAAGCTGACACTACACATCCAAGTATATCTGACCAAATTATGAAAGGTGAGAATTGTCATTTTGAATTCTGTAAAGTATCTGTGTGGAAGAGGTTAAAAAATTATTGTTGTATATCAACAATGACAAGCCACTGGGTCTGACAATTGGATGGAATATTACTGAGGATAATAGCGGACAATATTGCCACTCCTATTTGCTATATCTTTGCAAACCCTTAGTAAACTTGTGGGAAAAAATTGTGTTCGACCAGATACAATGCTATTTTACAGTAAACAAATTGACAACAGACTTCCAGCACGCTTATAGGGAAGGACATTCAACAAGCATAGCACTTACACAGCCAGAAGAGGACTGGCCACCCCTCGTAGCCTGGTTCCTTTCTACGTTTCTTTCTAGGTTCTGGCCTTTCTAGGTAGTTTTTCCTAGGGGTTTTAGGCTGGGTTTCTGTACAGCACTTTGTGACATCAGCTGATGTAAGACAGGGCTTTATAAATAAATTTGATTGATTGATTACACAAATGACTTATGATTGGCTGAGAGAAATTGAGGATAAAAAAGATTGGGGGGGCTGTTTTGTTGAGACTTCAGTGCGGCTTTTGACATTATCGATCATATTCTTCTGCTGGAAAAACGTATGTGTTATGGCTTTACACCCACTGCTATATTGTGGATATAGTTACTTGTCTAACAGAACTCAGAGGGTGTCCTTTAATGGAAGCCTCTCCAACATAATCTATGTAGAATCAGGAATTCCACAGGGCAGTTGTCTAGGCCCCTTACTTATTTCAATCTTTACTAATGAATTGCCACTTGTCTATGTATGCGGATGACTTATCACTCACTATACACGTTAGCGACTGAAATGACTGCAACACTTTACGAAGCGCTGCAGTTAGTTTCAGAGTAGATGGCAAGGAATAAGTTAGTACTAAATATTTCTAAAACTGAAAGCATTGTATTTGGGACAAATCATTCACTAAACAATTAAATCATGTAGTAAATAATGTGGAAATTGAGCAAGTTGACTAAACTGCTTGGAGTAACTCTGGATGTTAATTGTCATGGTCAAAACATATTGATACAACAGTAGCTAAGATGGGGAGAAGTCTGTCCACAATAAAGCGCTGCTCTACCTTCTTAACAGCATTATCAACAAGGCAGTTCCTACAGGCCCTAGTTGTTGCAACTGGGCTGCTGTTCAGTTGTGTGGTCAGGTGCCACAAAAATGGACTTAGGAAAATTGCAATTGGCTCTGAACAGGGCAGCACAGCTGGCCCTTGGATGTACACAGAGAGCTACCATTAATAATATGTATGTCAATCTTTTCTGGCTCAAAGTGGAGGAGAGATTGACTTCATCACTACATGTATTTATGAGAGGTATTGACATGTTGAATGCACCGAGTTGTCTGTCTGAACTACGGGCGCACAACTCGGACACCCATGCCTACCCCACAAGATATGCCACGAGGTCTCTTCACAGTCCCCAAGTCCAGAACAGACTATGGAAGACCCACAGTACTACATAGAGCCATGATGACATGGAACTCTATTCCATATCAAGTAACTCATGCAAGCAGTAAAATTAGATTTAAAAACATAAAAATACACCTTATGGAACAGCGGGCACTGTGAAGAGACACAAACACATGCACACACACGATAACATACTCACTATACAGACGTACACATGGATTTTGTATTGTAGATATGTGGTAGCGATGGAGTAGGTGCCTGAGTGCACACAGTGTGTTTGTGAAATCTGTCAATGTATTGCAATGTTTTAAAAATTGTATAATTGCGTAGCTGCTGCCTTGTCAGCAGATAATGGGGATCCATAATTAATAGAAATACAATTAGGCCCTTCCTCAGCCAGACCTCCTTGGTTTTCACAGATCTGATCAGGATAGGTTTAAGTAATATGAAATAAACTGTTGGGAAGCTAGGGATTTGAATGGAACTGTGCAGGAATGTGACACCGTAAGGCACACAAGTGCTGAAAGTGCAGTCATTTCCATTACCGTCCAATTGAGAAGCAGACTGATGCTAATGGTGGTGCCGATGAGGATGAGGGCTTTGCCCCCCTGCTTAAAAAAAAAAAAAAAATGCCATCCATATTCATGTGGAAATGGAGTCAGTGACAGGAGTGCATGTTGAATCAGGCTGAAAATAATCTTGGCGCTTGCTTCATATTATCAGCCAGAGACGGACTTCAAGGAAAGAGGGTCAAGCCTGTAGGCCTATTTGTTTATCTCTTCTTTTCACACAAACTCCCAAGGGCTTCTTATGGTGATCAGATATTGTGTAGGATTGGTTTTGTGTGTATGCGTTTGTTTGTACTGTATGACCTATATAGAGGAATTCCTAGACAGATTTCACTCGTCTTATTCGGATATTCTTTACAATAATATGATCAGAGTAGTTATTGTAATAATATGGATGCTAGTCCTGCAGGCTTTGCGATTTATGTGGATACTTGGCTAAATGTGGCTTTCTCAGAAATGATGGATAGATTGTAGGAAGAGTCAGCTTTGCAGGAAGTACCGTACTATTTTTGTTTCTGCTGGAAAAGAGGCATGAGTGTAACAACGGCGACAGTTTCATACGCTCCCCAGGGCTCGGCACGTTGTGCTCGCTCTATTTTTACACCTCGAGATAGAAATGTAGCTAAAGAAAGGAAAGGATCATCACTTTGACAAGTGTTGATCTGTGTGAAATTGTCTTTGGGAGATAAATATAGCTGTGTTTCTAAGAGGAGAGTGGGAATCAGATCATGCTGCTGTGTCTATGAGAGGGCAAGCTCTGCCTGGAGAAGTGAATGAATGGAAGAGCTTGGCCTTCAGAAGAGCCTCTGGTTTGCCAGTGTGTCTTACATTTGTGTCACTTAACTTAAAGGTCCTTTCAATCTTTTGAAAGAAACTACTGGGAAGTTTGAAAAGACTGGCTGAGTGGGCGGCGAGCTAATATTCAGGAGCTCGCCTTGGCTGACCAGTCATTGAAACGCCTATGTCAAAAGCAACTTGGATGCAGTGTCGCAGTAAAATCATCTCAAGCAAATTTGGTGATACACAAAGCAACTCAAACAACGTTGAAATTGCATCAGTTATATCACATTTTTCATACATCTCTAGGTTTGTATGTATCTTGTGATGTGGTTCACAGCAGCAGTGACGGATGTGTTGACTTGACAGCTGCGTCTGAGTTTTGGATCCCCCACCCCCATTTGTTCCATGCTGGCTGAAGACCTAATACCAGACACAGATGTAAGGGCAAACATATAAGTATCTTTGCCATAGATGAATAGGGTACACTTTTAAAAATTATATTTGCTGACACCCTACAGTCACATTTTTGGCACCAGAAGAGTAGCTATATAAACTACGCTCCTCTGCCAACACTTCTTCTCCGATGTTTGTTACAAGACAGTACTTATTTATATTAGGTAAGAGAATATCATGCTGTATTAAAATGAGAGTTAAGGTGATGTCACCTTGTCCCCTTTATAGTGAATCCAAGTGGTTGACATGGGGGAGGGGACCAGTAACTTTATGATCAAACTTTCAATCAATGTACAAGCAAGTCAGTTTTCATACTTGGGTCATCATACTTTGATCTGGTTCCTTAAAATATCATCCAATTTCTTGAAAAACATGATATTTACTGTTCATAACCTTTTAACGTTGTCTTTTATCCATGTTGTTTTTAAGTTGGATTTATTTATTTAAAATTTTTTTTTTTTTTACAATACTTGACAGTCACAGTAGATCTACTGTCTGGGTATTAAGACAGTGAATGCATCACTAGACTCACATTAAAGATAAGGTATCAACAAGGTATTAACTTTGTTAATCATAAAGAAATGGTAGTAGATTAAACATGGTAATGAAACCCCCATTGTCTTTTTTTTAAGCTTTTTGTTCTCTCAGACTGTGAAAGTTTCTCCAAACTCGTTTCAGGTTCATTCCAAGTTCCGCTACCCATTCTACCATGAGATGTGCTGGTATGTCCTGGAGAGGTACGTGCACTGCCTGACCAAGCGCTCCCATCTCACTCCGGAGTTCCGCAGAGAGCCTCTGCTAATCGGTGAGTGAGCCCAGCTAATGCCGCTATTTAACCAATACCCAGAGTGTGTCTATGAATACCGGTTCTATCCTGATAATTCTTATGGGGAGCCTTGCCTTGCACTCTTGTTGTAATTACCACTCACAAGTGGGTAATGCTTTGGAAAGAGCCAATGATATAACTCATGTGTTTAATCAGTTAGTTTGCCTTCTCACATAAATGATAGCATGATGAAAGTGACTGAAATTATAATCTGACTGGAATGGTTACACATGGAGCACAGCAGATTCGTCCCCTCGTCTTCTCTCATTCTTGTCTTCCTCAGACTTGGAAACTAAGCTGAGCACAGAGAGCCCCTCCTCTGACTCCCGGAGTCAGGACATGGACGAGGAGGACTCCTGTGAGACGCAGCAGGGACGGGATGAACAGGGTGACAGGTCAGCATTTGATGATCCCTGCTCTCCTGATAACACGAAGGGTAAATCCAGCGGCCTTCGACACCTCAAAGCTGCCTTGTCCAATGATTCTGAGGACACCTGCATCACCACCTCCACCCAGCCTCCAGAGTTCCCCAAAACCCCCTTTGGCTCGCCAGTCTCAGAGTCTCCGAGTAAATGGACTCATCTGACTGAGTTTGAACTGAAGGGCCTCAAGGCCCTCGTGGAGAAACTGGAAGCCCTCCCTGAAAATAAGAAGGGTGTTCCAGATGGCATCAAGGACCCCCAGGCCCTGCTGGAGGACATGAAGGTATGTGCCTCATCCAGCTTAGTTCTCGTGTATTTTTTTGTCTTATGTATATATCTGGATGAACCATTACAAAACACAGGAACATACTTTACTCTTCTACCCGTTCCCCAGGTTGTCTTGAAGGAACATGAAGATGATGACCCCAAAATGGCTGCCACTGGAGTACCTGTGGTGTTCTGGCCCAAGAAGTCTGCCAAGGTGAGAATGCATGCATGTTTCCTTAGAATTGTATATTCATTTTTCATCTGATATCCTGCCCATCCTGATTCTCTCTGTCTTGGACCAGTGAAGTAGTGAGCATATCCTAGGGGAGAGTGGGGTAAGTTGAGCCACCATTGTTTATTGGAAACTATACAGAAAATGAACCATTTGACCAAATATTTAGGAAGAGGTCATCATTTCATGGAGTCTGTGAAGGAAGACATTTCCTGGGGAAAAGTAGTAACAAGTTAGGTCCAAAAAATAGATTTTCACCAAGTCAAATGAATTTGTTAGAGGTTTCATGATGCTTCTATCTAAACCAAGGTAGATCATGTTTAATATTGTTCTATACATCAGTTGGGGTCTCTATAAGCGTCAACATGAGGTCCTAAACCTAGCATGAAAGTGCATCCTTTTTTTCCCCTCGGGTGTCGTTGAGCCAATGGCAAGTTGAGGAAATTTAAAGTGTTTTCTTCTCAGGTGTAATGCAAGGCATTATCGCTGGGATATGAGGTAACAGCAAGGCCTTGCCTATGTTAAAGTACAAAGTGTTTGTTAGGTGTTAAGCGCTGTTAAAATATACTTACAATTATTAAAAGACAAGAAAGTGATTGTGATTGTATGGAATTGTGTTTGGGAAATAAAGATGGTTTTGAAAAGGTAGTGGAAATATTTAGTGACCGTAATTACATTTTTGGCCGATACCGATATCCGATATTTTCCTTGCCCCCCAAAAAACGAAACCGATATTTAAAATTTTAGTGGCCTTTTAAGCATTCTAGTAGAGTTAGAGTTAACACACACATTGACCGTGCGGTCTAAGGCACTGCATCTCAGTACAAGAGGCTTCACTACAGACCCTGGTTCGAATCCAGGATGTATCACATCTGGCCCGTGATTGGTAGTCCCAAAGGGCGGCACACAATTAGCCAAGAGTCGCCCGAGTTTGGCCGGGTTAGGCCGTCATTGTAAATAAGAATTTGTTCTTAACCGACTTACCTAGTTAAATAAAGGTTACACATACACTAACTATATATAGCTAGGTGTCATCATCTAAAAGAACCCTAATTTCTAAGACAGTTCTTATTTGATTAATAGTGGTCGGACCCATCTAAACAGAATAAGGATTTGCCACAATAGTGCTCTTTGCAGTTAGCCTTCAAAATAAAAGTATGTCATTAACAGTGATGTAAATGAATACAAATAGTACAATGCCATACTTTTATTTTGAAGGCTAACCGCAAGGTCCACTATTGTGACAAATCCTTATTGTGGCTAGCTTCACATAGATGGGCCTGAACACCATTAATGTGAAGCTAGCCACAATAAGGATTTGCCACAATAGTGGACTTTGCGGTTAGCCTTCAAAATAAAAGTCAGGTCGAGCCTCTCTAGCCAGATGACGCTATCTGGCTGCTTATAACGTTAGCTTTGGGCAACAGGGTTAAGTAGCTGGCTAGCTATTTATTTTCATGAACTGAAGTTCAATTTCAATAGGCAAACAAGTGGCAACCTAGCTAATACACTCACAAGGATTCCTAAATCATTGCTAAGAATAATGACAATTACTGCAGTTTCTACTGGGCATTGTTTTCAGGCTGGTTGTATTGGTGCTAGCTAGGTACAAAGCTAAAGCTAGCTACCCCAGAAGTTGCGGTTGAAAAATTATGCTTTATTACCAACGCGGTATTGTAAACACATCATTCGTGGCCGGTGTTTGCTTGTTTGCAGACTTTTTTGTTCTGCTTTGACAGTGCTACTGTATCTATTTTGACACGCATAGACCCAAATGGCATTCCATAGTATGTATGTATGTATGTATGTATGTATGTATGTATGTATGTATGTATGTACAGTGCCTTGCGAAAGTATTCGGCCCCCTTGAACTTTGCGACCTTTTGCCACATTTCAGGCTTCAAACATAAAGATATAAAACTGTATTTTTTTGTGAAGAATCAACAACAAGTGGGACACCATCATGAAGTGGAACGACATTTATTGGATATTTCAAACTTTTTTAACAAATCAAAAACTGAAAAATTGGGCGTGCAAAATTATTCAGCCCCCTTAAGTTAATACTTTGTAGCGCCACCTTTCGCTGCGATTACAGCTGTAAGTCGCTTGGGGTATGTCTCTATCAGTTTTGCACATCGAGAGAATGAAATGTTTTACCCTTCCTTCTTGCAAAACAGCTCGAGCTCAGTGAGGTTGGATGGAGAGCATTTGTGAACAGCAGTTTTCAGTTCTTTCCACAGATTCTCGATTGGATTCAGGTCTGGACTTTGACTTGGCCATTCTAACACCTGGATATGTTTATTTTTGAACCATTCCATTGTAGATTTTGCTTTATGTTTTGGATCATTGTCTTGTTGGAAGACAAATCTCCGTCCCAGTT
The DNA here is from genome assembly GCF_057628025.1 of Oncorhynchus mykiss. Taxonomy (NCBI): domain Eukaryota; kingdom Metazoa; phylum Chordata; class Actinopteri; order Salmoniformes; family Salmonidae; genus Oncorhynchus; species Oncorhynchus mykiss. The sequence continues at coordinate 37,370,013 of NC_143026.1, read as the reverse complement.
TCAGGTCTTTTGCAGACTCCATCAAGTTTTCTTCCAGAATGGTCCTGTATTTGGCTCCATCCATCTTCCCATCAATTTTAACCATCTTCCCTGTCCCTGCTGAAGAAAAGCAGGCCCAAACCATGATGCTGCCACCACCATGTTTGACAGCGGGATGGTGTGTTCAGGGTGATGTGCTGTGTTGCTTTTACGCCAAACATAACGTTTTGCATTGTTGCCAAAAAATTCAATTTTGGTTTCATCTGACCAGAGCACCTTCTTCCACATGTTTGGTGTGTCTCCCAGGTGGCTTGTGGCAAACTTTAAACGACACTTTTTATGGATATCTTTAAGAAATGGCTTTCTTCTTGCCACTCTTCCATAAAGGCCAGATTTGTGCAATATACAACTGATTGTTGTCCTATGGACAGAGTCTCCCACCTCAGCTGTAGATCTCTGCAGTTCATCCAGAGTGATCATGGGCCTCTTGGCTGCATCTCTGATCAGTCTTCTCCTTGTATGAGCTGAAAGTTTAGAGGGACGGCCAGGTCTTGGTAGATTTGCAGTGGTCTGATACTCCTTCCATTTCAATATTATCGCTTGCACAGTGCTCCTTGGGATGTTTAAAGCTTGGGAAATCTTTTTGTATCCAAATCCGGCTTTAAACTTCTTCACAACAGTATCTCGGACCTGCCTGGTGTGTTCCTTGTTCTTCATGATGCTCTCTGCGCTTTTAACGGACCTCTGAGACTATCACAGTGCAGGTGCATTTATACGGAGACTTGATTACACACAGGTGGGTTGTATTTATCATCATTAGTCATTTAGGTCAACATTGGATCATTCAGAGATCCTCACTGAACTTCTGGAGAGAGTTTGCTGCACTGAAAGTAAAGGGGCTGAATAATTTTGCATTTTGCTTTACTTATTTCCATAATTTTGACTTAGCGGGCTGCAGGGTTGCCTAACGAGGAACACAATGAGATTCTCTATTTGTTGCTTTTCATCTTCATGTCACAGCTGTGTCTCCTCATCAGTGTTTGTTGGATAATTAACACTGTTTTGAAGTGTTCTTGTTTACCAAGCAAGAGCTTTGCGCTAAGTGATAAATGGTTTCCTTTCAGTCAGTCACTCGGTATAACATACTATGGGGGGTCAACTATTTTGTATTTTTACATTTTTAATTTCACCTTTATTTAACTAGGCTAGTCAGTTAAGAACCTATTCTTATTTACAAACCCGGACGACACTGGGCCAATTGTGCGCCGCCATATGGGACAATCACGGCCGGATGTGATACAGCATGGATTCGAACCAGGGACTGTAGTGACACCTCTTGCACTGAGATGCAGTGCCTTCGATGTGGCGCAGCGTTCTATCAATCCTGCTCACCTGAAGCAAACTGAAATCACAATAGATGGCGCAACCATTTCCTTAATTCTTCGCTCTTCAGGTCGCCTGAAGGAAGAACATGTCACGCAATTTGCGCACTTTCCAAGCACACGAAGGCTACGAGATTCGCTTCCGAATTAGGTGTCTGTTAGCGGGGAGAGAGTACTCGTCCCCCTAGATGTTGCAAGTTTTGGGCCTGGGGTCTTGGTATGGCTTTTGTGTTTGCTAAAAGCTAACTACTTTCTGTTCTGCTTGTGTAGCCAGTGCTTCCTTGCTTGAGTAAGATGGCCAGTGGTGAGAGGAAGTTCAAAAAGGCTAACTAGTTGGGTTTGAACCTCCGACCGTGCTGTAGGGCATGTGGTTCCACAATGAAAAGGAAAGATACTCATCACTGAACAATGATGTGACATCATTTAACTGAAGTTTTCTGACGTTTGCTTTTTTGGTTGTGTGCCATTATTGCTGGCTAGACTACCCTAGACTTTACTTAGATGGCAGACATGTTCTGATTAGTCTGTCAGTATTTGTTCAGGCTTGTGATTGCATTGCAGATGGAAACTTTTATAGCGCCCAGTTCAGATGGGTTTATGCAGATAGATCTTCACAGATATACTGTATGAAGAACCATCTGAAGCTCTGTTATATGTAACTAACTCATTTGACAAGGTCAACCTTGTAGTCCCAAGGTCACGATTTGTAGTTGAACAAGTCATTGCATGTGTAGATTTAATTATTATTTAATTTTTTTACTTGAATTGAAAAAACGTTACATGCTCTTAGGATGCATGACTTGGACTGTGTGTCCATAGTATGACGTGATTGTGTGTCCCATAGTATGTTATACAGAGTCACCGACTGAAAGGGAACGTACAGTTATGATTATAATTACTGTTCCCTGAAAGAGGGAACAAGGTATATAACATGTTTGGCCCCACGCCGTCAGGGGTTTTGGGCTCACTGAAGAGCGGTACTGAATTGAGAAAATGGATGCAAGCCCCGGTATTATAGCCAGGAAGGCTGTGTGATTTCAGCTTGATTCAGGTGAATAGGATCGGCCGTTGACTCTTCATGGTATGTTGTACCTTGTTCCCTCCTTTAGGGAACATTAGTTATATTCATAACTGGACATTATGGATGACCTAGGCATACTGACCAGCTTGACAAAAAGTCTGATTTATCCTTTTGTAGCAGGTCCAAAAATGTGAAATTGTGTCACAGCATCTGTGCCTTTTTGTAAAAATAAATATATTCATGTAGTTCTGTCCTTGAGCTGTTCTGTATTATGTCATGTTTTATGTGAACCCCAGGAAGAGTAGCTGCTGTGTTTGCAACAGCTAATGGGGATCCTAATAAAATACCAAATAACACATTTCCACTGCTGTGTTAAGACAGAATGGGGAAGGAATGCAGCATAACAGAACATGGTCTGTGTGGAGCTCTGTGATCTTCTCTAACTTCCTGTGTTGCATGTTAAGTTCCAAGCTACTGGAAATACAGTAGATGCCATAGCAGAGCCATCAAATCCAGATCCACTGATACAGCGGGCAGGGAGGAAAGCAACAGACTAGATGAATCACTCACAGAGCAGTGTGATTGAGACACAATAGCAGTGCTCTGCATTGTGCTAGAATTTTGAGAATAGAAATCTGTGGTCAACTGCTGCTCCTCACCGTCGGTCCCTTTAAATGCCAGCCGGTGATTCTGTGTGCACCTTTGGTGATTAAACCCCATCTGTCTCTCTATTGGCTGGACTGGTCTGGTCTGGTTTTCCTTCCCAGTGATCCTGCTCATGAATATCCCCCAATTGGTTTTGCGTTCTCTCTCCTGACTGGAAGAAGTGGGGCTCCCTTGCACATATTCAAATACATTATCTGCATATGGTCTTCCAATTGGCTGCACTGTCTTCCTGTACTCCCTCCCAGACCTAGCTTTTCTCTACTCATGAGCTAGCCTGATCTGTGGTGCGGTGCTGTGTGCCTTGCCTTTGCTGGTGATTGTGGAGCAGGAGGGAGGGCCGTGGGGTAGACAGCAGTAGGAGGAGGAGGCTTTAGGCTGGGGCTGCCTTCAGCCATGTCAGTTTGCTGTGAGCTGGTCGGGGTATGAAAACCGGCCATGGCCATGTCGCTGAGCGCTGACGATGAGGATTACGACTCAGAGGCTGAGCAGGTTGGTTAGCGCACTGAACCCAACCCCTCGGGACAAAGAAAAGGATAGGAATGTGTATGTGTGTGAGGCACGGTGAATTGAGCTGAGCATTGGTAGATGTTGTGTGGAACTGGAGCCACCTAAAGAGATGCCGTTTCTCCTTTCTCTTGTTTCTTTTCTCCCCTGTACTTTTCATTGACAGGTTGTGTGCGTGTGTGTACCTGGTAAGTGCAGGAAGAAGGCACTGAGTGTTCAGACAGCAGTGTTAGTCCACAGGGCAGCTACTGGTTGTTCCAGAACAGGAAAGAAAAATGAGATAAACAACAAGAATGTTGTGTGTGTGATCAGACAGAAAGATGCAGATTAGAGATGAATATTTAAATGGCTCGTATGGGCTTGTGTAAGCATGTATGAACAGGGAAGAATGAATCAGATGCATTTTAATAGATTTACTGTGCCTGCGATTGTGTATGGTAAAGAGAGAAAATGAAGTTCATGTGTATCGTGTGAATTGGGTTTGGCACAGCCTGCAAATTGTGCATGTAAACAGTGAGGGAGATATTGTGTTTGTGTATAGGCTCTTCAGCCACACAGTCATATCCCTGACTGCATTCCACACCCCCTTCCAATTATACACAGGCTGGGTTGTGATATCATTGGATACAGTTGAATTCTTTTCCATCCTTCCACAGATGAGATGGCGGAAGATTCCCCCCGTTATTGCTGTAGATATTTACACAACCAGTTTGTATGTGGTGTTCCTGTGCAAGTTTGCAGATGTTCAATGTCAGATGAAAACATATCACCATTTCAAGGGTCTGGTTGCAGATGTTTTTACAGTGCTATGAGATATGGATAGATTGATCTGAGATAAATTACAAGAAGTTGTTCAGTCAGTCACTTGTGAATTCCTTGTCCTTTTTGAGTTTTTGTTGTATCAAGAGCAAGTTTCATAGGCTTGTAAATCCAGAAGATTACAATAGAAAGTGCCAGTGCAGTCAATGTTTGGACAGCAGTTGGCAACAAGCCTTTTTGATCCCCGTTAACATGAATATTCAGGAAGTAGCCTAAAATAAATATGGTGACGTGATAACGATTCATCTTTTTCTGACCGTGCCCCTGGGCGATCACAGTGCCTCAGGTTCTGAGAGCTCTGCATCTATTATTCCTCGCTCGCTTTTTCCTCTTGAGGTTTTCCAGCAGTATTTTATCTAAGATCCAGATGTCTGTTTGTACTGTATGACTGGGAGTGCGTGGGTATGGCCAATGCACATTGAGTAGGTCCTCCTGTGCTTAGCTGTAGTGCAGTAGATTATTATGCTGTGGCATCTGCTTCTACTCCTCTGCTGAACCTCAGCTTTGCTGAGCTAAGGAATAAGCCTGCTTAGTAACGCTCATCTTCATACCTTACATAATATGCGTCTGTGGTCTTGGAATGCATTACATAGTTTACAGATAACAAACCTGTTGTCAAACTACTAGGCATTAAAGGCTTTGTTGCTGATGAGATGGAGAGGCTACACTTCTGATGTCATTGCATGTCCTTGCAAGGAGATGGCATGCTCCCTATACAATCTCCATTGGAATATGATGAGGAACATCTGTCACTGAAAGTGATCCTAGCTTCCTGTGACCGTGATTATGGTAACTGAGACTCTCTTCCTCTATGACGAGGGAGATTTAACCCCTTATGTCACTGCTCTACAGGAATCTCATTGTGCGTTTATCCTTTCAAGGGGTGTTGCATCCAGACATGGTGGGTGACCAAGGTGATTATGGAGACAATGTGGAGGGCTGTCTGGAAAATCTTTTCTCATGAGAGGTCTGTGGTCCTTTGGCCTCCTGGCCCGAGGTATGATCTGACAGCGATAGAGCTACTCTTTTAAGGCAGGTTAACTTCAAGATCACTAAATTATGTCAGGTAATCGGTTACATAAGGGAATCTGATGGATGATACATCAGTGTCTTGTTACTTTTGGTCATGTAGTGTACGTCACAAGCATGTGAGCACCTGCTCGTCGAACATCTCATTCCAAAATCTTGAGCATTAATAGGGAGTTGGTCCCACCGTTTGCTGCTATAGCAGACTCCACTCTTCTGAGCTCTATACTAGATGTTTGAACATTTATGCGGGGACTTGCTTCCATTCAGCTACAAGCGTTAGTGAGGTCGGGCACTGATGTTGGGCGATTAAACCCGGCTTGCAGTCTGCGTTCCAATTCATCCCAAAGGTGTTCGATGGGGTTGAGTTCAGGGCTCTGTGCAGGCCAGTCAAGTTCTTCCACACCAATCTCAACCTCGCTTTGTGGCCACAAAGTTGGAAGCACGGAATCATCTAAAATGTCATTGTATGCTGTAGAGTTAAGATTTCCCTTCACTGAAACTAAGGGGCCTAGCCCGAACCGTGAAAAACAGCTCCAGACCATTATTCCTCCTCCACCAAACTTTACAGTCGGAACTGTACATTGGGGCAGGTAGTGTTCTCCTGGCATCGGCCAAACCCAGATGGTGAATCGTGATTCATCACTGCAGAGAAAGTGTTTTTCCACTGTTCCAGACTCCAATGGCGGCGAGCTTTACACCACTCCAGCCGACGCTTGGCATGGCACCTTGTGATCTTAGGCTTGTGTGCGACTGCTGGGCCATGGAAACGCATTTCATGAAGCTCCCCTACGAACAGTTCTTGTGCTGATGTTTCTTCCAGAGGCAAGTTTTGCAACCGAGGACAGACAATGTTTACGTGCTTCAGCACTCAACAGTCCTGTTCTGTGAGCTTGTGTGGCCTACCACTTCGCGGCTGAGATGTTGTTTATCCTAGACATTTCCACCTCACAATAACAGTACTTACAGTTAACCGGGACAGCTATAGCAGGGCTGACAAACTGACTTGTTGGAAAGCTGGCATCGTATGACGGTGCCATGTTGAAAGTAACTGAGCTCTTCAGTCCAATTCTACTGCCAATGTTTGTCTATGGAGATTGCATTTCAGCGTGCTTGATTTTTATAGATCTGTCAGCAATGGGTGTGGCTGAAATAGGGGTGTCCACATACTTTTGTGTATATATGGTGTTTGCCAAGGAGGTGACCGGTGACACAGGACAGGTGATGGAGCACTGTACATGTCCATGCTTTGTTTAGTTTTAGCAGTTCCTTGGATCAGTCAGACCCCCATTCTATAGTACTAACAGAGTCCCTCGGATTCCACCACTGATTTAGATTTCCCCCAATATCCAAAATAATCCTCTCTGGCTGTTTCTTGGATCTCTGATCACCCCAGCCTGGACACTCTGCTTAGTGTCCACTTGTTTGAGGATAAGTCTAGAACAAGGCAAGGATCTATCCTCGGACCCTGCTGTTCATTTGTGTTTTCTCTGTGGTAGCTGGGCTTGTTACTGAACCTGATTTCTTTGTGTATGACAGTAAAACATTCTTCTGATGACTATAACATTTGTTGGCACCTTCAATTCTTGCACATTTTCTCGTAAAAAGTATATTTCAACACTGTTTGCTCAGGTAAATTTGCTGAACTGCTAAACTTGGACCCAATCAGAACTCCTGTACACACCCCTCATCATGAAGGCAGCCAATGGCCTGCTTCTATGTAGGATGTAAACACATGCTCACGTGAAAACTGTGATAAAGAGGATCATCTAGCTAGCCCCCAAAGACTGAAATAAGATGCATATCTGTTTTTGATTTTTGACCTGAATTCGTGTTTCACTTTTTCAGCATCTCCTTTCAGGAAAGCAAACTTCCTTTCATTGAGGCACATGTCCAAGTCATTAGACACCCAGGGCTTGTAGTTGGGAAATACTCTTAACAGTTTTTGTGTTAATGACGGTGTACTCACAGAACTGGATATATGATGTGATGCTGTCTGTCGACTCATGGGGATCCCTGCACGAATCAAAGAACACCTCCCAGTCTGTGACATCAAAGCTCCTCCCTGCCCCCTTCTGTCTATACCTGAATGGATTTCTCCACAGGTTTTTCGTGTTTCACCTATTGCCTATATCTCGGATGCGCTGCACACTGCCTTCTATGTGTCATCTACATTGCCATAACAATGTAGTTGAGTGATGAAACAGGTGACGTACTGTTGCAGACTGGGGAGGTGTGCGGAGAGGGAGAGCGAATTTAAAATCCTCAAGCACAGTCAGGTCAGCCGATGGTGAAAGAGCTGCATTGAAGCATTGAAACAGTCCTGGCAACAGCTTGCTTATTGTTAAGTCCAGGCACATAGACCAACCTGTCCAAACTCGCGGGGTAGTTAGAATGGCCTGAATGATACAACGAGATTCTCAGTCTCTGGTGATCAATTGTTCAATGACGTTACACTGCTTGGACAAGCATTTCGCTACACTCGCATTAACATCTACTAACCATGTGTATGTGCCCAATAAAATGTGGTTTGTATTATCTACAAAGATGCATAGCCCCCCCGGGCTATTGATTTATGTGTTGTTTTGTCTCAATCTGTTCTAATAACATTGTATCCATCTACGTTCACATCAATATTGTCCTGCGTGAGCCACGTTTCTATAAAGCAGATTTTTAGATATCTTCTCCTAAAGGATTTAGCCGCTAACTCATCCAGGTTATGATGTAGTGACTGCCCGTTTGACAGGGTGATCACCGGGGAGCGGGTGATGGCTTCCCTACCTCTGTAGTCTGTTGCTAATACCACCTCTTGAGCCTCGCTGCTGCCTCTTCTTCTTTACGTTTTGACAAGGCCAGGCTGCTTTCGAGCTTTATCTCGGAAAGGGAGCAGGCACTCACAGGAATAGATGATGATGATGGTTGATTTATTGATTTACTCACTGACTATAGTGGTTGCTCCACTAAATATTTAGCGATTATGCTGCAGGACTTAGAGGTAATTTGTGGTTTAGTACGGTACCCTGCGTCACCAATTCATTGCTCCAGACCAGCGCAAGGGGGAGTTAGAGCACTGATTATGCTTTTGGGTCCTACTGTGTCTCTAACTGACAATGAATGGGCAACCATAAACCTAAATAGAAACAGATAATTGTGCACGACTTCAGTATTACTTACTGAAACTGTTGTTACACTGAGGATTTTATTTTGTTAGGATTATTTTGCTCTTACTGTAGTACTGTAGCCCACTCCCGACCGGTCACATTGTACAGTGCCTGAGTGGCGCAATTGTCTAAGACACTGCATAGCAGTGCAAGCTGTGTTGTTACCAATGCTGGTTCAATACCCGTGCCGGCCTTGACTGGGAGACCCATGAGATGACTGTAGGTTTCTGTTTTCTCTCCCTCTAAAAACAGAAATAAATCATTCTGAATAACAAACTGGCTTTATTTACAAATTAGTAACAATGTCTCACCCCATGGGCTTTTTCTCACTCATTTTACCTTATTTGAAAACAAAATCATCTCCAAAATATTGTTATTTTTTAAACAAAGCGATTATTATTAATTTAGAATTATATAAAAGCTCCTTGGATATTCTCACAGGTACATTATTAACCCTGTTATTAGCAGGACAATATATCATGGCTCCCAAGTGGCACACAATGGTTTTGCCTTGCAGTTCTCCAGCTGTATACACTGAAAGCGCACGAGGTTCAAGGCACAAGGGCAGGGGGCACGGGATGGGCCACAGAGCCGCGCACAGAAGACAGACTAGCCCATGGGGAAGGAAGGAGTAGGAAGGGGGAGGGAGGGTGGACCGCCACACTGGGTAGCACAGAGCAACACTTTAAGGGGCATTGCACTAATAATGGCACTGACTAGGGAAACATTTCCACCTTGCTTAGTGTCAGTCTCCACATTCAAACTAAAACAATGTAACTAATAATGGCATCTTTATGCTTTCGCTAATAAAATGTATGATAAGAAATACTCTTTCAAAATGCTGATGTTTATTTGGTTATGGATCCATAACGAATTACTATGGGAATAAATATCACTGAAATATCCTCCAATCCTCTATATGTAATTATTGGCGGAGAGTCTTTCATATTTTTCCATACACTGTAGCCCTACTGTAGTTGTAGCTCTTATTTAAAGAGCATAAAGTTCGAAGCAATAGGATTTGAAACAATAGCCTACAACTATTTTAGCACCATTTAGCGCTGCTCTGAGACAAGCATGGGGACTGGTCTTGATAAATCAAAGCGATTTTTATTTTCACTGATTTTGAGTATTGGTTAGATTACAATTAGGGTGATTAAATGTTATGCTCTTAGAATAATCTTTATTTAACTTGGCAAGTCAGTTAAGAACAAATTCTTATTTACAAGGACAGCCTACTCCTTCCTCCCGGTCGGGGAATTGAACCACGGTCTCCCGCGTGCCCGCACGACACTGGGATTCTTTAGCTAAATAGCCCAGTACTGTAGCCTACTCCCGGCCGTCACGTTGTACAGCGCCATATTTTCCGTTCCATCTTAATGGAAACCTAGAGTTTTTTTAGAAACACCATAATATTAATCTAATTAATTAAGCAACATTTCTTAAAATCAGTCCCATATACTAGGTTTTAAATTCTCTAGTACAGCCAATGTTGAAGGCCATCAAATGCTTCTCAAAGATGCCCTCTGGTGGTGAAACTAGCATTAATGGTACCAGTGGTTGGCACTTAAATAACGTGCCATAGAATTCTGCGGCACCATGCAAGCTGTGCCGCAGTACGATGCAACTTTTAAAGGATGAACCACTGTACATACAACCTCCGGTAGTGATTGTAAAGTTTTTTGCATATCACAGCAATTGAGATTAAGAGAGTCACACATGCCACGTACAATCCACTTTCAAACTTGCGATGCACTTGGACTTAGACAAAACAAAATTCAGCGATATCACTATGAACAAACCAACAATTGACGCAGGTGAGCTCAGGGTCTGGCAGCAGTGCATATGCTACACGTATAGCGTACCTTGCCATACAATCTTCTTTAAAAAACAGCAGGGAGAAATGTTTACACTGTGCTCTGCAATAAGATGATCAGTGTTTGATTTCTAATCCAGTTGAGTTATCAAATGTCAGCAGCTGCCTAATTCCATTGTGGGCATGCAGCATGTTTGATGCATTGGAATATAGACTATGCTATGGAGAATGATAGTCTCCAGGATTATAGAAAAGGCAGTTGTGAAATTGAGTTTCAAATACTTAAATGTTGACAGTGCCAAATTCTTGCCACTTATTATTTTACCAACTATTACTGAGTATGAGGCATGTTTTCCATAATGTACGTTTCATGCGTATACATTTGTCACTATATATCGTGTATATCATGCCCCCCCCTTCTCACAAATCAGGTTTTTACAACGGTCGTAAATACCTGGTAGAGACTGCCATGTAGTATTGAGGGAGAGAGTCTATGGAGAACAAAGAGCTTCTCTTTAGAAACTCCTAATCCCCAAAATGGGAGAATTAAACAGTATTTATATTTTTGAGAATGTGGGAATGGTCCGTGGACACTTAAGGGACAGTCATGTCGAGTGTGTTTCATTTGGTGATCTCATGAAGGACAGGAAACGAAACACACAACTATTTCTCTTAATGTGTACATATTCCAGCTGTTAGGTTTACATCTGAAGGTTGTATAAGATGAATAAGTATAAGAATACTTTTGGAAAGATAACAATGTGATTTATTCTTCTAAATAAGAATTTGTTGTTTTATGGTAACTTATGCACTGTCAGTAGCCACGCCCAGGTGGGCACAAATATGACAAGATGGCCCTTTTCTACCCAAGTGTAAAAGCCCCTGTGACGCCATTCACACCAGACCACCAAACCACAGTGTAAGCTAAGGTTGCAAATAGTTGAATTTCCAAGACTAGAAAACATGCAGCTGACACAACATGTGAAATGGTTAAGAACTACAACTCTATAGGCCCTGGAGGCCATACAGCGTGTAGCATTGGCTACACGGCTGGAAATGGTTCAACTCTGAGACTATCGATCACTACAGAATAAGAGCAAATCCTAGGTGTAGAATTACTAGTCTGCAGCTGGAAATTAAGTCTAGTACAAGAATACTGACAACCACGGAAGCATCTATTCTATACAACGACAATCTGTATGCCTGACGTATCCATTACAACAGACACTATCCAGAGCTGCTGCGAAAGCGACAACCATGAAAAACATTGTGACTTCTGGGGAAGTTAATCAGACGCTCTCTGATGAACTGACTCTCCAGCAGTCAGACCGGCGATTCCTACAGAGAAGACAACAACGACATATGAACGTAAATATATACATACAACTTTTCTCGAATGAGCTGCCGTTCATGTGCAAAGGATTAGCATTTCAATTAATATAATTATCAGCTGTATGTAGTGAATCCATTTTGTCTTTCCTGCTCTTTTATCTGTCCCCACCCCTTTCCATTGTCTACCAAGCCGTCATGCCTGTTTAGCCCACTTGAGACTTATCAATGCATTGTGTTAGTAACCAATATCAACTGTTTATGTATTTCTGTGATTTATTTAGTTAGTAAATAAATAATTAAGCCAATTTGTATATTGCTGATTCATCATTTAGGCTAACGTTCGAGAAGGTAATGAGAACTCAGGTAATAATGCTACATTAATAGAAGACTAATCAATAAGATATGATAATATCTGAAGAGTCGATTCGGGAAAGAGAGACTCCTGTGGTGAAGTGCTTCGACTTCCTAGTTAATTAAAGTTTACATGATTAGTTTAATCACATAATAATAATTACACAGAAAAATGTATTTGATAATACAACAGTCTTCACATTAATGAATAGTCAGACACAACACATTTGAACAAGGAACACAATCAATTTGAGTGTTTCACCATGTATTTCGTATGGACAGAAATTGCAAAGGTTTCTCGGGTAGGCCTGTTACGTTGACCGTATTACCGCCACACCAGCATTCACGAGTCATGACCGCAGTCAAATTCCACGTGACCACTTAGTCAAGGTAACTAGGCTTTGCCAAAACTGCTCTCTGATGCCGCTGTTCTTATAAGCCGAGTCGTTGCGCAATTGCATGGGAAAACAGATTTTTGACTGGCCACCATTCAAAAGATAATCCCAGCTTTCTTGTGCTGCTAAATTCTTAAAATGAAGCACGTCAACCTGCATTCCAACCGGTGTAGCCTACCAGGCATACATAGGCGCGGTGCATGAGTTTCAAGTTTGGGGGAAGATAATTTTCACCATAAATGCACCTTTTATAATGAAGCATTCCATTCCATGTTTCATCACATTTGCAGACTTGTGTAAGGTAGCCTACTATTTTGCAATGTGATGAGTAGATTGAATAGTCATAATTTAGGCTAATAATGTAACTCAATCACTGTTTGCAAAAAAGACCGTTCAATGCATGGCTGAGCGTGTAGAGTAGGCCTGGGCTATATCTCTTCTTCCTGCTGGAGGAATAAATGATTGTCCAAAAACAAACTTAAGTAGCACTGACCCAACATTGATAAATAGTGAATATGTGCAGTGCGCACTCACCAGGGATATTGCCTATGCTCTCCACTATTCGCTCAATTAAGTTGATCATTTTGATAACTGAAAGAGCTATTAGTCTTTATTCTTCCCTGCAATAACCATTTGCTTTCCAAACTGTTTTCCCGCGATTTGTATTTTACATTTTTGAATTATGCCTGGCTTGGCCTCTAGCCTACTTTTCAGGCAGTCGCAACACAACAATAATCCTTTCCTTACGACTGTAGGCAATGCGATTTAAAACAATACACAACCACATTTAAAAAATAAATAAAAAAGATAATGATCCTCTGTGGTCAAATCTGATCCTCTGTGGTACCCTGTTTTGAATGATTTTATTTACTTATTTATGGACAGGAGTAGGCTAATTCGGCTATTTAATTTTGCCATTTTAATTGTATTTACTTTAGAGAAAGCTTAGTTTCCCCTCGCCTTATGAACTTCCCGCCTATGCTTGCATATTAAAAACGGAACCGCACGTAACCTACATTCGCTATTCGAGTGCAGGCTACAGATTTTTATCATTTTCTGTGGGCCATTATCAATCAAAAAATTATTCCACACCTACAGTACCAGTCAAACGTTGACACACCTATTCATTCAAGGGTTTTTCTTTATTTTTACTATTTGCTACATTGTAGAATAATAGTGAAGACATCAAAACTATAGCAACCAATTTTTTAAACAAATCTAAATATTTGATTTTTGAGATTCTTCAAAGTTTCCACAGCTTTGCATGCTCTTGGCATTAACTCAACCAGCTTTATGAGGTAGTCACCTGGAATGCATTTCAATTAACAGGTGTGCCTGGTTAAAAGTTCATCTGTGCAATTCCTTTCCTCCTTAATGCATTTGAGGCAATCAGTTGTGTTGTGACAAGGTAGGATTGGTATACAGAATATAGCCCTATTTAGTCAAGTCCATATTATGGCAAAAGCAGCTCAAATAAGCAAAGAGAAACGACAGTCTACCATTACTTTAAGACATGAAGGTCAGTCAATCCGGGAACATTTCAAGAACATTGAAAGTATCTTCCAAATCAAATCAAATTTTATTTGTCACATACACATGGTTAGCAGATGTTAATGCGAGTGTAGCGAAATGCTTGTGCTTCTAGTTCCGACAATGCAGTAATAACCAACAAGTAATCTAGCTAACAATTCCAAAACTACTACCTTACACACAAGTGTAAGGGGATAAAGAATATGTACATACAGATATATGAATGAGTGATGGTACAGAGCGGCATAGGCAAGATACAGTAGATGGTATTGAGTGCAGTATATACATATGAGATGAGTATGTAAACAAAGTGGCATAGTTAAAGTGGCTAGTGATACATGTATTACATAAAGATGCAGTAGATGATAGAGTACAGTATATACATATGAGATGAATAATGTAGGGTGTGTAAACATTATATTAGGTAGCATTGTTTAAAGTGGCTAGTGATATATTTTACATCATTTCCCATCAATTCCCATTATTAAAGTGGCTGGAGTTGAGTCAGTGTGTTGGCAGCAGCCACTCAATGTTAGTGGTGGCTGTTTAACAGTCTGATGGCCTTGAGAAGCTGTTTTTCAGTCTCTCTGTCCCAGCTTTGATGCACCTGTACTGACCTCGCCTTCTGGATGATAGCGGGGTGAACAGGCAGTGGCTCGGGTGGTTGTTGTCCTTGATGATCTTTATGGCCTTCCTGTGACATCGGGTGGTGTAGGTGTCCTGGAGGGCAGGTAGTTTGCCCCCGGTGATGCGTTGTGCAGACCTCACTACCCTCTGGAGAGCCTTACGGTTGTGGGCGGAGCAGTTGCCGTACCAGGCGGTGATACAGCCCGACAGGATGCTCTCGATTGTGCATCTGTAGAAGTTTGTGAGTGCTTTTGGTGACAAGCCGAATTTCTTCAGCCTTCTTCAGCCTGCTGCGCCTTCTTCACAATGCTGTCTGTGTGGGTGGACCAATTCAGTTTGTCTGTGATGTGTACGCCGAGGAACTTAAAACTTACTACCCTCTCCACTACTGTTCCATCGATGTGGATAGGGGGGTGTTCCCTCTGCTGTTTCCTGAAGTCCACAATCATCTCCTTAGTTTTGTTGACGTTGAGTGTGAGGTTATTTTCCTGACACCATACTCCGAGGTCCCTCACCTCCTCCCTGTAGGCCGTCTCGTCGTTGTTGGTAATCAAGCCTACCACTGTTGTGTCGTCCGCAAACTTGATGATTGAGTTGGAGGCGTGCGTGGCCACGCAGTCGTGGGTGAACAGGGAGTACAGGAGAGGGCTCAGAACGCACCCTTGTGGGGCCCCAGTGTTGAGGATCAGCGGGGTGGAAATGTTGTTGCCTACCCTCACCACCTGGGGGCGGCCGGTCAGGAAGTCCAGTACCCAGTTGCACAGGGCGGGGTCGAGACCCAGGGTCTCGAGCTTGATGACGAGCTTGGAGGGCACTATGGTGTTAAATGCCGAGCTGTAGTCAATGAACAGCATTCTCACATAGGTATTCCTCTTGTCCAGATGGGTTAGGGCAGTGTGCAGTGTGGTTGAGATTGCATCGTCTGTGGACCTATTTGGGCGGTAAGCAAATTGGAGTGGGTCTAGGGTGTCAGGTAGGGTGGAGGTGATATGGGCCTTGACTAGTCTCTCAAAGCACTTCATGATGACGGAAGTGAGTGCTACGGGGCGGTAGTCGTTTAGCTCAGTTACCTTAGCTTTCTTGGGAACAGGAACAATGGTGGCCCTCTTGAAGTATGTGCGAACAACAGACTGGGATAGGGATTGATTGAATATGTCCGTAAACACACCAGCCAGCTGGTCTGCGCATGCTCTGAGGGCGCGGCTGGGGATGCCGTCTGGGCATGCAGCCTTGCGAGGGTTGACACGTTTAAATGTTTTCCTCACGTCGGCTGCAGTGAAGGGGAGTCCGCATGTTTTAGTTGCGGGCCGTGTCAGTGGCACTGTATTGTCCTCAAAGCAGGCAAAAAAAGTTATTTAGTCTGCCTGGGAGCAAGACATCCTGGTCCGTGACGGGGCTTTTTGTAATCCGTGATTGACTGTAGACCCTGCCACATACCTCTTGTGTCTGAGCCTTTGAATTGAGATTCTACTTTGTCTCTATACTGATGCTTAGCTTGTTTGATTGCCTTGCAGAGGGAATAGTTACACTGTTTGTATTCGGTCATGTTTCCGGTCACCTTGCCCTGATTAAAAGCAGTGGTTCGGGCTTTCAGTTTCACGCGAATGCTGCCATCAATCCACGGTTTCTGGTTTGGGAATGTTTTAATCGTTGCTATGGGAACAACATCTTCAACGCACGTTCTAATGAACTCGCTCACCGAATCAGCGTATTCGTCAATGTTGTTGTCTGACACAATACGAAACATATCCCAGTCCACATGATGGAAGCAGTCTTGGAGTGTGGAATCAGATTGGTCGGACCAGCGTTGAACAGACCTCAGCGCGGGAGCTTCTTGTTTTAGTTTCTGTCTGTAGGCAGGGATCAACAAAATGGAGTCGTGGTCAGCTTTTCCGAAAGGAGGGCGGGGCAGGGCCTTATATGCGTTGTGGAAGTTAGTCGCAAAAACCATCAAGCACTATGATGAAACTGGTTCTCATGTTGACCGAAACAGGAAAGGAAGAACCAGAGTTAACTCTGATGCAGAGCACAAGTTCATTAGAGTTACCAGCCTCAGAAATGGCAGCCCATATAAATGCATTCCAGAGTTAAAGTAACAGAAACATCAACTGTTCAGAGGACACTGCGTGAATCAGGCCTTCATGGTCAAATTGCTGTAAAGAAACCAGTACTACAGGACACCAATAAGAAGAAGAGACTTGCTTGGGCCAAGAAACACGAGCAATGAACATTAAGTCCACATTTGTTTTTTTAAATTCCAACCGCTGTCTTTGTGAGACGCAGGGTAGGTGAACGGAGGATCTCCG
This sequence comes from Oncorhynchus mykiss, assembly GCF_057628025.1. NCBI lineage: Eukaryota > Metazoa > Chordata > Actinopteri > Salmoniformes > Salmonidae > Oncorhynchus > Oncorhynchus mykiss. The sequence continues at coordinate 37,353,098 of NC_143026.1, read as the reverse complement.
CATGTGAAGTTCCCACCGTGAAGCATGGAGGAGTAGGTGTAATGGTGCGGGCGTGCTTTTTCTGGTGACGCTGTCAGTGATTTAATTTAGAATTCAAGGCACACTTAACCAGTATGGCTACCACCACATTTTGCAGCGATACGCCATCCCATCTGGTTTGCTCTTAGTGGGACAATCATTTGTTTTTCAACAGGACAATGACCGCAAACACACCTCCAAACTGTTAAGGCTATTTAACCAAGAAGGAGAGTGATGGAGTGCTGCATCAGATGACCTGGCTTCTGCAATCACCCGACCTCAACCCAATTGAGATGGTTTGGGATGAGTTGGACCGCAGAGTGATTGAAAAGCAGCCAACAAGTGCTCAGCATATATGGGAACTCCTTCAAGACTGTTGGAAAAGCATTCTAAGTACATTTGGTTGAGAGAATGCCAAGAGTGTACAAAGCTGTCAAGGCAAAGGGTGGCTACTTTGAAGAATCTCAAATATATAAAATATATTTTGATTTGTAACACTTTGGTTACTACATGATTACATATGTATTTCATCGTTTTGATGTCTTCACTATTATTCTACAATTGAAAAAATTAATAAATAAAAACCCTTGAATGAGTAGGTGTCCAAACTTTTGACTGATACTGTATATTAGTAGGCTATACAGTGCATTCGGAAAGTATTCAGACCCCTTGACTTTAAAAAATGTTACAGCCTTACTAAAATGGATAAAACATTTAAAAATCCTCATCAATCTACACACAATACCCGATAATGACAAAGGGAATACAGGTTTTTAGAAATGTACATTATAAATAAACAGAAATACCTTATTTAAATAAGTATTCAGACCCTTTGCTATGAGAGTTGAAATTGAGCTCTGGTGCATCCTGTTCCCATTGATCATCCTTGAGATGTTTCTACAACTTGATTGGAGTTCACCTGTGGTAAATTCAATTGATTTAACATGATTTGGAAAGGGACACACCTGTCTATTCAGGTCCCACAGCTGACAGTGCATGTCAGAGCAAAAACCAAGCCATGAGGTCGAAGGAATTGTCCGTAGAGCTCCGCGACAGGATTGTGCACAGGTCTGAGGAAGGGCACCAAAAACATTCTGCAGCATTGAAGGTCACCAAGAACGTAATGGCCTCCATAATTTTTAAATGGAGGCGTTTGGAATAACTAAGACTCTTCCTAGAGCTGGCCAACCACCAAACTGTGCATTCGGGGGAGAAGGGCCTTGGTCAGGGAGGTGACCAAGAACCCGATGGTCACTCTGACAGAACTCCAGAGTTCCTCTGTGGAGATGGGAGAACCTTCCAGAAGGGCAGCCATCTCTGCAGCACTCCACCAATCAGGCCAGACGGAAGCCACTCAGAAGTAAAAGGCACATGACTAAAGGACTCTCAGACCATGAGAAACAAGATTCTCTGGTCTGATGAAACCAAGAGTGTCTTTGGCCTGAATTCCAAGTGTCACGTTTGGAGGAAACCTGGCACCTTCCCTACAGTGAAGCATGGTAGTGGCAGCATCATGCTGTGGGGATGTTTTCAGTGGCAGAGACTGGGAGACTAGTCAGGATTGAGGGAAAGATTAATGGAGCAAAGTACAGCGAGATCCTTGATGAAAAGCTGCTCCAGAGCGCTCAGAACCTCAGACTGCGTCGAAGGTTCATCTTCCAACAGGACAACGACCCTAAGCACACAGCCAAGACAACGCAGGAGTGGCTTCTGGACAAGTCTCTGAATTTCCTTGAGTGGCCCAGCCAGAACCCGATCGAAAATCTCTGGAGAGACCTGAAAATAGCTGTGCAGTGATGCTACCCATCCAACCTGACAGAGCTTGAGAGGATCTGCAGAGAAGATTGGGAGAAAGTCCGCAAATTCAGGTGTGCCAAGCTTGTACTGTAGCGGCATACCCAAGAAGACTCGAGGCGGTAATTGCTGCCAAAGGTGCTTCCATAAGGTACTGAGTAAAGGGTCTGAATAATTGCGTAAATGTGATATTTCAGTTTTTTTTTTATGTTGAATACATTAGCAAAAAAATGTAAACTATTTTTGCTTTGGCATTATGGGGTATTGTATGTAACTTGATGAGAAGGAAAAAAACAATTTAATCAATTTTAGAATAAGGCTGTAATGTAACACAATGTGGAAAGAGTCTAATGGTCTATATACTTTCAGAATGCACTGCATGTAAAGACCAGATTCAATTTGACAATAGTCTGATGGGTGAAACACATGTATTCTTCTGTGGGTTGCTGTGGAAACAAGTGCCTGTTGGATACTTGCCATTTGAATTCACATTACCATAATTTCCTCTTGTGTACAGCCCTCTTAAAGTGGGTATTGGTCATGCCATAACCATACATCAGTATGTTCCGTTTGGTACAGTACAAGTACAGTATGTCCCTGTGATCTATACTATGAGTAAAGGGTGGTTATGATTGCAGCATATTTTTGATGTAGGAACAACCTCCAGTAGTCTGCCTATATAGATGAGATCACAAGTACCCTCAGTAGCTAATATCTCCTGGCCAGGCATAGCCTGTGTGTTCTTGTTTGCGTACAGTACATCTATATAACGTGTGTGTGTGTGTGTGTTTGTTTATGAGCAGCATGTACAGTATTGTCTCAGTGTTGGCTCAGCCAGTAATAACAGGAGAACATAAACTCAATAATGGAAAGTGCTTCACATCAAAGCAGTCCCCCTCCTCATCTCTCACTGTCTTCAATTGAATTTAAATGTATGCCCTCTCCCTGTTTTATTTAACACTTTGTTAAAAAAATAACAAAATGTCATGTTCTCACTTGAGTGCGGTCGGATGATGGCTTCTTCCCTGGTCCTGTGTTTTCCATAGAAAGTGGAAGTAGCTAGTTAGACCAGACAGCCGAGTACAACCGGTCATAATAAAGGCTCTGCTGCTTATGACTCGACACTTAATTGGTCAACCGCTAGCATTGATTAGATGAGTCAATACACCTGGTTTCCCTAATCAGCTGCTTATTCAGGGGTCAATACTGCAGACACTGCAGCCCACCGTAGCCCTGATCCATCTGTCTCTGTACCTTTTTAGTGTTGCGCTATAAAGACACCTCTCCCTCCACTTCAGCAGCAGCGGCCTCCTAACAGACCCAAACCCAAAATGGCGGCCTCGTCTCCTGCGGCGGCGGTCAAGCTGTCGGCCAGCCGGAGCACGTCTGGCGCCAGGAGGAGAAGGACGCGTTGTCGGAAGTGCGAGGCGTGCCTGAGGACAGAGTGTGGAGAATGCCACTTCTGTAAAGACATGAAGAAGTTCGGAGGGCCAGGTCGCATGAAACAGTCCTGCATCATGAGGCAGTGTATAGCGGTAGGTCTCCGACTAATCTTAACTACAGTAAGTCTGTTTGGCTTTTTATTGTGGTATGTTTTAAATGGTCAAACTAAAACTATCCTGCAAGGGACATTATGTGTGTGGACGTTTTAGAGTGAGTTTCTAATATGATGTTTGTGGTCTCCAGCCTGTCCTGCCCCACACAGCGGTGTGTCTGGTGTGTGGAGAGGCAGGGAAGGAGGACACAGTGGAGGAAGAGGAGGACAAGTTTAACCGCATGCTCATGGAGTGCTCCATCTGCAATGAGATAGTCCATCCTCTCTGCCTCAAGGTAAACGGCTCAATGCGGTGTGTGGATGCTGTCACTGAGCCTCTCATATCTCTCTGTACGTGATCGATCGAATCAGTGTGAGCACTAATGTTACTGCAGTGTATTTGTTTATGGTTGCCCTTCCTCCTATAGAGGACTCCTATGCTGCAAATGATAAATGATAGCTCTGCTTCTTACTGTCTCACTTTTACTTGTGCTTCCTATCACCTTCACCCACTCACTACTTTGTGTTCTTTTGTTCAGGTGAAAGATTCTGGTGGAGTTGTAAATGACGAGTTGCCAAACTGCTGGGAGTGTCCAAAATGCAACCATTCAGGGAAGACAGGGAAAGTAAGCATCTATGTGGGTGTGGAACCGGAATACTCTGAATATCTAGCCTCTGTTCAAGACATCAAATGTATCGTAAAAATACTTTAGAATTAAAAGTGTCCGGAAACAAATAGGCAAAAGATATAAAGTAGTCTTCTCTTGTTTCTCACCTTTTGGCCGTCAAGCAAAAAAGAGGACCAGGGTTCAAGTACGCGTCCAACCTTCCCGGGTCGCTGCTGAAGGACTCACGATTGAACCGTGACATCAAGGAAGAGCCCGACCCGCCCAGTCTGCCAACATCACCCACTGGGACCACGGCAACCGTGGCCACAGTGAAGAGGAAGGCGGAGCGTGATGACACCCCCAAAACGAAAGCAGAGGAGTCTCCTCCTCTGAAGAAACGTTCTCCCATGCTGTCTCTGGGCGGGCTGCCCCGACCCAGGCCTGAGGACAACCCTCTGAGGAAGAAGAGGATGCTGTTCGACATCAAAGATGAGGACGAGCCTCCTGTTGTCAAGAAAAAGGTGATTTATCCAACAGACTGATCAGCCTGATCACAGATAATTACGTTTATAATGAAGTATCTGTACTGAGCATTCCTCTTGATTTGAGAAAAATTGACAAGTTTATTTAGTCAAGATTCAATTACCAAACCGTAACCCCTTACTTGTGAAACACTACTTGGAGAAAAATGTAGAAAATTATATGTATAAGGCCACTTCAAACTGTAAAGTGGATTGTAAGAAATGAATGTCAGAGTAACTGATCTGCTGCCTATGTTCCTTTACAGAAGAAGCCCCCAAAACCTGATGACCTTTTGATCCCCAAGCTGTTAAAGACCATCAAGCAAGAGCAAGTAGATGAGGACGACGAACACAAAGACCATGAAGATGAAGAGGAGGACAGATGCACAGGGGACAGGGTTGTAACTAAAGGGAGAAGAGAAGAGGAGGAAGAGGATGGAGATGAGGAGGAGGAGAAAGATGGTGGTGTAGAGGACAGTAAAGACGGTACAGTAAAGACTATGCTGAGTCCACTGCTACGGATGTCTAGAGCCAGAGAGAGTGACCAGTCCTGCTCCAGCTCTCCCCGGGCAGGGCCCAGCAGTGTAGGGTGCGATGCCCCAGAAAAGACACCTGGCCAGCTGAAGGCACGCAAGCGCCGCCGCCTCCCCAACAAAGAGCTGAGCAAGGAGCTGAGCAAAGAGCTCAATCTGGAGATTCAGAAGACCGAGGACTGCCTGGCCAATCAGAACCGCAGACCACTGAAGAGGGAGGACAGCCCAGCCAATAACATCCGTCGACCCTTGAAAACTGAGGACTCCTTGACCAATCCGAACCGCAGACCACCAAAAACAGAGGACTCACCTGCCAATCATAACCGCAGGCCAATTAAGACTGAGGATGGTCTATCCAATCACAACCGCCGGCCATTGAGGACCGAGGACCGCTTAGTCAATCAGAACCACAGGCCAATGAAGACAGAGCCTGAGAGCGACGGGGAGGAGCCTAAGCCCAAGCGGCCACTCAACAACTGCACCAGTGACCTTGGAGACTGGCTCCACCCCAGGGGGCGGGAATTAAACGGGACGCCCCGCCAGCTCTCGCCCCTGGGGTGGAATCGCAGCCCTCCGATCACACCCATTTGCCCACGCCCCCCTCCCTGCCGCTCACCACCCAAGTGTGTCCAGATGGAGCGTCACGTGATCCGGCCACCTCCCATCAGCCCCCCGCCAGACAGACTGCCCCTGGAAGACGGACAGACCCACATGATGCACAGGGAGGTGTGGATGGCCGTGTTCAGGCACCTCGCACACAGAGACCTTTGTGTCTGCATGCGCGTCTGCAAAACCTGGAACAGATGGTGAGTTTTCAGCTGTGGCTATCAGATAGAGCAAGGGGTCTGATACCAAGTTAAACCAGTCAGTCTTGTGAATTAGTGGGTTGTGCTTCTCATAATGGACCTTGTTCATTGGAACTACAGTATGAACACTAAGCTGTAAGGCTCTCTAGCCTAGAGCTCTCACCTCAGTGTAGTCCTTCCACAGCCTTAGCTATGGCGGCTGTGTGATCGTGTGCTGACCTTCGCCCCTGCCTCCCCAGGTGCTGTGATAAGAGGCTGTGGACGCGGATCGATCTGAACCGCTGTAAGTCCATCACTCCCCTCATGCTGAGTGGCATCATCCGCAGACAGCCTGTGGCTCTGGACCTCAGCTGGACCAACATCTCCAAGAAGCAGCTCAGCTGGCTCATCAACAGGCTGCCAGGTAAACACCAGCCAGCAGTGTTGTAACTGAGGAAATGTGCAAATCCCTCTGTGCCTTTATAACAGAATGGTCTGAACTGTCGTGTGTGTGTGTGTGTGTGTGTGTGTATACACTGTTACACTGTATCTCTGTCCATGGTTCTGGGTACACACTGGAAACCTGATGTCACCACTACTGTCTATTACAGTGCTTCTCTGTACTGAGGGCATTGACAGGAACATATTTAATGTGACTAGTTGTGATGGGTTTATGTTTGGCAATACTGTAATGCCGTCTTTGTTTCCATGGCTGGGCGAGCTGCTCCGGCATGTCTGACGCTTGTATCTCCAGGGTTTCCTTAAGTGTTTCAGCCCATTTGCTTTGTTTCTTATTAATTTATGCGGCGACTATAATTACATTTGCATAGTGATTGTTTTTGTTTCCTTGTTTTTGAAGCCTCAGGTTAACGAGCTGCTGGAGACTAATATGATTCCTTAATGGAAAATCACAATTAGTCTCCCCCCAACAATTGAAAATAGCAGCAGAGAATGTTACACGTTAGCTGGGACTGGCCTAGTTGGAGGGAGGGAGCCCTGATGATGTATTATTCAGGCTTCTTTTTTTTGGGGGGGGGGGGCATTGTGACAGTGCTAGGGTGTTAGCAAGAGAGAGAGTGATGTTGAGTTTCGACCCCTTGTTAACCCCTGACTGTTGTCCCTGCAGGTCTGCGGATGCTGCTGCTCTCAGGCTGCTCCTGGGTGGCTGTGTCTGCCCTCTGCACCGCCAGCTGCCCGCTGCTGAGGACCCTAGATGTCCAGTGGGTAGAGGGGCTCAAAGACGCCCAGATGAGGGACCTACTCTCACCCCCCACAGACAACAGACCAGGTATATTCCCACCATCCTCCAGTGTGTTAGAATGACCGTCTGCACACGTGGCGAGGAGTTTTGAACAGCATGTCCATGTGTTTTGCGATCCAGTCAGGCTGCTGCAGCCCATCCATGTCAGGTTTTGCTGTGCTCTCTGGTGCCCCCATGTGGCTGTCTTTACAGGCCATACAGCTGGAAACACTTGGACCTGATTGTGCTCCGAGTAAGGAAGCTTAAAAACAACTTGACACATTCAATCTCTCCGTCTCTTTCTGTCTCTCCTTCTCTAGGTCAGCTGGACAACAGGAGTAAGCTGCGGAATGTGGTGGACCTGCGTCTGGCCGGGCTGGACATCACAGACACCTCCCTGCGCCTCCTCATCCGCTACACGCCCCAGCTGACCAGGCTGGACTTGAGCTACTGCAACCACGTCACTGACCAGTCGGTCAACATCCTGACTGCGGCTGGGACCACCACCAGAGACTCGCTCACTGACATCAACCTCTCTGGTAGGAGGATACAAGGCCGTGTTACAATGCCTACTATCACTACGGACAATGACTATGTCAGAATGTCCCTACATCCTAATGTTTACTGAAAGTATTTACGACTAACAGTAACAGTACTAGTCACCAGTTAGAACATATTGGTTAGAATCCAGACACAGCCATTGACTATCCCCCCCCCCCCCCCCATAAAGACATGTAACGAGCCCATGGATGCCAATATGAATCTCACAAACAGTCAGGAATGATCTAATGAATTCAGGGCTTGTTAAGTTAAACCTAGGCTAAATAGAATCCTTCCACAACCGTAAGACCCACTAATAATGTAATTGTTTTATGAAAATAGTTGAACCTACTTTTGTGGTGTTGCAATAATCACTGATCTGGCTTTCAAGTGTGTTAATGACAAAGCCCTTTTTGTTATAAAATTACCCAGAACCATGTGTAATGCAAATCCACTAATGATGACGAACTTATTCAGGCGGACATTATAGAAAACAAACACAGGTCTCATAAACAATATCTCAAACACAAGCCCACATGCTAGCGAGGAGCCAGCTAATATTCATATTTCAAGTCTAGCCAACTTGGATCTATTTTCTTGCTAAAAAGGCAGAACAGGAGGCCTCCCGGGTGGCGCAGTGGCGACGCACAATTGGCCTAGCGTCGCCCGGGTTAGGGAGGGCTTGGTCGGTAGGGGTGTCCTTGTCTCATCGTGCACCAGCGACTCCTGTGGCGGGCTGGGCGCAGTGTGCGCTAACCAAGGTGGCCAGGTGTTTCCTCCGGCGCATTGGTGCGGCTGGCTTCCGGGTTGGATGCGTGCTGTGTTAAGAAGCAGTGCGGCTTGGTTGGGTTGTGTATCGGAGGACGCGTGACTTTCAACCTTCGTCTCTCCCGAGCCCGTACGGGAGTTGAGCGATGAGACAAGATAGTAGCTACTACAACACGAAATTGGGAAGAAAAAGGGGTAAAAAAAAAAATTTAAATAAAAAAAAAATTAAAAGGCACTGAACTGTTATGAACACACCCTCCTGTCCGTCTCCAACTGTAGCGATTCTGTTGGACCAAACCTCAAATTCAAACCGATTGTTGTCAGAGAGTGGCAACTAGAAATGTGCATGCAGCACAGAAGGACACGAGACCAAAAAGACAGACATTTGGAACACCGCGCTAAAACATACATTCAAATAAATGTTATAGATTGCGCAGCCCTATATAAATAGCTTTAATTGTGCCTATTTGTGATGCTCTATTGGAGCCAATGGGGCGGAGTAAAACTAGGGCTCACAGTCCCCCCGGAGTGAAGCTCCACTACAAACCATAACTGAAACACCCCCCCCCCCCCCATGTTTCTCCACTCTATTCGCCACACTACTTGAGTAGTGCCCTTAAAGGTTGGATCAATGAGAGATAGACATTCCCATTATGAGACAGTCGGGGGGAACCGTGTGGCAGTCAGACTAATGAGGTCTCTGGCACCACTGATGTCAGTCGCTCACTGACGGAACCGCTTGAAAGCTTGTTAATGGAGCACTTGAAATCCCCATGCACATGACTACGGTGAGATTTTGGTTAGAATCTTATATCCTAGAAGGATATCCTAGGTGTATAGGAGGAGCCTATCTGTCTGTATACGCACTGAAGATACTGAATGGTCTCCTATTACATCAACCTATCTTCCTCCTCCCTCCCCTCTGCAGTGTGCAACAGAGTCACGGACCAGTCGCTGGCCTACTTCAAGCGCTGTGGAAGCATCTGTCATATTGACTTGCGCTACTGCAAGCAGGTGACCAAGGAGGGCTGTGAGCAGTTCGTTGCTGAAATGTCAGTGAGTGTACAGTTTGGACTTGTAGAGGAGAAACTACTGCAGAAACTCTGCTAGCGGTTGAGAGAGAGACTGCGCTGTATACACTCGCTAGTTAGGACACTCTTCAGAATAAGGAACCGTCAAGGGTGGCGTCATCGCCATGGAGAAAGTGTTGCATTTGACGTAGGACATTTTACAAGTGACTGTGGCTCTGATACTCATTGAATGCCTCTTGTGCTGCTGAAACAAGCATGTTTTCCAAAACAGGATTTTCAACATGTAAAAGGCCACCTGGCATTACTGGACATTTGACAAAGCATGTTCCCCCCCCCCCCTGTTTTGTCTATGCCAAGATATTTAAGTTATTTTTTTATTTCTGCAAATGAACAGGCAGTGTATGTTCACAGTGGTGAGGTTTGACTTCTTTTGTTTAGTATGTGCTGTTGTTGCAGTGCACAGTTTATGCATTACACGTCAATATTTTTGTATCAGAAAGTGTTTCATACTTATATGTGCAGGGTTGACTGCACTGATTTACAGTACCATTTTTGATGGACAGTATTCAATCTGTCTCTTGTTTTTTATTCTTTTAGACTAGATTTATGCCAAGAGCAGTAGCTTGTTTTCTGTACGGCTGTTTTATATGTCATTTATTTAAGTGCTGAGGTTCATCTTTATGCGTGTAATTGTCTGTACAGTACACAGATACGTTCTCCTTTTCATGTTTTACTCAACTTAAATTTGGAAAATATCTAGAAAAAAAAAATCTATTTGTACTGTTTGACAAATAAATATTACTGTCCTTTCCAAGGTTTATCAAGTCCGTATGAGTAGGCACCAGTGACTGTTTGCAAGAGGAAGCATCATAAGGCTGATTTAAAGTCTACTACTGCATACCAAGAATCTGTCCGTCTTCATATACCAGGCCGGTGTGACATTATCATGGTCTGTGTTGTTTTTTTCACAAGGGATTCTCACACCTATGGATGCAAGTTTTAAGTAGACACTTGCTTTTGAATAAAACCAATACAGTATGTACACTGAGTGTACAAAACATTAGGAACAGCCTCAGAACAGCCTCAGTTTGTCAGGCCATGGACTCTACGAGCTGTCGAAAGCGTTTCACAGGGGTGCTGGCCTATGTTTTCTCTCCAATGCTCCCCACAGTTGTGTGAAGTTGGCTGGATGTTCTTTGGCTGGTGGACCATTCTTGATACACACTGGAAACTGTCGTGTGAAAAACCCAGCGCCGTTGCAGTTCTTGACACTCGAACCGGTGCGCCTGACACCGACTACCATACCCCGTTAAAAGTATAGGTGGCTGGCGGCACTTTAATTGGGGAGGACGGGGCTCATAGTAACGGCTGGAACGGAATACATGGAATGGTATCCAACATGATTCCCATGTGTTTGATACCCATTCCATTGACTCCTTTCCAGCCATTATTATGAGCCGTCCTCCCCGCCCAAGCCTCCTGTGGTTCAAAGGCACTAAATCTTTTGTCTTGCCCATTCACCCTCTGAATGGCATACACACGCGTGTCGATTGTTTCAAGGCTCAAAAATCCTTCTTTAACCTGTCTCCTCCCTTCATCTACACTAATTGAAGTGGATTTAATAAGTGGCATCAATAAGGGATCATGGCTTTCACCTGGATTCACCTGGTCAGTCTGTTTTGGAGAAGAGCAGGAGTTACTAATGTTTTGTACATTCAGTGTATATGATCTACTGGGGTACTGTACGGTCAGTGTCTGACAGGTAACTAACTACTTTATATTATACCTTAATTACACTGGTTGTAAGTAGTGGCTTTTTTTTGTGTATGCAGGCTATTATTAGACTACACTGAGTGTATTAAAAAAAGGCTATGTACAGGAAATGACAAAAGTACGACTACTAGGGGCTCCTAATCGATGTTTTGATAAATCTCCTTTTTGTATGTGGACAGGTCTAACTACCAATCACCATGTCTTCCCTGTGTGGTTGGGAAATGTATTAGTATATAATTGGTCAACTGTATATACTGTAAATCTTCCGCTTAGAGAAACTAGTTTGTGACTTTTGAGTTATTAAAAACTCATCCTAAATACCGAGCTCTCTATTTTTGGTCACTTTTTCCCGCCCACAATCGTCTTAATTTATCTTTTTGTTCATAACCAGTCTGTGCAATATGTAAACAAAACATGTGTGAAATATGTTTAAAATGTCATACATTGGAGTATCTATGAATGTTTTTTAGGTTCTGAAATAAATACCTTAAACATCAAATCTAGAGTAGTATGCCATTCTGTCAACATTGCATTCATTAAACCGGGAATAAACAATTCATTGATGGTAGCCAGTCGGATACAGCAAGAAGTGTGTTAAAAAAATTACAGGATCTTTGCTTATTATTTTATGGTATAATCTTGTAATTACCAAAATAAGAAGTTCAAAGATCCAGGATTCCATTGAATGCCCATATAACTCATTATACTTTAATATCATATAGCTGCCTACAAGTGGCATCTTTTTGAGAAGTAGCAGGATTATAATGAACAAACATGTAAACACAGTGACAGAGTTCGCTACCGTGCGTGATGTATAAATGGATCCCAGCAGGTAAGAACAAGAAATTCTCCAAAGGAAAAGGAGAGAACTTTAATTGTGAGCTGTCACATGATCAGTAAGTGCCCTGTTTTTGATTGGCAGAACATCATATTCATCTGATCAAATTAAGTGCATTTACATTCTGAAAAAAATTGCAATTCAACCTCTCAAAAATATCAATTAATGCTAATAAATGATATAAGACTTCCAAAGCAAATGGAAAAATAGATTTGTCTATAGATTACATATCAGTAAACAACAATATTAGATATCCTATGCAATACATTTTACAGCAATAAGCTTTTCTGCTATAACGTACCACAGGCATCAGTAGCTACTTTTTTAAAGTCATTCAAAAAATCTGAAAGAACAGAAGCTGTATTTTATTAACTGATTAATGTAGAATAGACTTAAGTTATGCTTCCTTTTTATTCTCTTAAAAAAATATTAGAGATATCACAAGACACACCCACAACATGATACAAGATATGTTTAAGTATAGGCACCGATTACCTACTTCTCGAGTTGAGCACGGCCAATGGACAACACAAGCGGACAAAACACCTATGGAAAAATAAATGGCATGATATTGCTTAATTAAATGGCAGAGACACATTGCCAGTCATGCCTGACTTTAATAAAAGCGACACAGAGCACAGGAATATAAAGCACGGGATGACCCAGCCACAGTGTATGGCATGTTACCACAGTAGACAGCGTGCAGTAGACGGGAGCCTTATCCAAGCCAAACAAGATCATCAACATAGTACATATTGATCATAATGTGATATCACTTGTGACTGACTAAACACATGCAAGAAGAGATGGGTGGAACAACTCTGAACTGAAGCCCCTTACTAACCCATAGCATGTGGCTCAAGTGTTTCCCTACAATCTAACCAATCACGGAGCTTGAACACATTTGATTCATTTGAGTTTGGGTTGGATGCTGCTCCAATCTACAATGCATGGCCTGAAGTGAGGAGTGGCACTTGGCATAGAAACCGCAATCAGACATCAGTAATGTACTGTAGTTGTGGTGTGAAGTTTGGCACCTAAAACACCCTACGATGTGTGTGTAGAACGAAACAGCACAGAAACATACAGACTGGTTTATAGACAGACAGTCCCTCACTCACACATAGAAGTCTCTTTTTTTAAATATTGCACATACTAAAGAACAGTGAAGGAGATACGTACAGTATAGCCTGGTGTGACAGGAGTGTGTAAACCATATCGACTCTAACCCTGGAATATCGTCATCATTTCCACCTTGATCACCTCAGCCACGCACCATGAACGATCACATCCAATTCAAGCATCCATGGGACCAACTCCGCTCCATGGTTAATTATACGTTTTTTTTTTTTAAATGCTACAAACTGAATTGAAGCACTGTAAAATAAGATATTGTAGTTATTTTTGGAACGGTTCAGTGTGTGTTACACTAAAGACCTGTAGAAGGTCAGTCAGTGCAGCTAGTGGGGTCCAGACCATCACTGGGGGGGAGTGGGACTTGTAGTTCTAGTAATAGAAGTTAGGCTGTGTGAAGCTGTCTGCTCTGCATGTCATTTCAACTGGAGGATGTGCACGTCTGTTGCATCCTTGGAAACGTGCACAGCCCATTCACACTCCCTCACTACAGATTCAGGTTTTCGAGCATGTGCACACTCTGCCACAGGTTCAATGTCCTCGGCTGAAATGCTCGCCCACGGCAGAGTTAAGACTTGAAGACGTGCACGGCCCGCACCACGTACTGCCTGCAGATGGGGCACTCGCTCATTCTCATCCCACATTTGGTACAGGTGACCATGTGGCCGCACTCCAGCAGCACACAGTCGATCACAGCGTCCATGCAGATGCGACACAGGTGATCATCAGAGGCCAGCTGAGCCTTCATACTATCTGTGGAGAGAAACAAGGTATGAGGAAACAGCATTACCCTACGCAGTACGCAGCCTGAGGATGGCCGTCTTCTCTGGTTCATTCACATACCCTACATCAGTAGCAGTGGAGCCCTCAGAAAACGGGCTCATTGTAATGGCTGGAATGGAATAATTGCAACAGAGTCACGTGGTTTCCATATATTTGATCTGTTTGATACCGTTCCATTCATTCCATTCCAGCCATTACAATGAGCCCATCCTCTTATAGCTCCTCCCACCAGCCTCCTCTGATCAGTAGCTACATGATGTATGTAGTGTGTCAATAGTCAGTTTAAACTGGTCTCTCTCCAGAACAACACTTAGTGTGTTAAACAGCAGGGTTAATGGGTCTCTCTCCAGAACAACACTTAGTGTGTTAAACAGCAGGGTTAACTGGTCTCTCTCCAGAACAACACTTAGTGTGTTAAACAGCAGGGTTAACTGGTCTCTCTCCAGAACAACACTTAGTGTGTTAAACAGCAGGGTTAACGGGTCTCTCTCCAGAACAACACTTAGTGTGTTAAACAGCAGGGTTAACTGGTCTCTCTCCAGAACAACACTTAGTGTGTTAAACAGCAGGGTTAACGGGTCTCTCTCCAGAACAACACTTAGTGTGTTAAACAGCAGGGTTAACGGGTCTCTCTCCAGAACAACACTTAGTGTGTTAAACAGCAGGGTTAACTGGTCTCTCTCCAGAACAACACTTAGTGTGTTAAACAGCAGGGTTAACTGGTCTCTCTCCAGAACAACACATAGTGTGTTAAACAGCAGGGTTAACTGGTCTCTCTCCAGAACAACACTTAGTGTGTTAAACAGCAGGGTTAACTGGTCTCTCTCCAGAACAACACTTAGTGTGTTAAACAGCAGGGTTAACTGGTCTCTCTCCAGAACAACACTTAGTGTGTTAAACAGCAGGGTTAACGGGTCTCTCTCCAGAACAACACTTAGTGTGTTAAACAGCAGGGTATAATGCAACTCTCAAGCCCTTTATATTATTAGGAAGGGTGTCTCAAAGACCTGCACTACAATGAAACCTGATGAAGATGGTGGGATTCAAATAATATGACGGGTCGTAATGAGGTAAGAGTTGTTAGGGACCGCGTTAATGACAGGATGAACGACAGGCCTTCAGTACTAATGAGATGATGGAAATGAGAACAACATGGAACCATGCCGGGAAATATGATCAGGATCCGACGGAAATTTGACTTCAGCATGCATCAATATGGAGAGTTGTATTTTAAGACAGTGCTGAGCACTCTGTGGTTTTGCAGTTGGGATGATGGTGGAGTTAGACATGCTTTACACAATAATTCCTTACCTCCCACTGCACCATTGCATATAGGTGGAGGATATGCCACCACTTAGAATGAAAGCACATACCAAAAGAGCCATTAGTGATTCTAACAGGATACAAGCTCTTACTCCAATTCTTCCACCTCACGTAGTACTGAGAACAACTCCTGTACACAGTCATCTGATCCAGCAGTGAATGAGAAGTCACACTTTCACACAAATATGTGCATGTTATATACAACCCAACGATAGTGTTGAATGCTCACCTGCGGTCATGCTGTTGATGTTACTGACATTTTCCACTAAAATAAAATCAAGAAATGCATTTTTAATACTGTGCTGTATCTGGAACTGTAAATAACACCAATCAAAAAAAGATGTTTTAACTTTCTTAAGTTTCTATATGGTTGAAAATAGGGTTTAACTGGAGATTGATAAGCTACAATGGTCGTTATTAACAGGATCACTATGGGTTCTAGCTGAGGTTGAGGTTGGTTGGTAAAGGAGGAAATGATTCAACGTGGTGCTTACTGGACTTCCTGTTCTGCTCGTTCTCCCTGTAGAGCCGATGTACCCGCTCGATCAGCTCCCACTTCTCACAGCAGCCAGAGTAGTTGACAAAGTTACGGGCCAGAATCTCTTTGAGCTGCCGAACAGACAGGCTCTCAATGTCCCCCTCATTATCCAGGTCAGACAAAGAGGCCCGCATCCTCCTCTGCGTCACCGGACTGACCTACCAGAGAGAGAAGAGGAGGCCCTTCAGAAAACATGTGCAAGCCAACAAGTTCAACTACGACTAGGTTTTTGTAGTGAACGCCATGGTCATTGAAGCAATAGCACAGAGTGAATCCTCTCACAAGAGTGGGTCAGTGAGTTCTCTTCAGTTAAACACATGCGGGGGAGACAGAGGCAGAGCTGGCTGTCTCACCTCTATGATAGGTTCCCTGGCAGGTTCCAGGTGCAGGAGGGGGATGGTTGGAGCTTCCCCATGCGGCTGGGGTTTCCACAGAAAACAAAACATAGATCAAAAAGACGGTCAGATTCAATTTTTGAAATGGTATGAAAGCAGATAAGCAGCTTTGAAATACTTGTTTTTTTCCCCCGACAGGATGCTCCTCACTCTTTCGCCCACAAATCAGAATGTCTATAAAACACCACAGGGTGGGCTCTAATCACGAGACTTCCACTTGCAGTTAATCACATTGATATTTGATGGCTCTCTTAAAATGTCTGATAAGGAAATTCGGTATGGAGGCGTGTCCTCTAAAAGGTCGTCCGTGTTACACTTAGTATTCAGCATCATTTGCTTCTTCTAATCTTCAAATCAGTGGTTAACTATTCCCTTTTTTGAAGGCGATGGCTTTATTAGGAGTTTGCCTGCGACCAGAATCCAATGGTCTTGGCAGGGATGCAGCAAAAACGCAGAGTGAGTCTGGTGAGAATGCGTTTGGCTTGCGGCATATTGCCCTACATTAACTTAGCCCTTTATGTGAAATGAAGAGAGTAGCTCCACTGGACCATAGCACATAAAGCAGTTAGCTAATGGTGCAGGCCGCCGGGCATTCTTCTGGTGTGACATCACAATGAGGGATGGGTGTGTAGGGGTCGGGGGACGCTGACGTCCCTGGTCGTACATGCACACACACGCGCTCCCTCCGTCACATTCCGCTGGACCAATAAGCCAGCAGGCTCCCAGCATGCACCTGCGTTAATAATGCATCAGCAGTCCTGTTGGTGGCGTGCTAGCCTCCCCAGCCCAGATGTCACGCTCGAACGATCGAACCGCTGTGCAAGCACCGGGCACCAGCGATGCCCATAACCAGCCGAGGGCGTTACAGTTAGTGCATTCATCTTAAGATAGTTGGTGAGACAACCACACATCACTGTCCGAGTACCTCTCCTCGATAGCAGCAAAGACAGTGCTAGAGGTATCACAATAGGAGGATGTTGATGTTTGGGATGCCGAAGATGACCCCAGGGACAGAGATGTGAGAAGTACTGTTGTCTTTCTCTTTCTCTCTGTCTTCTCAGTTACAGCTGTGCGGTTGAGAGGAATCAGAAGCCAGCCTGTGTGCGACTGAGCGTGACATAACCGACTCAGCTTAACAGGCAAAGGGTTTAAGCCTTGACTGTTGCTGACTGGCTCCAGCTCCCAGGGTGACACTGTAAATGCAGCTGTTTCCAACAGTCAGTCAAGTGGACGTCAGCTCACTGCAGTAGCGCTGGGCTTTTCCCTGTGTGAGTGAGGCACCTCATTCATGTCAAACACACACAGCACCAGACTGTATCAAACTGTTTGTTTTTCTGGCTGCAAAGAACAGGGCCTGACTGCAATACTACACTGCAATTACTAGACTGCTTGGAAGCTTTTCATGCTCCTATATTTAGCCTATATGGTTTTCCCAGGGGGTTACTTTCAGTAGGACTGGGGACAATCATAGCCCTACAAACCAGCACTAGAGATCTAGAACAGATTGCACGTTGCTGATTGTTATGCTTAGCTGTGACTTCACACTGACAAATATGCTTCCTACATCCGTGCCATGTGCTCTTCAAGCTTCACATTAATTAGCTTTGAAACAAGTAGGACAGATGTCAAAAGAGTAGGGAAGGCAGTAACAGAGGGGGGCAGACGTGAGGGAATGGGACCAAGTTTTGTGTGTGTGTATGTGTGTCCGCGTGCGTGTGTGAGTGTGTTGTGTGTGTGGATGTGTTGTGTGTGTGTGTGTGTGTCCGCGTGCGTGTGCGACTGTGCATGCGTGTGTGAGTGTGTGGGTGTGTGAGTGTGTTGTGAGTGTTGTGTGTCGTCACACCTGGCTCTGAGCGGTCCCTGAGCTGTCACTCCGGCTGAGAGGAGCGTCTCCCTGGGAGGCAGAGAGCACCGACTGCTCCGAGGCGGAGCGTCGTGTGGCTGAGGGGGGCGAGGCGTGGAGGGAGTGGGGGAGGGAGTGCAGGCTGTCTGTGTCCTCCTCCTCCTCCTCCTCCTCTACAGCTCCTTGTGTGGAGGTGTTTTCCCCTGCTTCCAGGTGGCAGAGCACCAGGTCCACCAGGTCCTCCTTCTCCCTGCAGGTGTCTGTGGGGATGTTGCGCAGCAGCAGGTACTGGCGCAGGTCTTTAACGCGCAGCGCCATGAGCTGTGGTCTCTGGAAGGCCGTGCCGCGCAGGAGGTGACAGGTGGTACAGCAGCGGAGGTTCTCCTGCAGCACCGAGCACAGGGCACAGAAACTCTTCTTACAGTCCGAGCAAATGTGCTGAGAAAGAGAGGGAGAGAGAGAGGGAGTAGAGAGAGGGAGAGAGAGTAGAGAGAGAGAGAGAGCGAGGGAATAGAGAGAGAGAGGGAGTAGAGAGAGAGAGGGAGTAGAGAGAGGGAGAGAGGGAGTAGAGAGAGGGAGAGAGCGAGGGAGAGAGGGAATAGAGAGAGAGTTAGTCGAGAGAGAGTAGAGAGAGAGGGAGTAGAGAGAGAGGGAGTAGAGAGAGGGAGGGTGTAGAGAGAGGGAGAGGGAGTAGAGAGAGGGAGTAGAGAGAGGGAGTAGATAGTGGGAGAGGGAGTAGAGAGGGGGAGTAGAGAGAGGGAGAGGGAGTAGAGAGAGAGAGGGAGTAGAGAGAGAGAGAGGGAGTAGAGAGAGAGAGAGGGAGAGAGGGAGTAGAGAGAGGAAGAGTCACCACACACATTTAGAAGACAGGCGATCCCATCAGCCAGTCATGTCCATTCCTCCTGATCAATTAATTACTAGATTTAATTAATTATTTGGCATCATGGAGTCATTTAACTTTCCTGTTTTTGGAAATATATTAATTACAGCTAATGAGAGGGATTTGCCAAATTTGCTAGCCAACAGCTTTCCAAAACAAGGACTCATTTGTGAAGGTGGTAAATGACCTTTTAATGGTGTCAGACCGATCTTTCCTCATGCGCCGAGATCTTAGTGCTGCTTTGATACCATCGATCACCACATTCTTTTGGAGATATTGGAAACCCAAATTGATCTACACGGACAAGTTCTGTCCTGGTTTGGATCTTATCTGTTGGAAAGATATCTGTTTGTCTCTATGGATGGTTTGTCCTCTGACAAATCAACTGTAAATTTCGGTGTTCCTCAAGGTTCCGTTTTGGGACCACTATTGTTTCCACTATATATTTTACCTCTTGGGGATGTCATTCGGAAACATAATGTTAACTTTCACTGTTATGCGGATGACACACAGCTGTACATTTCGATGAAACATGGTGAAGCCCCAAAACTGCCCTCGCTGGAAGCCTGTGTTTCAGACATAAGGAAGTGGATGGCTGCTTGTTCTAGGTCCCAAGAAACAAAGAGATCTTCTGTTGAATCTGACAATTAATCTTGATGTCGTCTCGAATAAAACTGTGAAGGACCTCGGCGTTACTCTGGACTCTGATCTCTCTTTGAACGAACATATCAAGACTGTTTCAAGGACAGCTTTTTTCCATCTACGTAACATTGCAAAAATCAGAAACATTCTGTCCAAAAATGATGCAGAAAAATTCATCCATGTTTTTGTCACTTCTAGGTTAGACTACTGCAATGCTCTACTTTCCGTCTACCTGGATAAAGCAATAAATAAACTTCAGTTAGTGCTAAACACAGCTGCTAGAATCTTGACTAGATCCAAAACATTTGATCATACTACTCCAGTGCTAGCCTCTCTACACTGGCTTCCTGTTAAGGCAAGGGCTAATTTCAAGGTTTTACTGCTAACCTACAAAGCATTACATGGGCTTGCCTACCTATCTTTCCGATTTAGTCCTGCCGCACATACCAACACGTACGCTACGGTCACAAGACGCAGACCTCATAACTGTCCCTAGAATTTCCAAGCAAACAGCTGGAGGCAGGGCTTTCTCCTATAGAGCTCCATTTTTAATGGAATGGTCTGCCTACCCATGTGAGAGACGCAGAATCGGTCTCAACCTTTAAATCTTTATTGAAGACTCATCTCTTCAGTGGGTCATATGATTGAGTGTAGTCTGGCCCAGAAGTGTGCAGGTGAACAGAAAGGCACTGGAGCAACAAACCGCCCTTGCTGTCTCTGCCTGGCCGGTTCCCCTCTTTCCACTGGTATTCTCTGCCTCTAACCCTGTTACAGTGGCTGAGTAACTGGCTTACTGGTGCTCTTCCATTCTGTCCCTAGGACGGGTGCGTCACTTGAGTGGGTTGAGTGGTTGGTGGTTGAAGATATCCCTCTAGTGGTGTGGGGGCTGTGCTTTGGCAAAGTGGGTGGGGTTATATCCTGCTTGCTTGGCCCTGTCCGGGGGTATCGTCAGATGGGGCTACAGTGTCTCCTGACCCCTCCTGTCTCAGCCTCCAGTATTTATGCTGCAGTAGTTTATGCGTTGGGGGGCTAGAGTCAGTCTGTTATATCTGGAGTCTTATCCGGTGTCCTGTGTGAATTTAAGTATTTTCTCTCTCTCTCTCTCTCTCTCTCTCTCTCTCTCTCTCTCTCTCTCTCTCTCTCTCTCTCTCTCTCTCTCTCTCTCTCTCTCTCTCTCTCTCTCTCTCTCTCTCTCTCTCTCTCTCTCTCTCTCTCTCTCTCTCTCTCTCTCTCTCTCTCTCTCTCTCTCTCTCTCTCTCTCTCTCTCTCTCTCTCTCTCTCTCTCTCTCTCTCTCTCTCTCCCTCCCCCCCCCCCCCCCCCCCCCCCCCCCCCCCCCCCCCACCTGGACCTGAGCCCTAGGACAATGCCTGATGACTCCTTGCTGTCCCCAGTACACCTGGCCGTGCTGCTGCTCAGGTTTCAACTGTTCTGCCTGCGGCTATGGAACCTGTTCACCGGACGTGCTACCTGTCCCAGACCTGCTGTTTTCAACTCTCTAGAGACAGCAGGAGCGGTAGAGATACTCTGAATGATCGGCACAGCCAGAAGAGGACTGGCCACCCCTCATAGCCTGGTTACTCTCTAGGTTTCTTCCTAGGTTCTGGCCGTTCTAGGGAGTTTTTCCTAGCCACCGTGCTTCTACACCTGCATTGCTTGCTGTTTGGGGTTTTAGGCTGGGTTTCTGTACAGCACTTTGAGATATCAGCTGATGTAAGAAGGGCTTTATAAATCAATTTGATTTGATTTGATTCCCTATGACATCACCATGTTCTAGGACAGAGGAGGACTTTATCTCATTTCTTGGCACATAAAATCTAAATAATATTATATGGCAAATTGCCCAGATATTCCTGACATTCACAAGCTTATCTTGGTTTACTGAGGCAATTCAGATGAATCGACTGACAGACAGCCAGTTTGAATGGAGATTTTTCCATGTCATTGGTGTGTAAATGAGCAGCGGACCACTCTGACAGATCTATTCTTCAATCATCAGTGTTAATCCCCCTGAACCTCTGCTTTCATGACACAAATATCAAGCTGAGCCACACACACACACACGTGTGGTTATAATATAACCCGGGACTGAATCTGCCATCGGCATAGCAACAGGTGTGAGCGGGCTGATAGAGCAGTCTGAGCCTGGAAGCTCAGAGAACGCTCCAGGGGCTTCCATCGCTGTCCCAGCATGCCACACTGTCAGACAACGCCTAGAGACACTCTGCCATTTACCTGTCTGCAGTCTAAGCTGGTGCCCTGGTGTGGCCATTATGATTGAGTACTTCATATGGAAGTTAGTTTTATTTGTTTATTTTTAAGGGGCGCATTCTTCCTCCTCCTCCTCATCTTCTTACACACTGTCCTCATCAGCTTTCTCATCATAAACAACATCATCATCGTCATTCTTTTACACACTAAAAACATCATCCCCCTCACCACTTACCTTGCGCCTGAAGACAGAGAAGGCCAGCCCACAGGCCTTGCAGAGCTGACCTACACTCCCTGCGCTGGTGGGGGGGTAGGTGGAGTACCCGGCGCTGGGGGCAAAGCGGAAGGGTCCCGCCCCGGCCCCGAACCCTGGCTGCTGCCCGCGCACCGTCCCGGTGCCCATCACCTCGTTCAGCAGCCCGCAGCATGATGCCCACATGGACGATGCCCCTGCCTACGACACAAACATACACAGCATGCACGTCTGTTCTCCAAGTTTGAATGCCTAGTTTAGAGTCCTATTATCCATCCCAGTAGGTTCATAAACAATATGCCTTTGGCAGTACTGAAATCATAGTAGCCTGCAATGCAATCAATACAGTGCCCCAATTTCATCCCTTTTTTACAACTTTTGTTGCAGGTCACATCACTAAGGGAAAGGATCTCAGACTTCACACTTTATTTGTCATTTGTCCCTGAATCCCACAATGCCTCAGTGTGATCTTCCGCTGCTCAACAACCTTTCCCCTCAATGAACTACATGCCTTTGTGGCTCCTGAGTTCCTCTACAAAAGGCATTGAAATATTGTAATACAGTCTCTGGGATCCTAGTGCATTGAAAATTGTGTAGCAGTGCATGGCGGCAGCCGGCGTATTCAGAACAGAACGTATTCAGAGGCCTGTGAACAGTGGAGCAGCAGAGGCGGATGTTACGGTTTATAGAGCTTCAGAAGAAAGACTTAATAGTCTCTCAGACTGGAACGAACAGGGTGAAAGACACAAAAAAAGACAGGACGCGGGCTGCAAATACATTACTATGAGAACTCTTTGGGTCTGTTTGAGGTTGAAAATGACTGAGTCAAGCACCAGAGTAGAGGTCGACCGTTTAATCGGAATGGCCGATTTCAAGTTTTCATAACAATCGGAAATCGGTAATTTTTACACCTTTATTTAATCTTTATTTAACTAGGCAAGTCGGTTAATAACGCATTCTTATTTTCAATGACGGCCTAGGAACGGTGGGTTATCTGCCTTGTTCAGGGGCAGAACGACAGATTTTTACCTTGTCAGCTCAGGGATTCAATCTTGCAACCTTACAGTTAACTAGTCCAACGCTCTAACCACCTGCCTCACGAGGAGTCTGCCTGTTACGCAAATGCAGTAAGAAGCCAAGGTAAGTTGCTAGCTAGCATTAAACTTATCTTATAAAAATCAATCATAATCACTAGTTATAACTACACATGGTTGATGATATTACTAGTTTATCTAGCGTGTTCTGCATTGTTTAAAATAGATGCAGTGCGCATTTGCGAAAAAGGACTGTCGTTGCTCCAACTTGTACCTAACCTTAAACACCAATGCCTTTCTTAAAATCAATACACAGAAGTATATATTTTTAAACCTGCATATTTAGCTAAAAGAAATCCAGGTTAGCAGGCAATATTAACCAGGTGAAATTGTGTCACTTCTCTTGCGTTCATTGCACGCAGAGTCAGAGTATATGCAACAGTTTGTGCCGCCTGGCTCATTGCGAACTAATTTGCCAGAATTGTACGTAATTATGACATAACATTGAAGGTTGTGCAATGTAACAGGAATATTTAGACTGATGGATGCCACCCGTTAGATAAAATACAGAACAGTTCCGTATTTCACTGAAAGAATAAATGTCTTGTTTTCGAAATGATAGTTTCCGAATTCGACCATATTAATGACCAAAGGTTCGCATTTCGGTGTGTTATTATGTTATAATTAAGTATATGATTTGATAGAGCAGTCTGACTGAGCGATGGTAGGCACCAGCAGGCTCATAAGCATTCATTCACTTTCATGCATTTTGCCAGCAGCTCTGCTGTTTATGACTTCAAGCCTATCAACTCCCGAGATTAGGCTGGTGTAACGATGTGATGTGAAATGGCTAGCTAGTTAGCGGGGTGTGCGCTAATAGCGTTTCAAAAGTCACTCGCTCTGAGACTTGGAGTAGTTGTTCCCCTTGCTCTGCATGGGTAACGCTGCTTCGAGGGTGGCTGTTGTCGATGTGTCCCTGGTTCGAGCCCAGGTAGGAGCGAGGAGAGGGACGGAAGTTATACTGTTACACTGGCAATACTGGCAATACTAAAGTGCCTATAAGATATTCCAATAGTCAAAGGTATATGAAACACAAACGGTATAGAGAGAAATAGTCCTATAATTCCTATAATAACTACAACCTAAAACTTCTTACATTGAAGACTCATGTTAAAAGGAACCACCAGCTTTCATATGTTCTCATGTTCTGAGCAAGGAACTTAAATGTTAGCTTTCTTACATGGCACATATTGCACTTTTACTTTCTTCTCCAACACTTTGTTTTTGCATTATTTAAACTAAATTGAACAAGTTTCATTATTTATTTGAGGCTAAATTGATTTTTTTGATATATTATATTAAGTTAAAATAAGTGTTCATTCAGTATTGTTGTAATTGTCATTAATACAAATACATTTTATTTTTATTATTATTATTATTATTTTTAAAATCGGCCGATTAATCGTTATCTGCTTTTTTTGTCCTCCAATAATCGGTATTGGCGTTGAAAAATCATATTCGGTCGACCTCTACACCAGAGCCCAAACAGCCTGTCCTAATGAGCTAGTCCAAAGGGGATGTTGCAATTAATCAATACATTTCTGTCCATTATCTAATGAATAACAACATTGCAGCAGGAAAGTGACCACAGCTCTTATTGACAAAAAACACCAGATGAGAGGAAGGTGAAAATATCTTCTCTACGTAAAGACTTCTATGGTTACTGTGGGAGCAGTGGGGTAATTTCTCAGTTATGACAGCCTTATGACCTGGTAGAGTAGGTGCACTTAGGGATATTAGTGTGGTCAAGGACCATAAGAGGACCGTACAGTGCATGTGACATGTTTGCCTGATCAATGTTTTACTGACAGCAAGACTGTCCACTCCAGAGCCTCAGACCCAAGATGGTGTGATCTCAGGCGCAGCTCCTTGGAGCATACTGATGAGAGGATGAGGGAGGGGCTGGGAGAGAGAGAATATGTCTTCTGTTCCACGGTCTGGGGAATCAAGAGCTGACATGAGCATACAGTATGTGGCTCTGTCGGAGTTCAGAAGAGAAGCCAGTGTATATTTTACGAGCAGGGGTCTCCGCTGTCCACAAATAAAGCTCTGCTCAGCCATGACCTGCCACAATACTCAGGCCTGCCCTGTGATCTCACCTCAGTTACATAAGTGCATGTCAGATGGCTAGATGGAATATGTAGAACTGACTGCACTGAGAAAGAGAAGGTCTTCTCGGAAATACATTACAGCAATAAGCTTATTGTGAAACTGAACAGAAAGGACCACAGCAGCTCACTTTCTAGTTCCAGTTTTACAGATAATATTTTGCTTTGTTGCCTTCAGAAACTATTCATACACCTTGACTTATTGCAAAATGTGTTGTGTTAGAGGCAGAATTCACAATGGGTTCAATAAAATTTAACTTCTCACCCATCTCCACACAATACCCCATAATGGCAAAGTGAAAACATGTTTTTAGAAATGTTAGCAAATTTCTTGAAAATGAAATACAGAAATATCTCATTAACATAAGTATTCACACCCCTGAGTCAATACATGTTAGGATCACCTATGACAGCGATTACAGCTGTGAGTTTTTCTGGGTAAGTCCCTAAGTGTAAATAAGAATGTCTTAACTGACTTGCCTAGTTAAATAAAGGTAAATAAAGAAAAAAAGAAAGTGCTTTTACACACCTGGATTATACAATATTTGCACATTACTTAAGTGAAAACTGTAACTAGGCCACTCAACATTAAAATGTTGTCTTAGTAAGCAACTCCATTGTATATTTGGCCTTGTGTCTTGCGTTATTGTCCTGCTGAAAGGTGAATTAGTCTCCCAGTGTCTGTTGGAAAGAAGACTGAACCAGGTTTTCCTCTAAGATTTTGCCTGTGCTTGTTCTATTCAGTTTCTTTTTATCCTAAAAAACTCTAGTCCTTGCCAATGACATGATGCAGCCACCACCATGCTTGAAAATATGAAGAGTGGTACTTAGTGATGTGTTTGATTTGCCCCAAACATAACACTTCTTATTCAGGACATAAAGTGAATTTCTTTGCCACATTTTTTGCAGTTGTACTTTACGGCCTTATTACAAACAGGATGCAGGTTTTGGAACATTTGTATTCTGTACAGGCTTCCTTCTTTTCGCTCTGTCAATTTGGTTAGTATTGTGGAGTAACTACAATGTAGATCCTCTCACAGCCATTAAACTCTGTAACAATTGTTTATATATTTACTTATACCCAATTGGTAGTCTCGCCTCTCCCGTACAGGCTCGGGAGAGGCGAAGGTCGAGAGCCACGAGTCCTCCAAAATACAACCCTGCCAAGCCGCACTGCTTGCTTAACCCAGAATCCAGCCGTACCAATGTGTCAGAGGAAACACTACAACTGGCCACTAGTGCCAGCCCGCCACAAGGAGTTGCTAGAGCGCGATGGGCCAAACCCTCCCCTAACCCAGATGACGCTGGGCCAATTGTGTGCCGCCTCATGGGTCTCCTGGTCACGGCCGGCCTGGGATCGAACCCGGGGCTGTAGTGACGCCACAAGCACTGTGATGCAGTGCTTGAGACCACTGCGCCACACTGGAGCCATTACTCTGTAACTGTTTCCTTCCTCTCCGGCAACTAAGTTAGGAAGGACGCCTGTATCTTTGTAGTGACTGGGTGTATTGATACACCATCCAAAGTATAATTAATAACTTCACCATGCTCAAAGAAATATTCAATGTCTGTTTTTTTATTTTAACCCATCTACCAATAGGTGCCCTTCTTTGCGAGGAGTTGGAAAACCTCCCTGGTCTTTGTGGTAAAATTTGTATTTGAAATTCACTGCTAGACTGATATTCACTTTCAGATAATTTTATGTGTGGGATACAGAAATAAGGTAGTCATAACAAAATCATGTTAAAGACTATTATTGCTCACAGAGTGAGTCCATGCCACTTATGTGATTTATTAAGCACATTTGTATTGCCATAACAAAGGGGTTGAATACTTAATCACTCAAGACATTTCGGCTTTTCATTTTTAATTAATTTGTTACATTTAAAAAAAAACATTGGACAATTCCTTTTATTGTGTGTAGGGGGTATTGTACGAAGGCCAGTAACAAAAACATCATTCCACTTTGACATTGTGTGTAGAGGGTATTGCACGAAGGCCAGTAACAAAAACATCACAATTGAATCCATTTTAAATTCAGACCCCTTGACTTTTTCCACATTTTGTTACTTATTCTAAAACGGATATACACACAATACCCCATAATGACAAAGCAAAACAGGTTTATACATTTTTGCAAATGTATAAAAAATAAAAACTGAAACATCACATTTACATAAGTATTCAGACCCTTTACTCAGTACTTTGTTGAAGTACCTTTGGCAGTGATTACAACCTCAAGTCTTCTGGAGTATGCCGCTACAAGCTTGGCACACCTGTATTTGGTGGGTTTCTCCCATTATTCTCTGCAGATCCTCTCAAGCTCTGTGAGGTTGGATGGGGAGCGTCGCTGCACAGCTATTTTCAGATCTCTCCAGAGATGTTTGATTGGGTTCAAGTCCGGGCTCTGGCTGGGCCACTCATGGACATTCAGAGACTTGTCCCGAAGCCACTCCTGGGTTGTCTTGGCTGTGTGCTTAGGGACGTTGTCCTGTTGGAAGGTGAACCTTTGCCCCAGTCTGACGTCCTGAGCGCTCTGGAGCAGTTTTTTTTATCAAGGATCTCTCTGTAAGTTGCTCCGTTCATCTTTCTCTCGATCTTGACTAGTCTCCCAGTCCCTGCCATTGAAAAACACCCCACAGCATGATACTGTCACCTCCATTCTTCACCGTAGGGATGTGCCAGGTTTCCTCCAAACGTGACGCTTGGCCTTTAGGCCAAAGAGTTCAATATTGGTTTCATCAGACAAGATAATCTTGTTTCTCATGGTCTGAAAGTCTTTAGATGCCTTTTGGCAAATTCCAAGCAGGCTGTGATGTGCCTTTTACTGAGGAATGACTTCCGTCTGGCCAATCTACCATAAAGGCCTGATTGATGCAGAGATGGTTGTCCTTCTGGAAGGTCCTCCCATCTCCACAGAGGAACTCTGGAGCTTTGTCAGAGTGACCATCGGGTTCTTGGTCACCTCTCTGACCAAGGCCCTTCTCCTCCCCGATTGATCAGTTTGGCCGGGTGGCCAGCTCTAGGAAGAGTCTTGGTGGTTCCAAACTTCTTCCATTTAAGAATGATGGAGGCCACTGTGTTCTTGGGACCTTAAATAATGCAGACATTTTTTGGTACCCTTCCCCAGATCTGTGCCTCGACACAATCCTCTCAGAGCTCTAGGGACAATTCCTACACCCACATGGCTTGGTTTTTGCTCTGACATGCACTGTCAACTCTGGGACCTTATATAGACAAGTGTTTGCCTTTCCAAATCATGTCCAATCAATTGAATTTACCACAGGTGGACTCCGATCAAGATGTAGAAACATCTCAGGGATGATAAATAGAAACAAGATGCACCTGAGCTCAATTTCAACTCATAGCAAAGGGTCTGAATACTTATATGTAAATGAGGTGTTTCTGTTTTTTATTTGTAATACATTTCCCAAAATTTCTAAAAAACTGTTTTCCCTTTGTCATTGATGAGGGGGAAAAACAATTGTTTAATCAATTTTAAAATAAGGCTGTAATGTAACAAAATGTGGAAAAAGTCAAGGGGTCCGATTACTTTCCGAATGCACTGTATGTCAATGCTACAGTATTCACACCCCTCGACTTTAAAATGTAAATGAGCCACCATGACTCAGATGCGCCCCTTCCCTTTGGACAGTCACTCAGTGGGCCATTACTACACCCTTCCTCCTCTTTTCTGCTAGATTTACCAAGATGAGGCACAGCGGTCTGGCCATAAAATCACTCATATCTGGCCCAGTGCCAGAGGCAGAGCTTTCCCCTGTCACCTCAATTAGCACCCAGTAAGCTCTGCAGGGAGGGACTGCCAAAGCATACAAGAGATACCTGCAAACAAGAGTTACACTACAGTGCACTACTCTGTTACCAATATCTACACTTTCTTTGCGCTTATTAATATCTCATCTACTGATCATGAAGATTAAATATTAATTACTATAACATGCCTGGTTGTGGGCAGTTTTATCTGATGGGGGGGGGAGCTTAACCCCACCTGTCATGTTTGACTGTTTTCTACACTGTTAAAATGTCTATCTCATGATGTGCTGGACCTGCTGATGAGCATTGTGATATTAAATGCTTCTGACCTTTGACTTCTATCATCCTTTTTTTGCAGACTATATGACAGTGTAAGACATTCCCTAAAGAACAAAGACCAGACAAGGTTGACAAACTGTGCAAATAATTTACGTTTTCTTCCTAAACGCAAAATCCACCAATTCTTCACGTTTTTTCACTAGAAATGATTGCTTATGGGTACCTTAATGTGTGTGTAAAATATTACTGTTCTCCTCTACTGTTTTTTTATTCATAGATTTTAGATGCGTATTCAAAAATAACGCTATTTATCCATTCTTTAGATGGAATGGAATGTTCGCATCCTATATATTTGACCGTGACATGCCGTTGTCTCACCAAGCTATCTTAAGCCCAACGGACTAACTGTAGGTCATTATGGATAAGAGCATCTACTAAATTACAAAAATGTCTAACCTACAGATCTCATTTTACTGTACTGTTTATACTGATGTCACAAATGTACAGTTCTTTATTCAAAATGTCGTTTCTGTTACATTTGACTGTGTATAACCTATCAGTACTACTTATTTCTCCGAGAGTGAGGGGGATATTGTTCAGCAAAATAAAATGATTATTTATCTCTGAAAAGAAACCATCAAGTGATAGATTTCAAACAAATGCATGTCTGTCATTGAACAACCCCATACCATGATTAGATAGTGAAAAAACACACCAATCTCTTTCATAAATTCTTCATACAATAAAAGTGAATATATCAACATTTCAATTTTTTTATTATATAGCGTTTTGTAGTGGTGGAAGAAGTACCCAATTTTCATACTTGAGTAAAAGTAAAGATACCATAATAGAAAATGACTCAAGTAAAAGTGAAAGTCCACCAGTAAAATACTACTTGAGTTAAAAGTCTAAAAGTATTTGGTTTTAAATATACTAAGTATCAAAATTAAATGTAATTGCTAAAAAAAAGAATTAATCATTTTCAAATTCCTTATACATATACAGTACCAGTCAACAGTTTGGACACACCAACTCATTCAAGGGGTGTTCTTTATTTTGACTATTTTCTACATTATAGAACAATAGTGAAGACTATGAAGTAGCACATATGGAATCATGTAGAAACCAAAAAAGTGTTGAACAAATCAAATATATTTGAGATTCTTCAAAGGTGCCACCCTTTGCCTTGATGACAGCTTTGCACACTCTTGGCATTCTCTCAACCAGCTTCACCTGGAATGCTTTTCCAACAGTCTTGAAGGAGTTCCCACATATGCTGAGCACTTGTTGGCTGCTTTTCCTTCATACTGTGGCCCAACTCATCCCAAACCATCTCAATTGGGTTGAGGTCGGGTGATTGTGGAGGCCAGGTAACCCCCATACTCTAATTCAATTCCCACTCTCCCCACTACATATGGCAGAAAGGTAGGCCTCACTTGAAGCCTGATCAGGAGTTAATGTGCTTTTGAGTGAAATCGGCAGAAGCGTTGAGCCAAAATGTGGAGACAAAGTGTGGGTTAAGGTTAGAGTTAGGGACAGGGTTACAGATAAGGTTGAGCTGGGAGTTTATATGAAGTTAGGGTTGAGGCTAGGTTTAGGGTTGAGCCGGGAGTTGATATTAAGTTAGGGTTAGGATTGAGGCTAGGTTTAGGGTTGAGCTGCAATGTGGACATGAAGCTAGGGTTAATGCCTCAACCCTAGACACACTGGCCACCCCTCAGAGTCTGGTTCCTCTCTAGGTTTCTTCCTAGGTTCCTGCCTTTCTATGGAGCTTTTCCTAGCCACCATGCTTCTACATCTGCATTGCATGCCATTCTGGGTTTTAGGCTGGGTTTCTGTACAAACATCTGCTGATGTAAAAATGACTTTATAAATAAATGTGACAGATTGGCATAACCCTAACCTTATTCCAATTAACAATTAATTAATTTGCCCCTCTTCCCACTACATGGCAGAAAGTTAGGCCTCGCTTGAAGCCTGAACTAGATTTAATGTGCTTTTGAGTGACATTGGCAGAATGGTTGAGGCTAGAAAGAGAAATCACGCATGGGGTCGTTCAACAGACACTACCGATGAACCCAAGCCTATATCTGACCATGTGAAATGAACTCTTCACATTGAATACTTGGTCCTACAGAGAACAAGGCATTTCTCTCCATAGAAATTACCTACACCCCTCACATAATCATAAAGCTCCGTTAACTGCGATTGAGATAGCTAATCGTCCTTGCACGCAACCAATCGTGACCTTATAGGGATGCCCTGTGTTGTGGTTCAGCTTCCTGTGGCAAAAGGAAGTGTCTTAATTCATCCTCAACATGGTCCTTCATTCTCTCCCTGTAGTTACACAAAAACACTGTCTTCCATCCTCTGTAGAACGGTCAATTCTTAACGTAAAGACTTGAAACTCAGGGCATCATTAAAGAGGGTCCCCAGGAGGCTGTACATTTAATCCTATGATTACAGAAAGTGACTTAATAGGGGGTCATATGGGCAGTTTCAAAGGGTTAAAAAGGTTGAATCTTCCCAAATTGTACATATTTGTGACTGGGGGACCTGGCATATGAAAGTCAATCGCCCCAAAATAATGTTTCACCACCATTGGACACAATGGTCTTGCAAGTCAGAAACTAAGAGCATTGTTATGAATTCCTGAATGAATTCAGAAGAGGATATTGGTCTTTTTTTCTTTCTTTTTTTGGACTTGAAACTGTCTGTCTGTCTGTCTGTCTGTCTGTCTATCGGCTGTCTGTGGGAGAGTAGAGGGAGAGATAAGAGGAGGGAGAGGCAGGAAAAGAAGGAGGGAGAGAGAATGAAGGGGGAGGAGAGAGAGAAAAAGAGAGAGAGGGAGGGTGAGAGTGGGAGGATTTTTAAAGAAGGGGGAGGGAGTGAAAAGAGAATGAGGGGGTGATAAAGAGGAAGTAAATAGTGAGAGGCAGACATTAAATAAACGAGAAAAACATTAACCTTGTTACATTCATCTTTTCCCAATGACTACAATGTATTGAGAAAAATATCAACCCTGTGACGCTCATCTTTTCCCATTGACTGCAATGTATTAAGAAAAACATTAGCTAATTCAACATTTTACCTTTTTGCAAAAAGGTGCCAGGATGACGTTTTCCTATGATATCATGTTGCAAAGCCTGAATACTCATAAACTGTAAACCAGGTCTAACCCTGCACCTCAGTTCCAGTAATAACCAGGTCTACACCTTTGACTGAGTCCCAATACTAATATAACCCAGATCTACACCTGTATATCTCAGCCCAAATAGCCAATTATCTTGGTTCGTATGGGTATGTCCCAGTACTCTGATAAACCAGGTCAACTCTTGTGACTATTCAGCAAAACTCACATAAACCAGGTCTACCATTGTGTAAGAGACACTAAAGACACCTTTTGACATTAAATATTTGTTACGTTATTACACAAATTCAGTTTATGGGTCCATACATGGCCAATTCCCCCTGATTTAAACATGTTGGCGCTAATGGAAAACCATCTGTAAAATAATCTTGATCAAGTATATCCATTACCCAACTCAACTTGAATCTACTGAAAAAAGCAATCATCTGCTATGATAAACTATATACAGTGCCTTGCGAAAGTATTCGGCCCCCTTGAACTTTGCAACCTTTTGCCACATTTCAGGCTTCAAACATAAAGATATAAAACTGTATGTTTTTGTGAAGAATCAACAACAAGTGGGACACAATCATGAAGTGGAACGACATTTATTGGATATTTCAAACTTTTTTAACAAATCAAAAACTGAAAAATTGGGCGTGCAAAATTATTCAGCCCCTTTACTTTCAGTGCAGCAAACTCCCTCCAGAAGATCTCTGAATGATCCAATGTTGACCTAAATGACTAATGATGATAAATACAATCCACCTGTGTGTAATCAAGTCTCCGTATAAATGCACCTGCACTGTGATAGTCTCAGAGGTCCGTTAAAAGCGCAGAGAGCATCATGAAGAACAAGGAACACACCAGGCAGGTCCGAGATACTGTTGTGAAGAAGTTTAAAGCTGGATTTGGATACAAAAAGATTTCCCAAGCTTTAAACATCCCAAGGAGCACTGTGCAAGCGATAATATTGAAATGGAAGGAGTATCAGACCACTGCAAATCTACCAAGACCTGGCCGTCCCTCTAAACTTTCAGCTCTTACAAGGAGAAGACTGATCAGAGATGCAGCCAAGAGGCCCATGATCACTCTGGATGAACTGCAGAGATCTACAGCTGAGGTGGGAGACTCTGTCCATAGGACAACAATCAGTCAGTCGTATATTGCACAAATCTGGCCTTTATGGAAGAGTGGCAAGAAGAAAGCCATTTCTTAAAGATATCCATAAAAAGTGTCGTTTAAAGTTTGCCACAAGCCACCTGGGAGACACACCAAACATGTGGAAGAAGGTGCTCTGGTCAGATGAAACCAAAATTGAACTTTTTGGCAACAATGCAAAACGTTATGTTTGGCGTAAAAGCAACACAGCTGAACACACCATCCCCACTGTCAAACATGGTGGTGGCAGCATCATGGTTTGGGCCTGCTTTTCTTCAGCAGGGACAGGGAAGATGGTTAAAATTGATGGGAAGATGGATGGAGCCAAATACAGGACCATTCTGGAAGAAAACCTGATGGAGTCTGCAAAAGACCTGAGACTGGGATGGAGATTTGTCTTCCAACAAGACAATGATCCAAAACATAAAGCAAAATCTACAATGGAATGGTTCAAAAATAAACATATCCAGGTGTTAGAATGGCCAAGTCAAAGTCCAGACCTGAATCCAATCGAGAATCTGTGGAAAGAACTGAAAACTGCTGTTCACAAATGCTCTCCATCCAACCTCACTGAGCTCGAGCTGTTTTGCAAGGAGGAATGGGAAAAAAATTCAGTCTCTCGATGTGCAAAACTGATAGAGACATACCCCAAGCGACTTACAGCTGTAATCGCAGCAAAAGGTGGCGCTACAAAGTATTAACTTAAGGGGGCTGAATAATTTTGCACACCCAATTTTTCAGTTTTTGATTTGTTAAAAAAGTTTGAAATATCCAATAAATGTCGTTCCACTTCATGATTGTGTCCCACTTGTTGTTGATTCTTCACAAAAAAATACAGTTTTATATCTTTATGTTTGAAGCCTGAAATGTGGCAAAAGGTCGCAAAGTTCAAGGGGGCCGAATACTTTTGCAAGGCACTGTATATTAAATTAGATCACACATGTGACCACTAAGATATGTATATGCCACAAGCATCATGGATTCAATGTATTGAAAATGAAGGCACATATGTAAACTAGACCCTTTAAACATTAGATTTACAAAAGACAATATTTAAAAATATTTATTTTTTAAATGAATGTATTTGAAGAGTTTATTCCCAAAACACTGTATTCACCAATTTTTCACATTTGTGTTTTTACATCAGCAATTATTTCTTATGGGTCCCTTCATGTGTGTTTAAAATATTACTGTTCTCAGATGTTGTTTTTATTTTTGGTGTGCAAAATGCTATATATCCTTTGTTTAGCTGGAATGGAATGTTGGTATCCTGTATATTTGACTGTGACAGGTGGTTGTCTCACCTAGCTCTATCTTTAGATGAATGCACTTACTGTAAATCCCTCTGAATAAGAGCATCTGCTAAATGACTCAAATGTCCAATGTATAGACCTCATATTACCGTATTGAATTATTATTTTATTTTTTAGAAATGTAGTTATTTGTTACATTTGACTGTGTAAAACCTAGTAGTACTACTTCTTCCTCTCAGAGTGAGGCGGATATATATATATATAAAAAAACAGGATTATTTGTCTCTCTGAAATGAAACCGTCAAGTGATAGATTGTAAACATACTGATTAGATTTTGGGGAAAAAACACACCAATGTATTTCAGAATTTCTTTAAACAATAAAAGCACATTTTACAGACAAATTTGGAATGAAACTCTCTTAGTTTTTAAGCTGTTGAATACAGACTTCTGGTGCCAAATTCATCAGGAAAAGGACACCTTGGAGATTTCTGCTTGTGGTCTTGTGACCATTTTGAGAAATCATATGAAACTTCTCTGAATCATACTAGACACCCTAATATATTGCTTAGTTGTTGATAAGTACAACTTTAACTTCTCTAAAACCTTTAAAGTACCAAAATATTGTTCTCACTATTGTGACTGATGAGATTAAATGGGTTAAAGGCTGTTGGCACATCTAGAAATAAGACCTCATTCTTACGCAGTCAAAAAAAAAAGAAGTGAAGAACAACTGCTTTAAACACTTACTCTTGGGGTGGAAGAGGACAGCTCCTTCTAATAAAAAATAGTGATTTGGATCAGGGAATATTTTGTTTGCAGGAAATAAAAATGAAGTGGTGCGTCTGCTCCTGTGATATTAAATACAGTATGACTGCTGTATTTAATAAACGGATACCTTTCTGAGTATGTATCACATTTCATTCCAACAAACCATAGCTCATCTCACAGGTCCAAATCCATTTTGGACTTCAGAACTGTGTCATGGCAGTCAACCTATCCTGAGTGAATTCTCTTGCACAATAAAACAATATACCCCAATGAGCAACAGACCTGTCTCGAACAAGTCCCCATGACAATTCAATGGAACTCAAGAGAAGTCATGTTGAGTAACAGAATGCAGTATCATTTCATTACCTGAAAAACGCACGATACACCGACTGCAACAACAACAACAAAAAACGGTTAATGTGTGTTTCTGCACGTACTGTATTTCAGCTATCATCCTCCATTTCTCATGAACTGAAAAGCTCATTTTCAATATAAACCAGATTAGTCAACAAAACATCACGGCGTTCTCTCTGGGACAGATTATGGTTTGTCATGATCAGAAAGAAGACCAGGTGACCTTTCACCTGCACTGAGACAACAAGGACAATATGGAATACCTGAAGATATAGATGTTACACAAACATGCAATAATACACATGTGTTTATGATAGGCCTTTGAACAATCATAGCCAGCATTTGTATCGACACTTGTCTAACATCAATGTGTTCCTTCATTGCATATACAAGGAAGATACAGTACGTCTTCACTGCAAAGTATTCACCTCCCTACAATGGGTGGGGATAAACTCCTTATGTTTACTTTGCAAAGCGCCTTGTGATACTATTGCAATTTCAAAGACAACTGCCTGCTGTATAACATAACACTGATATGCTGGATCGGAGCCAAACATTACCATTGGAAATAATTGCTCAATTTAGAAAATCTTTACTCCAAATTCTATACTCTGATACTCATTAGTGTTGCAAGAAGCAGGACTTTTAAAAAGGGGGTAGAGGTGGTTAATTAAAACGAGGTAAATAACTTTCCCGCAAATTGGATACTCTCACTGACAAAGTGCAAGGGGGTTATTTTTCATAATCATCCATCCTCCACCTCACCATCACCATTGTTATTGTTCTCGCCTGTTGTAGCACTACCGGTCAGTGAGTTGTAGAGATTACTGAGTCCAAAGGCTAACTAAGTACGGGTATTTATCAACAGACCAGAAATCTCACAAATATTTCCTCACTCATTGACTGCAGTATACTGATCTCATTATAGCAGATTAACGCTGGGAAATGGAATAGACATCGCACTGTGGTCCCAGTCTGACACTGGTGCACAGTGGTACAGTCCACTAGTGTCAGACTGAGGGTCAGAAAGCGCTCATGACCATCAACATATAATATCATATATGGATGCCATTATAAATAGAACGCAACATAAATATTTCAACCCTGAGAAAATATTCCAACCGGTAAAAACATGAATGTTACTCACCTTATACATGCATCCGTATAATCAGAGTTTGCAACCCTTTAAAGCAAACGACAACACAATTCATGTATTGTAATTTTATAACATTGCATGGGTTTGACTGCATATGAAATTGACATTTTGTTTAAATATTTGTCGACAACCGTAATTGAAAGTTGTAAAATAGATAGAATGCAAGCCGGTTGTGCAAAAATATAATAACACAGATACTTTGACATTGCAATAGGCTTACCATACCTTCATTCCGACTCCCGGTTCTGGAATTTGTCGAGTAATATTAGAATGATGACCATTGCAAGGGCACAAGGAATCACACCATTACGTCTTCCCTCTCAGAAGCTCTCTGTGTATTTGCAGAATGAGCATAACGCAACGTACAAGTCACCCTGGACCAATCAGCAAATAACCTGAGGTACGGTTATCTTTACCAGCCAATCGCCTTTTCAATTGCCGCATAGTAGGCGTTCTAAACTATCCTTAGACACGCGCACGTCTTGATACGGGCAACCCGCCGTACACTATCGATATTTAATTTAGATATTGGGAATTTATGAAACGCTGTTTCAGCATTTTTTATTAAGATGTTAACTTGATTATGTTGCAACATGTTTAGGGGTGAACATGAAACTAGTGCACAGTGCACAGGTGAGTTATATCTCAGTAGGCTATGATTTCATTTTAGCCAAACACAGAGCCATCGAACACACCTGTGGCTTCATATCTGCGGATCACTTCACTGCACTAGAAGTCTATAACAAATTATAGAGCCTAGTGAACCTCTGAATGGTCATTTGATTAGCCTATGATTATCAGTAATGCATACACAAATACTTATTTGGGGAAAAAAATACAGTGTCTACTATATTTTGCATGATTTTCATCTGATGTCTTGAATAAGTATTATTTCACAAAACACTTAATCAGATCACTTAATCTCTAAAACCAATGTCAAATAAATGTGAGGCTATGCATCTGGCTCTACAAACTTCAAAGTAGGAGGGGAAACAAGTGTGTGTTTGTGTGTGTGTCAGGGTGATCAGAAATGCAAATGGACCCTAGGCTTGCAGATGCTGAGAGAGAGAGAGAGAGAGAGAGAGAGAGAGAGAGAGAGAGAGAGAGAGAGAGAGAGAGAGAGAGAGAGAGAGAGAGAGAGAGAGAGAGAGAGAGAGAGAGAGAGAGAGAGAGAGAGAGAGAGAGAGAGAGATGCTGCAATGGAGAGATTACAGCACAACAAAACATTAGGCCTACACAAAAGAGAAGTAAATAAACAAACCTCTGCAGACAGCATTAGTCATACAAGGAATAATCCATGCACAGAAAGGTGCATATGTACACTATAACCCACAACCTGCAAAAATCACATACTTCAGAAGTTGCTTTTTTTTAACTTCTTATGGGTAGACAGTAAGCCTGTCCAAAATAAATTTAGCCTGTTCCAAATATTAGGGACATTTGTACCATAAATTGTCCCTACAACAAAAATCTATTTATACAGTGCCTTCAGAAAGTATTCATACACTATCTCTTCACGTATTCTACATTTTGTTGTGTTACAGCCTGATTTCAAAATGGATTAAATAGATTTTTTTCTCTCTCATCCATCTAAACACAATATCCCATGACAAAGTGAAAATATGTTTTGAGAAATCTTAGCAAATGTATTGAAATGAAATAGATAAATATCTAATTTACAAACACATTCACAGCCCTGAGTCAATACTTTGTAGACGCACCTTTGGCAGCGATTACAGCTGTGAATCTTTCTGGGTAAGTCTCTAAGAGCTTCCCACACCTGCATTGTGCAACATTTGCCCATTATTCTTTAAAACATTATTCAAGCTCTGTCAAATTGGTTGTTGATCATCACTAGACAACCATTTTGAGGCCTTGCCATGGAATTTCAAGTAGATTTAAGTCAAAACTATAACTAGGCTACTCAGGAACATTCAATGTGGTCTTGGTAAGCAACTCCAGTGTATACTTGACCTTGTGTTAATTTCTTTGCCACATTTTTTGCAGTTTTACGTTAGTGCCTTATTGCAAACAGGATGCATGTCTTGGAATATTTGTATTCTGTACAGGCTTCCTTCTTTTCACTCTGTCAATTACATTAGTATTGTGGAGTAACTACAATGTTGTGAAACTATCCTCAGTTTTCTTCTATTGCAGCCATTACACTCTGTATATGTTTTAAAGTCACCATTGGCCTCATGATACAATCCCTGAGTGGTTTCCTTCCTCTACGGCAACTGAGTTTGGAAGGACGCCTGTATCTTTGTACAGTTGTGGCCAAAAGTTTTGAGAATGACACAAATATTAATTTTCACAAAGTTTGCTGCTTTAGTGTCTTTAGATATTTTTGTCAGATGTTACTATGGAATACTGAAGTATAATTACA
Organism: Oncorhynchus mykiss; assembly: GCF_057628025.1. NCBI lineage: Eukaryota > Metazoa > Chordata > Actinopteri > Salmoniformes > Salmonidae > Oncorhynchus > Oncorhynchus mykiss. The sequence goes on along the minus strand of NC_143026.1, from coordinate 37,313,650 downwards.
AGCATTTCATGAGTGTCAACGGCTTCTATTGACAATAACATGAAGTTGATGCAAAAAGTCAGTATTTGCAGTGTTGACCTTTCTTTTTCAAGACCTCTGCAATCCGCCCTGGCATGCTGTCAATTAACTTCTAGTTATCATTTTTGCCTTATGTTCCTGGATGGTTGGGAGAAGTTGCTCTCAGGGGATGTATTGGTACCATTCTTTATTTATGGCTGTGTTCTTGGGCAAAATTGTGAGTGAGCCCACTCCCTTGGCTGAGAAGCAACCCCACACATGAATGGTCTCAGGATGCTTTACTGTTGGCATGACACAGGACTGATGGTAGCGCTCACCTTGTCTTCTCTGGACAAGCTTTTTTCCGGATGCCCCAAACAATCGGGAAGGGGATTCATCAGAGAAAAGGACTTTACCCCAGTCCTCAGCAGTCCAATCCCTGTACCTTCTGCATAATATCAGTCTGTCCCTGATGTTTTTCCTGGAGAGAAGTGGCTTCTTTGCTGCCCTTCTTGACACCAGGCCATCCTCCAAAAGTCTTCGCCTCACTGTGCGTGCAGATGCACTCACACCTGCCTGCTGCCATTCCTGAGCAAGCTCTGTACTGGTGGTGCCCCAATCCCGCATCAGAATCAACTTTAGGAGACGGTCCTGGCGCTTGCTGGATTTTCTTGGGTGCCCTGAAGCCTTCTTCACAACAATTAAACCGCTCTCCTTGAAGTTCTTGATGATCCGATAAATGGTTGATTTAGGTGCAATCTTACTGGCAGCAATATCCTTGCCTGTGAAGCCTTTTTTGTGCAAAGCAATGATGACGGCACGTGTTTCCTTGCAGGTAACCATGATTGACAGAGGAAGAACAATGGTTCCAAGCACCACCCTCTTTTTGAAGCTTCCAGTCTGTTATTCGAACTCAATCAGCATGACAGAGTGATCTCCAGCCTTGTCCTCGTCAACACTCACACCTGTGTTAACGAGAGAATCACTGACATGATGTCAGCTGGTCCTTTTGTGGCAGGGCTGAAATGCAGTGGAAATGTTTATTTGGGCATTCAGTTCATTTGCATGGTAAAGAGGGTATACAGTGCCTTGTGAAAGTATTCGGCCCCCTTGAACTTTGCGACCTTTTGCCACATTTCAGGCTTCAAACATAAAGATATAAAACTGTATTTTTTTGTGAAGAATCAACAACAAGTGGGACACAATCATGAAGTGGAACGACATTTATTGGATATTTCAAACTTTTTTAACAAATCAAAAACTGAAAAATTGGGCGTGCAAAATTATTCAGCCCCCTTAAGTTAATACTTTGTAGCGCCACCTTTTGCTGCGATTACAGCTGTAAGTCGCTTGGGGTATATCTCTATCAGTTTTGCACATTGAGAGACTGACATTTTTTCCCATTCCTCCTTGCAAAACAGCTCGAGCTCAGTGAGGTTGGATGGAGAGCATTTGTGAACAGCAGTTTTCAGTTCTTTCCACAGATTCTCGATTGGATTCAGGTCTGGACTTTGACTTGGCCATTCTAACACCTGGATATGTTTATGTTTTTGAACCATTCCATTGTAGATTTTGCTTTATGTTTTGGATCATTGTCTTGTTGGAAGACAAATCTCCGTCCCAGTCTCAGGTCTTTTGCAGACTCCATCAGGTTTTCTTCCAGAATTGTCCTGTATTTGGCTCCATCCATCTTCCCATCAATTTTAACCATCTTCCCTGTCCCTGCTGAAGAAAAGCAGGCCCAAACCATGATGCTGCCACCACCATGTTTGACAGTGGGGATGGTGTGTTCAGCTGTGTTGCTTTTACGCCAAACATAACGTTTTGCATTGTTGCCAAAAAGTTCAATTTTGGTTTCATCTGACCAGAGCACCTTCTTCCACATGTTTGGTGTGTCTCCCAGGTGGCTTGTGGCAAACTTTAAACTACACTTTTTATGGATATCTTTAAGAAATGGCTTTCTTCTTGCCACTCTTCCATAAAGGCCAGATTTATGCAATATACGACTGATTGTTGTCCTATGGACAGAGTCTCCCACCTCAGCTGTAGATCTCTGCAGTTCATCCAAAGTGATCATGGGCCTCTTGGCTGCATCTCTGATCAGTCTTCTCCTTGTATGAGCTGAAAGTTTAGAGGGACGGCCAGGTCTTGGTAGATTTGCAGTGGTCTGATACTCCTTCCATTTCAATATTATCGCTTGCACAGTGCTCCTTGGGATGTTTAAAGCTTGGGAAATCTTTTTGTATCCAAATCCGGCTTTAAACTTCTTCACAACAGTATCTCGGACCTGCCTGGTGTGTTTCTTGTTCTTCATGATGCTCTCTGCGCTTTTAACGGACCTCTGAGACTATCACAGTGCAGATGCATTTATACGGAGACTTGATTACACACAGGTGGATTGTATTTATCATCATTAGTCATTTAGGTCAACATTGGATCATTCAGAGATCCTCACTGAACTTCTGGAGAGAGTTTGCTGCACTGAAAGTAAAGGGGCTGAATAATTTTGCACGCCCAATTTTTCAGTTTTTGATTTGTTAAAAAAGTTTGAAATATCCAATAAATGTTGTTCCACTTCATGATTGTGTCCCACTTGTTGTTGATTCTTCACAAAAAAATACAGTTTTATATCTTTATGTTTGAAGCCTGAAATGTGGCAAAAGTTCGCAAAGTTCAAGGGGGCCGAATACTTTCGCAAGGCACTGTATATATTTATATATATATATATTTACATATACATCTTCCTCCCCCATGTCCCATTGCTGCAACTCCCGTACGGACTCGGGAAAGGCGAAGGTCGAGAGCCATGCGTCCTCTGAAACACGACCCTTCTTGACACACTGCTCGCTTAACCTGGAAGCAAGCCGCACCAATGTGTCGGAGGAAACATCGTACAACTGGCGACTGAAGTCAGCGTGCCTATGCCCGGCCCTCCACAAGGAGTCGCTAGAGCGCAATGGAACAAGGACATCTTGGCCAGCAAACCCTCTCCTAACCCAGACAATGCTGGGCCTTGTGCATTACCTCATCGTGGCCATAGACCGCTGCGTCACTCGGTAGGCCATATATATTTTATTTTCATCTAGTCGGATAAACACTGCAAACAGCCTACCTGACCGCTCGGAGGGTGTCCACATGGTCCTAAAGCACACCGTCGCTTGGTTTTGAATCACATTCCAATGATAAATCTGGGGGGCACAAAAATGCTATCAGAATGTGTGTGTGGGGGTGGCGGGGATTTGTTAAGCAAATTATTACTCTTGAACGTATTTAGGCTTGCCATAACAAAGGGGTTTTTAAAAAATCAGCTTATAATTTTTATTAATATGAAAACATAAAAAAAAACATCATTCCACTTTGACATCAGGCACTGTAGTAGGCTTATGTGTACACATTACCAATAGGCCTCCATTATAAAACTGCACAATTTTCCTCAGTCTTTTGGCAAAATGTGAAGAATAGTATGAGGTGAGCTATAAAACAGCACGTTTTTCTCTCTGTCCCAGGGCAGAATGTGTAAAATTGCAGGAAATGTACATAAAAAAATAAAAAATTATCTCCAGCATCATGACAAAATGTAATTTAATTATAAAACTACACATTGTCTCTCGGCCCCGTGGCAAAATGTGTTGAAATGCAGGAAGTTAGCTGTTTTCCTTTTTAAAAAAAATCTGTTTTCCTAAAAGGGTGTTATCCCTGGGGTGGAGCTAAAAGTAAATACAAAGGATACAACTGAAGAAACAGAGTGATTGGTGCATGCCAACTGACCCATATAGGTCAATTGTCCCTATTGTTCTTTGAAGAAAACTCTTTCCCTTCTCACTTAGCCTATTTTGAGGTAATGCAAGATACCCTGTAAGAGCCTTTGTTCCCAAAGTCATGCAGTGTGATAAATGCTAAAATATTTGGACGTGTCAAGTGTATGTAGAATGAGGACTACTGTACCAGTTGAGGTTCAAATAGGATGTATCAAATTACATGGCAACAGAAGTACTGAAAAAGACAGAATTGGGAAAATAAAATCTTACCCTAACCCTAACCTTAACCCTACCTTCATGTCCACATTCCGGTTCAACACCAACCCCAACCCCAGCCTCAACCTTAATGCCTAGCCCTAACCCTACACAGTGAACGTGAATGCTGAGGAAAAGACCCATGTAAGATATGGCTCATAATACAGTACACTCTAACGGCCATACTGTGGCACTGTATGCACGGTAAATGCTGTGAGAATGCCTTTGGTGCTGATAAAGTATACCGAAAACATAGCAGTTTGTTGAGTGTTTGTTGAGTGTAGGTCTCCATGGGGTTGTTTTGGACCAAGACTTTCAAATCTCAGCCAAAGACCTGACCCGTGGCTATTGTGGCAAATAAATACTCAACTACTCCCCCTCACTGCCTCCCAAGTGGATCACTCTGACCTCCTGAGGGGTCTGTAAAGAGTAAAGCAACACTGTAGTAGGCCAAAACATCGGCTAACAAACACAAATCAAAAGTGAGAGTGGGATTTGTTCCTGGCCCTCATAGAGGTTTACTGTGAAGTGAGAAACAACTCCAACTAGATACAGCTTACCTGAAAGATGGTCTTGTTATTCTGATGCGTATAAAAAGATATTCAGGAGACTTTCAGATGCCATTGGCATGTCTCTGTGTTATTACTGGCCCCAATATGGAAAGCGTTTTGATTTGAACATGGGACAGAGTTATGCTAAGTGGGATCACCACCTCAAGTCTAAACCAGAAACCCCCAAACACATATCCAGGGCATGGCACCATGGTTATTATAGTTTTGTGTTTTTACATTTGTTTTAATTTATATCAGTGTAAAGATTTTTATTTGATATTCATTTTAGTTTCAGTTTACTACAATAACCTTGCATGACGCCACTATCTCGCAGAGTTTACTGGAAGCAGAGCACTCTGTTAACAGGAAAGGACACATGGGTTATCGTAAAACAAACTCCAAAGTGTTGACATCCTTTTTTTTTTTCTTTTTTGGGGGGGGGGGGGGTTGGATCAGCTTTAATATTGCAGATAGAGTGAGGCTTCCATCAATGTAATTGTCTGCATAATTTCCAATCACCCATATATTTTTTGTCTGAAATACATATATATACACACTTATATATATATAATAGTGAAGACATCAAACTATGAAATAACACATATGGAATCATGTAGTAACCAAAAAAGTGTTAAACAAATAAAATTATATTTTGCATTTGAAATTCTTCAAAGTAGCCACCCTTTTGCCTTGATGACAGCTTTGCACACTCTTGGCATTCTCTCATCCAACTTCATGTGGAATGTTTTTCCAAAAGTCTTGAAGGAATTGCTACATGTGCTGAGCACTTGTTGGATGCTTTTCCTTCACTCTGCGGTCCAACTCATCCCAAACCATCTCAATCAGGTTGAGGTCGGGTGATTGTGGAGGCCAGGTCATCTGATGCAGCACTGCATCACTCTCCTTGATCAAATAGCCTTTACAGAGCCTGGAGGTGTTTTGGGTCATTGTCCTGTTGAAAACAAATGATAGTCCCGCTAAGCGCAAACCAGATGGGATGGCGTTTTGCTGCAGAATGCTGTGGTAGCCATACTGGTTAAGTGTGCCTTGAATTCTAAATAAATCACAGACAGTGTCACCAGCAAAACACCCCCACACATCACACCTCCTCCTCCATGCTTCACGGTGGGAACCTCACATGCGGAGATCATCAGTTCACCTACTCTGCATCTCATAAAGACACTGCGGTTGGAACCAAAAATCTCAAATTTTGACTCATCAGACCAAAGAACAGATTTCCATCAGTCTAATGTCCATTACTTGTGTTTCTTGGCCCAAGCAAGTCTCTTCTTATTATTGGTGTCCTTTAGTAGTGTTTTTATTGCAGCAATTCGACCATGAAGACCTGATTCACGCAGTCTCCTCTGAACAGTTGATGTTGAGACGTGTCTGTTACTTGAGCTCTGTGAAGCATTTATTTGGGCTGCAATTTCTGAGGCTGGTAACTCTAATGAACTTATCCTCTGCAGCAGAGGACTCTACAACTTGATTGGAGTCCACCTGTGATACATTCAATTAATTGTACATGATTTAGAAAGGAAAACACCTGTCTCTATAAGGTTCCAGAGTTGACAGTGCATGTCAGAGCAAAAACCAAGCCATGAGGTTGAAGGAATTGTACGTAGAGCTCCGAGACAGGATTGTATCGAGGCACAGAGCTTGGGAAGGGTACCAAAAAATGTCTGCAGCATTGAAGGGCCCCAAGAACACAGTGGCCACCAATCTTAAATGGAAGAAGTTTGGAACCACCAAAACTCTTCCTATAACTGGCCACCCGGCCAAACTGATCAATCGGGGAGAAGGGCCTTGGTCAGGAAAGTTAACAAGAACCTGATGGTCACTCTGACAGAGCTCCAGAGTTCCTCTGTGGGGAAGGGATAGCTTTCCAGAAGGACAACCATCTCTGCATCACTCCACCAATCAGGCCTTTATGATAGAGTGGCCAGATGGAAACCACTCCTCAGTAAAAGGCACATGACAGCCCGCTTGGAGTTTGCCAAAGGCACCTTCCCTGCGGTGAAGCATGGTGGTGGCAGCATCATGCTGTGGGGATGTTTTTCAGCAGTGGGGACTGGGAGACTAGTCAGGATCAAGGAAAAGATGAATGAAGCAAAGTACAGAGAGATTCTTGATGAAAACCTGCTCCAGAGCGCTCAGGACCTCAGACTTGGGCGAAGGTTCTCGTTCCAACAGGACAACGACCCTAAACACACAGCCAAGACATTGCAGGAGTGGCTTCGGAACTCTGAATGTCCTTGAGTGGCCCAGCCAGAGCCCGGACTTGAACCCGATCAAAAACCCCTGGAGAGACCTGAAAATAACTGTGCAACGACTCTCCCAATCCAACCTGACAGAGCTTGAGAGGATCTACAGAGAAGAATGGGAGAAGCTCCCCAAATACAAGTGTGCCAAGCTTGTAGTGTCATACCCAAGAAGCCTCACGACTGTAATCGCTGCTAAAGGTGCTTCAACAAAGTGCTGAGTGAAGGGTCTGAATACTTATGTAAATGTTATATTTCATTTTTGTTTTGTGCAAATGTAAAAAAAATTACATTTCTTGCTTCGTCATTATGGGGTATTGTGTGTAGATTGATGAGGAAAAAAACGATTGAATACATTTTAGAATAAGGCTGCAACCTAACAAAATGTTGAAAACGTCAAATACTTTCCTAACGCACTGTATGTATTTTCAAAGAAGCGTGGATCTTCATTGTTTGGACCGTATAGATTAATCAGCCAAATCTGTTTAAGGTCCAATAACATATTTAAAATAAACCATCTACGTTTGCAAATCTGTTTGAGCAATTTGCAGTCGGATCAATTAATCATCACCCCTTTTGAGTTTCTTTGCCTATCCGAGAAGTACATTTCGCACCCCCAGTACTTTATCCACACAACTTCATCTAAAATATTTGAATGAGTTCCCTGTAAACAATAGATACTATATTCCTTATTTTTTAGCAAGGTAAATACTGATCGTCTTTTCTTATTATCTGCTAAGCCATTACAATTTTATCTGGCTATACTTATTTCACCATTTGCCATAATGAGACACAAGTTTCAATTATTTTTATCATAATATATGTTTGTGAACTTACCATTAAAAACTACCATAATGATTGACTGTCCATGTACCATGGTATTTGCACTGCTACTGAGTAAACCTTCAAATGTTCTTCACCATTCCACCCGCTAAAACCTCCATCCCAAATTGAATTGTCATCCAAGAGACTGGCAGACCACCCCTGTTCACCTGTATTCTAGGGCTTTTGAGAGATTGGGACCCATCATTTAAAAAGAGCACACAGTGCCACCCACAGAACAGAAGCGGATTAACTGCCAAAATAATTTCCTACGCACTCACCTCCATTGTACTGTATACAGCTAATAAAAAATATACACGCTGTATATAAAAAATATTGCATATCTTAATTTATTTCCACAATTAACGAATAACATGCGTCATAATGTTGGCTGTTTTATTTTATTTTATTTCACCTTTATTTAACCAGGTAGGCTAGTTGATAACAAGTTCTCATTTACAACTGGCCAAGATAAAGCATAGCAGTGTGAACAGACAACAACACAGAGTTACACATGGAGTAAACAATAAACAAGGCAATAACACAGTAGAAAAAAATAAAGAGTCTATATACATTGTGTGCAAAAGGCATGAGGAGGTAGGCGAATAATTACAATTTAGCAGATTAACATTGGAGTGATAAATGATCAGATGGTCATGTGCAGGTAGAGATACTGGTGTGCAAAAGAGCAGAAAAGTAAATAAATAAAAACATTATGGGGATGAGGTAGGTGAATTGGGTGGGCTATTTACCGATGGACTATGTACAGCTGCAGCGATCGGTTAGTTGCTCAGATAGCAGATGTTTAAAGTTGGTGAGGGAGATATGAAGGATTGTTACTTTTAACCAGGATTGGCATTACAAAAATTACATTTTTGGCAAACAATTATTGTGGTTCATCCTGTATTATCCCTAATATCACTACCCCATTAGAAGAGTTGTGGGATACACACACACACACACACACACACACACACACACACACACACACACACACACACACACACACACACACACACACACACACACACACACTCACACACACACACACACACTCACACACACACACACACACACACACACACACACACACACACACACACACACACACACACACACACACACACACACACACACACTCCCCACACTTCCCACCATAAACAACCACAAGCACAGATGTTCAACTGTTGTTCCATCCCCGAGCCCAACTCAAGAGAAGACTTGATGTGCGAATGCATACAGTTGTAGCTGTTTGAGAAGGCATGGACAATTGAGAAAAAAATGGGGAGATTTGATCAACCAATGTCAAGTCCTAGCTGATGATGCTCAGATACACCCCCTACCCTGAAACACACACACACACACTGGTCCTCCGTTGTGACCATTTTCCCAAAAATCTCTGTGCACTTTTGATTATTTTGTGCCACCAGTGCCGCAATAATTTGCCCCCTCTCTGATTGTCCAAGTGTGACCCCCCCCCTTGCAGCTAGTGTTGCCTGCACTGCCACTACCAGGGTGGGGGCACTCCACTGGAATCCCCACCAGTTAGGTACAAGGTCGTCAAGGTTCTCATTAGCAGCTTTGAAAAATTCCATGTATATTATGCTCACCCGTCCGGGTGCTTTAGCTTTGTTGGACCAAGCCTGCCAGGCAGGCTCAGACTCTTAAAGGTGGCAGTGCTGCTTTATTGGGTCTCTGACCGCATTTATCTTTCTGACTTGGCTGCGTATAGGCTACTTTCAGTAGGACTATAAAACAGATAAGGATTTCTCCTTAGTGTGTGGGTCGCTCAAGTGGGTGTCTAGGGTAAAGGGTTGGGGACTGCTCCATCATGATAAGACAATAAATAAATAAACTATATTTATAATCTATTTTAAAATATATATCCCATATCAAATCAAATCAAAGTTTATTTGTCACGTGAGCTGAATAGAACATTTTCCGTTTTGACCTGACAGTGAAATGCTTACTTACAGGCTCTAACCAATAGTGCAAAAAAGTTATTAGGTGAACAATAGGTAGGTAAAGAAATAAAACAACAGTAAAAAGACAGGCTATATCCAGTAGCGAGGCTATAAAAGTAGCGAGGCTTCATACAGATACCGGTTAGTCAGGCTGATTGAGGTAGTATGTACATGTAGATATGGTTAAAGTGACTATGCATATATGATGAACAGAGAGTAGCAGTAGCGTAAAAGAGGGAGGGGGGCACACAATGCAAATAGTCCAGGTAGCCATTTGATTACCTGTTCAGGAGTCTTATGGCTTGGGGGTAAAAACATTTGAAAAGCCTTTTTGTCCTAGACTTGGCACTCTGGTACCGCTTGCCATGCGTAGTAGAGAGAACAGTCTATGACTGGGTAAGCTGGGGTCTTTGACAATTTTTAGGGCCTTCCTCTGACACCGCCTGGTGTAGAGGTCCTGGATGGCAGGCAGTTTAGCCCCAGTGATGTACTGGGCCTTACACAATACCCTCTGTAGTGCCTTGCGGTCAGAGGCCGAGCAATTGCCGTATCAGGCAGTGAAATTGAAAGCTCTCTCTCTCTCACAACTCCAAGTCGCAGACACACATAGGCTCTGGCATTTGCAACCATTTTCCGTTTTGACTCACTTAACTCCAGACTTTTCCAAACACAAAAACACACACCGCACCTTCCATCACAATACACCCGCCCATACCCACATACAGTGCCTTCTATATCCTCTGTTCGCTGTGCTTTTATCCCTACCATGTTGATTCCTACCTAAATTCGGGCCCCTAAGTATTTTCGTGTTCCAGATGTATTATTTCAATAATTATCCTTTCTTCTGAGGCTGTCTTTTATCTATTTCTAAATATTATGAATAGAAAGTCGAATACTAATTATTTTACAACATTCCCTATCTTGAATGGTGTAGTGTATTTTTAGTTTATTTCTTTATCAATTGTTGTATTTGATTGTTTTTATATAAATTATATTATATCAACTTCTATGGGAACGTTGTATTTTTTAGAATAGCCATGGAGTATTCTTGGAGTCTCGGGAACAGTTGGTTCCCAGCTAGCACAGTGGAGCTGAGAGTCAGACTCGGCCGATGTTATGTGGCCCTAGTCTGGGCCGCCTTAGGCAGTATTACTTATGGCCACGATGCGGGGATTGAGCTCGGGCCGATTCCGGTGTGAGTTATCTGGCCCAAATGTATAACTTGGGGCTCGGGCCGTTGGGTGCTACTCTCTGGCAGATGATTACACGGGCTGCTTTACATAACATTTCATTATTTATTTATTGTTCCGTATTTTCTCATTGTTTCTGTGATTTAAAAATACAATTAACATTTAAATTAAATTCTTTAAAAGTCCTGTTTAAGTAGTATTTTAGTATTTTGATACTTTGTGCAAGGCAATTGATAAGCTTTAAAAACTTTGTGGCTGGAGCCCCGGTCTAAGACACTGCACCGTACAAACTGCGTTGCTACAGATGCTAGTTCGATACCCATGCCGGCCGCGACCGGGAGACCCATGAGGTGATGCACAATTGGAGTTAGGGGAGGGTTTGGCAGGTCGGGATGTCCTTGTCCCATCGTGCTGTAACGACTCCTGTGGTGGGCCAGGCGCATGCATGCTGACATGGTCACCAGGTGTTTCCTCCGACATAATTGTTTGGGGGGTGGATGGGAATAATTAGTATGCATGAAATGTATAATAGTAATATTTAAAATGACTAAATTGAGCAATTTTGCATACATTTATTTACATTTGCATATGGACGCTTCTGGGGGAATTCTCGTAAGATGCCGGCAAAGTTCGGCTGAATTCCGGTAGACGGAAACGGCCAGATGTACTTGGGCCAATTCTGGGCAGTGATTCATTTTGATTCTGGGCCGAGTCCGACACCCGATTCCGGGCCGATTCAATCAGTTCCTGCCCCCGGAAGACGGCCGCTTTAGGGACGATTCCTCATTGCTAGCTGGGTTATCAATAAAAAGTTTATTGACTACGAGAGCTACACGTTTTCCTTTAAGTTTATTCACCTTGAAGAGTGGTTACAGAAATGTGCGCCGTTCTGCAATTTACTTGGGGAACTGATCATTAATTCCTATTTTCATGCAAGAATAGAATAGGATTTTTATCAGGTCTTGGAATTTCAGTCTTTTTCTGGCTTTGTTTCATGCCCTGTTGGTTTAACATGCTGCTAAACCCTCTCGATAAGAGGCTTTCTTCTCCCCCAAAGTAAGCCTGTTTGGTTTGAATCAAAAAACACTGGAGCTGTGCAGGGAAACCCTGGTGAACAACCCCATCATCCATCTCTCTTGTTCCTGTCAGAATTGTGAAACTGGGGCCATGGGAAACTGAGATTGAGTAATTAGGTGCAACTAACAAAACACTCTCACATACACAGACATAAACACACATAACTACATACACATGCAGGCACTCACAAGCTGTGTTGTTATGAATACGTTTTTTTGGAACTGTTTGTCTCTTAGTTTTACTGGTATTGTTTATCTTGTCACAGTGTCATGTGTTTATGAGATTGAATAAGCAGCTTGCGTTGCACCAGGGTAAATCAACAGACTTTTCCTGTCTCGTTAATAGTGAACCAGTCCTGCCTCTCTGGATTTCAGGTCAGCGAGGGGTTGCATTGTAGCGATGGTTTCTGACCATCCATATTTTTTTGTATTTATTTTACTAGGCAAGTCAGTTAAGAACAAATTCTTATTTACAATGACAGCCTTGTTCAGGGGCAAACTGCCTTGTTCAGGGGCAAAATGACAAAATGACACCATTACATTGCAACATTAGAGCAAAGATATCACATAAACAGAAAAGAGTAAAGTGAAACAACACAATGTTTTATTTATACCACCAGACATTAATACATGTGAATATGTTCATATACCCAAAGACAGTGTGAAGTAAAAAAAAATACAAATGAAGTATGAAGTGCTTTTCACATTGCGATTACTCCTTGACATGACAAGTTATTTCCCTTTGCTTATCCACAGTCAAAGATGAGTGCAATTGCATTGCATTAAACATATTTTTAGACTGCAGGGCTAGAATTCCATGAACTGCTTCCTCCAGTAACTCTTCCTTGACAGGGAGAGTACCCCCGCATTACTAGGTTCACTGGTAAATGAGGAAGCATGGGTACAATTAGTGTGAGGTTGACCTGTTAAACCCCGGTGCAAAGCCCATTCTGTTCACTGACCTCTGGCCCCTAACTGCACACATCCAAGGGATGGAGAATAATAAGTCTGTGGGGGCTTGACTGACCATAAACAACAAGTGGTGTGTTGTGTCCTCTCAGAATAATTAGAAAGGCTCACATAGGACACTTTAAAACGGACATTGTGCTGAATGATGTTACAAATGAAAACATCTTACGAATTGGCAGAGGTGACCTTAAATAACACTAATGTCATATTGTGTGTTATTTTGTGACGTCATTAAAAATGTTATAAAGGAAATACTGTAACTTGAAGAGTATACACACTATATGTGTGAAGTGTTCATCCGATGCATTGTGCATGAAATATGAAAAATTATGAAAGTGTTTTTTTTAAGAGAGGGACATAATTTGAGGAGCCATAAGAGATAATAGATAATAGATAAAAGTCTAGCCCCTGAGTGATGTCAGAGAGCATGTCAGCCTGATGGAACCTCCCTTTTGAATGAACTGTATAAAATGATGGGTTAAGAATTAACATATCAGACCACGTTTAACCTCTCTTGGGCAGGGGGCAGTATTTTCACGTCCGGATGAAAAGCGTGCCCAAAGTACTCAGCCTGTTACTCAGGCCCAGAAGCTAGGATATGCATATAATAGATTTGGATAGAAAACATTCCACAGTTTCTAAAACTCTTAAAATTATGTCTGTGAGTATAACAGAACTGATATGGCAGGCGAAACGCCGAGGACAAACCATCCCCAAAAAAGCTAAATTCAGCCTACCTCTATTTTCAATGGCTATCACTTTAATTATAAGGTCCTCCCAGATTGCAGTTCCTAGGGCAGTTCCTTCCACTAGATGTCAACAGTCTTTAGAGAAAGAGTCTCAGGCTGTTTTTCTTTTTAAATGAGCCAAAAATGTTTGTTTTTCTAGGTGGCTCCCTTTTTGACTGTAGTGTTTCCAAGCCTGTGGAAGAGAGTGCGTTCTTTGGTATTTTTCTCCGGTAAAGACAATAACGATTCTCGGTCTTAAATTGTATCATTTATTTGCGTATTAGGGTACCGAAGGTTTGATTATAAACGTACTTTGACTTGTTTTGAAAAGTTTGTTAGTAACATTTGGGATTCATTTTGTATGCATTTTGATTGAGGGAAACTGTATGGATTATTGACTGAAGCGCACCAGCTAAACTGAGTTTTTATGGATATAAAGAAGGACATTATCGAACAAAAGGACCATTTGTGATGTAGCTGGGACCGTTTGGAGTGCCAACAGAAGAAGATCATCAAAGGAAAGGCATTTTTTATGTCGCTATTTCTGACTTTCGTGTCTCACCTGCCTGGTTGAAATATGTTTTTCATGTGTTTGTATGCAGGGCGCTGTCCTCAGATAATCGCATGGTTTGCTTTCCCTGTGAAGCCTTTTTGAAATCTGACACCGCGGCTGGACTAAGAAAAAGTTAAGCTTTATTTTGATGTATTACACTTGTGATTTTATGAAAGTTAAATATTTATAATACTGTAGTTTGAATTTCACGCTCTGCAATTTCACCGAATGTTGGTCAGGTGGGACGCTATCATCCCACCTGACCATAAGAAGTTAGGGTACGTGAGGATTGATTAGAAATGTTGTTTGACTTGTTTGGACGAAGTTTATTGGTAACTTTTGGGATTCATTTGTATGCATTTTGAACGAGGGAAACAGGTGGATTACTGAATCAAGCACGCCAACTAAACTTACTTTTTTGGGATATCAAGAAGAACTTTATCGAACAGAACAACCATTTGATGTGTAGCTGGGAACCTTGGGATTGCAAACAGAGGAAGATCTTCAAAGGTAAGTGATTTATTTTAGCGCTATTTCTGACTTCCGTGACGCCTCTGCTTGTTTGGAAAATGTTTGTAATGCTTTTGTACACGGGGAGCTGCCCTCAGATAATTTCCCGGGCTCCGATTTGTTGTTGAATTTGATCCCGTTAACGGGATTTCCGCACTAAGAGGTTAAAGAGTTACCATCTCCTGAATTAAACTCTATAATTAAGCTCTTAAACTCTATAACCCCAGCCTTACTCATTATTCAGTACTACACAAATTGGTTTAATTATTTATTGACTAGCTAATTAAATAATATCTCAGAATACGCACACACACTTAGTACATGAGACAAAGGCCCTAGCGGACTGACACAATATGGCATTTTACCCAACGACATGGAGAGAGAGAGAGAGAGAGAGAGAGAGAGAGAGAGAGAGAGAGAAAAAAAAGTACATTTATCGTGGATACATTCTATTACTATTCTTACGATCATATAGTTTGTAAACAAACCTCCACCCGTTTGGAATGAGAAATCATGAATGTATTTACCTTTGACTGCCCTTGTTTGCCGTCTATCTCTGTCGGAACCAAGCCTTCTTAGGAAGGAAGGAGGAAGTTTGGCCTTTCAACAGCACGTTGTAAGGTTCAGGACGTATCTCTTCTACTATTGTTCACTTTGGAAGACAGCCAGCTGTGTCGACGATTCCCCTTGGTGAAGATAGTCAGAGAATATGGGGATTTGGGGATTTGAATGGGGCCATGGGGCCATACTTATTTTCCACCATAATTTGCAAATTAATTAATTAAAAATCCTACAATGTGATTTTCTGGATTTTTTCCCCCTCATTTTGTCTGTCATGGTTGCAGTGTACCTATGATGAAAATTACAGGCCTCTCTCATATTTTTTAAGTGGGAGAACTTGCACAATTGGTGGCTGACTAAATACTTTTTTTGCCCCACTGTATATATACAGTTTTGTAACAATGTGCAAAGGGTTAAAGTACAAAGGGGAAAATAAACATAAATATGGGTTGTATTTAAAATGGTGTTTGTTCTTCACTGGTTGCACTTTTCTTGTGGCAACAGGTCACAAATATTGCTGCTGTGATGGCACACTGTGGTATTTCACCCAGTAGATATGGGAGTTTACAAAATCGGGTTTGTTTTCAAATTCTTTCTTTTTTTAATATCTTAAAAAAAATATTATTTATTACAAAAAACACAAGGAAGGGGTAACATTAAAGTATTAGAACATGAAGGACAAACAATACAGCATCAATACACTATCAAACATGCATCAGTCTTTCCACAACAGCCATCCTTATGTGTGAGAGTGCGTGTGCATGAAAGTGATAGAAAATATATGTCATAGTTTCCTTTTACATGATCACAATCTTGTGAAACCTGAACCCAAGATCCCCCCACAGTTCCCCAATTGCTGTCCCTCAACCATTCGAGACCCCTCCCACAGTCCCCGTCCCCCCCCTCGAAGAAAAAAATATAATAATAATTCCATTCCACACCCCCAAGAACCCCCCCAATGCACCACAACCAAGAGAAAAAAGAAAAGACAGAAGAAAACAGCAAACAACAATGCAAAACAATAAACAATAATAATACATTGCCTTGCGAAAGTATTCGGCCCCCTTGAACTTTGCGACATTTTGCCACATTTCAGGCTTCAAACATAAAGATATAAAACTGTATTTTTTTGTGAAGAATCAACAACAAGTGGGACACAATCATGAAGTGGAACGACATTTATTGGATATTTCAAACTTTTTTAACAAATCAAAAACTGAAAAATTGGGCGTGCAAAATTATTCAGCCCCCTTAAGTTAATACTTTGTAGCGCCACCTTTTGCTGCGATTACAGCTGTAAGTCGCTTGGGGTATGTCTCTATCAGTTTTGCACATCGAGAGACTGAAATGTTTTCCCATTCCTCCTTGCAAAACAACTCGAGCTCAGTGAGGTTGGATGGAGAGCATTTGTGAACAGCAGTTTTCAGTTCTTTCCACAGATTCTCGATTGGATTCAGGTCTGGACTTTGACTTGGCCATTCTAACACCTGGATATGTTTATTTTTGAACCATTCCATTGTAGATTTTGCTTTATGTTTTGGATCATTGTCTTGTTGGAAGACAAATCTCCGTCCCAGTCTCAGGTGTTTTGCAGACTCCATCAGGTTTTCTTCCAGAATGGTCCTGTATTTGGCTCCATCCATCTTCCCATCAATTTTAACCATCTTCCCTGTCCCTGCTGAAGAAAAGCAGGCCCAAACCATGATGCTGCCACCACCATGTTTGACAGTGGGGATGGAGTGTTCAGGGTGATGAGCTGTGTTGCTTTTACGCCAAACATAACGTCTTGCATTGTTGCCAAAAAGTTCAATTTTGGTTTCATCTGACCAGAGCACCTTCTTCCACATGTTTGGTGTGTCTCCCAGGTGGCTTGTGGCAAACTTTAAATTACACTTTTTATGGATATCTTTAAGAAATGGCTTTCTTCTTGCCACTCTTCCATAAAGGCCAGATTTGTGCAATATACGACTGATTGTTGTCCTATGGACAGAGTCTCCCACCTCAGCTGTAGATCTCTGCAGTTCATCCAGAGTGATCATGGGCCTCTTGGCTGCATCTCTGATCAGTCTTCTCCTTGTATGAGCTGAAAGTTTAGAGGGACGGCCAGGTCTTGGTAGATTTGCAGTGGTCTGATACTCCTTCCATTTCAATATTATCGCTTGCACAGTGCTCCTTGGGATGTTTAAAGCTTGGGAAATCGTTTTGTATCCAAATCCGGCTTTAAACTTCATCACAACAGTATCTCGGACCTGCCTGGTGTGTTCCTTGTTCTTCATGATGCTCTCTGCGCTTTTAACGGACCTCTGAGACTATCACAGTGCAGGTGCATTTATACGGAGACTTGATTACACACAGGTGGATTGTATTTATCATCATTAGTCATTTAGGTCAACATTGGATCATTCAGAGATCCTCACTGAACTTCTGGAGAGAGTTTGCTGCACTGAAAGTAAAGGGGCTGAATAATTTTGCACGCCCAATTTTTCAGTTTTTGATTTGTTAAAAAAGTTTGAAATATTCAATAAATGTCGTTCCACTTCATGATTGTGTCCCACTTGTTGTTGATTCTTCACAAAAACATACAGTTTTATATCTTTATGTTTGAAGCCTGAAATGTGGCAAAAGGTCGCAAAGTTCAAGGGGGCCAATACTTTCGCAAGGCACTGTACATGTAAAACAAAGGACAACTGAAATCATAACAGCAATGCCAACTGTATATGTTTGTGTGCATGTATGGCACTAGTACATGTATGTGTGTGTTCTTGTATGTGTTTATTTGAATGAGAGTGTGTGTATCTGTAACAGTTTAACTTTAGTCCGTCCCCTTGCCGGGCTCGAACCAGGGACCCTCTGCACACATCAACAACTGCCTCCCACGAAGCATCGTTACCCATCGCTCCACAAAAGCCACAGCCCTTGCAGAGCAAGGGGAACCACTACTTCAAGGTCTCAGAGCGAGTGACGTCACCGATCAAAACGCTATTAGCGCGCACCACCGCTAACCAGCTATCCATTTCAAAGTGGAACGTTTTGTCCAGGAAGTTATCTAAAAGGGATTTAATTTGTTGTTGCCTTTTTTGGTAGGTTTCCACACTACATTCCTTCCAGCTACAGCATTTTTTTATATTATTCAGTTCCTTTGGCTTTGATGCCTCATGATTGAGTATTGCTCTGTTCAAGTAGACTGTGATTTTGCTGTGGTCTGATAGGGGTGTCAGTGGGCTGACTGTGAACGCTCTGAGAGACTCTGGGTTGAGGTCAGTGATAAAGTAGTCTACGGTACTACTGCCAAGAGATGAGCTATGGGTGTACCTACCATATGAGTCCCCTCGAAGTCTACCATTGACTATTGTCATGACGTTGCCCTCTTTGGGTACAGCAAGACCCATCCCCCTATCCCTGCCTCCTACACACAGGCTGCTGTGGTCAGAGAGAGGTCGTAAATTCCTGAGGAGATGATCTCCTCATGGCCACAGTATAGAGACAGAGTGAAGTTTCATAGAGAACAAAGGAATTTCTTCCACCTCACAGAACTTGAGGTCCGAACAACATTTATGTTCCGGAGAAGGTATAAAAGATTGGTGAAGAATCCGTTTGGTACAAGTTTGTAAAACTCATGAGAGACGGTGCGGCCACATTACCATAACACTGTTTATATAATAGCCTCAGATATGAGGTTTACATCTAATTGTTGTATAAGATGAATGAGTCAGGATGATACTGTTTGTAAAATTGTGTAATGTAATTTTGGACTGTTTAATGAAGGAAACTCCTATTCCCTTTTGAGTTTAACTAAATCAGAGGACTGCCCATGAGCCCAGTTAGGGTCGGGCAACTTGCCTAGTTAAATAAAGGTAAAATAAAATTTTCAAAAGCAGAGAGGTGATGGTGGAGGAGTTTCCTACCAAGTTGTTGTGCTTAGCTTATCTGTACAAAGGTGAAAGTGAAAGCTTTCTCTCTTCAGTACAGGCTCGAGGGGCAGATTGTTCTGTAAAAAATGTGTAGATATGTGTATAGGACATTCTTGTGTACAATATGTTTGGTGAATTTTAGAGCATGGTTATGGATTTAAAACAACAAGACCAGTAAAGGTAATAGGAGATCTCAGTATATTTCACTTTCCAAACTAGACACAAAACTCCTGTTTTAAAACAATGAGGACTGGAGAAAGAGGAA
This sequence comes from Oncorhynchus mykiss, assembly GCF_057628025.1. Taxonomy (NCBI): domain Eukaryota; kingdom Metazoa; phylum Chordata; class Actinopteri; order Salmoniformes; family Salmonidae; genus Oncorhynchus; species Oncorhynchus mykiss. The sequence continues at coordinate 37,294,279 of NC_143026.1, read as the reverse complement.
GTGATGTTTGTATCTGTGTGATTGAGAAAAAGAGAGATTTTTATGAATAGATGGTATAATTATGTAAATATAAACGTTTTCTTTTTTTTGCATGGAAAATGATTCAAAGTTCATAGTAAATCACCATGCTATAATTGTGTACAGTACAGGCAACTATAGAAAATGAAATGTGTTTGTGGTTTTATTTTTCTTTATGTGTAAATGTGTGTCATTGGAATAAATGTGTTAGGAACATGAGGAGTTGTAGCTGAGTTTGTGTCTGTGAGAAAAAGCTCTACTGCTCCACAGTGACCTCTCCCTCTAAATATCGCCTTTCATTATATAACCCATTTAACCTAATCATCACAATGCAGAAGAAAAAACACTTTTTTACTTCACAGGCTTCCAGAGAAATGAAAGTTGTACTTATCCACAAATAAGTTACATGATTTATCCAGAGTGACTTACCGTACAGGAGCAATTAGGGTTAAGTGCCTTGCTCAATGGCACATCAACAGGTGTTTTACTTAGTTGGCTCAGTGATTCAAACCAGCAGCCTTTTGGTTACTGGCCCAATGTTCTTAACCACTAGGCTACCTGCCACACATTTGTGACCAATGGGAAAATACAGGGGCCCTAATTTATTATATATATTTAATTATAGCAGATTATTTATTTTTTCAGAAGATTTAAGTTGAGTTGGGTAATGGATATACTTGATCAAGATGATCTTACAGAATATTTTACCATTATCCATTAGCCTTTACACATGTTTAAATCAATGATTTTTACTGTAGAACATCAGAGGGAATTGGCCATGTGTAGACCGATAAACTGAATTAGTATAATTGAACAAATATTTAATGTCAATAGGTGTGTTTAGTATCTATTTCACAAGGATAGACCTGGTTTATCAGAGTACTGGGACATAGCCACAGGTGTACACCTGGTTTTTATGGGTATTTGGGCTGAGATATGGAGGTGTAGATCTGGTTTAAATTAGTATTGGGACTTAGTCAAAGGTGTAGACCTGGTTTGTACTGGAACTGAGGTGCAGGGGTAGACCTGGTTTACAGTTTCTGAGTAATCAGGTGACAACATATTTAGACTTGGCTTTGTTGATTAATTGGGTTCAAGCACACAAATAGGATCTGAAGTATAGGTGTAGGCCTGGTTTGTATGAATATTGGGGATGAAATGCAGCAGTAGATCTCTATATTGGGTTAGACGTGCAGGTGTACACCTGGTCTGTATGAATATTGGGGCTGAAGTACAAGTGTGGACCTGGTTTGTATAAATGTTGAGGCTTGGGTACTGGGGTTGACCTGTTTTATATGAGTATGCCCATGGATTTACCTGGTTTAAATTAGTAATTGGGTGTAGGGATACACAAAGCTCATACAGGTAATGGTGCTGGATGGACGTCTATTGCCCATTCAAATCCTTTTAGGCAACAACTTTAGTGGTAGGGGGGAAAAAGTGAATGGGGCTGGGGCACATGTCTTATACCACTGAACTATGAGCTCATCTATGAAATGATTAGTGCATACAGGTCAGAGGTCACAAGACTAAGAAATGCAAATAACAGTGTTGGGGTGTACATCGAATAGATGGAAATAGGTTACTGTTGGTCAATTGGATAATACAGGCTTAAGGAAAGTGGCTAACAGGGCTGAGGTGAATTGACAAAGGAACTGGGGTCTTAAGTAGCAAATAGGGCATTTAGGGCTAAGATATGGGTGTAACGGTACTGAATTGTACACATGTGGGTGTTAGGGTTAGGTCATGGGGGTAACAGGGCTGGGGTGTGTGGGTAATTGGGTGTACTGCAGGTGTGTGGGTAAGTGGGCTGAGGTACTGTATATAGATATTGCGGCTGAAGAATAGGGGTGAATGTATTTTCATCTTATTATAAGCAGAGCATTGTATGTCACAATTGTGACCGAGAATAAAACATACTTTTTTACCTACTTTTCAATAAAAAAAAGAAAGAAACAAAATGGATTACATGTTAGGGTTACTGGTGACATAAGATTTGCATAGTGGCATGCCTGGGAAAGATTTGGGAACAAATGGGATAATATCACTCTAGATAGTAGCATTCCCATTCTTCTAAGACATATTCATGTATATATACTTTTCTCCAAATGAATATGTCTGTCTGGAATTGTGTGTGCTGCATTTCAGAATTGACATGGTCCTGGCTGTTGTATGTATATTGTAGTTTTTATTCAGCTGTGTTTATAAATGTACTGAGAGGATTTGTGTTCCTGACAAAGGGCAGAGTGAGTCTGAACACCCAGAATCTGGAGAGAGGCGACGTGTCTCTGAGGCTGAGAGACATCAGGTGGTCAGACAGAGGAGTCTACATCTGTCAGGTCATCCATGGAGAACAGGAGGAAGAGGCTGCAGTGGGTTTAAGGGTCAGAGGAGGTAAGTGTTCTGTAACTCCTGTAATGTTTATAAACACCTAAACAACAACAATAGCAACCAGCGTCTTTCCCTGTACAGAACACTCCTTCCTACTTTATCATGTAGGTAGGAGTTCAAAGTCGGAGTTACAGATGAATAGACTAGATGAATTCTGAATATCAACTAGTTAGAATGCATATTACAATCATTTGAGCTTTGTCCTAAAAGCATTTGAACCAGTTTAACATTACTGGTCACATCCCTTGATTGTCATTAGTAATGAATGTGATGAACACTCACACCCCTCTGATGTATATCACATCACTGTGGTATTTAATTGGATAATGTGACAGATGGGGATTTGAAGGTAATGAGAATAACTAACACATTATGTTTCACATGATCATTATTCATGACTCTCCATCTTGGATAATCAGCACTAGGTTAGTAATAACATATTTGTCTTTTTTGTTGATTGACAACCAATAACACAAGACAAGGAACAGACCAGCGTGTTAATCTGATACTCTAAAGAACAGCAGTGTGTCTTCTTCAAGATTTCTAAGTAAATATGGTTGTTTACATGTTTCGGCACTTGTCCCAATTGTTTCAATGGTAGCTTTTATTATGATGAATATCTAGAAAAAATTATCCTGAATTGACATACTGCAGCCTTCCCACAATATGTCTGCCATAGAGCTCAACATTTCACAGTCCAACATTAAAATGGAATCAGCTTGAATTAAGTTTGATGTTCTATTATGAAGCACTCAGTCATTCTCAGACTGCTCACAGCACTGCTGACACCCCTTTCCATTGATGTACATCACTCAGTCATTCTCAGACTGCTCACAGCACTGCTGACACCCCTTTCCATTGATGTACATCACTCAGTCATTCTCAGACTGCTCACAGCACTGCTGACACCCCTTTCCATTGATGTACATCAGTAAGGAATGTGACAGTCATTCTCAGACTGCTCACAGCACTGCTGGCACCCCTTTCCATTGATGTACATCAGTAAGGAATGTGACAGTCATTCTCAGACTGCTCACAGCACTGCTGACACCCCTTTCCATTGATGTACATCAGTAAGGAATGTGACAAACAGCCATTCCAATATGTTGTATGGTATTTGATTAAATTATGTAATAAGACAGAAATTGGATTGAATGTAACTATAATAAACGAATACATTTTGTTTTTCATGACCATTATTCATGACTCCCCATCTTGGATAATGGATGATCAGCACGGAGAGCAGGTGAGTAATTACTTATTTGTCTGTTTTGTTTATTGACAACAAATAACACAAGACAAAGAACAAGACCAGAGTGTTAATCTGATGCTTGAAAGAAGCACAGGCCTTGTGAACAGCAGTGTGTCTTCCTCAAGGCTACAAATGAAATCAGTTTCTTTACATTTATTAATACTCTCCCCAAATGTTCTCAAGGTAGGTTGAATTATGATGATGCAAAGACATTCTTCAAATTATACTGAATGTACAGTACATACCATAGAACCCTGCCTCCTGCCACAATAAACAGTATCTGCCATCGAGCCCAATGCTGGTCTTCACAAAAAATGGAAATAATTAATTTGAACAGAAATAGGCCAATAAAAAGAATAACATTATTAATGAAATTAACCAGACCTCATTGGTGCCCACAGTCCCTTCATGAGGGAGGGTTGAGTGACAGGAGAAATCTGATTGGTCCTGTTTGTTCTGTATATAGTGATGTAGTCTACCACACAGAACTCACCTCTCTGCATATAGTGATGTAGTCTACCACACAGAACTCACCTCTCTGCATATAGTGATGTAGTCTACCACACAGAACTCACCTCTCTGCATATAGTGATGTAGTCTACCACACAGAACTCACCTCTCTGTTTTACACAATCGACTCAGGTACAGTGTATTTACAACGTGAGACCCAGGAGGACAAGTTGAAAAGTGAGGGATCAGCTGGCGAACTTGGTAAGTCTGAGAGAGTCTGGAAGAGGGAGGATTGGTTCAGGGAACATGAGGGATTCCATTTCGATTTTCAGACGTATTAATTTGGAAATGTATCAAATAGTCAATAGATCAGCCGATGATTGGTTCAACTGAGATAACTGTTGACTGTAGAACAAAATAATTGTACCACCTCCATCAAATGACAATGTGTCTTTATAGGCATACTATTGAATGAATGAATTCATGAATCAAACAACCAATCCAATATGTTAATTGCTCTCTCAGAGTTGAAGATGGAAAAATAATGAAAAGAGATATTAAGACAGGAGATGAGGAAACCACTAGAGGAGAAAGACACACACCTGGATGATAGGATCCAGGAAGTGAGAGAGACGGAGAGACTCCTGGAGGGGAAGAACCAGATAATGGGACAGAGGGGGAAACTATTAGAAGAGAGACGCAACTACATGATAGAGAGATTCAACTAGAGGCAGTTAGAAAGAACCTGCAGAACAAGAACAGCCAAGTAGAGGAATTTAGAGTTCTATTGCAGGAAAAATACCTTCACCTAGAGGGCAGGAACCACAGACTGGGAGAGAAGGACAAACTACTACAGGAGAGACAAACGACTACAGGAGAGACAAACTACTACAGGAGAGACAAAAGCAGTTAAAGGAAAGAGACAAACAGGTGGAGAATGTCAACAATGAAAATACTGAACTGGGTATGATTATTCCAACCATTAATACATTTAGCCGACTGTAATTTCCTCAATTCTCAGGTTATTGTAGACACTCCGCTGTCTAAAGTCTTTAACATAGAATTCAGATCTTAGTCCTCCTTTGTTATTTCAGCTCAACAGATATGTGATGTGAAGACTGAGGTAGAGAGACTGAGAAGACAGACCTCGGCCCAGATGACTGGTGAGTGAGATGCACAATATTTATTTATTTATTTATTTTATTTTACCTTTATTTAACCAGGTAGGCAAGTTGAGAACAAGTTCTCATTTACAATTGCGACCTGGCCAAGATAAAGCAAAGCAGTTCGACAGATACAACAACACAGAGTTACACATGGAGTAAAACAAACATACAGTCAATAATAAAGTATAAACAAGTCTATATACAATGTGAGCAAATGAGGTGAGAAGGGAGGTAAAGGCAAAAAAAGGCCTTGGTGGCAAGGTAAATACAATATAGCAAGTAAAACACTGGAATGGTAGTTTTGCAATGGAAGAATGTGCAAAGTAGAAATAAAAATAATGGGGTGCAAAGGAGCAAAATAAATAAATAAATTAAATACAGTTGGGAAAGAGGTAGTTGATAGGGCTAAATTATATGTGGGCTATGTACAGTTGCAGTAATCTGTGAGCTGCTCTGACAGTTGGTGCTTAAAGCTAGTGAGGGAGATAAGTGTTTCCAGTTTCAGAGATTTTTGTAGTTCGTTCCAGTCATTGGCAGCAGAGAACTGGAAAGAGAGACGGCCAAAGAAAGAATTGGTTTTGGGGGTGACTAGAGAGATATACCTGCTGGAGCGTGTGCTACAGGTGGGAGATGCTATGGTGACCAGCGAGCTGAGATAAGGGGGGACTTTACCTAGCAGGGTCTTGTAGATGACATGGAGCCAGTGGGTTTGGCGACGAGTATGAAGCGAGGGCCAGCCAACGAGAGCGTACAGGTCGCAATGGTGGGTAGTATATGGGGCTTTGGTGACAAAACGGATTGCACTGTGATAGACTGCATCCAGTTTGTTGAGTAGGGTATTGGAGGCTATTTTGTAAATTACATCGCCAAAGTCGAGGATTGGTAGGATGGTCAGTTTTACAAGGGTATGTTTGGCAGCATGAGTGAAGGATGCTTTGTTGCGAAATAGGAAGCCAATTCTAGATTTAACTTTGGATTGGAGATGTTTGATATGGGTCTGGAAGGAGAGTTTACAGTCTAACCAGACACCTAAGTATTTGTAGTTGTCCACGTATTCTAAGTCAGAGCCGTCCAGAGTAGTGATGTTGGACAGGCGGGTAGGTGCAGGTAGTGATCGGTTGAAGAGCATGCATTTAGTTTTACTTGTATTTAAGAGCAGTTGGAGGCCACGGAAGGAGAGTTGTATGGCATTGAAGCTTGCCTGGAGGGTTGTTAACACAGTGTCCAAAGAAGGGCCGGAAGTATACAGAATGGTGTCGTCTGCGTAGAGGTGGATCAGAGACTCACCAGCAGCAAGAGCGACCTCATTGATGTATACAGAGAAGAGAGTCGGTCCAAGAATTGAACCCTGTGGCACCCCCATAGAGACTGCCAGAGGTCCGGACAACAGACCCTCAGATTTGACACACTGAACTCTATCAGAGAAGTAGTTGGTGAACCAGGCGAGGCAATCATTTGAGAAACCAAGGCTGTTGAGTCTGCCGATGAGGATGTGGTGATTGACAGAGTCGAAAGCCTTGGCCAGATCAATGAATACGGCTGCACAGTAATGTTTCTTATCGATGGCGGTTAAGATATCGTTTAGGACCTTGAGCGTGGCTGAGGTGCACCCATGACCAGCTCTGAAACCAGATTGCATAGCAGAGAAGGTATGGTGAGATTCAAAATGGTCGGTAATCTGTTTGTTGACTTGGCTTTCGAAGACCTTAGAAAGGCATGGTAGGATAGATATAGGTCTGTAGCAGTTTGGGTCAAGAGTGTCCCCCCCTTTGAAGAGGGGGATGACCGCAGCTGCTTTCCAATCTTTGGGAATCTCAGACGACACGAAAGAGAGGTTGAACAGGCTAGTAATAGGGGTGGCAACAATTTCGGCAGATAATTTTAGAAAGAAAGGGTCCAGATTGTCTAGCCCGGCTGATTTGTAGGGGTCCAGATTTTGCAGCTCTTTCAGAACATCAGCTGAATGGATTTGGGAGAAGGAGAAATGGGGAAGGCTTGGGCGAGTTGCTGTTGGGGGTGCAGTGCTGTTGACAGGGGTAGGAGTAGCCAGGTGGAAAGCATGGCCAGCAGTAGAAAAATGCTTATTGAAATTTTCAATTATGGTGGATTTATCAGTGGTGACAGTGTTTCCTATCTTCAGTGCAGTGGGCAGCTGGGAGGAGGTGTTCTTATTCTCCATGGACTTTACAGTGTCCCAGAACTTTTTTGAGTTAGTGTTGCAAGAAGCAAATTTCTGCTTGAAAAAGCTAGCCTTGGCTTTTCTAACTGCCTGTGTATAATGGTTTCTAGCTTCCCTGAACAGCTGCATATCACGGGGGCTGTTCGATGCTAATGCAGAACGCCATAGGACGTTTTTGTGTTGATTAAGGGCAGTCAGGTCTGGGGAGAACCAAGGGCTATATCTGTTCCTGGTTCTAAATTTCTTGAATGGGGCATGTTTATTTAAGATGGTTAGGAAGGCATTTTAAAAAAATATCCAGGCATCCTCTACTGACGGGATGAGGTCAATATCCTTCCAGGATACCCCGGCCAGGTCGATTAGAAAGGCCTGCTCGCTGAAGTGTTTCAGGGAGCGTTTTACAGTGATGAGAGGAGGTTGTTTGACCGCTGACCCATTACGGATGCAGGCAATGAGGCAGTGATCGCTGAGATCTTGGTTGAAGACAGCAGAGGTGTATTTAGAGGGGAAGTTGGTTAGGATGATATCTATGAGGGTGCCCGTGTTTAAGGCTTTGGGGAGGTACCTGGTAGGTTCATTGATAATTTGTTTGAGATTGAGGGCATCAAGTTTAGATTGTAGGATGGCTGGGGTGTTAAGCATATTCCAGTTTAGGTCGCCTAGCAGCACGAGCTCTGAAGATAGATGGGGGGCAATCAGTTCACATATGGTGTCCAGAGCACAGCTGGGGGCAGAGGGTGGTCTATAGCAGGCGGCAACGGTGAGAGACTTGTTTTTAGAAAGGTGGATTTTTAAAAGTAGAAGTTCAAATTGTTTGGGTACAGACCTGGATAGTAGGACAGAACTCTGCAGGCTATCTTTGCAGTAGATTGCAACACCGCCCCCTTTGGCAGTTCTATCTTGTCTGAAAATGTTGTAGTTTGGAATTAAAATGTCTGAATTTTTGGTGGTCTTCCTAAGCCAGGATTCAGACACAGCTAGAACATCCGGGTTGGCAGAGTGTGCTAAAGCAGTGAATAGAACAAACTTAGGGAGGAGGCTTCTAATGTTAACATGCATGAAACCAAGGCTATTACGGTTACAGAAGTCGTCAAAAGAGAGCGCCTGGGGAATAGGAGTGGAGCTAGGCACTGCAGGGCCTGGATTCACCTCTACATCGCCAGAGGAACATAGGAGGAGTAGAATAAGGGTGCGACTAAAAGCAATAAGAATTGGTCGTCTAGAACGTCTGGAACAGAGAGTAAAAGGACGTTTCTGGGGGCGATAAAATAGCATCAAGGTATAATGTACAGACAAAGGTAAGGTAGGATGTGAATACAGTGGAGGTAAACCTAGGTATTGAGTGATGAAGAGAGAGATATTGTCTCTAGAAACATAATTGAAACCAGGAGATGTCATTGCATGTGTGGGTGGTGGAACTAATAGGTTGGATAAGGTATAGTGAGCAGGACTAGAGGCTCTACAGTGAAATAAGCCAATAAACACTAACCAGAACAGCAATGGACAAGACATATTGACATTAAGGAGAGGCATGCTTAGTCGAGTGATCAAAAGGGTCCAGTGAGTGGAGAGGTTGGTTTAGGGTCACGGCGATTTAGACAGCTAGCCAAGCCAACCGGTAGCAAGCTAGCATAGGATGGAGTCTGTTGTTAGCCACCTCTTGCGTTCGGTCAGTAGATTAGTGGGGTTCCGTGTGGTAGAGGGGATTAATCCAAATCACACAACAACAAAAATAAGAACAATAGATATAGTTATAGAGGCCCGAGAAGAAAACATAATAATTCAAATAAATAAATTGTCCGATTGTCTATTCAGATAGCAGCCGGAAAGACAGCTAACGGTTAGCGGGCCGCAGATGGGCGTTCCGGTAACGTCGCGACAGAGGAGCCAGCCGGATCTCCTTCAGGTAGATAACATCGGCAGTCCGGTTGTGAAGGCCCGGTGGGGCTCCGCGTAGGCAGTGAAACGGGTCCGGATAGGTGACTGCAGCCCAGGAGTGAATGATGGAACTCAGGCGTGATTGACGGAGCTGGCTAGCACCGGAACAATCGATGTTTGCTCCGGAATCGACGAAAGCCGACTGTCACACGGATAGCAGCTAGCTAGCTGTGAGATCCGGGTATGAATGTCCAGAGAGCAGTTGAAATCCAGGGACATGGAGAGAAAAATTGGTCCGGTATGTTCCGTTCCGAGCCGCGCTGCGCCGTACAAAACTGGCGATAGATTTTCGATAGATTTTCGAGCTAAAGGACAGCCGATGACCACAAACCGTGGTTAGCTTCTGATTAGCTTCTGGGCTAGCTCCTGGCTAGCTTCTGGCTAGTTTCTGGCCAGCCTCCTGGAGTTTCTGGCTAGCTTCCTGAAGGATTGCAGATCTGAGGTAAATAATACTTTTTTATAAATATAAATTGGTGAGGCTGGTTGCAGGAGAGTGTTTAGAAGATGAGTTGATGGAAAATAAAAATAAAATGTATGTGAAAAAAGTTGTAAATATATATATATACAGGACACGACAAGACGAGGACAAAAGACGTCTGAACTGCTATGCGATCTTGGAACTTGATATGATATATGTGATACTTAGCATTAACATTTCACAAGAAACGCAGACCTACCCTTAAGTACTGTAGGTATATGTGCCTTCATGTGTCACTGAGGTAAATTTTCCCATTCTAAATGGTTGTTATTAGATTTTTTAGAACACCTCAGAGAGAGACACCTCAGATACAGGTTCCATACTCCCAATCAGGAAGAGACAGAGCATGGATTGTCCTCCACTCAGAGAGTTATCAATATTGTCCTGCTTTCTCCTACTGTTTCCAGTCTATAGTGGACTATCCTTCACTTAGTGAGTTATCAATGTTGTCTCAAATTAACATCAATCTTGATTTTCACGATATTCTCCAATAATTTATATTTTACTATGATGTGTAATGTATTTGTAGCTGTTCTGTCCTATGTTTTTTAATGTGTCTCTGATGAGAGTGTCATGGTGACCATGGGGGAAGACAGGTCAAAATAATGTCTGGTCCTGTCTACTGTGTCAAGAGAAGATCTTGATGAGACTTATGCCAGAATCCATAACCAATGTAGATTATTGAATGTGTGTTATGATTTGTATGAATAATGACTAAATGATTTATACATTTAATGTAGAACTAGAACTAACAGAATTCTACCGTGTCTTTCTATAATGATAAATAATGTTTGTTCATAAGAAAGGAATGTGTGTGTGTGTCGAAAGAGAACGAAGAGGAACGTTAACCCATGTTTGAACCGACCCAGCTATAACTCTGGGAGATAGGACAGGGAGAGCTAGGGGGGGGGGGGGGGGGGGGGGGGGGGATTGAAACTGTCAGCTGAGTGGTAATAAACTGTGGTGGGAGAAAAAGAGAGAATCCAAAAGTTACTGTGTATGTACAGTATATCACAAAGGTGAGTACACACCTCACATTTTTGTAAATATTTTAGTATATCTTTACATGTGACAACACTGAAGAATTTACACTTTGCTACAATGTAAAGTAGTGAGTGTACAGCTTGTATAACAGTGTAAATTTGCTGTCCCCTCAAAATAACTCAACACACAGCCATTAACCTCTTACAGCTACCCCCCCGACTTTTTTCAATTTCCGCCTGAAGACATACCCAAATCTAATATTCTGCATATTCTTGGTTTCATTTGAATGTGAATTGAATGTAGGAGAATATAACACAATAGATCTGGTTTAGATAATACAATGAAAAAACCATACGTGTCTTCATTTTTATTGTTGTATCATTATCTTTAAAATGAACAAGACAAAACAAACATTCAGATAGGATGATGGGGACAATTTCAGTGAAAAACATAAGAGGGCAACATAACTTCCAAAATGAGTGTGCTACATGACATTTATCATGAAGTCACCCAGGTGTCCCACACAAGTAGCCCAAATGTACCCAAGTGGCCAAATTGGTGAAGTTATACATTTTGAATGGAATAACTATATACAAAATACCAAAATGGTATTCTAACACACCCCCCCCCCCCCCCCCCCCCCCCCCCCCCCCCACAAAAAAAAAATGGAGAGAAAAACATGAAAAACATGTAGATACATTTACAAAATAACACTTTCAATATTTGGAAGACCCTCAGTCCTCTACACAATATTGTGCTGCTGATGCCAGGTGCCATAGCAGTCTCTTTCTGCTGTAAAGCAGAGGGTCACCAAGCATGTGGTGCAGGTGATGGGGGACTTCATTTTGCAAAGAACACAGCGACGCCTCTATGCTGTGCCCTTTTGGCCGTGAGGCACATCCATGCTTGCAGAAATACATTTGGGCAGATGAACACCACTTTTGGCAGTGGGGGATGGACACCTTGGCACTGGGGGCTCCCATTCGGAGTCAGTGTCACTGTGAAAGAAAATGTTCAGTTAAAATAGTTTCACATATGAGCACTGTATCAACAGGTATAATAAACAGATATACAGTGGGGCAAAAAAGTATTTAGTCAGCCACCAATTGTGCAAGTGACCCTCTTTACGCCGGAGTATACTACATGGGTTGGTCTTCCAACACATAACCATTACATATTGCCGTTTACCTCAGCTCATTGGCTATCCACCCAGCTAGATTTCAAGACTATCAGTGGTCATTGGGTTAAAATACAGTCAATCAACGAAACAGAGGTCATATCACTGGTGCACAGTGATGTCATTACTTGTTGTCTTCAAATCAGTTTATTTTAGTCAATACGTCCAAATTGGGCCCAATGTCTCAGGCCTGCCACATCTGTTGACTCATCCAGCTGTAACGCATATAATCCAGCTGTAACGCAGACCAAAGCACAGCATGGAATCGGTTCAATATGTTTTTATTTTAAGGAGAACCGAACAACAAAATAATAAAGAATAAACAATACGTGACGTTCTGTAGAGCTCACAGGCATCAACACAAAAACAAGATCCCACAAAAACAAAGTGGGAAAAGGCTGCCTAAATATGATCCCCAATCAGAGACAACGATAGACAGCTGCCTCTGATTAGGAACCATACCAGGCCAACATAGAAATACAAAAACTAGAGTACCCACCCTAGTCACACCCCGACCTAACCAAAGTAGAGAATAAAAGGCTCTAAGGTCAGGGTGTGACAGCAGTAATTGTTTCAAAACATCTCCTGCCATGTCACTGATACATCCTGAAACAGTGTTGTTTGATGAAGATATTGTCTGTATGTGTTTTTGGGCCTTTTCCCCCAGCATTGTCCCAGCCATATCCATGGCAGCAGGAAGAATTAAGTCCTCCAAAATAGTATGAGGCTTGCCTGTCCCAGCCACTCGGTAGCTCACCATATAAGAGCTTCTAGTCCCTTCTTATTAATGGTATCTGTTGCTTTTATTCATGTCTTACTACTCAAAAGTTGTGTTTATTCAAGCTCAAAAAACTTCCATGGCTTGTTTTTAAAATTGTCATGGTTAGTTTCTTAATGTCTACCCATGAGTGAAGGGTTCCCTTTAGAGAGTAACGGTTAATGTGATTGGATGTTAATTATTTAACTAGACTACCTATATTTGACATTGTGTTGTTATTTCGCTGAACACTTGATTGTTTAATTTTATTTTTGGCAGTGAATCAAGTCTATTCAGGCGAGACAAAAACCTCACCCAAATGGAAAATATAAATGTACGTTTGAAAATGTGAAGATTTTTATGTACCCATGGGTACAGTACTCGCTCATGGACAGACAGTTCAAGATTCAGAGATCACAATGCATGACTGATGAGTAATACATATGTTATTATGGTCTGTTAGTTGATCCCATTACCCAGTGGATAGTAATCAGTGTTTTGGATATTCAGTGCCTTGCAAAAATATTCGTCCCCCTTGGCGTTTTTCCTATTTTGTTGCATTACAACCTGTAATTTAAATTGATTTTCATTTGGATTTCATTTTCATGTCAAAATAGTCAACATTTGTGAAGTAGAAAAAAAAAAAAACGTGTTTCGAAAAATAAACAAAACATTTTACCATATATTTTCACCCTTTGCTATGAATCCCCTAAATAAGATCTGGTGCAACAAATTACCTTCAGAAGTCACATAATTAGTTAAATAAAGTCCACCTGTGTGCAATTTAAGTGTCACATGATCTCAGTATACAGTGGGGCAAAAAAAGTAGTTAGTCAGCCATCAATTGTGCAAGTTCTCCCACTTAAAAAGATGAGAGAGGCCTGTAATTCTCATCATAGGTACACTTCAACTATGACAGACAAAATTAGAAAAAAAATCCAGAAAATCACATTGTAGGATTTTTTATGAATTTATTTGCAAATTATGGTGGAAAATAAGTATTTGGTCACCTACAAACAAGCAAGATTTCTGGCTCTCACAGACCTGTAACTTCTTCTTTAAGAAGCTCCTCTGTCCTCCACTCGTTACATGTATTAATGGCACCTGTTTGAATTTGTTATCAGTATAAAAGACACCTGTCCACAACCTCAAACAGTCACCCTCCAAACTCCACTATGGCCAAGACCAAAGAGCTGTCAAAGGACACCAGAAACAAAATTGTAGACTTGCACCAGGCTGGGAAGACTGAATCTGCAATAGATAAGCAACTTGGTTTGAAGAAATCAACTATGGGAGCAATTATTAGGAAATGGAAGACATACAAGACCACTGATAATCTCCCTCGATCTGGGGCTCCACGCAAGATCTCACCCCGTGGGGTCAAAATGATCACAAGAACGGTGAGCAAAAATCCCAGAACCACACGGGGGGACCTAGTGAATGACCTGCAGAGAGCTGGGACCAAAGTAACAAAGCCTACCATCAGTAACACACTACGCCGCAAGGGACTCAAATCCTGCAGTGCCAGACGTGTCCCCCTGCTTAAGCCAGTACATATCCAGAAGTTTGCTAGAGAGCATTTGGATGATCCAGAAGAAGATTGAGAGAATATCATATGGTCAGATGAAACCAAAATATAACTTTTTGGTAAAAACTCAACTCGTCGTGTTTGGAGGACAAAGAATGCTGAGTTGCATCCAAAGAACACCATACCTACTGTGAAGCATGGGGGTGGAAACATCATGCAATGGGGCTGTTTTTTTGCAAAGGGACCAGGACGACTGATCCGTGTAAAGGAAAGAATGATTGGGGCCATGTATCATGAGATTTTGAGTGAAAACCTCCTTCCATCAGCAAGGGCATTGAAGATGAAACGTGTCTGGGTCTTTCAGCATGACAATGATCCCAAACACACCGCCCGGGCAACGAAGGAGTGGCTTCGTAAGAAGCATTTCAAGGTCCTGGAGTGGCCTAGCCAGTCTCCAGATCTCAACCCCATAGAAAATCTTTGGAGGGAGTTAAAAGTCTGTGTTGCCCAGCAACAGCCCCAAAACATCACTGCTCTAGAGGAGATCTGCATGGAGGAATGGGCCAAAATACCAGCAACAGTGTGTGAAAACCTTGTGAAGACTTACAGAAAACGTTTGACCTCTGTCATTGCCAACAAAGGGTATATAACAAAGTATTGAGATAAACTTTTGTTATTGACCAAATACTTATTTTCCACCATAATTTGCAAATAAATTCATTACAAATCCTACAATGTGATTTTCTGGATTTTTTTTTCTCATTTTGTCTGTCATAGTTGAAGAGTACTTATGATGAAAATCACAGGCCTCTCGCATCTTTTAAAGTGGTAGAACTTGCACAATTGGTGGCTGACTAAATACTTTTTTGCCCCACTGTATATACTGTATTCTATAATATTCTACTGTATGTTTGTCTATGCCGCTCTGACATTGCTCATCCATATATTTATATATTCTTAATTCCATTCCTTTACTTAGATTTATGTGTATTGTGTATATGTTGTGAAATTGTTAGATGTTACCTGCTAGATATTACTGCACTGTCTGAGCTATAAACACAACCATTTCGCTAAACCCGCAATAACATCTGCTAAACACGTGTATGTGACCAATATAATTTGATTTGATTTGAACAGTGAGCTGGTCTCTCTCTTTACCTGACATGCAAGCACTCACGCACACCTACTAATAATCTAGGACAGCAGTTTAAGAAGACCAGAGGAAGTGATGGAGCCTCAATCTGAATGGAGATGTCCAAATGACTGACAGGTGAGGATTAAAAGAGACATGCAGTAACCTTCTCTGACCAGAAGATGTCTCTGTTACAACACCAGAGGGGCAGGAGGAACCATGAGGAGCATAAGAGTAGCAGTAGACCAACCTGATTCCAACCCTTTTTGATTTGGTAACCAAACAGACAGAGAGAAATACAAGTATTATGTTGCTTGATTTACTATATAGAAAGTATATATATGTTACTTCAGTCAATATTTTATTAAATCAGTATCAATAAATTCCATGTCACTGGTTATGTTGTACGCACACTTCGGATGACTTTTTCTGTCTGAAAAAAATACCTTGATTCTCCCAATAATGCATGAATAATGTTGTAACTTTTCTTTTACAATGTATCTAGGATGTCCCCTTTCAAATGTTATGGTTATTTAGTGGAGCTTTGTGCTTTGAGAGGGCTGTTTTTCCATCAGGAACTGTGGCCCTTAGCAGTCAGGGAGGGAACAGTCAAAGATTGGCTATGGAAAAGTTAACCCTGTATTGTTTGGCACTACACTACTTTACAACAGTTGGAAATGGTATGACACAGGAGGATGATATAGTTAAAATGTGTGTGGCTCAGTCAGTAGAGCATAGTGCTTGATCTACAAAGGGTTGTGGGTGTGATTCCTGCTGGGGCCATCCATAAGTATGACTGTAAGTCATTCAGAAAAAAAGGCTAATATTATATCAGGACAAAGGACACATGTTAGAACCAGGTATAAATTGGTTTCTGTCTCTCATGTCTGAGATCTCTTTTCTGTTGATATGTCTTAATCAATCAACCAACCAATCCATATGATCATGTGTTTATACCATGAGAGAGAGAGAGAGAGAGAGAGTAAGGGGAGAGAGAGAGAGAGAGAGAGAGAGAGAGAGAGAGAGAGAGAGAGAGAGGAGGAGAGATATTTAATTCATTCAAATACAATCTCTCCTACCTCCTTCACCCCCTACCTCTCCCCTTCATCCCCATACCTGAATCCACAGGTTGTGGTCGTTGGTGGTTGCGGTCCATGCGTTGACCTTGGCCTGGTGTTCCAGTCTGGCTCTGTTAGGGGTCCAGGCCAGCAGGCCCATCATACACAGGGTCCAGTACACAGAGGATGAGGTCAGCTGGGAGTCCTGCACCTGACCCCCCTTCAGACCCAGAGGCTCAGTGAACAGGGTGAACAGAATCACAGAACAATAGACAGACACGGAGACATAAAGAAGTAGGAGAAGGAGGAAGTGGACCCACTAAAACAGATCACTAATTTAGACATAGCAGTACATCTGAATATCACAAACTTAAACTTTTGTGTCAAAACACAGTCATGACATATTTATCTTATTACAATAAATGACTGTTTTAGTCGTAACTGTATGAGTAGCACTTCAAATAAGGTTTACCATGCATATGCATATCCTAATATTAGACCTGTTAATATAGAGTAGTAATATTAGACCTGTTAATATAGAGTAGTAATATTAGACCTATTAATATAGAGTAGTAACATTAGACCTGTTAATATAGAGTAGTAATATTAGACCTGTTAATATAGAGTAGTAATATTAGACCTGTTAATATAGAGTAGTAATATTAGATCTGTTAATATAGAGTAGTAATATTAGACCTGTTAATATAGAGTAGTAATATTAGATCTGTTAATATAGAGTAGTAATATTAGACCTGTTAATATAGAGTAGTAATATTAGACCTATTAATATAGAGTAGTAATATTAGACCTATTAATATAGAGTAGTAATATTAGACCTATTAATATAGTACAGAGTTATAATATTAGACATTCTACAAGGGGCTATTTGTGACTTGTTACCTGCAGTAATCAACTCCTCCCAGTTTGAAGTTGCTGAAGGAAAGAGTGTGAGAATGTATGACATATGGTTGACATTGTTTTCTCTAATCATGTGCTGATTCAGTTGATTACTGTAATTATTGATCCCAACGTCCTCCTGAACTTACATGAGAGTAGTGCCTCGTCTGGCTGGGGGGTTGAAACATTCTGTGTGTGTGTGTGTGTGTGTGTGTGTGTGTGTGTGTGGGAGAGAGAGAGAGAGAGAGAGAGAGAGAGAGAGAGAGAGAGAGAGAGAGAGAGAGAGAGAGAGAGAGAGAGAGAGAGAGAGATTAATTGTATTTCTGTATTTATTCCTGTGTGATTTATTTCTGTATTCATTCCTAGATGACGTATTTCTATATTTATTCCTAGATGACGTATTTCTATATTTATTCCTATGTGACGTATTTCTATATTTATTCCTAGGTGACGTATTTCTATATTTATTCCTGGGTTAGGGAACTTCGGTATTTATTTCCAGGTGATGTATTATTCGTTCCTCTGCAGGTTAACCACCATGGATCCTACAAAGGGCCTTCAGTATAGAACACAGTGGGTCTGAGATGGCTGGACTGGATGGGTATCGTAGATGTTAGTACCAGTAGCATCTATGATAGTAGAGATGGGAAATGAACGCTTCCCACTCTGATGTAACAGTCGTCTCTAGAGACAGCTGTGGAAACCAGAGACACCAGATTCACTAGACCATGGACATCTGAAAGCTTCAGAAATCTCAAATTCACTCACCATTTTACTTCTCTACTTAGTCACTCCTCAGGAAGCAGAGGTCATTAACCACTCTTCTCCATCTCTCTCTATTACCTATTTACTCTGACCAGTCCTGACCCCTAGTCTCACCTTATCCTCACCTCACCCCATTGTTAACCCTCACCCCTATCCTCCTCACCCCATCCGTAACCCTCACCCCTATCCTCCTCACCCCATCCGTAACCCTCACCCCTATCCTCCTCACCCTATCCTTAACTCTCAGCCCTAACCTCCTCACCTTACCCTTACGTCTACCTACACACAGATCCCTCTATCATAACCTCAAACAGACACTCCCCCAACACAAGGCTAGGGGTCCCGCTAGTGGGACAACTTCCGATGAAACTGGAGGGCGCGCAATTCAAATAAATAATCATAAAAATGATGGATGTTAAACATTTATGTACATACAAGTGTCTTATATCAGTTGAAAGCGTAAATTATTTTTAATCTAACTGTACTGTCCGATGTACAGTAGGCTTTACAGCGAAAGCATGCCATGCGATTCTTTGAGGACGGCGCCCCACATCCAAATATTTTTCCACCAGCACAGGTTTCATAAATTCACAAATAGCGATGAAAAAGTCACTTACTTTGAAAATCTTCCTCTGATTTGTCATCCAAAGGGTCCCAGCTATAACATGCAGTGTCGTTTTGTTTGATACAATCATTCTTTATATCTCAAAAGGTCTGTTTAGTTGGTGCCATCAATTTGAGTAATCCACTCGTTCAACATGCCAAGACAGGAATCCGAAAATCTACCCTTAAACTTTGTTTCAACAAGTCAAAATACGTTTCTATTTAACCGTCACATACCCTAGAATGTAATTTAACTATAATATTTAATACGGAAAGAAGTATGTTCAATATGAAGGTGATATTAGCAGGTGCGCGTCCTCTTCATCACGCACGCATACACGAATTTCCAAGTCTGTGTCCCTGTAGTAAAACTGATATTTCTTACTTGTTTTGGAAGAAACAAGCCTGAAACATTAAACAAAGACTGCTGACGATGAAGGGCAGGAGACAGGTTAAAGAAGGATTTTTAAGTCTTGAGACAATTGAGACATGGATTGTCTCTGTGTACCATTCTGAGGGTGAAGGGGCAAGACAAAAGTTTGAAGTGCCATTGAACGAGATATGGTGGTAGGTTCCAGGCGCACCGGTTTGTAATGCTTTCAGCACCTTGTAGACTCCATGCCCCGACGAATTAAGGCTGTTCTGAGGGGAAAAGGGGGTGTGCAACTCAGTAGTAGGAAGGTGTTCTTAATGTGTTGTACAAATTTCAATCAAAAGTTTACTGAAGATGTGATGTCAGAGAAACAATTACTTCTGGTTATTGATTACAGAAGTTTAAGCCTCAGCTGTGTTACTTTAAATCGATAGATGATAGTATTATGATTAGGTTGTTATAATAATGTTATAAAAATGAATAATTTATTAATCAGGAACAATAGTCAACTACTAAAAACACATGTTGAAACTGTGGAAGCTGAACAACTAAAGGTCCTTGATTCCTGTTCTTGAAAAGTTGGACAAGCTGTTGCTAAAACATATCCTGGGGAACACACACACACACACACACACACACACACACACACACACACACACACACACACACACACACACACACACACACACACACACACACACACACACACACACACACACACACACACACACACACACACACACTCACTCCAATATTTGTTTAACCACCTGTTTCCTCCATGTCGATGCTTTTAACTACATAAAAGTGTGCCCTGTATGTGTGTGTGTGTGTGTGTGTGTGTGTGTGTGTGTGTGTGTGTGTGTGTGTGTGTGTCTGGAGCCTGCTTTCCCAAAAATAATATTCTGTCACTACAGCAGGTCAACAGTGAGGGCCACAGACCCTGGGCATAGTGGAGCCACTCAGTCTCACATCAGAGAAACACACTGAGAGAGGCTGTTGGGCTAACAGCTATACACACACATTCTCTCGCTTCCTCCCCTTATTCACTGGACTCCTCAGCCACTCTGCTGGTTGAACACAATTATGACAAGCTGTTCCAGGATCAACCAGCTACAGATAGAGAGACAGTGATTGAGCAACTCCATATGGAGAAACAGAAACATGCATTCAGTCACCCAACCTATCTGATATCCACTCACACGAAGGTCAGACACTGGTTGTTGTTTTGATACGGTCTCATTCCATCTCACTACACATCATGGTGATTGAAGCCAAAACTCAGGAATCCTCTCAGAGAGAGACATGGGGAAAGAACAGTCCTGTTCCTCTCAGCCTCAGAGAGAGACATGGGGAAAGAACAGTCCTGTTCCTCTCAGCCTCAGAGAGAGACATGGGGAAAGAACAGTCCTATTCCTCTCAGCCTCAGAGAGAAACATGGGGAAAGAACAGTCCCATTCCTCTCAGAAAGAGACATGGGGAAAGAACAGTCCTATTCCTCTCAGCCTCAGAAAGAGACATGGGGAAAGAACAGTCCCATTCCTCTCAGAAAGAGACATGGGGAAAGAACAGTCCTATTCCTCTCAGAGAGACACAAGGAGAAAGAACAGTCCTATTCCTTTCAGCCTCAGAGAGAGACATGGGGAAAGAACAGTCCTATTCCTCTCAGCCTCAGAGAGAGACATGGGGAAAGAACAGTCCTGTTCCTCTCAGCCTCAGAGAGAGACATGGAGAAAGAACAGTCCTATTCCTCTCAGCCTCAGAGAGAGAGACATGAAGAAAGAACAGTCCTATTCCTTTCAGCCTCAGAGAGAGGAGAGAGACAAGGAGAAAGAACAGTCCTATTCCTCTCAGAGAGAGACATGGAGAAAGAACAGTCCCATTCCTCTCAGCCTCAGAGAGAGACATGGGGAAAGAACAGTCCTATTCCTCTCAGAGACAGACATGGAGAAAGAACAGTCCTATTCCTCTCAGCCTCAGAGAGAGACATGGGGAAAGAACAGTCCTATTCCTCTCAGAGAGAGACATGGAGAAAGAACAGTCCTATTCCTCTCAGAGAGAGACAAGGAGAAAGAACAGTCCTATTCCTCTCAGAGAGAGACAAGGAGAAAGAACAGTCCTATTCCTCTCAGCCTCAGAGAGAGACATGGGGAAAGAACAGTCCTATTCCTCTCAGAGAGAGACAAGGAGAAAGAACAGTCCTATTCCTCTCAGAGAGAGACAAGGAGAAAGAACAGTCCTATTCCTCTCAGCCTCAGAAAGAGACATGGAGAAAGAACAGTCCTATTCCTCTCAGCCTCAGAGAGAGACATGGAGTAAGAACAGTCCTATTCCTCTCAGAGAGAGACAAGGAGAAAGAACAGTCCTATTCCTCTCAGAGAGAGACATGGAGAAAGAACAGTCCTATTCCTCTCAGAGAGAGACATGGAGAAAGAACAGTCCTATTCCTCTCAGAGAGAGACATGGAGAAAGAACAGTCCTATTCCTCTCAGAGAGAGACAAGGAGAAAGAACAGTCCTATTCCTCTCAGCCTCAGAGAGAGACAAGGAGAAAGAACAGTCCTATTCCTCTCAGCCTCAGAAAGAGACATGGGGAAAGAACAGTCCTATTCCTCTCAGAGAGAGACATGGAGAAAGAACAGTCCTATTCCTCTCAGCCTCAGAGAGAGACATGGGGAAAGAACAGTCCTATTCCTCTCAGAGAGAGACATGGAGAAAGAACAGTCCTATTCCTCTCAGCCTCAGAGAGAGACATGGGGAAAGAACAGTCCTATTCCTCTCAGCCTCAGAGAGAGACATGGAGAAAGAACAGTCCTATTCCTCTCAGCCTCAGAAAGAGACATGGAGAAAGAACAGTCCTATTCCTCTCAGCCTCAGAGAGAGACATGGGGAAAGAACAGTCCTATTCCTCTCAGCCTCAGAGAGAGACATGGGGAAAGAACAGTCCTATTCCTCTCAGAGAGAGACAACAAAGACAGAGACAGATGTAATTTTCAACGAACTCAAATTGTTTGAAAGTTTTCTAATCAATGTGCATAGAAATGTTCTTATTTTCTTAGTAGTCTGTATGGCGCCAAGGAGGTACAAGTGTCAAAGGCACATAAGCAACGATACAGTTGACAGGAGCCCAGTATTTTGTATTAACGCATATATGTTATGCGTAAAGAAATGTAGGCCTATGTGTGCACTGAGTGTCATGGAACGAGAAATGCAATTTATGATATCAAGCTTCTGACCCCATCCTATTTAGAAATATTGTTGTTTAGAATAATAACCAAGCATAGCCTCCCCTCCCCTCCCCTCAATAAAGGCAGTTTATTTTTGTCCTTCCCAATGTAATTGCCAAATAGCAGTCTCTCAATAAAGGGGTTTGCTTGTGAGACTGCTTTGAAATTAATATGAATGACCATAGCTTATTAAAAGATCAAGTTTGGGAGCAGCAACACAGTGAGCTGACATCCTCTTTTCATCAGTATTCTAGCCAGCTCCCCTTATTATTTTGGATGTGTGTAAACACCTCCATAGTCTACCTTCATATTATATGCACACAGAGAGCAATTATGGTGTTTGACCAGGGGCGCAACTTTCAATGAATATTGAAAGTTTGGAGTGTCTATCTGATAGGATAAAATAAATAAAATAAATAAATAATAATAATTATGTCCCCCCCCCCCACTTCTAAAACCAAACTTGTGCCCCTGTGATTATTCACTCTCCCCACTGGGCACAGACATCAATTCAACTTCCATTCCACTTCGGTTCAATGTAATTTGATTGAAATTATGTGGAAATAATGTTGACTCAACCAGTGGGTCTTTTTAAGCCTTATCAATAGTACTTTTAATCCTGCTTATTGACAACCTTAGGCATGCCCATTGCATAGACATGGCAGACATAATGCAATTTAAAGTAGGCCTAGCCTTTATAACAGTTGGAATGCTATGTTTAACAAAATAATTCCATATTGAAGTCATGCAATTAGGTTTCTTATAATTTTGACCTCAAACATGTTAAACATGTTTAGCAAAGATGGGATGTGCCTACATACAGTTTGTTATTTTCTTTCTGTAGGTAATTTAACAAACTAGGCTGTAACCGGCTAACATTCAAATTGGAGTTGATGACAATGCAATATAAAAGACTGTAAATACACAACGTCAAGCAACTACATATTTAGCTTTGAACCACGTTCTGATTGGCCAGTGAGAGGTCAAGTCTCACCACAACTACAACTTCTTTATTAATCAGCTACTGTGCCCATAATTCTGGTTGTGAAATTATTTGTAAAAATTCCGACACACACTCACAGTGCTAAGATTTACCGTTGTGTTAGGTTTGTTAAAATAGAGCCCTTAAGGGCCTCCCGGGTGGCGCAGTGGTTAAGGGCGCTGTACGGCAGCGCCAGCTGTGCCACCAGAGACTCTGGGTTTGCGCCCAGGCTCTGTCGTAACAGGCCGTGACCGGGAGGTCCGTGGGGCGACGCACAATTGGCCTAGTGTCGTCCGGGTTAGGGAGGGCTTGGCCGGTACGGATATCCTTGTCTCATCGCACACCCGCAACCCCTGTGGCGGGCCGGGCACAGTGCACGCTAACCAAGGTTGCCAGGTACACAGTGTTTCCTCCGACACATTGGTGTGGCTGGCTTCCGAGTTGGATGCGCGCTGTGTTAAGAAGCAGTGCGGCTTGGTTGGGTTGTGTATCGGAGGACGCATGACTTTCGACCTTCGTCTCTCCCGAGTCCGTACGGGAGTTGTAGCGATGAGACAAGATAGTAGCTACTAACAATTGGATATCACGAAATTGGGGAGAAAAAGGGGGTTAAAAAAATTAAATACAAAAATGGAGCCCTTAGTGTGTTGTGTCAGTACACCAATGTGGATATGTGTTAAGCTACTGTACTTGCAGCAGAGCTTTTGTCAAAATACCTTGTTGGAATGAGCTCTTTGCCTTGGAGATGCTATTAGAAGGAATGTGGTTTTCTTGACCCTGCTGGTCATCCATCTAAGTCTGCCTGGGTCAATAGTAAGTATTTATGCTGCAATAGTTTGTGTCGGGGGGCTAGGGTCAGTCTGTTATATTTGGAGTATTTTTCCTGTCTTATCCGGTGTCCTGTGTGAATTTAAGTATGCTCTCTCAACTTCTCTCTCTCCTTTTCTTTATTTCTTTCTTTCTTTCTTTCTCTCTTTCTCTCTTTCTCTCTTTCTCTCTTTCTCTCTCGGCGGACCTGAGCCCTAAGACCATGCCTCAGGACTACCTGGCCTGATGACTCCTTGCTGTCCCCAGTCCACCTGGTCGTGCTGCTGCTCCAGTTTCAACTGTTCTGCCTGCGGCTATGGAACCCTGACCTGTTCACCGGATGTGCTACCTGTCCCAGACCTGCTGTTTTCAACTCTCTAGAGACAGCAGGAGCGGTAGAGATACTCTGAATGATCGGCTATGGAAAGCCAACTGACATTTTCTCCTGAGGTACTGACCTGTTGCACCCTCTGTCACACCCTCTACAACCACTGTGATTATTGTTATTTGACCCTGCTGGTCATCTATGAACATTTGAACATCTTGGCCATGTTCTGTTATAATCTCCACCTGGCACAGCCAGAAGAGGACTGGCCACCCCTCAGAGCCTGCTTCCTCTCTTTCTTCCTAGGTTTTGGCCTTTCTAGGGAGTTTTTCCTAGCCACCATGCTTCTACATCTGCGTTGCTTGCTGATTGGGGTTTTAGGCTGGGTTTCTGTACAGCACTTTGTGACATCAGCTGATGTAAGAAGGGCTTTATAAATACATTTGATTGATTGACTGATTGATTGCTAATGCCTGCGCTCCCGAGTGGCGCAGCAGTCTAAGGCACTGTGTCTCAGTGCAAGGGGTGTCACTACAGTCCCTGGTTTGACTCCAGGCTGAATCACATTAGGCCGTGATTAGGAGTTCCATAGAGCGACGCCCAGTGTCATCTGGGGTAGGCTGTAATTGTAAATAAGAATTTGTTCTTAACTGACTTGCAAATAAAGGTTACATTTTTAAAAATACCATCTTTTTGTGGGCACTACCTCCGCCATGGTTCATTGGTTAAAGCCTATGGGGAAATGAATGGAGTTGTTGTAGGGTTTTTGCATAAACTCAAAAAATATGGTCTGTGATTAACAAAGGTTTAGGAGATCCTATATGTTTTATACTATGAGACAATCTTCATCAGCTAAAGTCACTTTTTGTGAATTTTTAAGAATTGATGTAATTTAAAAAAGCACATAAACCACATAAAGACTTCATCATTCATAAAGGTTGTTAACTGACTGATAATATCTCACAGAACAAAACGTATAAGATCTCCTAAACCTGTGTTAACCTCAGAACTTATTTTCATCGTTTATCCCAAAACCCTATTCTTTCCCCATTAATTTCCGCCATAGGGACGGCCAAACGAACCAGAGGTAACTAATTTCCAGGTTTTAGGACAAGCTGGCGAGCTGTATGTCAGCTGCAAATTGGCCCAGAGTCTCCTGTTATTTGACACTGAGCTCCAACGTGAATTTCTACAGGCCTAATAAGAGCAGAAGATGGATGGCCCTGCATACCGGTACTATCCCTATGAACCGGGAAAGCTGCATACCCAGCAGAGCAGTGAGTCACAGTCAGCACTATAGTGATATTACTCTACCACTGACAGGTCCATATAGGACTGGGCCTCGCCTCCATCTCATTGCAATCTGCTCATTCACACAGAACACAAACCGTGGCTGAGAATCCAGCTGATGTATTGGAAAGCCATAGAACTATACAGAGGGATATCCTCTCTCGATGGACAGATAGGGTGACCACATTGTGAGGGAAAGTCCTGCATTTTGGCCTTTTGTCCCACGACCAAACAATTATGTCCCAACACATTCAAACACCATTAATTTACGAAAAAGGTTGATTAGTCCTGTATTTCAGTCAGACATTCCAACCTGTCTATTTTGCAGCAGAGAGGAAGAGGTGAAGCGAGAGGTTTCACTCGCCAAAATCTGTCCAAAATAAGCCCAATGCGTTTCCGTGGGCTTATTTTGGAACTAAACTTGTCACCTGCCTTCCCGCAGGTGACATCCGTGAGCTTCTCGTCATTATATACATATCTCTATTTGCCTTCACGCTCCGCTTTTGACAAGATATACAGTACCAGTCAAAAGTTTGGACACACCTACTCATTCAAGCGTTTTTCTTTATTTTGACTATTTTCTACATTGTAGAATAATAGTGAAGACATCACAACTATGAAATAACACAAATGAAATCATGTAGTAACCAAAAAAGTGTTAAACAAATCAAAATATATTTTATATTTCAGATTCTTCAAAGTAGCCACCCATTGCCTTGATGACAGCTTTGCACACTCTTGGCATTCTCTCAACTATCTTCATGAGGAATGCTTTTCCAACAGTCTTGAAGGAGTTCCCACATATGCTGAGCACTTGTTGGCTGCTTTTCTTTCACTCTGCAGTCCAACTCATCCCAAACCATCTCAATTGGGTTGTGGTCGGGTGATTGTGGAGACCTGGTCATCTGACGCAGCACTTCCTCACTCTCCTTCTTGGTCAAATAGCCCTTACACAGCCTGGAGGTGTGTTTTGGGTCATTGTCCTGTCGAAAAACAAATGATAGTCCCACTAAGCACAAACCAGATCGGATGGCATGTTGCTGCAGAATGCTGTGGTAGCCATGCTGGTTAAGTGTGCCTTGAATTTAAAATAAATCACAGACAGTGTCACTAGCAAAACACCCCCACACCATCACACCTCCTCCTCCATGCTTCACGGTGGGAACCACAAAGGCGGAGATCATCCGTTCACCTACTCTGCGTCTCACAAAGACATGGCGTTGGAACCAAAAATCTCT
Source organism: Oncorhynchus mykiss (assembly GCF_057628025.1). NCBI lineage: Eukaryota > Metazoa > Chordata > Actinopteri > Salmoniformes > Salmonidae > Oncorhynchus > Oncorhynchus mykiss. The sequence continues at coordinate 37,267,268 of NC_143026.1, read as the reverse complement.
AATTTGGACTCATCAGACCAAAGGACAGATTTCCACTGGTCTAATGCCCATTGCTATTGGTCCAAGCAAGTCCTTTAGTAGTGGTTTCTTTGCACAATGGGACAACTATGCATTGCCTCATGGGTCTCCCGGTCAGCTGTAACACAGCCTGGGATTGAACCCAGGTCTGTAATGACATTTACATTTTAGTCATTTAGCATACACTCTTATCAAGTGCAACTTAAAGTAGCAAGTGTAGACATTTTATCTCTAGTCCCCCATGGGAATCAAACCCACAACCCTGGCAATGCAAGCACCATGTTCTAACAAATGAGCTACACAGGACATCTTGTGATTGTGGTGCCTAAGACTGCTGAAGTCTTAAGGGTCTCTCTTCCAAGCTTAAAAGGATAAACATTTACATGCAACACCACGGGCCAGAAAAGGTTGAATACAGCACGAGTGAATGAGTTCTTTACATCTTTGTTAATTTACAATAAAACAGTTTTTTATCCGTGTTGACGGGCTCTTTGTTTAAAAGGGGAAACTCTTTTGTCGCACTTCCCGTGAGTGCCGCTGTCAGCTGGAGTACAGGGAATAATCTACACCGGGTAAAACGCAGGACAGAGGAGGTCAGCACTGCGGTGTGGTTGATTTGGATCAAATTCATTTGGTAAAAGAGGTGAGTTTGGATTTTACATTGTAGCGAGTTTTCTATAGTGTCAAATTCTCAATAATATAAGCTAAGCTAATGTTGGCGCAAGCGTCTAACGACAATAACAGAGTTATAATGGTTTGTTAGGCTAATATTATTGAATATTGTAAGAGCATTTATCACTATCTGCTTATATGCCCCCTTTATTTATCCTACAGTTCTGACTTGGTGTACAGGAAAAATACTGTAAGAACGGCCCATGTTCTGAATTCTGCCGCTCGTCATCCCCTTATGCCATAATTTGTACATTTCAATTGTCAGTAGAAACCACATTTGTTTAAGAAAGTCAGCCAAGGCTGAATGAACTGTTTCGTTGCCAGACAAGGCTCCACTGATAGGCAGGTATAGCAGCGGTAAGGATTCAGTCCATGGTACTGAAAAGAAAGCTCTGCTGTTGGGACAGCTTTATGTAGGACCTAACAGTGTGGTACACGTTTTGTCATTGTTACAGTGCAATTAATGTATTGTTTAGTGTTGTATAGTGGCTTTGCTGGCATGCATTTACATTTTTTTTTTATGTTGAGTTTGCCACACCAATATATATATTGCCACACTCCATGCTCATTAGTTGCGTCAATATATTTTCTGCTCACTCAATCTGGTTTTCAAAGTCTCCCTTCCTAACTGTTTTTCACTTGCTGAAACCAACCAAAAACGGTACCATGGCCAAGTATTCCCAGATGTTCATATAACAGCCAACATTTGGTCTCTCGTTTCTGTACGACCAAATTTTGCACGAGGCAAAGGATTAGCCTATAGGCCCCTGTCAATTATTTTCGGTGCAGCGGAAAGGGGATTTTTTGCTGCTCCAAAAACTATGAATGAAAGGTGACACTGTCCCGCAAAATCATCCCTTTGTCCCGCATTTGGGTATTTTAAATGTGGTCACTCTATACCAGTAACAATTTTAGTATGTAAATCTTGGTGGAGCAAACTCAAGAAGATGCATGCCAGCAAAGCCACTACACAACACAACATTAAACAATACATTAATTGCACTTTAAAGGCCACAAATGGTGCCCACAAACTGTTAGGGCCTAAATAAAGCTGTCTCAACAGCAGAGCTTTCTTTCCAGCACAATACAGTGAATCTTTACCACCGCTACACCTGGCTATCAGTGGAGCCTTGTCTGGCAGCGAAACAATTCATTCAGCCTCATTTACTGCCTTTTTAAAAAACATAGCTGACATGGCTAACCATATCTCCCTGGCATATAACATAATTTATGCAGCAGCATATAAGACATTTTTGGACTCACCTTGTGTGCGGCGGTCCTTTGTCAGCAAATTTAGTCATCAAAAAAAAGTTTACAATTGCGAGTTGGATGACCGTTCAAAACGGATTTTTCCAGTCTGGCCTCCTAGTTGCAATGCTTGCGGTTAGCCACTATCACCGATTCCTTCCAAACAACTCATTGTTGAATTTGCGATATCCAACTTGTTGTTTATGTCCAATGGCTGATATGTATTATCTATAATTTATCTTCATTATTTATCTTCACATGACAAGGATTTAAAAGGATTTGCCAGTAGATTGTCTACTTGGTTTATGATGATGATGGCTAGCTAAGATTTTGAAAGTATGATGTTCAGCCCAATCAAAGCTACTGTAGATGATTTGGAAGTGCCCTTCCAAGAAGGCTCAAGGTCATTGGCCACAAATAAAACGTGATTTTATTTGTGGCCTATGACCTTGAGCCTTCTCGGAAGGGCACTTCTAATGTAACTCTATGACACCCCCCAAAGGGCTAACATTCTTTATGTCTACCCTTACTAAAGGGGAGGGGGGGGGGGGGGGGGGGGGGGGTAATGTAGTGTCCCCATGAGTGACAGAACACTGAGCTAATCACGGTTCAATGCTGAGCCAATCATGCAATGCTCTTATTTTCTGCTGGCCAGCCCCACCACAACAGAAAGCACTGAGCTAGGCTGAAACACCTGCATTTGGAGCTGCCTGTTTGCATGTGGCTTTATTAACTCAATGATCCTCCCCAAAAATGTAATTTTTTGCAAACTGATATGTGACACGCATTAATGCCAAAATAACATGCAAAACAGGCAAGCCCCCCGAATTTAAAAAAAGGTGACGTCGCCACTGCCCTATGCACAGAATATGAGTGTTCAACTTCTGGGTCTATGTTCTTGCCTGGTGGGAGATGACGTCAGTTTATACAGTTCAACAACAACAATGACCACATGCACGGAACTGTGACATGTATTTATTTTGTTACAGTAAGCAAGGACAGTCATAACATGTATTCTATAATATGTTACTGTAGAGTAGACTGAGGTGGGAAGCAGAGACAAATGCAGTATGTTGGAAGCCATAGTGACTATAGCGGTTTGGATGAAGATCAATCCATTCTAGTGGACATTCATTTAGAGAGTTGTGACTGGATAGAGCCAGTCTAAACAGGCATTGACTTGTACTTGTATTTAAAGTGCGAACGAGTAAACAACAGTTTCTAGAGGACACCAGGTATGTCCAGAGCACTCACAAACACATACATCCACACCCACACAACTGTGCACACAGACAGACATAGACAACCACACGAGTGCACAAACAAGTACACACACACTATAAATCATTTATTTAAAACTTTATCTCTGCAGACTATTGTTGAGCTGCAGTAAACAGTCATGTCAGTTAAAAAAAATATACAAAATAATGCTCAAAATAAACACTGAACAGAACATCTAAAGAGAACAGGTGATGGACACCTGTAACATGCTTCTTCTGATCCTCATATTCACAATTCTGTCCATTTATGTGTGCAAACAGCAGTACAGAGGAAAGAAAAAACTAATTCATTCATCATCTCAATATTTTTGCCTTTCATTTGAACATGTAGGGCACATCTTATTTATTTATGGTACGATTCATAAATATAATCTTCCATATAACCAACGGTGGACGATGCACTCGAGAGATCATTCCGTTTTGCTTTGAGAAAAATGGTTAATCTCCTCAGCATCTGTCTCTGGTCACCTCTAACACGACCTGACAGAGGAGGCAATCAGTTCATCAGCTGCCCAAACCCTCCCCGACAGACAGACTGTGTGTCCTCTCCCCAGCTCCCAGCCCAGGGCAGCTCGACCCAGAACTCGCCGGCTGAGGCTCACTCAGAGGTTCACAGCCTCATCGGGGCTGCTCCACTTGGAAAATAAAAACTCTTCTTTGATGAATGGGATTCTGGTGAATTAAAACCATCTGTTCTGAAATTATAGCATTTAGTCAATGTTGTGTGTTGTGCAATAAAACACAGCAGCATATTTATGCAAACAAACCCTCCCACTGTGTGATCCAGTCTGCATGTGCTACATGAAAGTACCTCAAATACACAAGAAAAAAAGTACTTGACATTAGAAAGCCAAAACAGTCAGGTGAAATCTAATCTGTCTTGTTCCTGTTGTTTAAGATTCCTTTGCTCATAAATAATGACATTCGGAGGACGACACAGTAACAACGTCACTGCAGTTCCTAGGATAACAATGTCTGTACCAACAAAATAACTGTACATTTTCCTGAAACTGTCTTTAGCTCTCTGCAATCGGAACATACAAAGGGACAACACAACACAGTGTTTTCTCCTAGTGGGTGTTTTATGAAATTGGTGACCCCAAGCTTCTCCTGTCATGATGACGCATGCTGACACAGGAGGCAGCACTCAGGGCAAGGTGAGGGTACAGTAGGGTACAAAGATTTGTCAATAAACAATGCTGGCTCTGACCATTCACCTCTCACAGTAGTGCAGAGCCACATTCGTGGATACAACCTTCCCCCCAAGCTTCTCCCCAACACCCCACGCCTCCAGCTCCAGCTTATCCTCATCCTCTTCTCCTTCCTCCTCCTCCCTCTTTCCCCCCACCTCCTCTTCATACAGGCTGGGTTCTTCAATAGAGGTCTCCAGGGTATAACTACTATAGGCCTGCACCTCACTGTACTCATAGATTGTGGGCAGGCTACTCCGGAGGCCGAAGCGTCTGCGCAGGGCCACTAGGAGAGGCTGTGGCACGGTGAAGATGTCCACGTTGTTGCCCAGGTCCACCCAGGCCAGGCTGGGGAACTGCAGGGGGTTCTTCACCATCTCTGTCAGGTCCTTCAGCACGCCCACTGTCAGACGGTTGCCGTTGATGGCCAGGGTGGTGAGTTTGGGCATGGAGCCCAGGTGGGGTAGCAGCAGGCGCAGGCTCTCATCCTGCAGCTCGGTGAAGCTGAGGTCCACGGCCGACACAGAGTCGCCGTTACTTCGGAGGTAGAAGGCCACCCGGTGGATGTCTCGGCCAGACAGAGGGATGCCAGACAGGTTGACCACATCGTTGGTCAGTTTCTTCTTCAGTGTGGTTTTAAGACTGTGAAAGGAAAGACCAGAGACTGTTAGAAACTACACAGAGAATATAATTGAAAAGCCAATATTGTTTGCAAGTTGTTTTGGATCTCAGACTCTAGAGCACAGAATAGCCATTTAGTATACATGATAACAAAGCTGAGACCAAGCATCCTATATTGGCAGTTAGGTATCCTCTAGCGTGCAAAAACAAATTATCTTAACTTAATGATCCTGTCTTTATCGATGTACAGAGAGCCCTGTTATGGGGGACTATGGATGTTGTTTAACTTGACATGGGATCAGAGGTCCCACTGCAACCAGGCAGTAAAAACAGATTATAAGGGAACTGGGAGAATTGTTTTGAGAAGTGTTTTTGGTGAATGTCATATATTCGTGTGTGTTTCTCTCTCTCTCCCTCCCTTCTTCCTTCAGAACAGCCCAAAAAATGCCAAATGTCACTTTCCACAGGGCACGGCTGACATTGGCTATACTGTCCCTTTTCCACAGAGCTGTCAGTGGGCAAAGAGGCATCAAACTGGCACTACCGAGAACATGATTTACTCAACTCTATCTCTGCATATAGTAGAAGAGCAATCTGTTTTAAAAGAGGATGGGATCTGTGCTGATGGCAAATTAAGAATATGGCATTTAATGATCATACCAATCTTCAAATGACTGGACTAGTGAAATAAAAAATAAAAGTGTATGGAGAGTTCCAAGTGTATGGAGAGTTCCAAGTGTATGGAGAGTTCCAAGTGTGGTGCTACTGGACCTTTGACACTGTCATGGTGAATAATCACATCCCTCACTAGCTCTGAGACTAGGCAGAATAGAAGCACTAAACAAAAACCTGCTCCCTGCCATTGTCTGATTAAAAATTCATTTAAAAGCTCCGAGGCAGCTGTACCGTGCGGAGGTGGCACTGGAGTGCAGGACTCTAGATTTGCAATGGAAGAATATGTTATGGATTTGGGGAGAGGGTTGAGCTCCTTTCTCTAGCCTCCAGTAGGACATTACAGTAGGAGGAAGTCAGGTGGAGGAAGTCTTTAAAACAATTGACAATGACAATGTGGGAATGGAGAGAGATTTACATACACACACAGCATTTCTGTAGTCCGCTGGGAGGATGTACTAGGTTACACTCCAGACGTGTATACATTAGCCCTTCTCTCTTTTTAGTCAGTCCTGCTTGCCTGGGGTTTGAACCCCATCTCCTCTTAGTCAGTCCTGTTTGCTTGGGGGTTTGAACCCCCTCTCCTCTTAGTCAGTCCTGTTTGCCTGGGGTTTGAACCCCATCTCCTCTTAGTCAGTCCTGTTTGCCTGGGGTTTGAACCCCATCTCCTCTTAGTCAGTCCTGTTTGCCTGGGGTTTGAACCCCCTCTCCTCTTAGTCAGTCCTGTTTGCCTGGGGTTTGAACCCCATCTCCTCTTAGTCAGTCCTGTTTGTCTGGGGTTTGAACCCACTCTCCTCTTAGTCAGTCCTGTTTGCCTGGGGTTTGAACCCCATCTCCTCTTAGTCAGTCCTGTTTGCCTGGGGTTTGAACCCCCTCTCCTCTTAGTCAGTCCTGTTTGCCTGGGGTTTGAACCCCATCTCCTCTTAGTCAGTCCTGTTTGCATGGGGTTTGAACCCCCTCTCCTCTTAGTCAGTCCTGTTTGCCTGGGGTTTGAACCCCCTCTCCTCTTAGTCAGTCCTGCTTGCTTGGGGGTTTGAACCCCCTCTCCTCTTAGTCAGTCCTGTTTGCCTGGGGTTTGAACCCCATCTCCTCTTAGTCAGTCCTGTTTGCCTGGGGTTTGAACCCCATCTCCTCTTAGTCAGTCCTGTTTGCCTAGGGTTTGAACCCCATCTCTTCTTAGTCAGTCCTGTTTGCCTGGGGTTTGAACCCCCTCTCCTCTTAGTCCGTCCTGTTTGCCTGGGGTTTGAACCCCATCTCCTCTTAGTCAGTCCTGTTTGCCTGGGGTTTGAACCCCCTCTCCTCTTAGTCCGTCCTGTTTGCCTGGGGTTTGAACCCCCTCTCCTCTTAGTCAGTCCTGTTTGCCTGGGGTTTGAACCCCATCTCCTCTTAGTCAGTCCTGTTTGCTTGGGGGTTTGAACCCCCTCTCCTCTTAGTCAGTCCTGTTTGCCTGGGGTTTGAACCCCCTCTCCTCTTAGTCAGTCCTGTTTGCCTGGGGTTTGAACCCCATCTCCTCTTAGTCAGTCCTGTTTGCCTGGGGTTTGAACCTCCTCTTAGTCAGTCCTGCTTGCCTGGGATTTGAACCTCCTCTCCTCTCCCCTCCTGCTCCTAGGTTGTGTGGGAGCAGGAGCTTCATAAATGGGCTGCCTGTGGTCCTCACATCTGTCAGCCACTCTGCTCTGGAGCAGCCAGGGAAAGGCCTGCAGCAGCTAACTGGAGCTCAGATTTGTGAAGTTATTGATTCCTCGAGTGGGCTATAATTCAACTCCCTCTCTCTACTTCCTACTCTCGCTTTCCCTCGTTCCCCCGATCACCATCCATCCCGCACTCCCTTCCTCTGCAATCCCAGTCTGGGCTGTTTCAGGTTATTTTGCTCTGTATGTTGTAAGATCTATTTTTATCTTGCTACCCTTTTTGCTCTAACAACCCCTAAGGATTAGAATGGCAAGCTGATTTCCCCACAGAAATATAAGGTGTACTCTGCACCACCTCTATATGGTAATTAACGTCATTGGCATTGACTGGTTGCTCCTTCACTCTCCCCTCTAAATGCCAGGGAGCCCCATCTGTCTCTCCCTAGCTCTCCTCAGCAGAGTGGCTCTGGGGCTTTTGCTTTGTGCAAGATCTGCAAGATGTAGGCTACACTTTCTGAGCCAACAGAGCCATGCATCAACTTTCGTTTTGTGTTGTTCTGTATTTTGGCAGCTTGAGGGCTCAGAGGATGTGGGTATTTCCCAGTTCCTGCTGGAGCAGCCTGCTTTCTCTCCTCATTGTGTGGGCGGAAAGAGATAGGAAAGAGAGAAGGGGGAGTAGAGCGAAGGGGGGATAGGAAGAGAGAAAAAGAGAGTACAAAGAAAGAGCGAGAGAGCGAAAGAGTGAGAGAGAGAGATAAATAAAGAAGGAAAGAAAGAGCCTGTTCCAGTTCGACTGCGACGGGGCGTGTGGGTGGTGTAGGGCAATATTCTCTGTACTATTGTTTTAATGAGGCTGAGAAGCAGAGACGGTCTCAGACCGCCATCCAAATCCACTGCCTCCTAGCAAGGTGGGCAGAATGCCACCCACAGGCCTCCGCTTGGTTCAGACTTATGGGCACAACCAACCTTTCTCACTGCCCGTTACCATGAAAAGATAAAATAACTACAAATGTCTTCTCTCTTGTTCTAATTTAATGCACCCACTTTGCCTGTGGCCAGCAGTATCATTTTACTTGGACCTGCAGTTTCTACAACATAAACAAAGGACTTCAAAGGCAGCCAGATTCTGTCTGCATAATAAGCAAGATGCATCTCAAGAACACTGAGCTTTTCCTGTATTAGGTCTCATTTAACAGCAAATGAGCGAGGGATATCCATCTATCCACTCCAGCAAGAGGGATTTGATTATGCAGCACAGGAACCTAAATGAGAATGGAGTCCCCTTTGTAAAGATATTAGCTGGTTAAGTCCCTTATTTAGGGGACTTTGAGCAGTTCTGAACTGGTTCCGGACAACATTTTTGTGTACAGAGCTCTCTGTGAACGGCGCAACATCAATTGCTGTGAACTCCGTGAAAGCTCTGGTTGTCCCTCATCTCATGCCGCTCTCCGCTTTCAGCTGAGATGCAGTATGTGAAATCTGACACCTCATTTACATAGGGAGCGACACGTCACATTTTCTGGCATAGCCAGACAAATGATCGATTTCCTCTGGCTGTGAACCTTGCAGCTCCGCTTGCAATACTGCATATGAAAAGGAGCCTAGCGATTACAGATAAAGTGGTCTCATCTCGCTGTAATGTTCTCAGATGGATTTAGAGCTCACAACATGAAGAACTACCAAATAATTTTGTCAAATTGAAACAAGACCACTTTCTCTTGGTCACCGAGGGATGAAATCCCTTTGTGCTTAAAGCTAAAATTATATAGAGTCATCAGCCATTTGAATGGCGAGAGATGGTGAGATTCTTCCAGAATGGTCCTGTATTTGGCTCCATCCATCTTCCCATCAATTTTAACCATCTTCCCTGTCCCTGCTGAAGAAAAGCAGGCCCAAACCATGATGCTGCCACCACCATGTTTGACAGTGGGGATGGTGTGTTCAGAGTGATGAGCTGGGTTGCTTTTACGCCAAACATAACGTTTTGCATTGTTGCCAAAAAGTTCAATTTTGGTTTCATCTGACCAGAGCACCTTCTTCCACATGTTTGGTGTGTCTCCCAGGTGGCTTGTGGCAAACTTTAAACAACACTTTTTATGGATATCTTTAAGAAATGGCTTTCTTCTTGCCACTCTTCCATAAAGGCCAGATTTGTGCAATATACGACTGATTGTTGTCCTATGGACAGAGTCTCCCACCTCAGCTGTAGATCTCTGCAGTTCATCCAGAGTGATCATGGGCCTCTTGGCTGCATCTCTGATCAGTCTTCTCCTTGTATGAGCTGAAAGTTTAGAGGGACGGCCAGGTCTTGGTGGTTTTGCAGTGGTCTGATACTCCTTCCATTTCAATATTATCGCTTGCACAGTGCTCCTTGGGATGTTTAAAGCCTGGGAAATCTTTTTGTATCCAAATCCGGCTTTAAACTTCTTCACAACAGTATCTCGGACCTGCCTGGTGTGTTCCTTGTTCTTCATGATGCTCTCTGCGCTTTTAACGGACCTCTGAGACTATCACAGTGCAGGTGCATTTATACAGAGACTTGATTACACATAGGTGGATTGTATTTATCATCATTAGTCATTTAGGTCAACATTGGATCATTCAGAGATCCTCACTGAACTTCTGGAGAGAGTTTGCTGCACTGACGGTAAAGGCGCTGAATAATTTTGCACGCCCAATTTTTCAGTTTTTGATTTGTTAAAAAAGTTTGAAATATCCAATAAATGTCGTTCCACTTCATGATTGTGTCCCACTTGTTGTTGATTCTTCACAAAAAAATACAGTTTTATATCTTTATGTTTGAAGCCTGAAATGTGGCAAAAGGTCGCAAAGTTCAAGGGGGCCGAATACTTTCGCAAGGCACTGTAGTATATGGGACTGATTTAAATAAGTTTTGCTTAATTAATTTGATTCAAATTATTTTGTTTCTAACCCTCTGGGTTTCCATTAGGATAGATCGGAAAATATGGCACTGTATAACGTGACAGTCGGGAGTAGGCTACAGTACTTGGCTATTTAGCTAAAGAATTGTTGTGCGGGCATGTGGGAGGCCGGGGTTGAATTCCGTGATGCGGAGGAAGGACTAGGCTATCCTTGTAAATAAACATTTGTTCTTAACTGACTTGCCTAGTTAAGTAAAGGTTGCACTAAGAGCATAACATTTATACACCCTAATTTTATAATTGTAGTATAACCAATATTCAAACAGAGATTCAGTGAAAATAAAAATGTCATTGATTTATCAAGACCAGCAGTGCAAAAAAGTGCTAAAATAGTTGAAGGCACGGTTATCTGTAGCAACACATTTTGCATTGCGATGTGGTGACGGGGGCTCCACTCCGGAGCAAAGTATCAAAATACAGAGAGGTGCTGGTAAAGGTATATTGTCCTGCTAATAGCCCATAATGGGCTATTATAATACATACATGGGGTCCATAACTAAATATTGTTTATTTTGAAAGAGTATTTTTATCATTATTTCATTAACAAAAGCATAAAGATGCCATTATTAGTTACATTGTTTTAGTTTGAATGTGCGGACTGGCACTAAGCACAGCGGAAATGTTTCCCTAGTCAGGGCCACTAATAGTACAATGCCCCTTAAAGTGTTGCTCTGTGCTAGCAGTGTGGCGGGGTGGGGGTCCACCCTCCCTCCCCCCCCCTTCCCCATGGGCTAGGTCTGTCTTCTGTGCGCGGCTCTGTGGCCCATCCCGTGCCCCCTGCCCTTCTGCCTTGAACCTCGCGTGCTTTCAGTGGATACAGCTGGAGAACTGCAAGGCAAAACCATTGTGCGCCACTCGGGAGCCATGATATATTGTCCTGCTAATAACAGGTGTCACGTTTTGACCTTTATTCCTTTGTTTTGTCTTTATTTAGCATGGTCAGGGCATGTGTTGGGGTGGGCAGTCTATGTTAGTTTTTCTATTTCTGTGTTTGGCCTGATATGGTTCTCAATCAGAGGCAGTCTATCGTTGTCCCTGATTGAGAACCATATTTAGTGTAACGATTCTCTTCTTGTGAAGTAGAGGCGGACCAAAGCGCAGCGTGGTGGTTGTTCATTGTAATTTATTGACGACACTATACATGAACAAACTAACGAAAAAACAAGAAACGTGAGAACTCAAAACAGCCCTGTCTGGTGCAAACACAAAAACAGGAACAATCACCCACAAACACACAGTGAAACCCAGTCTACCTAAATATGGTTCCCAATCAGAGACAATGACGAACACCTGCCTCTGATTGAGAACCATATCAGGCCGAACATAGAACTAGACAAACTAGACATGAAACATAGAATGCCCACTCAGATCACACCCTGACCAACCACAACATAGAAATATACAAAGTAAACTATGGTCAGGGTGTGACAGTACCCCCCCCCCCAAGGTGCGGCCTCCGGCCGCAAAACCTGAACCTATAGGGGAGGGTCTGGGTGGGCATCTGTCCGCGGAGGCGGCTCTGGCGCTGGACGTGGACCCCACTCCATAATAGTCTTTGTCCACCTCCTTAGCGTCCCTAGATAGGTGACCCTCCTAAGAGACAGCTCGGGACAGAGGGACAGCTGCTCGGGACAGAGGGACAGCTGCTCGGGACAGAGGGACAGCTGCTCGGGACAGAGGGACAGCTGCTCCGGGCGGAGGGGCTCTAGCGGCCCCTGGCTGACTGGCGGCACTGGCGGCCCCTGGCTGACTGGCGGCCCCTGGCTGACTGGCGGCGCTGGCGCTGGGCTGACTGGCGGCCCCTGGCTGACTGGCGGCACTGGCGGCCCCTGGCTGACTGGCGGCACTGGCGGCCCCTGGCTGACGGGCGGCACTGGCGGCCCCTGGCAGACGGGCGGCATTGGCGGCGCCGGGCAGACGGGCGGCGCTGGCGGCGCCGGGCAGACGGGCGGCGCTGGCGGCGCCGGGCAGACGGGCGGCGCTGGCGGCGCCGGGCAGACGGGCGGCGCTGGCGGCGCTGGGCAGACGGGCGGCGCTGGCGGCGCTGGGCAGACGGGCGGCGCTGGCGGCGCTGGGCAGACGGGAGGCTCCGATGGCGCCGGGCAGACGAGAAGCTCCGGCAGAGGCGCCGGACAGGCGGGAGGCTCCGGCAGAGGCGCCGGACAGGCGGGAGGCTCCGGCAGAGGCGCCGGACAGGCGGGAGGCTCCGGCAGAGGCGCCGGACAGGCGGGAGGCTCCGGCAGCGGCGCCGGACAGGCGGGAGGCTCCGGCAGAGGCGCCGGAAAGGCGGGAGGCTCCGGCAGAGGCGCCGGACAGACGGGAGACTCCGGCAGCGCTGGAGAGGAGGAAGGCTCTGGTAGCGCCGGAGAGGCGGGAGACTCCGGCAGCGCTGGAGAGGAGGAAGGCTCTGGACGGATGGGCCGGAGAGACAGCCTGGTACGGGGAGCTGCCACCGGAGGGCTGGGGTGTGGAGGTGGTGACGGATAGACCGGGCCGTGCAGGCGCACTGGAGCTCTTGAGCACCGAGCCTGCCCAACCTTACCCGGTTGAATGGTCCCGGTCGCCCTGCCAGTGCGGCGAGGTGGAATAGCCCGCACTGGGCTATGCAGGCGAACCGGGGACACCGTGCGCAAGGCTGGTGCCATGTAAGCCGGCCCAAGGAGACGCACTGGAGACCAGATGCGTAGAGCCGGCTTCATGGCACTTGGCTCGATGCCCACTCTAGCCCGGCCGATACGCGGAGCTGGAATGTACCGCACCGGGCTGTGCACCCGCACTGGGGACACCGTGCGCTCCACAGCATAACACGGTGCCTGCCCGGTCTCTCTAGCCCACCGGTAACCACAGGAAGTTGGCTCAGGTCGTACTAGCCATACTCCCTGTTAGCCCCCCCCCCAAGAAATTTTTGGGGCTGACTCCCGGGCTTCCATCCACGACGCCGCGCTGCCTCCTCATACCAGCGCCTCTCCGCCTCCCGTTCTTCCTTGGGGCGGCGATACTCTCCTGGCTGAGCCCAAGGTCCTTTACCGTCTAATTCATCCTCCCATGTCCATACCTCCTCGCGCTGCTCCTGCTGCTGCTTTTTCCTTTGCCCATTACCACACCGCTTGGTCCTGTTGTGGTGGGTGATTCTGTAACGATTCTCTTCTTGTGAAGTAGAGGCGGACCAAAGCGCAGCGTGGTGGTTGTTCATTGTAATTTATTGACGACACTATACATGAACAAACTAACAAAAAAACAAGAAACGTGAGAACTCAAAACAGCCCTGTCTGGTGCAAACACAAAAACAGGAACAATCACCCACAAACACACAGTGAAACCCAGTCTACCTAAATATGGTTCCCAATCAGAGACAATGACGAACACCTGCCTCTGATTGAGAACCATATCAGGCCGAACATAGAACTAGACAAACTAGACATGAAACATAGAATGCCCACTCAGATCACACCCTGACCAACCACAACATAGAAATATACAAAGTAAACTATGGTCAGGGTGTGACATTTAGGTAGCCTGTTTTCCTTTGTGTTTTGTGGGTGGTTATTTTCAGTCTTTGTGTGTCACCAGATAGAACTGTTTCAGTTTTCAATTTGTTGTTTTGTTTTTGAAGTGTTCAGTTTCATTAAAAGAAAGATGAACACTTACCACGTTGCGCTTCGGTCCAATCCTTCTTTCACCTCTGAATGCCGTTACAACAGGGTTAATCATAAATCTGTGAAAATATCCAATGGGCTTTTATATAATTCTAAATGAATAATAATAATAATCGCTTTGTTTAAAAAATAACATTATTTTGGAGATGATTTTGTTTTCAAATAACGGAAAATGAGTGAGAAACAGGCCATGCGGTGAGACATTGTTACTAGTTGGTAAATAAAGCCAGTTTGTTATTTAGAAGTATTTATGCTAACATCTCACCATTACCAATAACAGTACCAATAATGTAATCATTGCGTGCTAGGAATATGGGACCAAATACTAACATTTTGTGTCAATAATTTGGAACCCCACCGTGTTTTTATTACATCTGAAACAAATGTCTTTCTCTGAGCAATTAGTATAAACAAATATAACTAGAAAGCACTTCAATAATTTCAAGCCCTATTTTGTTGAATAGGAAGAAAAAAAATCATACGATTTTCACATTTTCACTGTGTTCTTGAGCTTCTGTCCTCAAAAGTGACTCCACCTCAGCAATTCAATCTTTCTGGCAGTATAAGCATTACTTGGTATTGTTTACGGCCCTCTCATGATAACAAAAGGATTGGTTATGTCTATTTATGTGGAAATATACATTTTGAAATTACATTTAACAGGTTAACATTTAACAGCTGCTCTGGCTGATTGCCTTTCATAGCTGTTCTTTCCTATAGGAAATAATCCTCTTTTTAATATGGATGTCTATGGGCACTCATTCTCATTATATGACAATCTATGTTATCTATTGAGGAATAGGGCTGAGTCTACGGTAAAATATCCTCAAACACTGGTGTATAAAGCTGAGATGGTAGGCCAGAACTAAAGACAGATCTTTATCAGCTTCAAAAGCTCTGAACAAACAATCCATTCAGTGAAATAGGGCGAGGCCATCACCTGTGATTTAGTGTCAGTTTAAACAGCTCTGGGTTGAGATCATACAGGCTAAGTTATGGCAACATCCATTTCAAGACCTGCCGCCACAAATCCAGAGATTTACAGAGCGGGCCGCGACAGCACAGATAGCATGACGTCAACTCATGTCTCAGCCAGAGGAGCTCTCTTCATGCAACCCCTATTCCCTATTTCAGCGCACATCAGCATTCATGTGAATTTGTATTCAGGATGTTGGTTAGCATGTGTATTTGTGTACTGTGTAAGTGTTGCTTTTAAACTCTGGTAGTTGAGTTCATTCTGGTCACTTAAAACTCTTCCTGGCTGTGGTGATAGCAACTCCTGTAAAGACCTTAGCGGACCCATTGATGTATTTCTTTACCTTCACCGTTTCTCATCCTCTCCTTTAATCTCTACCACTCTACTACTGTCTGTCAGGGTCATTTTAGACCCATTGAGGCTAATGGCTATGTTCAGTGTAGCTGCTCTCCTGGTGGACAGAAGGTAAGTGGTCATAAACGTTGGCCTTCTTTGTCCCTCCCAATTATTTCTCCCTGGGAAAACCCTGGCACCACTTAACTCTCTCAAGGTACGCAACCTATCTTGAAATGGGAAAGTGGGGGATGAACATTTCTGTCACCATTAAAAACTTGATTTGGAAAGAAATGTGGTGAACTTTTACCAGACACTTTTCGCACAATACCTAAAGCGGCTGGGGGTGGGAGGTGAGTTATAAATGCAAATGTCGAAGGAATCTTGAAATCTGTCCAACCACATAGAATACACATTCCCCTTCATCTACCCCCATAAATCAGCATAGAGAGCCTGGGAGTAAAGTTATAGTGTTTCAGTGGATATAGACTAATTCCTACTGACCAGTTTTTGTGCACTTCAATATCCAAATCTACTCTAAATGGTGGGATGACTCAGTCTCATATGGTAAATGTAAGGAGTTGCCGTGATGGATGTGGACTTACAGAAACTCACACTTAGTCATTTACCAGACACTCTTATCCAGAGCGACTTACAGGAAAAATTTGGGTTAAGTGCATTGTTCAAGGGCACAGACAGATTTTTCACCTAGTCGGCTCAGGGATTCAAACCTGTGACCTTTTGGTTACTGGCCCAACACTCTTAACTGTTAGGCTACCTGCCAACGTAGCAGGTCACTCCAGCAATATGCTCGAAAAGGTGCTCAGGCATAAATAATATGCACTATGTGAGTCTCTCAGGGAACTGGGTCTAACTAGGTAATACTAATTAGAATCCTCCAGGCGGTTACACTTCAGCTGAGCAATGCAAAGACACACGTGACTCATGTCAGCCGAATTAATTAAAGGCACTTGAGAAATATTGGATGTGGATGCTATCCCAGAGGCCCGGTGGATCCAGCTGGATCAATGTCTGCTTCATCAACACTTTGGTCCTGAGTTGTTTATTCAGGATATGGGTATCTGTATTATGGTCTGGGTATCTGTATTATACATGGATATTATTTATTTAACTAGGAACAAATTCTTATTTTCAATGATGGCCTAGAAACAGTGGGTCATCAGGGGCAGAACGACAGACCTTGTCAGCTCAGGGGTTTGAACTTGCAACCTTCCAGTTACTAGTCCAACACTCTAACCACTAGGCTACCCTGCCGCCCCATTATACATGATGGATGGTCTGGGTATCTGTATTATACATGATGGATGGTCTGGGTGTCTGTATTAAACATGATGGATGGTCTGGGTATCTGTATTATACATGATGGATTGTCTGGGTATCTGTATTAAACATGATGGATGGTCTGGGTATCTGTATTAAACATGATGGATGGTCTGGGTATCTGTATTAAACATGATGAATGGTCTGGGTATCTGTATTACACATGATGGATGGTCTGGATATCTGTATTAAACATGATGGATGGTCTGGATATCTGTATTAAACATGATGGATGGTCTAGGTTGGCTGAGCCTTGTGAGAACCAGGGCTTTCTGCTAACTAATCTATTCTTTCAACACCAAACCAGGTATGGAATTCTCTCGTTGTTCTGTATGTTGTTCTTTCTTTCAGTCTGTGTCATGTCTATTGGCGAGATAGGGCACAGATTCCCAGGCCTGGGTGGTTTTAAAAGGGGACACCACAGAGAAGCTTTTCAGAGTGAAAATATTTGACTACATTTTAGTACTGCTGCTGGGCCCGTTGCACAAATGGATGTGCATGCAGTGATTTAGATCTTCGCCACAGGGCCTTGGAAGCTAACATTCAGCAACATGTTTGGTTTGAGCCAAGCTATCATTCCGATTGGGCACGCATATGAACATACACACACAGGCTTTCACCCTTAAACCCACCGCTAAGTACGTCTCTTCCAACAGCCTCTGAAGGAGTCCTATCCTCCCACCAACCCTTCATGATCCAGCTCTATGAGACCCCCCAGGCTTCTCCACAGGTGTATGCCAGGGTTGCTTTAATTAGCCCAGAGAAGGGCACTGAGGTCTCAGAGGGAGGGGAGGAGCAGACTGTATCAGTGCCAACCAACGCCTCCTTCCCTCCACTAATACGCCAATCAGCCACTTCTCATGGGCCCTCCTGACACCAGCACGCCACCGGGTTCCCCTAACACAGGCTGGAGTGGCAGCTCAGCTCAGTGTGGAACAACACGCATCACAACACAACAACTTGAGGGATCAGAACACAACATGAAGGAACACACGTACAATAACACAATTCCAGGTAAAGCAAAGCCATGAACTATAAACCGTAATAACCTTTCTCCCACACTCGCTGTTTCCCTTGCTCTCCTACCTAATAGGATCTACTGTATCTGTACTAAGTTCACAAAGGTCGTTATTTTCATTGAATGTATAAAGTGAATCATTAACAAAGTGAATAATTGACAGTTGCTTACTCAGTATCTGGAGCTACAAAACCCTGGATCATTGTTATTCTAACTTCCGCGACGCATATAAGGCCCTCCCCCGGGGGGATTTTCGGAAAAGCTGACCACGACTCAATTTTGTTGCTTCCAGCCTACAGACAGAAACTAAAACAAGAAGCTCCCGCGCTCAGGTCTGTTCAATGCTGGTCCGACCAATCTGATTCCACGCTTCAAGACTGCTTCGATCACGTGGATTGGGATATGTTCCGCATTGCATCCAACAACAACATTGACGAATACGCTGATGCAGTGAGCGAGTTCATTAGAAAGTGCATCGGCGATGCTACACCCACAGCAACGTTTAAAACATTCCCAAACCAGAAACTGTGGATTGATGGCAGCATTCGCGCGAAACTGAAAGCACAAACCACTGCTTTTAATCAGGGCAAGGTGACCGGAAACATGACCAAAATACAAACAGTGTAGCTATTCCCTCCTCACTGCAATCAAACAAGCTAAGTGTCAGTATAGAGACAAAGTACAGTCACAATTCAACGGCTCAGACACAAGAGGTATGTGGCAGGGTCTACAGTTAATCACGGATTACAAAAAGAAAACCAGCCCCGTCGCGGACTAGGATGTCTTGCTCCCAGACAGACTATATAACTTTTTTGCTCGCTTTGAGGACAATACAGTGCCACTGACACGGCCCGCTACCAAAACCTGCGGCCTCTCCTTCACTGCAGCCGACGTGAGTAAAACATTTAAACGTGTTAACCCTCGCAAGGCTGCAGGCCCAGACGGCATCCCCAGCCGTGTCCTTAGAGCATGCGTAGACCAGCTTGCTGGTGTGTTTACGGACATATTCAATCAATCCTTATCCCAGTCTGCTGTTCCCACATGCTTCAAGAGGGCCACCATTGTTCCTGTTCCCAAGAAAGCTAAGGTAACTGAGCTAAACGACTACCGCCCCGTAGCACTCACTTCCGTCATCATTAAGTGCTTTGAGAGACTAGTCAAGGACCATATCACCTCCACCCTACCTGACACCCTAGACCCACTCCGAATTTGCTTACCGCCCAAATAGGTCCACAGACGACGCAATCGCAACCACACTGCACACTGCCCTAACCCATCTGGACAAGAGGAATACCTATGTGAGAATGCTGTTCATCGACTACAGCTCAGCATTTAACACCATAGTACCCTCCAACTCAATCATCAAGTTTGCGGACGACACTACAGTGGTAGGCTTGACTACCAACAACGATGAGACGGCCAACAGGGAGGAGGTGTGTCAGGAAAATAACCCCTCGGAGTGTGGTGTCAGGAAAATAACCTCACACTCAACGTCAACAAAACAAAGGAGATGATTGTGGACTTCAGGAAACAGCAGAAGGAGCACCCCCCTATCCACATCGACGGGACAGTAGTGGAGAGGGTAGTAAGTGAAGTTCCCCGGCATACACGGACAAACTGGATTGGTCCACCCACACAGACAGCGTTGTGAAGAAGGCGCAGCAGCGCCTCAAGAAATTCGGCTTGTCACCAAAAGCACTCACTGCCTGGTACGGCAACTGCTCCGCCCACAACCGTAAGGCTTTCCAGAGGGTAGTTAGATCTGCACAACGCATCACCGGGGGCAAACTACCTGCCCTCCAGGACACCTACACCACCCGATGTCACAGGAAGGCCATAAAGATCATCAAGGACAACAACCACCCAAGCCACTGCCCCGCTATCATCCAGAAGGCGAGGTCAGTACAGGTGCATCAAAGCAGGGACAGAGAGACTGAAAAACAGCTTCTATCGCAAGGCCATCAGACTGTTAAACAGCCACCACTAACATTGAGTGGCTGCTGCCAACATACTGACTCAACTCCAGCCACTTTAATAATAGAAATTGATGGAAATTGATGTAAAAATGTATCACTAGCCACTTTAAACAATGCCACTTAATATAATGTTTACATACCCTACATTACTCATCTCATATGTATATGTATATACTGTACTCTATATCATCTACTGCATCTTGCCATCTTTATGTAATACATGTATCACTAGCCACTTTAAACCATGCCACTTTATGTTTATATACCCTACATTACTCATCTCATATGTATATACTGTACTCTATACCATCTACTGCATCTTGCCTATGCTGTTCTGTACCATCACTCATTCATATATCTTTATGTACATATTCTTTATCCCTTTACACTTGTGTGTATAAGGTAGTAGTTGTGTAATTGTTAGGTTAGATTACTCGTTGGTTATTACTGCATTGTCAGAACTAGAAGCAGAAGCATTTCGCTACACTCGCATTAACATCTACTAACCATGTGTATGTGACAAATAACATTTGATTTGATTTGATTTACAGGTATTAAGACATATTTCTGTGAGTATGTATTCTACACTCGTAGAAAAATCTTGTGCTATCTATAACATAAAAGGGTTGTTTGGCTGTCCTCATAGGAGAACCCTTTGAAGAACCATTTTCTGGTTCCAGGTAGAACCCATTTTGGTTCCATGTAGAACCCTTTCCACAGAGTGTTCTACATGGAACCCAAGAGTTCAACCTGGAACCAAAAAGAGTTATCCTATGGGGACAGCCAAAGAGCTTGGAACCCTTTTTTCTAAGAGTGTATGAAAAAACAAAAACTATTCCAGAAGTTTATTATTTGCCATGTTTTCAGTTTCCATGGAAAAGAGTTTGCGTTACATAACTGTAACTGGACACCAGGAAGAGTCGCTGCTGCTTTATCCTGATAAAATACTGAATACTAAATCATGGAAGACTGCGCGCCTGTCTGCAATGTCAAGGCCCGGTTATGAAACCAACATTAATGTGCAGCGTTGCAAAGGGACACAGTGGTGCTTGATGGTAGTTGGGAGGCAATGGGGATTTGCTCTGTGTAAACGTCAGACCAGGCAGCAACAAAAATACTCTTTGATTCATTCTTCAGGTTTTCTCTCCTTCCATATTTTCCTGTAATCCCCAATGTTTTTTTCTATGCAAGGCCCAAATCAAAAGCTCTAATATCAGATCAATATGTTTTCACAGATATAATCAATGGATCACAACCACAGGGAATGTGGATATCCTAATTTAGAATTTGGCTAACAGAGCAAAAATGCTGTAGGTAATCAAGGTCATTCTTGCAGGTACATGTGGTGTGGGAGAGCCCTACCACTCAGAGGGGAGTATGTGGTGTAGATGTCTCCCACACTATCTCCAGAGGTAGTGTGGGCGACATCTCTTCAAGAGAGATTTGAATCTAGATCCGTCTCTTTAGACCACACAAGTATCTCTCCTTAGTTTGTGTCGTCAAAGAAGTGTAGTGTAAAGAGGCCCTACGATGCTGGGCTCATTGGGAAATGTGCCATTCATTATGGATAAGGACCATGGATGACTCCTTAAGTTTCTCTACAAGGTGGAGGCTACACATTTTTTTAACAATTATTTTACCAGGTAAGTTGATTGAGAAAATATTCTCATTTACAGCAATCACCTGGTGGAATAGTTACAGGGGAAACTACAAACTGGGGATGATTAGGTGACCATGATGGTATGAAGGCCAGATTGGGAATTTAGCCAGGACACCAGGGTTAACACCCCTACTCTTACTACAAGTGCCATGGGCTTTTTAGTGACCATAGTGAGTCAGAACACCTGTTTAACGTCCCATCCAAAAGACAGCAACCTACACAGGGCAATGGGATATATTTTTTAGACCAGAGGAAAGAGTGCTTCCTACTGGCCCTCCAACACCACTTCCAGTAGCATCTGGTCTCTCATCCAGGGACCAAAACTGCTTAACTTCAGAAGCAAGCCAGCAGTGGGATGCAGGGCGGTATGTTGCTGGCAAAGAACAATGAGAGATTGATTGGATCACCTAGCGTATACAAGAAACTAGACCGACTACTTAATCTATGAGAGGAGGAGACTTTTATACCCAATCAAATGGGTAGGGGAGGGACAACATGAGGCAATGTTCACAGATAAGGTACTTACAATGACATACCACTCTGTTACCTGCTAAGACATTTCCCTTTTTCATCCTCTATTTCATTCTAAGTAAGCATTTCACTCGACTCTAAAAGGAAGTCTATATTTAGATGTATATTTTCCTCCCACATGTTGTTTACTCATTTCACCTCCTTTTCTCACCTTGAGCATGTCTCTCAGGTTATTAAAGGGTCAGGAGGGATGAGTCAGAGTTGTCATGATCTTTTTGTAGAGAGACCTCAGGGGATGCCTGCCGAGACACCCTGGAAATAGGTTAAACACAATGAAACAGCCGACACTGGGGAAACAGGCAGATGAGGGATGTAAATAAATAAATGAAGTAGAAGTGCTTCAGTATCATGAACAACTTTGTCCTAGACTCACAAGTCTACTGGAGTCACTGAACAATGGTAACGACACAACAGGTAGTGGTAGCAATAGAATGACAGAACGCTGTTGTGCTCCTGAGCAGGGTAGCTAATTAACCTGAACTGCCTGAGTAAACCAACGTCAACTTGTATACAATACTGCATGCTTAGCTGAACAAGCAAGCCAATGAAAAGCATACTACAATGTCCTTGTGAGTGTATGAGTGAATTCAAGGGACAAAAATAGGCAAGAAAGACCGATTAAGTTACATTGCATGGGATGTGCAAAAGTAACCTTGGCAGTATCTTTTTCTTCGCACTGTATCAAGTCGTTTCACACCTTTGGATCAGTGTGAAATTGACAGTCAATCAAACGGGGCTTGACACGTGCTGAGTTGACTGAAATCCTACCTACTCCACCTGCCTTGGATAAACCTGTTACCTCATGTCACAGCCAGAGTGTATGTGGAAGTGTCTAGATGTGTGGGTGTGTGGGTGCAAAGGTTTGTGTGTGCAAAGGTAAGAGTGCCAGCAGTGTGCTAGGGATAGCAGTGAGGAACAGGCTGTCAAATGGTTGGTACTATATGTAGCCGTGTCGTCTGATTCTGTAGCCTGTGTCTGGGTCAGATATCAGAGCCCCTGGTGGACAGCCTCACGTGTAGCAGACAGATGGAGTCAGAGTGGATATATTCACCCACATGCACAGCTGTTAAGACCTGTGCGAGGTCAGTACAGGTGCATTCAAGCTGGGACCGAGAGACTGAAAAAGAGCTTCTATCTCAAGGCCATCAGACTGCTAAACAGCAATCACTAACTAAGAGAGGCTGCTGCCTAGATAGAGACTCAAATCACTGGCCACTTTAATAAATATATCACTAGTCACTTTAAACAGTGCCACTTTAATAATGTTAACATATCTAACATGACTCATCGCAAATGTATATATTGTACATTATACCATCTATTGCACTTACCCTATGCCGCTAGGCCATCGGTCATCCAGATATTCATACAGTTGAAGTCGGGAGTTTACATAACCCTTAGCCAAATATATTTAAAGTTTTCAGTTTTTCACAATTCCTGACATTTAATCCTAGTAAAAATTCCCTGTTTTAGGATCACCACTTTATGTGAAATGTCAAAATAATAGTAGAGAGAATGATGCATTTTAGCTTTTATTTCTTTCATCACATTCCCAGTGGGTCAGAAGTTTACATACACTCAATTAGTATTTGGTAGCAGTGCCTTTAAATGGTTTAACTTCTTTGGGGTACCCCCCCTTCTTCTCAATTTCCGCCTAAAGACTTTCCCTAATCTAACTGCCTGTATGTAGCTCAGGCCCAGAAGCAAGGATATGCATATTCTTGGTATCATTTGAAAGGAAACACTCTGAATTTTGTGGAAATGTGAATTGAATGTAGGAGAATATAACACAGTAGATCTTGTTGAAGAAAATACAAGGAAATAAACATACATTTTCTGTTTTTTATTGTTGCTGCATCCTCTTTCAAAGGAACAAGAACAGCCAAACATACAGATAGGATGCTGAGGATGATTTGAATGAAGAACATAAGATGGCAACATTAGTTTGGCAAAGTTTTAGACAGGTAACTTCAAAAATGAGCGAGCTACATGACATTGAGCATGAAGTCACCCAGGTGTCCCACCCACACAAATGTACCCAAATGTACCCAAGTGGCCAAATTGGTACAGTGATACATTTGGAAGGAAAGAACTATATAAAAATACATAAATGCTATTCTAACACACCCCCAAAAAATATATATTAAAAATAAATAAATAATAATAATTAAACATAAACAAATATCAAGGGTAACTATTTACACATTTTCTATTTACAATATTGTCAAGACCCTCAGTCCTCTACACAATATTGTGCTGCTGGTGCCATGGCCCATAGCAGTCTCTTTCTGCTGTAAAGCAGAGGCTTACTGAACAGGTGGTGCTGGTGATGGGGAATTTCCTGTGACAAAGGGCACAACGACGTCTCCCTACTGTGCCCTTTTTTTGCCCTAAGGCACATTCATGCCTGCAGAGATGAATCTGGGCAGGTGAACACCACTGGTTGGAGCAGAAGGGACAGAGGTAGAGGGGACAGAAGGTGCTGCAGTGGACTTGCTGTAGCTAGCAAGCTCCTGGATGAGCAGCTCCCTGAAGGCTAGCTGTGAGATGGGGGGCTGTCCACAGCTCTTGGCCATTTCCTTCTGGAGGATGAAGGCATTCACCACAGCAATATCAATGAAATTATAGAAAAATGTCTTGTACCATTTCATGGTCTTGTGGACAACATTGTAGTATCCTATCAGTGCATCTGACAGGTCCACACCTCCCATGCCCTTGTTGTAGTCCTTCACAGCAGCTGGAATGGGGACATTTTTTGTGGTCCATGCCCTGCTACCGTCCTTCACACGCCTGACGACTTGATCGCCACTGAAGGACTTGTGGATAGTTGTGCACATGACCACCTCTCTGGTATCCATCCACTTTACAAAGAGCAGGCCATTTTCACGAATCCATCGCATGGTACCCCGCTCAGCCCGCTTAGGCATGTCGTTCACCTTTGTTTTTGGAAAGCCCACTCTGTTGGTCCGAATGGTGCCACAAGCCCACACATCGCGCTTCCTCTGCTCTGTAAACAGAATAGGGCTTGTGTAGAAGTTGTCCACAAACAGTTTGTAGCCTTTCCCCAGCAGTTGAAAATCCAATAACTCCATAACGGAATCAGAACTCCGTCCATTACCGGTAGCAAAACTGAAAGATTTATCTTCCTGAAGCAACTCCGTCTCGCTTTCTCTATAAATGTCCTCTATAATTTGGGTTAAATCTGTATACCTAGACTTTGTTTTAGCATTTCCTGATTTATTCACCATAATTTAAATATATAAACTTGCCGAAAATGCTATTGACTCTGTACTGCTATGCGTAACACTCGTGGCTCCGTCAAGTTGGATTTGCAATGGCGAATGAACTTCTTTTACGCCAGAGTTTACAACAAAGGCTGGTCTTCGAACGTATAACCATTACATATTGCCGTTTACCCCAGCTCATTGGCTATCTTCCAAGCTAGATTTCAAGATGATCAGTGGTCATTGGGCCAAAATACAGTCAATCAACGATAGACCGGTCCTACCATTGGTGCGCAATGAGGTCATTGATTGGTGTCTTCAAATCGGTTTGTTTCGGTCAATACGTCCCGGGGAAAGAACCATCAAGTATGGATGTGTTAATAACAACCAGTGGATTGCAATGAAATCAACCATGACTGGATAAACGTTTGTTTAGTGTGTGTAATTACCACGAACGCTTCGTCCAAAGTTGAATGAGACGGAAATCACGACGCAAGCGGTTTACAAATGTTTCATGTTAGGCTATAAAAATGGATGTTATCAAACAAAATGAACATTCACTGTGTAGTTAGGACACTTGGCATTGCCACCAGAGGAAGATCTTCAAAGGTAAGCAATTTATTTTATTGTTATTCCCGCTTCCGTGACGCTAATGCTTGGTTGGAAAATGCTAGTAATACTTGGGGTGCGGGGTGCTGTCCTCAGAAAATCGCATGGTTTGCTTTCGCAGTAAAGCCTTTTTGAAATCTGACACAGCGGCTGGAATAATAAGATGTTCATCTTTTAAATGATGTAAGATACATGTATTTCCAAGAATGTTTAATATAACGAATGGTGTATTTAGAATGTTAGCGCTCTGCAGTTTAACCGGATGTTGGCCTGGTGGGACGTTAGCGTCTCACCTACCCTAGAGAGGTTAACTTGGGTCAAACGTTTCAAGTAGCCTTCCACAAGCTTCCCACAATAAGTTGGGTGAATTGTGGCCCATTCCTCCTGACAGAGCTGGTGTAACTGAGTCAGGTTGGTAGGCTTCCTTGCTCGCACACGCCTTTTCAAATTTTCTATAGGATTGAGGTCAGGGTTTTGTGATGACCACTCCAATACCTTGACTTTGTTGTCCTTAAGTAATCTTTGGAGGTACATCCACAGGTACACCTCCAATTGACTCAAATTATGTCAATTAGCCTATCAGAAGCTTCTAAAGCCATGACATAATTTTCTGGAATTTTCCATGCTGTTTAAAGGTACAGTCAACTTAGTGTATGTAAACTTCTGACCCACTGGAATTGTGACACAGTGAATTATAAGTGAAATGATCTGTCCGTAAACAATTGTTGGAAAAATTACTTGTGTCATGCACACAGTAGAAGTCCTAACCGACTTGCCAGAAATATAGTTTGTTAACAAGAAATTTGTGGAGTGGTTGAAAAACGAGTTTTAATGACTCCAACCTAAGTGTATGTAAACTTCCGACTTCAACTGTATGTACATATTCTTATTCCATCCCTTTAGATTTATGTGTATTTGGTAGTTGTTGGGGAATTGTTTGATTACTTGTTAGACATTACTGCACTGTCGGAACTAGAATCACAAGCATTTCGCTACACTCACATTAACATTTGCAAACCACCTGTATGTGACCAATACAATTTGATTTGATTTGCTAACAGCACGACAGCCATAAAAGCACTCAACGCCAGTATCTTACTCTTTTAACCATTCACCTAAAGCTAATAATGCTTTCTATTGAGCTGCTTGGATAACCGTTGGCCCATGCAGCTGATAATGCTTCTGAATGATGAGTTTAGTGTGAGTGTAGTACCATATAAAGTGATAAAAAAGAAGTATCAATTGGGTTAGAAGTAGAAGTAGTATTTATTTACTGAGCATGCACACACAGCATAGAGCATTTAACTCATATCCACTGACGTCCTTTATAACTTCAAACCCTCATCAGCTAGTACTGAGCAATGCATTTATTACTACATGGGGAAGGTTGACTAACGGTATCTACTAAATTGGCTGCAGGCAGGGCTTCTTCCTATTTTTACTGAGCTAGATTCATCATTGGATGTCGTTATTAAGACCTCAGATGACGGCGTCAGTGATTGCCTGGAAGTAAAGATAAGTAATTAAATAACATCTGCTATATGAGCGAATTCTCCTCCGATTGTGCTGGAAGAGCAATTTCAGGGTATTAAAGAATATGGAGTTGATTAATTTGAAATCCAATGCAGATGTAAAAAAGATTATAAACATGTTCAGGGGGACTCAGTCATTTATTATAAGGAGGACACAATAACATGCTATTGCGGACACTATTCAAATAGACTTTCAACTCTCCTGGGACATGATTCCAAACAATAAAGGACAAAACTGGCTCTGCACCTTACACAGTGTTCTAGGACTGAGCTGACTGAAAAAATACATTTTATGCATGAGCTCTGAAACGAATACAATGGATTCTATTCCTTCTCTTCTGTGAAAATAATGACATTTTCTGTGGCTGGAAAGCATGCTACTGCACATGTAATAAGTATTTTATTTCCTTTACATGAGAGAACAGATCTATAGCTGTAACCTATTTACTGTAAGACGAGGTGGGAGGAATGAAAGAAACACAGGGGTTCTAATGGGTAACCTTGTAGTGCCCCCCCCTCTCCCACCCACCCACCCACCCTCTCTCTTTCTTTCTCTTCCTCTCTCTTCGCTCTCTCCCTCCCTCATCTCTCTATGACAGAAGGTTTTCTCTAGAGCCCCAGCTCAGACCGCATACTTGCTCTGTTCTCTCTGTGAGGCAACTGTTGAACAAAATGGACTCTTAAAAGAAAGAAAAAATAGAAAAAAAATCAATGTGAGAAAAAGGATTTTAAAATAGGACCAACCTGAGGGAGCGAGAGAGAGGGAGCGTGAGAGAAACAGAGAGAGAGAGAGAGTGAGAGAGAGAGAGTGAGCAAGAGAGAGTGAGAGATAAAGAGGATAACAGAGGAAGGATTACTCAAAATCATAAAGACATCAATTGAGGAAAAGCATCACTTTAAGTAAAGTATACCCATTATCAAACATCGTTAAATACCTATTATCATTGAAACAGTGAAACCATTATGAATTCTAAATGCTAAAGTCTGCTAAAGTCTTCTGAGATGTTTCATTAAGCCTGGAAATGTACTTGAATAGAAATGGGTTGACGGCAGGGTTTCCGTTAGAAAAATGTGGCGCTGGATATTTGCCCAGCAGCATTTTCATTTACCGCAAATTTGAGAAATCTACCAGACCCATATGCATTTGGTGCGTAACCTGATTAGGGCGTTCATCCAGGGTGCTCAGAATAACAAAAATCACATTTTGATTATG
This sequence comes from Oncorhynchus mykiss, assembly GCF_057628025.1. Classification (NCBI taxonomy): domain Eukaryota; kingdom Metazoa; phylum Chordata; class Actinopteri; order Salmoniformes; family Salmonidae; genus Oncorhynchus; species Oncorhynchus mykiss. The sequence goes on along the minus strand of NC_143026.1, from coordinate 37,238,925 downwards.
GTAATTCATATGAACAGGACATACAAGTCGAGGATGCAACGATGTGCGATACTTCTACCGAATTCTGATGTACACTTTGAAGATGTTAGAATTCCTTTCCACATGTACTTTTCCCCAGCCAAGAAGATGAGTAATGAACAGCAAAATCACTAGCCTATGTCAATCTACTATCCCCCATAGAACAAAATCGACCTATTCTATTGGTCAGTTTGTTGAGAAAGAAATAGCCTATTCCAAACAGACTCTGGAACAGTTGTGGGACGATAGTGCCCAAATTCATACAACCAGAAGGCCTAGTTTACATATAAAATATTAAAAAGCAACAAATCTGATGCAACAGATCAGAACGTTTAGCTTAAAATGTTGATAAACTATACTTTCTTCACATTATAGCTAAGCACAGCGATGCACACTGCAATGTTTGTTCCATAATGCAATTAGCGGGAAAACACCGTGCATGTGAGTGGTTTCATGTGACAGAGATATAATTTAGAAAGAGGGGAGATCTAATATGCAACAACTAGCATCTTGCTGCTAATAGGACTAGTATTCTGCCTTTGGCTACAAGACAATGAAAGAAAAGTTGATATTAAATCATTGTCCACAGATATGGTATGACTTTGGCTAGGTTACTTGAAAGCAAGGTAAGACATGCCTCATAATAAACTCAGCAAAAAAAGAAACGTCCTCTCACTGTCAACTGCATTTATTTTCAGGAAACTTCACGTGTAAATATTTGTATGAACATAACAAGATTCAACAACTGAGACATAAACTGAACAAGTTCCACAGACATGTGACTAATAGAAATTCAATAATGTGTCACTGAACAAAGGGGGGGTCAAAATCAAAAGTAACAGTCAGAATCTGGTGTGGCCACCAGCTGCATTAAGTACTCCTCCTCATGGACTGCACCAGATTTGCCAGTTCTTGCTGTGAGATGTTACCCCACTCTTCCACCAAGGCACCTGCAAGTTCCCGGACATTTCTGGAGGGAATGGCCCTAGCCCTCACCCTCCGATCCAACAGGTCCCAGATGTACTTAATGGGATTGAGATCCGTCGCCCATAGGCAACGTTGTTGCCGGTGATGTCTGAGGACCTTCCTTACAACAGGCCTACAAGCCCTCAGTCCAGCCTCTCTCAGCCTATTGCGGACAGTCTGGGCACTGATGGAGGGATTGTGCATCTTTCTTTTGGTGTTTTTCAGAGTCAGTAGAAATGCCTCTTTTAGTGTCCTAAGTTTTCATAACTGTGACCTTAATTGCCTACCGTCTGTAAGCTGTTAGTGTCTAACGACTGTTCCACAGGTGCATGTTCATGAATTGTTTATGGTTCATTGAACAAGCATGGGAAAAAGTGTTCAAACCCTTTACAATGAAGATCTGTGAAGTTATTTGTATTTTCAAAGAATTGTCTTTGAAAGACAGGGTCCTGACAACGGGACATTTCTTTTTTTGCTGAGATTATGTATTAAAACGATAAGGTTTCAAACGATTCAGTATATGTTTTCAAAATGCATACTGCCTCCAGTTCATTGCAAAGTGGTGTGTAAAGCGCTGATGAAGCATGCCTTCTGTTGCCTATGCATTTGCTGTTTGATATTTTCCATTCAAAGGCTCTGTATTTGTATGCTGTACGCATGTGATAAATAAGATACGTAACGAATATACTGTACACGTGCCAATTTAATTCCACTAAATTATGCAAATGAACCTATACACCAATAAGCATGACCAGTCAAATGTATTTAAAGTACATTGACTGGTATTTCCATCAATGAATAGACTAAAAAGCATCATTTCGCAATTCAAATTTTTTTTCTTTCTCCCAGACAATTGGTCGGCACCAATTTTATTTATCGGCTTTTCTATTTTTTTATCGGTCAAAATGCGGCTACTACCAGCTAACGGAACCCTGGTTGACGGGTTCCATCGCAGTATGGCTGAGGCTGTCTGGCTGAGTAGTTAGTTAGGGTTGAGGCAGTGAGGAGAGAGGCTGCCTGGCTGGGTAGTTAGTTAGGGTTGAGGCAGTGAGGAGAGAGGCTGCCTGACTGGATAGTTAGTTAGGGTTGAGGCAGTGAGAAGAGAGGCTGTCTGGCTGGGTAGTTAGTTAGGGTTGAGGCAGTGAGGAGAGAGGCTGCCTGGCTGGGTAGTTAGTTAGGGTTGAGGCAGTGAGGAGAGAGGCTGCCTGGCTGGATAGTTAGTTAGGGTTGAGGCAGTGAGAAGAGAGGCTATCTGGTAAGAGGGTTGAGGCAATGAGAAGAAGAACGGTTTACAGCGAGGAGCCTGCTGCCAGAGCAGAGTCTGCTAATTAACACAGTGGGAGAGCCAGCCTCGTTATTGTTGACACATCTTTTGAAACGTTGCAACAAGGAGACGGGCTAGGAGGTTCGACTGGGGCTGTCAAACATCTCACAAACTAGTTTAATTGCTCAGGGAGATAGAAACACATGAAGATCATTAGATAGTTTCCTTCCTTCTTCCCCTCAAATACACCTGCTTGGCAATTAGAGCTGGAGAGCATTTGCAGTTCTGTCTATTCTTTACACAGCGTTTCTCGAGCTGAATCTGTCTGATGTTTTATTTCATTAAAACCTTTCTGTTATTCATTATGATTGATTTGTTCATTTATTTCTCGGTGAGATAAGTCTACAGCACCATGGCAGTTGTCAAGCTGTGCAGTGAGGCGACAGTACACTCCCCAAGAAACTGAAACTGACCAAGTGAACATGATATCCTGCCCCCAAAAATAGGCTACTACACAGGTCTATATTACAGGACCCCAATACAATAACTTATTAGAATTTGTGGCAGCTAGTCCTGCTGTATAATTATCTAACACCAGGCTCTCCAAACGTGTTCCTACCATCCTCCAGGTTTTCACTCCCAACCCTAATTTAGGGCACTTGCTTCTACAAATTAGCTGGTTGATAAGCTGAGTCAGGTTCATTACAAGTGGGGTTGGAATGAAAATGTACAGAAGGGTAGCTCTCCAGGGACAGGGTTGGAGAGCCCTGATCTAGCACATTAAATCCTAGCAGGTATTGTACAGTAAAGCGCCTTAGCCCAATGTCAGGAGTGACTTATCTCTGACACACACTGAACACGAGACTGTCTTGTTTTAGAGATGAGTTTTGAAGGTTCTTGGCCATGCCTGATGTCAGTTTGCTGTTAGCTGTTTATTCGTTTGCGTTGGTGTTATGGCAGTAGCTGTCCCGGTGTGTGGATGTGCAAACGGGCAGACGGACGGACTCACCAGGCCTGCGACTTCCTCCTGGGCACGCTCTGTCTCATCCACTTGGAGTGAGGGGTCAGGTGGAATATCAGCTGTCTGCAGATCTTGTCGGACGACTTCAGGGTGTCCTTCTCCTGTAATACACACATATACAAAAACACACAAACCCACACACTTTAATATCTTCTGCTGGCGGCTACAGCTGAAAAAAGGCCTCAAAAGGTTTCAAAGGGCTTAAAAAGTGTCTGGCATTCAAATAGAGGAATAATCAAATGACTGCTCTATTTGACTTTCTGAAGTGAATTAATGTTCCTTTCCGACATCATGAACAACTGAATTTGACCCCTTTGTTGAGAATTGGTTGAATATCCCAGGTGATGTACATTGTACATGTAAAAGTACATATCTTTACTAAATCATATCCAATCGAATGACCGTGTCCATAATATACAGTGCTGAATATCTTGCAAGAGATTGAAAACTCTTAGGAATGTGTTTACAACAAATGCACCTGTTGTTCTGATTTCAAGGTAGTCTTAACCACATTTAGCACAACAGGTAAACTTGTGACTCCATAGAATGAATTTATACATTTAGAAGCCAAAGGCAGAACCTCTTGGATACACATATTTCAATGGACCATTGTATCACTTACGGCCTTGTAACCCCTATTATGACACATTGAGCTGTGGAGAGGAGGCTGTTTACTTTGTTCCTAGAATGTTGGTTTAAAAGGTAGTTATTTATAATTGTCTGATCCCCTTCACTTATCACTCTACAAACAATCCAACCTTTTGACTGCTTTCACCAAATGAGCTCAAGGCTCTTCTCATTTGTCCATCCAACATGGTTGCCTCGAGCATTTTATACATAAAAATATGCTTTAGCATCTCTGTCAGTCTCCCTCTCTTCTCCTCCTTGGTCTCGCTCCAGCTCTTTCTCCCTTGCTTTTTCTCCCCCCCCCCTCTCTATCTCTCTCGCTCTCCCTTCCTCTGTCAAAGACTTTAAACGGATTGGGTTGAGCAGAGCAGGGTAAATCTAATTAATGGTACAACACAACAACAAGAAAGAGGCAATGCAGCAAAAGAGAAAAAAGACAGGGGCAATTTACTTCAGGCGATTAACCATTCCCACTCCTCCCACTCTGTGTGGCACAAAACATGCCTCATACACTTCCAGCGTTTCGTTTCAGGCAATGAAATGACAGTGAGAACACCATTACAGTATTTGTTATGTTAAATCTTGGTGGGAAAGGGGTTAACTGAATGGAAGTAGTCGTAGACAAGCTATTGACTCTAATCTGGAAATAACATGTTCTTCTCTTTGATGTGAATTCGGGCATTGTCAACATGGCATCTGTTTAACATTGTTCAAAACATGTTTTTCACTCAAATTCAAACACGATTCTGAATATTCAAAGACTTAGACGACCACAAGGCTCTTGAGTTAGATATACAGTTCTATAGCTGAATGCACATTAATAGTAATGAAGCAGTGAAACGTTTTGATGAGTTGTTGTTTGCATTTGATTGTCAATCCCTTGAAGCATAGAGGTGAAGGAGGAAGAACCGTGACTGGACCTGCAGCTGAGGCCCTGAGGCACAGCAGACCAACTCACTAAATCCCTGTCACATTTCACCACCCCCTAGGCATACCACGTAATTTCAAGATAATTATGTCATTTTTTGGTCGAGACGTTCATCAATGAGACTACAACATATATACTCCCACTCAAAAAGACAGACAAAAGTTTGTTGAATTTCCAGTGTGTTGTCACTATTGCAGTCAACCATCTAAAAGCACAACCAAATTCCAATGAATAAACAATGTCAGATTTCTGGTTTAGTGGTCACCCACATATCTATCACTGCACTTTCAACCATTTAAAAGCACAGCAAAGTTCAAATCAGATATTTGTTTATTTATACAACAGTTTAATGTGTTATCACTGTGCTTCTAATAGCAGAACCAAATGACCTGGATTGCAGTTGAGATTACATGTGATCAATGCCGTTCGAAATTCTGTGCAGGTTATTAAAGCAATTGTGAAGATCTCCACTGACCTGCGATGACCTATGCATGCTGTCTTGAACATGCACGCCTTAGATGATTACATAAGAAGAAATGTATAGTAATCTCCAAATGGGACCATGGATGTGTTACTTATTTTAAGGTTGAATGTTACATTAGTTTGTAGTTTGTCTTAACTTTAGGCCATTTACTGTATTAGCAAAAGTAATATTGAATTGTGTTTGGTTGACAACGCAACATTTCAACATCATGTCTCCATCTCAACCAAAAATCCAAGTTACAGAATAGGAATAAATCTAACGAAATCAAACTTTAAATGCACTTTAAATCAAGTTGGATTTGAATTACTCCTATTATTTAACTTAGATATTGGTTGAGATGGAGACATGAATCCAACATATCAATTATTAATTTTGTAGACAAACTGGAATTAAAGCCAGACTAAGTCAGTGGAACAGATGGAACTATCCAAGCAGAAGATACATCTCCTTCAAATGTTGATATTTGGTTGCGTTGACAACCAAACACAATTCAATATCACTGAAAATCATAACATTTGAAATCAGGGGTTTAAACCCTAGGTTTATTGTATTGTTTTTTTGTTGTTGAATTCTGGGTTGAATTGAAACAATAGCTGTTGATGACTTTGCAAATGCCATATAGGCCTAAATAGCATCATTGATGTTTTATGAGTGATAAAGGGCGCTTTCACACATCCCCTTATGATCCGTTTCCTGGACCGTTTGGTACCCTGATTCACGCTATAGAGCATGTGTGAAACGCAAACGAATCCTGGACCTGCGTGAGGAGTGGGTCCAAGATCCAGGACAAAAGTACCAGGTATTGCGACATTCCCACTCCTCCCACTCTGTGTGGCACAAAACATGCCTCATACACTTCAAACCTTCCAGCGTTTCGTTTCAGGCAATGAAATGACAGTGAGAACACCATTACAGTATTTGTTATGTTAAATCTTGGTGGGAAAGGGGTTAACTGAATGGAAGTAGTCGTAGACAAGCTATTGACTCTAATCTGGAAATAACATGTTCTTCTCTTTGATGTGAAAAGTATACTGTAGAATTCTCACAAAACGCTTCAGGAAACCAAACCAGGGTATCAAATGTCATATGTGAAAACGCAGTATGATCACATTTCACTTGACCTGGGTAAAACCCTGGATGGGAGGCCAAAGGGTAGCTGTAGATAGATCAATTCTCCAGTAGGAGGTGCTGCTGAGCTTATTCTTTTTTTATTCTGATTGTGGATTTAATGTTGAACATCTCACGTTGTTTTAAAGGTACAAATGTAACATATTTTATTTGTCTATGTTAAAATTTGGTTACCACGATGACACATAGATTCTATGTCATTATACGTTGACAAATTACGTTGCATCAACGTTGATTCAACCAATTTGTTCCCAGTAGGAAGCCAGGCGGTCACAGCGGAGAACACCCCTGCCAACCCCTCATGACCCACTCACCCCTACCAAAAAAACTAAAATCCAATACACACCACCCTAGGTATGCTGCCCTTATTAAAAGATCTGATTTCAAAGTAGCCTTTTTTCAAAAGTATTTTTCATAATCTGTTAAAGAGAAGAAGTGCTTAATAGTTCAACTTTTCTATCTACTGTATTTCACAATGTGTTGCTAGATCTCTCTGGGCACCAGTTTAAACAAGATGAGCCTGTTAGCTGGGCACAGCTGTCTGTCTTTGTTATTATTGGAAAGTGTGCCCCTTCCCTGCATATTCCTCTGGGAAGCCATTTATTGGGAAAAGAGCTTATCAAAAGATGCTTGGTACATCTTTAAAGCAAGGGAAAGGTCAACCACATCAATCTGAGAGATTCAAGATCCCAGTAAATTCATTTAGACTAGAAGATGATGAAAACAAAGTCTTTTAGGAAGGAGAAAACACTTTTGGCCGAAAACTCTATATGAAAACTCTATATGAGCTATTGTCTGCTTAATTTTTTCTTGGCAGTAAATTCATTATTTTAGATCAATTGTACACTATTACCTATTTTCATGCAAGTGAATACTGAAGAAAAAGTAACAAGCAAAAGAAGATACTGTGTTGTAAGTTGTGTACGTTGTTGAAATGACACAACACTGTGACTGACCTACTTCTGGCCATTAGTTATAAATAGGTGCCGATGTCTCGGGCACCCCAAGAGTGAACACGTGCACACACACAGGCATCGTTTAGAGACTAATCATAACGACTGTATGGATACTGGCATCAGTTGGAAGGCTGGAACCAAACCAAGTAGCCTAGCAGTCACATTTCAAAAAGACTGCCCGTCATGTACATGCTCTTGAATTGACCCTTGCAGCTGTGGATTCCTAAACGTTCTATTTTCTGTGCCTGATCTCATTTGATGTTCCCTGACAACAGCACGGCTGAGGAGGTCGAGATCAACAGCCAGACGGTACGATGGGCTTACCCTCTTTGGGCACTGCATGTCTTTGGCCAGGCTGAGCAGGAGCTCATGGGAGATTGGATCCACCAGGTTGAGAAAGGCTGCATTCTTATAGAGGATATCATTAAGGGATGTTCCCTGGAGTCCCAAGTCCTGTGGGAACACAGAGAAGGAGAGAAAAATCAATCATCTGTGTTTCCTTTCAATCATTCCAAAGTCCAACAGAGCGTGAATTTCAATATTTTTTAAAGTGAAAGTCATGAATCGTTAGGCATTAAACTGACATGACGTGGACTGCTTAATGGTTAACAGAATGTATTTACATAATCATTTAATCATCCACTTGCCTCATGATGTTCACTTTTCAAGCCGAGAGGATTTTACAGTAAGAGTGTCACATGGGACAAGGCACAGGGAGGGCTGGGATGTGGCATGAGGGGTATGTGGGGTTAAAGCAGGACAATTTCTCCCAAAATAACATTCCAACAGATACATAACAACTAAAGTGATGTGCTGTACCGTCATTCACCCCTAAAGCCCTGGGTCTTTACACATACAACACTGAACACACTCCAGTTATCTAAGAACAACCTCTAAAAACACCATGCAGGCACTTAGAGAGAAACGGTTCAAGTCTACAGAAATCTAGTTCCTCACCGTCTTCTCTGGAATTCAAATGGCAGGCGGGTGTGATGTGCAGACTGGTTTAATAACAATGAGGAATGAGAAAACATCCCCAGAGGTTGTTCTTACTAGTATAATCTGCAGGGTGGCTGCTATTTGCAGTGACAGTGTAAATATATTGAGGCAAAGGAATCTGCATACTTCCGGTAATGCTCTGAGGGCTGCTGCTGGTGAGGGATGTCATCTCGGAGGCCGAGTTTGAGAGGTAAACGCTTTGAGACACATCAAAGAGTCTTCGACGTAGCCCTCACCCACCTGCCCTACCGAGGAGGATGACATCAACCAAACAGACACAGCAAGTCCTGAAACAAATTAGCTGAAACCGCAGGCAATATGTGAAGGAGAGGCTCAAAAACAAAAACCCACCACAATGAAAGGTTAAGGCGGAGTAGAGCAGAGGACAAAAATGAAATTTGGAAAATATTTCTCCTCCTCTTGCTTATAACTTGGTTTGCTAATGTGTTCAGCGTCAAATATGGGGGCTATATAATATCAAGAAAAATTATACTAAATATTATTTTCTCCTCCTCTGTTCTACAGTACGTGCAAAGCTGCTGTAAATCTGTTTACTTGCTGGACATGCAACGTGAAGATAGTATCAGGCGAGGGCTTAGTGCTATACATGTAAGCTGCTGTAAAGAGGCTGTATAGGAGGAGGCTGGGGACTCTATGCTATGTTAAGCAGAACCTACAGTCTGACAGGCCAAGCACTGAAGGCTACAGTGAAAGCTCTGAGGCAAATTCCCACCAGCACTTTCTCCTCCTCCTCCAGCTTTCTGGCTGATTTATTACACTTGAGCTCTCTGGGATTCCCTGACTCCGGGCCATTCTCCGGTGCTCCCTTTATGACAGGGAAACATACCCCAACAAAATACAGTAAACAAGTCCCAAACAACAACAGCATAGAGATAGGCCTATATAGTAGATCATTTTCAAATTAGTATGTTGAAAATGTGTTCAATCATCAAGTAGGTCAACTATGACCAATTTTGTGTAATATTGGAAGAAACCTAGCAGTCATCAGCCTTGAAGAAAATGCCATGGTTCTAAATCTATTACGGTAGGTATGTTTTTTTTCTCTGGGTACACAGTAAACAACATTGTGTGGTGTCTGCATTGGTGTGGCGGCTCAACACTGCATGGGTTAATCTGACAGAATAACTGACATGCCACTGCGTCTCTCATGTTCCACCATCTCTGTGTGAAGGGTGTTTCATTTTGTCACTGACAGTGTGTCTGCGTCGCCGTCTCTGCATGAAAGTTGTCTTCAGATCACTCCACAAAGCCTGTTCCGTAGGCTGCCTGCATATCTAATATGATTGCTGTCTTTTCAACCAAGAATTGAGTGCTGAGAGTTTGGAATTTGAGAACACCCATCCCACATCCACAGCTCATTAGGAACCTATTAAAAGGTATTGCATAGAGCCCCACAACCAGTCCCGGAGTCTGTTGCCTGCTTTGAGTTTTCTTTGACAATTTGACAAGTGGGATTATTAGACATAATAATCCTCTAAAATTGCTCACATCTAACACTTGCCTTTCAAAAACTATGAATAAAAGGGAATAAAAACATAAAACACTGTGACACTTTCTGTGTTCTGAAAGAGTACATTTTCATACACCCAAGTCTTTAATTGTGGATGAATGGCAGAAGGCTACCAAATCATTAGAGCAAGGAATTTAATGTAACTGATTGTGGTGCAACATAGAAGAGGGCAAGAGGCGTAATCTCCACACCAGTCCAATTTGGCCTCTATATGAGAGATGTATAATATAGACGTTTAATATCCAGTGGGTTCGGAAAGTAGTCAGAAGCCTTGACTTTTTCCACATTTTGTTACTTACAGCCTTATTTTTAAATGTATTCAATTATATTTTCTACCTCATCAATCTACACACAATACCCCATAATGGCAAAGCTAAAACAGGTTTTAAGAAATGTTATCAAAATAATAAAAAAACAACAACTGAAATATCTAATTTGTGACTCATTTCAGGAAACTAGGCAGAGTCACGACTTGTCACGCCCTGACCTTAGTTATCTTTGTTTTCTTTATTATTTTGGTTAGGTCAGGGTGTGACGAGGGTGGTTTGTGTGTTTTTCCCTTTTCTAGGGTTTTTGTAATTCTATTGGGTTTTGGAATGTCTAGGTATTTGTAGGTCTATGGTGGTCTGAATTGGTTCCCAATCAGAGACAGCTGTTTATCGTTGTCTCTGATTGAGGATCCTATTTAGGTTGCCATTTTCCATTTTGGTTTTGTGGGTTATTGTCTATGTGTAGTTATTGTCTATGTGTAGTTATTGTATATGTGTAGTTATTGTATATGTGTAGCATGTCAGCACTTGGTTTATCATAGTTTTGTTGTTTTGTTAGTTTGTTTAAGTGTTCTTCGTTAATTAAAGAAGAATGTATTCTTATCACACTGCGCCTTGGTCTCATCGTTACAACGAACGTGACATGTCTTCACAGAAGCACCATTTCAACGTAAACTTTTTTTTAAATGTAAAATGAGTTTTTTGGCGGAAATGCCTTCTGGAACATATGAACTATCATGTTCCTTAATAACAAACTTGTAAATACGAGAAAAAAAAGGTTAAATTAAGAACCTAGATGGGTTAGCCACAGAAAAACGAGCCTAGATGGGTTAGCTACAGAAAAAGACAGCAGCCTTCCCGCTAGCCATGATTGGCTGAGATAATGAGTGGGCTGGAGATGCGAGAGATGAGTTTGGATTGGTCTGCCATGTAGCACGCTCCTTTCTACAACACAGCTGGCCAATATGTGTAAGTGATCCTTTTTAACGCTGCTTTTTTGAACGATTTCACGTAGTACAACTGCATAAGTGTTGCTCTTCACTTTCTGGAGGACTGAGTTTTGAAATCAGTGATTAGAGTATGATAGCTAAGGAGATAGATAAAATGATGGCGTTTGATTGCAAATATGCAGACAGAGTTGAAAAGAGAACACACCGAAGGCTGTTGTATAAAACACCTGTCTCCAGATTACATCTTCAAACTAAGGGCTACCATGACATCCGTGACAGAGTGAGAAGTGTCCATTCCATTCATGCATACGGGTAAGATAGTGTAGCTAGCTACAGTTTCAGATATTACACATTTCTAATTTCGTCAGAAAGTTGTTTTAATTTCAAGTTAAAGTGTACTGTTAGTTAGCTAGCTAATGTTAGCTGGCTGGCTAGCTATCTAATGTTACGTGTAAGATCTGTGTAGTAATAGTATTTGTATCTCAGAGCCACTTGCATTGTTAGTTATAGCCTAATGTTAGCTAGCTAACATTGAACCCGGTTGGTTAGCTACCTGCAGATTCATGCAGGGTAGTAACATTATGAGTTGGGATTATGGTTCACTGTTTAGCTAGCTAGCTACATGTCTAAACAAAAGACTCTGCTATGCTAGTAACTATTTCAATAGAATGTTTATGATGTCACTGCGACAACTGTCGATTGCTGTAGCTGGTCAATTCTTGCTATCTACTCCGATTTCAGAGCACTCTCATCTGATTGTGCCAGAGCGCAGAATAACTGACACATTTACGAACACTCAACACCCGTTGAATATGGCCGGTGTCAGTAAACATTGGAAAAAAGCGTAATTAAATTGTTGCCAGCAGCACAGTTGCAATCACCAACGCTCTGAATAACATAAAAACAGCCAAAGCAGCTCTGCTAGTGCGAGTAAAATGGTGAGCTGTTTTCTCATTTGTGTCTAGAAATAGGTAGCAAACTAGCCAACGTTAGCTTGACTGCTGTTAGATCAGAATGCTCGGATCAACCTTTATTCCTAGGCCAGAGTGTCCAGTGTGCGCTCTGAACGCTCTGAGAGAAAAACACACTGAATTTAGGAACAGACAATCTGACATCGCTCTGAGTTTACGAATGGCCAGAGCACACTCTGGCACTCCAGGTCAAATTTACAAACGGTGTGTATATACGTAGTATAAACCAGCCTTTAGTCTTGAAATCTTTGGTTGTTTAGTACATAGCCTCACATGTGAATCCTTAAAGAGATGGGTGGGGCTAAAGCTTAAGAGGGTGTGAACGATGCTGAATGGGTGTAGACAAAGAAGAGCTCTCCAGTAGGTACCAAAAGACCCATGTTCTGAAAAGAGAGGTTACAAATGTGTCAACTTTCAAAGCAGAATTACTTTCCCAAGGTTCCTCAACTGTAGTGTATGATATACAGTATGTAAATAAGGTATTTCTGTATTTTTATTTGTAATAAATGTGCAAACATAAAAAAAAAAAACTTTTCACTTTGTCATTATGGGGTATTGTGTGTAGATTGATGATGAGAAAACGTAATTCATTAAATTTTAGAATAGGGCTGTAAGATGACAAAATGTGGAAAATTTCCGAATTACCTGTACATATGTATAATACATTATTGGTAGGTAGCCTATTCCTTAACATCGAACTATCAGGAGAAGTGGCACCTCACATTATGTTTCAAACAACGTTGACTCACTAATGCTCTCAAACACAACTGAGGTAGTAAATTGACTATTAAGTCTCATTCCAATGGTCATTTTACCTAGCCTTTTATAACCTCAGGGGCACTTTAGTATAGGCTTCCTGTATCACTAAACATATTCTGTGTTAATGCTTTTAATCTTAATGCCTGCTTGCTGATTCCTTGTTTACTGGCGAACATAGAGAAAAGTCCAAAGTAATTAACAATAATAGCCCAGAAGAGAGATTGGAGATGGAGATAGGAGTCCGGTCTCATTGATTCCTCTGTGCATCTCCTCTGTGTAATGACTTCCTGTGTGCAGTGCTGTGCTCTGAAGGAGACATCAGGCATGCTCCAATATCATCCACCATCTCAAGTAGATTAAAACCTTATTAGACCCAGGCAATCCCGAAGTGAAAAACCTGAAATTCATTACTTTCATTTATCTGCTTGCTCTGCCCTCATTTAGCCTCACATTGAAGTGTTTTACCATTTTATTTTCTAGACAACCAGGGCTAAAAGTAGAACACAAACCAATTTGACATAGACAGTTGCATTCATGAGTTTTATTAACAAATGTAAATCTAAAAATAAGGTCTGCCAAGCAAAAACCTGATAGAAAATAAATGTATAAGAATGCTGTAAGTACAGAAATTGTTGGATAAGTTGGATATTTATTTCCAACTACTCAGTGACAACTGTGTGGAGTTTGTGATATTACAGTATTGTTACAGTGGGACTACATGTGTGTTTGATTACTCACCTTCCAGGTGTGATGTTGGCCCCCCTATCTGGTTGATGAAACAATAATGGTGTGTGCTCGCATTAGCTCTGATCACGGTCGATCTGTGATAACACGTGATACTAGTGCAAGACGTTCTGCACCAACGCATCTGTCAGTAAACCAACATTATTCGAGAACCTTATATCTGTTGTTGTGTCACTCTACACCTCCTGTCCTGAGTATTTCTCACTACCTTCTCTAACAGGACACCACTAGCCGCCTAGCTAGCTTGCTATGGCTAGGCTAGCATTCCATAGGAGCAGTATAGAGAGATAAATAACATCTACAGTGCCCCTAAAAATTGTTTTTGTATATATATATATATATATATATACAGTGCCTTGCGAAAGTATTCGGCCCCCTTGAACTTTGCGACCTTTTGCCACATTTCAGGCTTCAAACATAAAGATATAAAACTGTATTTTTTTGTGAAGAATCAACAACAAGTGGGACACAATCATGAAGTGGAACGACATTTATTGGATATTTCAAACTTTTTTAACAAATCAAAAACTGAAAAATTGGGCGTGCAAAATTATTCAGCCCCCTTAAGTTAATACTTTGTAGCGCCACCTTTTTGCTGCGATTACAGCTGTAAGTCGCTTGGGGTATGTCTCTATCAGTTTTGCACATCGAGAGACTGAAATGTTTTCCCATTCCTCCTTGCAAAACAGCTCGAGCTCAGTGAGGTTGGATGGAGAGCATTTGTGAACAGCAGTTTTCAGTTCTTTCCACAGATTCTCGATTGGATTCAGGTCTGGACTTTGACTTGGCCATTCTAACACCTGGATATGTTTATTTTTGAACCATTCTATTGTAGATTTTGCTTTATGTTTTGGATCATTGTCTTGTTGGAAGACAAATCTCCGTCCCAGTCTCAGGTCTTTTGCAGACTCCATCAGGTTTTCTTCCAGAATGGTCCTGTATTTGGCTCCATCCATCTTCCCATCAATTTTAACCATCTTCCCTGTCCCTGCTGAAGAAAAGCAGGACCAAACCATGATGCTGCCACCACCATGTTTGACAGTGGGGATGGTGTGTTCAGCTGTGTTGCTTTTACGCCAAACATAACGTTTTGCATTGTTGCCAAAAAGTTCAATTTTGGTTTCATCTGACCAGAGCACCTTCTTCCACATGTTTGGTGTGTCTCCCAGGTGGCTTGTGGCAAACTTTAAACAACACTTTTTATGGATATCTTTAAGAAATGGCTTTCTTCTTGCCACTCTTCCATAAAGGCCAGATTTGTGCAATATACGACTGATTGTTGTCCTATGGACAGAGTCTCCCACCTCAGCTGTAGATCTCTGCAGTTCATCCAGAGTGATCATGAGCCTCTTGGCTGCATCTCTGATCAGTCTTCTCCTTGTATGAGCTGAAAGTTTAGAGGGACGGCCAGGTCTTGGTAGATTTGCAGTGGTCTGATACTCCTTCCATTTCAATATTATCGCTTGCACAGTGCTCCTTGGGATGTTTAAAGCTTGGGAAATCTTTTTGTATCCAAATCCGGCTTTAAACTTCTTCACAACAGTATCTCGGACCTGCCTGGTGTGTTCCTTGTTCTTCATGATGCTCTCTGCGCTTTTAACGGACCTCTGAGACTATCACAGTGCAGGTGCATTTATACGGAGACTTGATTACACACAGGTGGATTGTATTTATCATCATTAGTCATTTAGGTCAACATTGGATCATTCAGAGATCCTCATTGAACTTCTGGAGAGAGTTTGCTGCACTGAAAGTAAAGGGGCTGAATAAATTTGCACGCCCAATTTTTCAGTTTTTGACAGTTTTATATATATATATTTATGTTTGAAGCCTGAAATGAGGCAAAAGGTCGCAAAGTTCAAGGGGGCCGAATACTTTCGCAAGGCACTGTATATACACATCTGCAGTACCAGTCAAAAGTTTGGAGACACCTACTCATTCAAGGGTTTTTCTTTATTTTGACTACTATTTTCTACATGGTAGAATAATAGTGAAGACATCAAAAGATGAAAGAACACATATTGAATCAGGTAGTAACCAAAAAAGTGTTAAACACATTTTTCAATCAAGCTTTACCTTGATGACAGCTTTGCACACTTTCTCTCAACCAGTTTCATGAGAAATCCTTTTCCAACAGTCTTGAAGGAGTTCCCACATATGCTGAGCACTTGTTGTATGCTTTTCCTTCACTCTACGGTCCAACTCATCACAAACCATCTCAATTGGATTGAGGTCGGGTGATTGTGGAGGCCAGGTCATCTGATGCAGCACTCCATCACTCTCCTTGGTCAAATAGCCCTTATACAGCCTGGAGGTGTGTTTGGGTCATTGTCCTGTTGAAAAACAAATGATAGTCCCACTAAGCGCAAACCAGATGGGATGGCGGGCGTATTGCTGTGGTTGCCAAGCTGGTTAAGTGTGCCTTGAATTCTAAATAAATCACTGACAGTGTCTCCAGCAAAGCATCCACACACCATTACACCTCCTCCTCCATGTTTCACGTTGGGAAACACACATGCGGAGATCATCTGTTCACCTACTCTGCATCTCACAAAGACAAGGCGTTTGCAACCAAAAATCTCAAATTTGGACTCATCAGACCAAAGGACAAATTTCCACCGGTCTAATGTCCATTGTTCGTGTTTCTTGGCCCAAGCAAATCTCTTCTTATTATTGGTGTCCTTTAGTAGTGGTTTCTTTGCAGCAATTCAACCATGAAGGCCTGATTCACGCAGTCTCCTCTGAACTAGAGGTCGACCGATTAATCGGAATGGCCGATTAATTAGGGCCGATTTCAAGTTTTCATAACAATCGGAAATCTGTATTTTTGGACACCGATTTGGCCGAATTTGATTTATTATTGTTATTTTTTTACACCTTTATTTAACTAGGCAAGTCAGTTAAGAACACATTCTTATTTTCAATGACGGCCTAGGAACGGTAGGTTAACTGCCTTGTTCAGGGGCAGAACAACAGATTTTTACCTTGTCTGCTCCGGGATTCAATCTTGCAACCAGTTAACTAGTCCAATGCTCTAACCACCAGCCTCACATTGCACTCCACGAGGAGCCTGCCTGTTACGTGAATGCAGTAAGAAGCCAAGGTAAGTTGCTAGCTAGCATTAAACGTATCTTATAAAAAAAACAATCAATCAATCATAATCACTAGTTAACTACACATGGTTGATGATATTACTAGTTTATCTAGCGTGTCCTGCGTTGCATATAATCGATGCAGTGCACATTCGCAGAAAAAGGACTGTCGTTGTTCCAACGTGTACCTAACCATAAACATCAATGCCTTTCTTAAAATCAATACACAAGTATATATTTTTAAACCTGCATATTTAGTTAATATTGCCTGCCAACATGAATTTATTTTAACTAGGTAAATTGTGTCACTTCCCTGGCAACAGAGTCAGGGTATATGTAGCAGTTTGGGCCGCCTGGCTCGTTGCAAACTGTGTGAAGGCTATTTCTTCCTAACAAAGACAGCCAACTTTGCCAAACAGGGGATGACTTAACAAAAGTGCATATGCAAAAAAAGCCCAATCGTTGAACGACTGTAACTAACCATAAACATCAATGCCTTTCTTAAAATCAATACACAGAAGTATATATTTCTAAACCTGCATATTTAGCTAAAAGACATCCAGGTTCACAGGCAATATTAACCAGGTGAAATTGTGTCACTTCTCTTGCGTTCATTGCACGCAGAGACTAGGTATATGCAACAGTTTGGGCCGACTGGCTTGTTGCGAACTAATTTGGCAGAATTTTACATAATTATGACATAACATTGAAGGTTGTACAATGTAACAGCAATATTTAGACTTAGGGATGCCACCAGTTAGATAAAATACGGAACAGTTCCGTATTTCACGGAAAGGATAAACGTTTTGTTTTCAAAATGATAGTTTCTGGATTTGACCATATGAATGACCTAAGGCCTAATTTCTGTGTGTTATTATGTTATAATTAAGTCTATGATTTGATATTGGATAGAGCAGTCTGACTGAGCGATGGTAGGCAGCAGCAGGCTCGTAAGCATTCATTCAAACAGCACTTTCATGTGTTTTGCCAGCAGCTCTTCACTGTGCTTCAAGCACTGAGCTGTTTGTGACTTCAAGCCTATCAACTCCCGAGATTAGGCTGGTGTAACCGATGTGAAATGGCAAGCTAGTTAGCGGGGTGCGCGCTAATAGCGTTTCAAACGTCCCTCGCTCTGAGACTTGGAGTAGTTGTTCCCCTTGCTCTGCAAGGGCCGCAGATTTTGTGGAGCGATGGGTAACGATGCTTCGAGGGTGGCTGTTGTCGATGTGTTCCTGGTTCGAGCCCAGGTAGGGGCGAGGAGAGGGAAGGAAGCTATACTGTTACACTGGCAATACTAAAGTGCCTATAAGGTATTCCAATAGTCAAAGGTATATGAAATACAAATGGTATAGAGAGAAATAGTCCTATAAATACTACATTAACTACAACCTAAAACCTCTTACCTTGGAATATTGAAGACTCATGTTAAAAGTAACCAGCAGCTTTCATATGTTCTCATGTTCTGAGCAAGGAACTGAAACGTTAGCTTTCTTACATGGCACATATTGCACTTTTACTTTCTTCTCCAACACTTTGTTTTTGCATTATTTAAACCAATTTGAACATGTTTCATTATTTATTTGAGGCTAAATTGATTTTATTGATGTATTATATTAAGTTAAAATAAGTGTGCTCATTCAGTATTGTTGTAATTGTCATTATTACAAATAAATAAAAATTGTCTGATTAATCGGTATCGGCCTTTTTTGGTCCTCCAATAATCGGTATCGGCATTGAAAAATCATAATCGGTCGACCTCTACTCTGAACCGTTGATGTTGAGATGTGTCTGTTACTTGAACTCTGTGAAGCATTTATTTGGGCTGCAATCTGAGGTGCAGGTAACTCTAATGAACTTATCTCCTGCAGCAGAGGTAACTCTGGGTCTTCCTTTCCTGTGGCGGTCCTCATGAGGGCCAGTTTCATCATTGCGCTTGATGGTTTTTGCAACTGCACTTGAAGAAACTTGCAAAGTTATTGAAATTTTCCACATTGACTGACCTTCATGTCTTAAAGTAATGAGGGACTGTCATTTCTCTTTGCTTATTTGAGCGGTTCTTGCCATAATATGGTATTTTACCAAATACGACTATCTTCTGTATACCACCCCTACCTTGTCACAACACAACTGATTGGCTCAAACACAGTAAGTAGGAAAGAAATTCCATAAATGTACTTTTAACAAGGCACACCTGTTAAAACTTCTTAGGGATCAAACTCCGTTAACGGTATCGATTTGACAACAGCCAGTGAAATTGCGAGGGCGCCAAATTCAAACAGAAATCTCATAATTTAAATTCCACAAACGTACAAGTATTAAACACCATTTATAAGAAACTTCTTGTTAATCCAACCACAGTGTCCGATTTCAAAAAGGCTTTACAGCGAAAGCATACCATGCGATTACGTTAGGTCAGCGCCTAGTCACAAAAAAACATACAGCTATTTTCCAGCCAAAGAGAGGAGCCACAAAACGCAGAAATAAAATGTATCATTAACCTTTGATGATCTTCATCAGATGGCACTCATAGGACTTCATGTTACACAATACATGTGTGTTTTGTTCGATAATGTTCATATTTATATCCAAAAATCTCAGTTTACATTGGCACGTTATGTTCAGTAATGTTTTGCCTCCAAAACATCGGGTGAATTTGCAGAGAGCCACATAAATTACAGAAATACTCATCATAAACTTTGATGAAAGATACAAGTGTTATACATACGATTAAAGATACACTTCTCCTTAATGCAACCGCATTAAGATTTCAAAAAAGCTTTACGGCGAAAGCACACCATGCGATTATCTGAGTACAGCGCTCAGCCACCAAAACAAGCCATACAGATACCCGCCAAGTTGTGGAGTCAACAAAAGTCAGAAAAAGCGTTATAAATATTCTCTTACCTTTGATGATCTTCATCGGAATGCACTCACAGAAAACCCAGTTCCACAATAAATGTTTGTTTTGTTCGATAAAGTCAGTCTTTATGCCCAAATACCTCCTTTTTGTTTGCGTGTTTAGTTCACTAATCCAAATGCACAAAGCGCGGGCACTAAGTCCAGATGAAAAGTTTTAAAAAGTTACATTAAAGTTCGTAGAAACATGTCAAACGATGTATATAATCAATCTTTAGGATGTTTTATCATAAATCTTCAATAATATTCCAACCGGACAATTCCTTTGTCAATAGAAAGGAAAGAGAATGACCGTCGTGCTCACGGCCACGCGCGAGACACAACTAATGGCTTTCAGGCTGAGCAATTGTTGAAACAGCTCTTATTTGCTCCCCTTTCACAATAGAAGCATGATACAACTTTCTAAAGACTGTTGACATCTACTGGAAGCCTTAGGAAGTGCAATCTGACCCCATTTACACTGGATATTGGAAAGGCAATCACTTGAAAAACTACAAACCTCAGATTTCCCACTTCCTGGTTGGATTTTTCTCAGGTTTTCGCCTGCCATATGAGTTCTGTTACACTCACAGACATCATTCAAACAGTTTTAGAAAATTCAGAGTGTAATATGCATATCCTAGCTTCTGGGCCTGAGTAGCAGGCAGTTTACTCTGGGCAACCTTTTCATCCGTACGTGAAAATACTCCCCCTATCCCAAAGAAGTTGGGAGTTAATCAAAGTTTATTCAAGATGACTACCTCATGAAGCTGGTTGAGAGAATGCCAAGAGTTTGCAAAGCTATCATCAAGGCAAAGGCTTGCTACTTCGAGGAACCTCAAATATAAATTATATTTGGATTTGTTTAACTTTTTTTTTGGTTACTACATGATTCCATATCCGTGCTTCTACACCTGCATTGCTTGCTGTTTGGGGTTTTAGGCTGGGTTTCTGTACAGCACTTTGAGATATCAGCTGATGTACGAAGGGCTATATAAATACATTTGATTTGATTTGATTTGATATCTGTTATTTCATAGTTTTGATGTCTTCACTATTATTCTACAATGTAGAAAATAATAAAAATAAAGAAAACACCTTGAATGAGTAGGTGTCAACTTTTCACTGGTACTGTACATAAAGCACGACAGTATGACAGACACTATGTCATGGGATGTCCAATGATCTTCTATGTAAAATAACCCTTACCTTCTAACGACCATTGTGCGGCTTGTGAGCGTCATAGAGTAAGACAGATGTGCGTGTTTTGTGAGATCTCAGCTTTTCATTTTCACAAAACACGCACGTCTGTCTTGCTCTATGATGCTCACAAGCCACACGAGTCGTTAGAAGGTAAGGGTTATTTTACATAGAAGATCATTGGACATCCTCCCTTGTCTCACAAATAACACCCCTGTTATTAATCGCACACGCTAATGGTTGGTATCCGCGGAAGCAAAAGAAACAGACAAATCCAATGCAAAAAAGCAGCAGTTTATAGCTCAAACATTAAATGTTTAAAAGGGGTTTGAATCACTAAAACACGCAGGCATGGGACTCAAAAGCGTTAACTCCAAATCCAGCCTTCCCTGAAAGAAAAAACAGCTTTTTCACTCATTGAGGAAAAACAGCAGAGCTACAAGAACTACTGTGTTGTTAAAGTGGATCAGTGTGAGTTGATATAGGTTTCATTCCCACCTGACTGGACCAGTGTTTTTATCTAGTGGGCGGTTTTCTTATCAAGTTGCATTGATGTGTTCATTAAAATGATCTATCATCGGATCAAAAGTGTAATGGGTCGACACAGCAAGTGGGAAGAGACTAACTGTCTATCTATGTTGTACAGAATAGCTATATAGAGATGTCAAACGTTCAGCCTGCTGCACAATCACTATGGAAGCTATAATCAAATCAAATCAAATCAAATTGTATTTGTCACATACACACGGTTAGCAGATGTTAATGCAAGTGTAGCGAAATGCTTGTGCTTCTAGTTCCGACAATGCAGTAATAACCAACAAGTAATCTAACTAACAATTCCAAAACTACTGTCTTATACACAGTGTAAGGGGATAAAGAATATGTACATAAGGATATATGAATGAGTGATGGTACAGAGCAGCATAGGCAGGATACAGTAGATGGTATCGAGTACAGTATATACATGAGGTGAGTATGTAAACAAAGTGGCATAGTTAAAGTGGCTAGTGATACATGTATTACATAAGGATGCAGTCGATGATATAGAGTACAGTATATACGTATGCATATGAGATGAATAATGTAGGGTAAGTAACATTATATAAGGTAGCATTGTTTAAAGTGGCTAGTGATGTATTTACATCATTTCCCATCAATTCCCATTTATTAAAGTGGCTGGAGTTGAGTCAGTGTCAGTGTCAGTGTGTTGGCAGCAGCCCCTCAATGTTAGTGGTGGCTGTTTAACAGTCTGATGGCCTTGAGATAGAAGCTGTTTTTCAGCCTCTCGGTCCCAGCTTTGATGCACCTGTACTGACCTCGCCTTCTGGATGATAGCGGGGTGAACAGGCAGTGGCTCGGGTGGTTGATGTCCTTGATGATCTTTATGGCCTTCCTGTGACATCGGGTGGTGTAGGTGTCCTGGAGGGCAGGTAGTTTGCCCCCGGTGATGCGTTGTGCAGACCTCACTACCCTCTGGAGAGCCTTACGGTTGTGGGCGGAGCAGTTGCCGTACCAGGCGGTGATACAGCCCGACAGGATGCTCTCGATTGTGCATCTGTAGAAGTTTGTGAGTGCTATTGGTGACAAACCGAATTTCTTCAGCCTCCTGAGGTTGAAGAGGGGCTGCTGCGCCTTCTTCACGATGCTGTCTGTGTGAGTGGACCAATTCAGTTTGTCTGTGATGTGTATGCCGAGGAACTTAAAACTTGCTACCCTCTCCACTACTGTTCCATCGATGTGGATAGGGGGGTGTTCCCTCTGCTGTTTCCTGAAGTCCACAATCATCTCCTTAGTTTTGTTGACGTTGAGTGTGAGGTTATTTTCCTGACACCACACTCCGAGGGCCCTCACCTCCTCCCTTTAGGCCGTCTCGTCGTTGTTGGTAATCAAGCCTACCACTGTTGTGTCGTCCGCAAACTTGATGATTGAGTTGGAGGCGTGCGTGGCCACGCAGTCGTGGGTGAACAGGGAGTACAGGAGAGGGCTCAGAACGCACCCTTGTGGGGCCCCAGTGTTGAGGATCAGCGGGGTGGAGATGTTGTTGCCTACCCTCACCACCTGGGGGCGGCCCGACAGGAAGTCCAGTACCCAGTTGCACAGGGCGGGGTCGAGACCCAGGGTCTCGAGCTTGATGACGAGCTTGGAGGGTACTATGGTGTTGAATGCCGAGCTGTAGTCGATGAACAGCATTCTCACATAGGTATTCATCTTGTCCAGATGGGTTAGGGCAGTGTGCAGTGTGGTTGAGATGGCATCGTCTGTGGACCTATTTGGGCGGTAAGCAAATTGGAGTGGGTCTAGGGTGTCGGGTAGGGTGGAGGTGATATGGTCCTTGACTAGTCTCTCAAAGCACTTCATGATGACGGAAGTGAGTGCTATGGGGCGGTAGTCGTTTAGCTCAGTTACCTTAGCTTTCTTGGGAACAGGAACAATGGTGGCCCTCTTGAAGCATGTGGGAACAGCAGACTGGTTTAGGGATTGATTGAATATGTCCGTAAACACACCGGCCAGCTGGTCTGCGCATGCTCTGAGGGCGCGGCTGGGGATGCCGTCTGGGCCTGCAGCCTTGCGAGGGTTAACACGTTTAAATGTCTTACTCACCTCGGCTGCAGTGAAGGAGAGTCCGCAGGTTTTGGTAGCAGGCCGTGTCAGTGGCACTGTATTGTCCTCAAAGCGGGCAAAAAAGTTATTTAGTCTGCCTGGGAGCAGGACATCCTGGTCCGTGACTGGGCTGGATTTCTTATTGTAGTCCGTGATTGACTGCAGACCCTGCCACATGCCTCTTGTGTCTGAGCCGTTGAATTGAGATTCTACTTTGTCTCTGTACTGACGCTTAGCTTGTTTGATAGCCTTGCGGAGGGAATAGCTGCACTGTTTGTATTCGGTCATGTTACCAGTCACCTTGCCCTGATTAAAAGCAGTGGTTCGCGCTTTCAGTTTCACGCGAATGCTGCCATCAATCCACGGTTTCTGGTTAGGGAATGTTTTAATCGTTGCTATGGGAACGACATCTTCAACGCACGTTCTAATGAACTCGCACACCGAATCAGCGTATTCGTCAATATTGTTATCTGACGCAATACGAAACATGTCCCAGTCCACGTGATGGAAGCAGTCTTGGAGTGTGGAGTCAGCTTGGTCGGACCAGCGTTGGACAGACCTCAGCGTGGGAGCCTCTTGTTTTAGTTTCTGTCTGTAGGCAGGGATCAACAAAATGGAGTCGTGGTCAGCTTTTCCGAAAGGAGGGCGGGGCAGGGCCTTATATGCGTCGCGGAAGTTAGAGTAACAATGATCCAAGGTTTTTCCACCCCTGGTTGCGCAATCGATATGCTGATAAAATTTAGGGAGTCTTGTTTTCAGATTAGCCTTGTTAAAATCCCCAGCTACAATGAATGCAGCCTCCGGATAAATGGATTCCAGTTTGCAAAGAGTCAAATAAAGTTTGTTCAGAGCCATCGATGTGTCTGCTTGGGGGGGGATATATATGGCTGTGATTATAATCGAAGATAATTCTCTTGGTAGATAATGCGGTCTACATTTGATTGTGAGGAATTCTAAATCAGGTGAACAGAAGGATTTGAGTTCCTGTATGTTTCTTTCATCACACCATGTCTCGTTAGCCATAAGGCATACGCCCCTGCCCCTCTTCTTACCAGAAAGATGTTTGTTTCTGTCGGCGCGATGCGTGGAGAAACCCGCTGGCTGCACCGCCTCCGATAGCGTCTCTCCAGTGAGCCATGTTTCCGTGAAGCAAAGAACGTTACAGTCTCTGATGTCCTCTCTGGAATGCTACCCTTGCTCGGATTTCATCAACCTTGTTGTCAAGAGACTGGACATTGGCGAGAAGAATGCTAGGGAGTGGTGCACGATGTGCCCGTCTCCGGAGTCTGACCAGAAGACCGCCTCGTTTCCCTCTTTTTCTGAGTCGTTTTTTTGGGTCGCTGCATGGGATCTATTCCGTTGTCCTGGGTGAAAGGCAGAACACAGGATCCGCGTCGCGAAAAGCATATTCTTGGTCGTACTGATGGTGAGTTGACGCTGATCTTATATTCAGTAGTTCTTCTCGACTGTATGTAATGAAACCTAAGATGACCTGGGGTACTAATGTAAGAAATAACACGTAAAAAAACAAAACACTGCATAGTTTCCTAGGAACGCGAAGCGAGGCCGCCATCTCTGTCGGCGCCGGAAGTCATAGTCTAGAGTGCCCTGTTAAATTGTGGTTAGGAGCATTTTAAAACTCTCTCCATGTTAAAGTAGTAAGAAATAGATGTACAACTGTGAGTGTGATTAATCTTAAATCTAAATATTGAATAATTTTGACATACGTTAAAAAAATGTATTAGGCTAAATTCCCCATGGTAGACAGAACGTCTTAGTACAATCACCACACAAAAATGACAGGAAAAACACAATTTTTTACCTCCGATTGGTGGTGTTAGTATAAAAGTTTCTAATCATCACAATCTTACAAAAACAAATCAATGTCTTTGGTTTAGTACCAGTGTTTCTGTCTGTAGTGGGACTTTAAGGCCATAGTGGCAAGAAAAAATTATGTATAAATATCTCTGGCCTCACATGAATTTGCAGATTTGAGGGTTAAGCTATCATTCAAATGAAAGCCAACCCCTGTCGCTATTTAGAAACCAATGTGAGGTGTTGATTTCCTTGAAATTGTTTAGTCAAAAAGTGAGTGTTGTGATACCTTATTCGTATTGGCTGTCTGCCGTAAACATTTTCTCACAGAGATATGAGTTAATTAATGGCTGCAACAGGCTCTCATTTATCTGCTGGTATATGTAGTATACCCAAGTCCATTGAGTTTTGCCTGTAAGAAGAGCGCAAGCGGTACATATCTACGCAGTTTTTGTTTTACCAGTTTCATTGATTTCAATACAAATATTGATGTTTGTGATTAATATGCACACGCTATTGATTACAGTAGAACAAGCTAATCAATTCCAGTCTAGAGTGGCCCCCTGGTAAAAATTGGTGCGAAAGCAGTTTACAAGGTACTAATTTACAAGTGTGATGTGTGTAGGGTAATTTTCCTTGTCTTCAACATATCACAGTTTATTTCAACATATTGATTTTGAATTTGGACATCTAAAACCGGTGTTTTGACACTGGGCTCTACATCTAATATTCATGAAAACAGGAAGCAGCCACAGTATCAAGTTAAACTTATGTTTTAGAAATATAAAATATTATTTTAAGATAATAACTACTTAATTAGATATAAACTACTGAATGAGCCAAAAAAAAGCGTGCTATAATGTATTGATTTTCATGATATGCAGTGTATGTGAAATCGTGATAATATGTTTGCCCTGCCTAATAGATGCATAATATTCTTCAGATGGGGACATATACTGTATGGCAGTACAGTACTATTTTGTCTCCTCTGTGGTATGTTAATGATGGGAGGGAGTCTTCTCAACAGGAGTTGTCTTGATCTCTGAACTTTAAGAGGCTTTCCTGTAAGATCAATATAAGTGGCTACCCAAGCGCAATAAAACCCACAGCAAGGCCCAGATTCATTAATTACAGACACTGATTTTAAATTCCCACTGTTAGTTGTGTGACGAATCTGTGAAAAGTAAGGACTTGACAAGAGAAGGTGGAGCTGAGCATGTTTTAATTAATGTAACTTCAGTGCTACAGGGAAGCAGATCAGTGCAAGTGTAGCACATGTGGACGTGTGAAACTCAGCCTGAAGTGTCTCGCTGACTGGTAAGACGCTTTAGGAGGGTCTCGAGTGTGTCTCGTGTGCTAGCAAGGCAGAGGTCCAAGGTTTGAGCCTCAGCGTGAGCTGAATCAGATGTCAGGATGTGGTACTGGCTAAGCAAGAAGTGTGACGTCCTTTACAGTGGTGCCGTGATCCAGATTTACAGTTACACTCAGCTCAACGCTGGGGTCACTGTTGAGTAAGTTTGAGAGGTGAATGTAGCGCAGGGGGTGTGTGTAAATGATTCATCCTGAAGTGTCAGTGTGACGTCATTTAGACAAGATTATGCTTTTTGCTGGTGCTAAGGTTTGATGTGTGGCACGTGGCTCAGATATAGTTCATTAATTTGTGCAATAGACATGACCCATTCTGCATGGCAACACAATCAGGGGTTGGAACCAAAACTTTCCAATCGTAGCGTTCTGAACAGAACCACAATTTTTCCGTTCCGTTCCACTGTTCCGACCAGCAAAATAAAGTTCTGAACCGGTTTGAACCCCAAAAAAGGACTGGTTTATATTGTTCCTTTCTGTTCCTTTTAAACCTGTGAAATCTACAGCTTTTTCCATTTAGCTCATTAAATTACTTCACCAATCATTGTGGATAGAGCAGTTTGCCATGGAACATGCATGCTAGTTGTTTACATACGTGATGGTCAGACAAGTGTAGGGCGCGAGATGCTACTTAAACTTTGCGGGTGGGGAGAGAGGGGCAGGTAGCCTACACATGCACACACACTGGCAAAGATTTTTGTATGACCAACCTGGTCTCAGAGCATTTTGTATTATTCTGTACGTAAATATGCCCACTCCATTTAGTATATGTTACGTTTCGTATGGTATGTATGAATTTGAGGATATTCATCACCCATTTCGTATATCTCACAAATTACAATTCGTATTACAGTATATGTTACGAATTTACAAAATGTACAATATATTACGAATTTGCAAATGTATATTATGTTACAAATTTGCATAATGTATAGCTAGCTCGCTAACTTTAGCTAGGCTAGGGGTTAGGGTTAAGTTTAGTAGTTAGGTTAAATGGTAAAGGTTAGGGAAGGATTTAAGGTTGGGCGGTATCCACATTTTCATATCGTCCTTCTCTCACCCAGGGATATATGGTATTACCGGTTTAATACACAAGGGGGCGCCAGGAAACCCAATAAAAAAGCTAATTTGGCATCTATTTCCAGAATGCTAACAAAATTTACACAAGTATTAGCACATTTACATGGAGGCTGTGAATGTGAACGAGAGATATTGTTCAAACAAACAAAATTTTGACGCATGCAGTACTGGCTCTCCAGCAGCATGTCTACACGCTGTGTCTGTGTGGAGTCTGAGTCACAGGCCTGCTCTGCTTGGAAAAGAAGGGGGAGGAGCAGACGGGCCGAGAACAAAGAGGAGAAAAAATGCATGAAAATCAAGATATAAGTGGCAGCTGGTCAAATAACTCATCCAAAGGGCTTTGCCTTTCTCAAGCACGGCAGAAAGCTAACAAAATATGATGCTCCGTCACCTTATTGATTCAGCCAATTACTTAGATAGCAAGTTAAACTCGGGGTCGTGTTAACACATAATTCTGCGTTTTCCACACAGGATTTTTTTTTAGTGCATAGAAAATAGCTTGCTGCATTTTGTAAACACAGATCTAAAAGGCTTCTTATTGTAATTTCTGCTCAGCATCAGACTAATGTTGTGCTTCCCTTGCACTTCTAAACTCGGATGAGAATTCATGACTGAAAATTCTATCAGCAGACAGCGCTCTGACTGATGTGTAGCTACTTGCCTCCAATAAGTTTCTCGTGTAGCCAGCCTATATTTCTCTGGTAAAATGCAAGATGAACCTTTTCACATGTACCAACAAATGGGTGTGATCATTCTACAGTGTTCCCTGCAGCGTACCCTCAAACCGGTGTGATTAGAAAGCTTATTTAGAACGTCCAGTTTCGATTGATGCAACCGTCAGCGTTTGAGCTGGCCACACTGTTTTTTCAAAGAAACATTTTTCACAAACACAGTACTTACAAAGTTATGTTACGTGACACCCAGAACGCATTGTAAAATGTCAACAAAAATGGTGCCGCACATAGCTGGTAAATAGCTTAGTATTAGCTCATCATAATCAATACAACCTTCAAAAAAGGCGGAACACACCTTAATTCAAACTGTGTTTGAAAATAACATTTGTTAGAAAATCATTTGAAATTGACAAACTGAAAGATAGCCTATTGATAATTATCAGGCAGCGCGTGTTAACTTTCCTGTTGCGCAACAATCACATTTTGGAACAGTGAGTGCATTCTGACATCTCGTGCATAAAACAACTCATGCTGCCGTGACTGTTAACAGATATTTGGAACCCACATGTGAAAAGGTTAACTTTAAGCAAAACATTCACCGTCTTCTTGGTAAGCAACTCCAGTGTAGATTTGGCTTTGTGTTTTAGGTTATTGTTCTGCTGAAAGGTGAATTCATTTCAGAGCGTCTGGTGGAAAGCAGATTGAATGTCACGTCTACTCCTGCTCCTCCCCACGGGCGTTCGACGTCGTTGGTTTACTAACCACCGGTCCTGGCAACCCTTCATTACGCATACCTGCGCCTCATCATGCACACATGGACCTTATCACCATGATTACTCCCCATATATATATATATATATATATATATCATTTCGTTGTTATTTCCCATCAGGCGTTATTGCTTATGTTTCCTTGTCAGGCGTGTGTCTTGTTTTGTATCGTTCTATGTTCGTTCATGTTAAACTCACTAACTGCACCTGCTTCCTGACTCCCTGCGTCGACGTTACAGAATAATGCCTCACCACATGGAAGTAGTAGTTGATCAAGGCATCTTCCAGATGGTCAACGAACAGGGAGACGTACTTCGCCAACACCACGACCAGCTGGCTCAAATGGGGGCAGCTATGGATGAGATCCTCCGTGTTCTTCAATGTTTCGACGTTGCCAAAAGGGCGTCACCTCCCTCAGGCGGAGGATTCTTTCTTATGTGTCGACCCAGCATCCCAGCCCATCCAGCAGTCCGTCCAGGTCAGCGAGGTCAGTTTGTCCCTCCCGGACAAATACGATAGGACTCCATCAAAATGCTGTGGCTTCCTAATCCAGTACTCCCTCGATTTCTGCTCTTCACCTTGGAGCCCCCACCACCGAGAGGTCCAAGGTTGCCATGGTTATTTCCCTGCTGATTGGACGTGAGTTGGAGTGGGCTACGGCCATCTGGGAGAAAGGAGAGGAAGAGCTGGATTCGTATGAAGGGGTCATGGCTCTGTTCAGAAGGGTCTTTGACCATCCACTAGAGGCCAGAGATGGAGGTGAGCACTTACTCCACCTATGGCAGGAAGACCAGACCGCTGCGGAGTACGCCCTCATCTTCAGGACAGTGGCAGCATCCAGCGGATGGAATGAGCCAGCGCTCCGCACCCTATTCCAAAGATTATTGCACGAGGAGATCCAGATGGAGTTGGCGTGCCAAGATGATGGCACACTCTCTTGGACGCACTTATCGTGATGGCCATCCGTCTGGATAACCTTCTACGGAAGCGTCGGAAACCACCATCACCGCTCTGCCTCCTTCGTTGACGAATCTGAGTCAGAGCCTGAACCCATGGAGGTAGGGGCCACGTGCCTACCCGCGGCTGAGCGACACTGCCAGAGACAGCTGGGGCTCTGTCCCTATTGCGGACAAGAGGCATCCTCATTCCTCTAGTCTCCCTACCGCTCTCCAGGTACCAGGCGGATTTCCACCGCAGTGAGGCGCCCGTGTTCCATCCTGGTGAATGCGTCCGGCTCTCCACCAGGAACTTCCCACTTCGCCTTGCCTGCAAGAAGCTGAGACCCTGGTTTGTGGGGCCTGTTCAAGGTTCTCCAGAGGGTCAATTAGGTGACATACAGATTACAACTCACCACTGAGTATGGGATCTCACCTTCCTTTCATGTTTCTCTCCTCAGGCCGATGTATCCTGGACATCGAGGGAGGTCCCGCCTATGCCGTCAGATCCCTCCTAGACTCCAAACATTGTGTGGGATGGGTAAGGTCCAGAGGAACGGTGTTGGGTCCCGGTGGACAACATTATAGATCCCAACATTATCCGAGATCATCCGGCCCACTCCTCGCCCTCAGGGCCGTCCTCCTGGAACCGTGCGTCTGTTTACAAACCACCGGTCCTGGCAACCCTTCATTACCCTGATTACTCCCCCTATATAATAGCACTCCGTCTTATTTCCCATCAGGCGTTATTGGTTGTGTTTCCTTGTCAGATGTCTCTTGTTTTGTATCATTCTATGTTCGTTCATATTAAACTCACTAACTACACCTGCTTCCTGACTCCCTGCGTCGACATTACACTGAACCAGGTTTTCCTCAAGGATTTTGCCTGTGCTTAGATCCATTACATTTCTTTTTTTGTCCTGAAAAGCTGGCCAGTCCTTAACGATTACAATAATACAGATAACATGGTGCAGCCACCACTATGCTGAGTGATACTCAGTAATGTGTTGTATTGGATTTGCCTCAAACATAACACTTTGTATTCAGGACAAAAAGTTAATTGCTTTGCCACATTTTTTGCAGTATTACTTTAGCGCCTTGTTGCAAACAGGATGCATGTTTTGGAACATTTTTATTCTGTGCAAGCATCCTTCTTTTCACTCTGTCTATTAGGTTAGTAACTACAATGTTCTTGCTCCATCCTCAGTTTTCTCCTATCACAGCCATTAAATTCTGTAACTTTTTTAAAGTCACCATTGGCCTCATGGTGAAATCGCTGAGTAGTTTCCTTCCACTCTGACAACTGAGTTAGGAAGGACGCCTGTATCTTTGTAGTGACTGGGTGTATTGATACACCATCCAAAGTGTAACTAATAACTGCACCCTGCTCAAAGGGATATTCAATGTCTGCTTTTTTATACCCATCTACCAATAGGTGCCCTTCTTTGCGACCTCCTTGGTCTTTGTGGTTGAATCTGTGTTTGAAATTCACTGCTCAAGTGAGGGACCTTCAAGATGTGTATGCGTGGGGTACAGAGATGACGTAGTCATTCAGAAAGGGTTGAGTAACAGGGTGGTAGCTGGCTAGTAATGGCTATTTAACAGTCTGATGGCCTTGAGATAGAAGCTGTTTTTCAGTGAGTTCATGCAATTTATGTGACTTGTTCAGCTAATCTTTACTCCTGAATTGATTTAGGCTTGCCATAACAAAGGGGTGGAACACTCATTGACTCATGACATTTCAGCTTTTCATTTTTAATTAGTAAAAATTACGAAACACATAATTCCACTTTGACATTATGGGGTCTTGTGTTTAGGCCAGTGACCAAAAATCTGAATTGAATCCATTTTAAATTCAGGCTGTAACACAACAACATGTGGAAAAAGTAAACGGGTGTGAATGAGAGCATCTGCTAAATAACAACATTTTTCAAATTGATACTTTCTGAAGGCACTGTACCTGAGCCTGAGGCAAGCAATCTGACAAAGCAGTTACACCTTTGCTCTGAGATTATATAAGGGCCAAGCCACTGAATAATTGGAGCAAAGTAAACTATAAAGCTAAGACACTTAATAAAGGTTGACAATGAAATGAACCAAAACATTTAAAGACATACAGTAAATCATTTTAAACGGGAAACCCCAAAATAAGAAGGAACCCAGCCTAACGTAAAAACAAACCTACAGTATAATAATCTAATACTAATAATAGACGCAGCATTTTTACCAGTACATTTGTAATAATTTATCAGGCACTGACTTGAGTGACAACCTGTGGATACTGCTGAACAAGCAGCATCATATTCTGCAGGTGCAGCAGGTGACTTACAGAAAGCACGTCTTATGAAGTTGAGAAGTTAATATTCAGTGTTAAACATTCTCTCTTACCTTTCTTAGCAATTTGAGCACTTCGACTGCTTGTTCTTGTTTCTCTTCTCGGATAAGCTTCTGTATTTCCCGGATCCATGCCACCCGTCTCACGTAGGGGCTGTGGTTGGTCTTTCGTAGCATCCCTGGAAGCTTGTCGGACTTGACCATCAGGGATGTAAACAAGAACTCCCCGCCACCCTTGCCTCCACTCCTCTCGGTTTCTCTGGAGCTGTCATGCCGCTGGCGTCTCCTCTTGGAAAATGTGGTTTCTATTTGGTCCAGACTACTCTGCCTGGTCAACTTAGAACCCATTACTTCACAGAATAATGTTTCACTTGAACAACGGCTCCTTGACACTATGTATCATTAACGTTTGGCTGAATGTAGCCATAACAGTTGCACAGTAGCCTAAACTTGGAAATTGAGTAACGCACGCATGTACTTTTATCTTTACAGTATGAAAACAAAGGGAGAAGATATGAGCAGAGGTTGATAAATGACTATATGCTCTATTATATTAAATATAGAGCATCACACCGTCAGTATTGCATAGCTTTCTATTCGTAATTCGTCTTCAAATAGTTTCCATCGTCTTCCAGTAATAACCACGCACTGCCACAGCAGAGCTCGTGCAGTAATACAATATCACACCGAGCTCGTGGTCTTTGCGTCCAATCAGAACCCGCGCTGCCTAGATCAGGGTCGCGCGATTACTCTCTCTTCATACAGGTCCAAGGCTAATGTTGTTGTTTAGCTCACGACGAACTAACTCGATTTGAGAGATCGATGCTTTTACATTTTGTACACACAAAAATGCTTGGTTGTTTGGTTGACCCAACTGCTGGGTTGCAGGCTATGGGTCACTTAGTTGGGCTGTTTTCTTTAAAGACCGCTAGGTTATTGATGCTGGATTAGTGATGTAGTGATGTGTCGGTCGTGAACGATTTCTTATTTTTGAACGACTCATTTTAGTGACTGAGAGGTTTGATTCGGTTTTCCGAGGGACTCGTTCAGTCCTTTGTTTGACCTACTTGTCTGCAATGAATTCTACAGCAGGATTAATTGACAGGTTGTTTAGCAACAAACCCGATGCGTGCGCAACTATGGGTACAAAACAGACATAATTGGCTTAGATTGTTGACAATATGTAAACTATACTTCGTCGCCAATGTTTATTGAAAACATAAATTAATTTGCACAATGAGAACTTGTCTCAAATACATCCTTACAGTTGTTGGTTAGCTAGCTAGCGAATTGTTGCCATATTATCACATACAAAACACCTCAAAATAAGACATGGTATCAAGACGAGATAAAAAATTTAAAAAACTTGCTGAAACGAGCCTCCTACGATTCCCCGTATGGCAGTTTCTTGGCATTGTTGCTACAGTAGCTATCTGGCCATCCAGAATCACAACAACACCCATTGCAGCACACTCATCATTTTCGTGATGTTGTCAAGTAACTTGTCCATGTCTATACTTGCTCCTCTGTGGAGACGTGCTCTGACGGTCAACTGTCTTGTTAGACATATCCTTCAGAAAGTATTATTCATACCCCTTGACTTATTCCACATTCTGTTGTGTTACAACCTGAATTAAAAATGTATTCAATCTTTTTTCTCACAATACCCTATAATGACAAAGTGAAAACATGTTTTTAGACATTTTTGCAAATGTATTGAAAATGAAATACAGAAATATCTAATTTGCATAGGTATGCACACCCCTGAGTCAATCAAGCAATAATGGTATAAGGCCAGTATACCATGGCTAATGCCTGTTCTTACGCACGACCCAATGTGGAGTGCCTGGATACAGCCCTTAGCCGTGGTATATTGGCCATATACCATAAACCACAGAGGTGCCTTATTGCTATTATAAACTGTTTACCAATGTAATTAGAGCAGTAACAAAATTGTCATACCCGTGGTATACAGTCTGATATTAATTAGCATTCAGGGCTCGAACCACCCAGTTCATAATGCATGTTAGAATCACCTTTGGCATCAATTACAACTGTGAGTCTTTCTGGTTAAACCTCTAAATTCATTACCTGGATTGTTCAATATTTGCACATGATACTTCTTCAAGCTCTGGGTTGATAATTGATCGCATTGTGCAAGAATGAATGCAATTAATTGATTATTGAATGTTATTATGATGGACACAGCTTTGTAGAACCTAAACCTACACAGCCTTTGCTCATCAAACGCAAACTCGAGAACAAATTGTTTGGGGTGCTGCGGTTCACCAATGATTTTGTGCTTATCACCCTCACAGCAGTCAAGCAATGCATTCCGCCAAGAGTCGTTCACAATCTCGTCAAATGTACCAAGAAATAATCATATTTGTAGGCCTAGCAATCAACAAATGTACATTGTTTAAAGCATGCTTTTACAAGTCTCAATCACAAATGACAGCTCCAATAAGCCCTTTATGGGGAATGACATGTGAACGAGAGGCTTGTGGAATCATGACTATTTCACCAGTAGGGGGTCCTCAATCAACCAATCAATCCAATGTATTATAAAGCCGTTTTTAAATCAGCAGCTGTCACAAAGTGCTTAAACAGAAACCGAACCTAAAACCCCAGAGAGCAAGCAATGCAGAAGCATGGTGTCTAGGAAAAACTCCCTGGAAAAGACAGAACCTAGGGAATAAGTAACATAGAGTGGAACCAGGCCCTGAGGGTTGACTTCAGAGCCTGATTCCTCTCTACGTTTCTTCCTAGGTTCCTGCCTTTCTAGGGAGTTTTTCCTTGCCACCGTGCTTCTACATTTGCATTGCTTGCTCTCTTGCTCTCTGGGGTTTTAGATACGCTACTGGTCAAAACTTTTAGAACACCTACTCTTTCAAGGGTTTCTTTATTTTACTATTTTCTACATTGTAGAATAACAGTGAAGACATCAAAACTATGAAATAACATATGGAATCACGTAGTAACCAAAAAAGTGTTAAACATATCAAAATATATGCTATATTTGAGATTCTTCAAATATCTACCCTTTGCCGTGATGACAGCTTTTCACACTCTTGGCATTCTCTCAATCAGCTTCATTATAGCAAGAAAAGCTTAAATAAGCAAAGAGAAATGACAGTCCATCATTACTTTATGACAGGAAGGTCGCAAAAACCATTAAGCACTATGATGAAACTGTCTCTCAAGAGGACCACCACAGGAATAGAAGACCCAGAGTTACCTCTGCTGCAGAGGAAAAGTTCATTAGAGTTACCAGCCTCAGAAATTGCAACCAAAAATAAGTTCAAGTAACAGACACATCTCAACATCAACTGTTCAGAGGAGACCTTGTGAATCAGGCCTTCATGGTCGAGTTCTGTAAAGAAAACACTACTAAAGTACACCAATAATAAGAAGAGACTTGCTTGAGCCAAGTAACATGAGCAGGAAATGTGTCCTTTGGTCTGGAGTCCAAATTTGAGATTTTGGGTTGGTGTGAATTTCCCACAGTGACGCATGGAGGAGGAGGTGTTATGGACTGGGGGTGCTTTGCTGGTGACACTGTCTGTGATTTATTTAGAATTCAAGGCACACTTAACCAGCATGGCTACCACAGCATTCTGGAGTGATATCCCATCCAGTGATATCCCACCTCCAGGCTGTGTAAGGGCTATTTTGCCAAGAAGGAGAGTGATGGAGCGCAGATGACCTGGAGTTCAGATGACCTGGCCTCCACAATTCCCTCCCCTCAACCAAATTGAGATGGTTTAGAATGATTCTGACCGCAAAGTGAAGGAAAAGCATAGGTGTGTAGGTGTTTTAAAACTTTTGACCGGTAGTATACATGTCAATCCTCTTCTGGCTGTGCCGGGTGGAGAGTATAAGAGTGCATGGCCATTAAGGCCAGATTGTTCTTCTAGATGTTCAAATGTTCATAGATGACCAGCAGGGTCAAATAATTAATCACAGCGCTTATAGAGGGTGCGACAGGGCAGCACCTCAGGAATAAATGTCAGTTGGCTTTTCATAACTGAGCATTCAGAGATCGAGACAGCAGGTGCGGGGGAGAAGAGAGAGAGTGAGGGTCGAAACAGCAGGTTTCGAACAGCAGAAAGCAGCATGACCAGGTGGACTTGGGACGGGGACAGCCAAGAGTTGTCAGGCCAGGTAGTCCTGAAGCATGGTCCTGAGGCTCAGGTCCTCCGGGAGAGAGAGATGGGAGAATTAGAGGGAGCATACATAAGATCACACAGGACACCAGATTTATAGGACTATGGTTATAAACCCCTAGTGTACTCTTTTTTTCACCTTACAATATTTCATGGATTGAACTTGAATATGGCAACTTTCAAGATGAATCAAACCACTGTATATTTGATTCATCAATATATTTGATTCATCAATATATGTCATGCGCAAAGGCTCTCCAAACAATTATTTTATGATTCATACATACTTTCCTAACCCTGAAATTTGCCCAAATAATCTACAAGATCAGAGTATTTTAAATCTGAAATGCTGAAACGGAGACAAATATGCATATATTTAGATGGCTTTCTTTCACTGTTTTCTTTCACCTTGTATTCTGAACCGTTCTCTCCCTATATTCTAGTGAGTCTGGTGAGAAAATTCTAATGAATGGTACAGCAAATTCAAAAGGATGGCTTTAGATACAGTGCCTTGCGAAAGTATTCGGCCCCCTTGAACTTTGCGACCTTTTGCCACATTTCAGGCTTCAAACATAAAGATATAAAACTGTATTTTTTTGTGAAGAATCAACAACAAGTGGGACACAATCATGAAGTGGAACGACATTTATTGGATATTTCAAACTTTTTTAACAAATCAAAAACTGAAAAATTGGCCGTGCAAAATGATTCAGCCCCCTTAAGTTAATACTTTGTAGCGCCACCTTTTGCTGCGATTACAGCTGTAAGTCGCTTGGGGTATGTCGCTATCAGTTTTGCACATCGAGAGACTGACATTTTTTCCCATTCCTCCTTGCAAAACAGCTCGAGCTCAGTGAGGTTGGATGGAGAGCATTTGTGAACAGCAGTTTTCAGTTCTTTCCACAGATTCTCGATTGGATTCAGGTCTGGACTTTGACTTGGCCATTCTAACACCTGGATATGTTTATTTTTGAACCATTCCATTGTAGATTTTGCTTTATGTTTTGGATCATTGTCTTGCTGGTGTAACGGATGTGAAACGGCTAGCTTAGTTAGCGTGGGCGCTAAATAGCGTTTCAATCAGTGACGTCACTTGCTCTGAGACCTTGAAGTAGTAGTTCCCCTTGCTCTGCAAGGGCCGTGGCTTTTGTGGCGCGATGGGTAACGATGCTTCGAGGGTGACTGTTGATGTGTGCAGAAGGTCCCTGGTTCGCGCCCGGGTATGGGCAAGGGGACGGTCTAAATTTGTACTGTTACATTGATGCTGTTGACCCGGATTACTGGTTGCTGCGGAAAAAGGAGGAAGGTCAAAAGGGGGGTGAGTGTAACGGATGTGAAACGGCTAGCTTAGTTAGCGTGGGCGCTAAATAGCGTTTCAATCAGTGACGTCACTTGCTCTGAGACCTTGAAGTAGTAGTTCCCCTTGCTCTGCAAGGGTCGCGGCTTTTGTGGCGCGATGGGTAACGATGCTTCGAGGGTGACTGTTGATGTGTGCAGAAGGTCCCTGGTTCGCGCCCGGGTATGGGCGAGGGGACGGTCTAAATTTGTACTGTTACACTGGAAGACAAATCTCCGTCCCAGTCTCAGGTCTTTTGCAGACTCCATCAGGTTTTCTTCCAGAATGGTCCTGTATTTGGCTCCATCCATCTTCCCATCAATTTTAACCATCTTCCCTGTCCCTGCTGAAGAAAAGCAGGCCCAAACCATGATGCTGCCACCACCATGTTTGACAGTGGGGATGGTGTGTTCAGCTGTGTTGCTTTTACGCCAAACATAACGTTTTGCATTGTTGCCAAAAAGTTCAATTTTGGTTTCATCTGACCAGAGCACCTTCTTCCACATGTTTGGTGTGTCTCCCAGGTGGCTTGTGGCAAACTTTAAACAACACTTTTTATGGATATCTTTAAGAAATGGCTTTCTTCTTGCCACTCTTCCATAAAGGCCAGATTTGTGCAATATACGACTGATTGTTGTCCTATGGACAGAGTCTCCCACCTCAGCTGTAGATCTCTGCAGTTCATCCAGAGTGATCATGAGCCTCTTGGCTGCATCTCTGATCAGTCTTCTCCTTGTATGAGCTGAAAGTTTAGAGGGACGGCCAGGTCTTGGTAGATTTGCTCCTTGGGATGTTTGAAGCTTGGGAAATCTTTTGTATCCAAATCCGGCTTTAAACTTCTTCACAACAGTATCTCGGACCTGCCTGGTGTGTTCCTTGTTCTTCATGATGCTCTCTGCGCTTTTAACGGACCTCTGAGACTATCACAGTGCAGGTGCATTTATACGGAGACTTGATTACACACAGGTGGATTGTATTTATCATCATTAGTCATTTAGGTCAACATTGGATCATTCAGAGATCCTCACTGAACTTCTGGAGAGAGTTTGCTGCACTGAAATTAAAGGGGCTGAATAATTTTGCACGCCCAATTTTTCAGTTTTTGAATTGTTAAAAAAGTTTGAAATATCCAATAAATGTCGTTCCACTTCATGATTGTGTCCCACTTGTTGTTGATTCTTCACAAAAAAATACAGTTTTATATCTTCATGTTTGAAGCCTGAAATGTGGCAAAAGGTCGCAAAGTTCAAGGGGGCCGAATACTTTCGCAAGGCACTGTAAATGTAGTGAAAACCATATTGAATAAAAACTGCACAAGAAAATCAGTTAAGGTAACTCAACTACTGAGAAGTGCATAGGAAAGACGTAAATAGGAAATGCGCTACGTTTCCAGTTCTGAATCGGGCCCCTGGAGCCTATGCATATCCCAGTGTTGGGATATGTAAATAATATTGTTATGAATGTTATATTATAATATGTAACGTGCAAAAATATTCAAGGAAAATTGAAATTTGCAGTGTACAAACTTAAAGGTGCTGCATATAGGATATATTAAATTTTGCATTGTATTTTCAGAAAAAAGGGAATCATTGTATCATCTAAATCGCTGTGGAATATATTTTCAATAACAACAAATATAGTTTTAACAGCTTTTTGAAGCTGGTGGAACAAAACCGAAAGTAAAAGCCTCAAGCAAAAGTCTCCACCATGTTACGGGGTAATAGGAAGCGGAATAGGGGGAGATTTGTTTTGAAAATAGCCTAGTGCTGTTGCAATTCACCTAGCTTCCACATAGGGGAGAAATTAAGAGAGATTCTAGGTGTAGCACCTTTAAAATGATGAACAGGAATGACATTTACTCTTACGGGTGGCCAAAAATAATAATGTGAAATCCACGCCCCTACTAGGCCACGCCCCCTGAAATAACAGATTGATTACATTAAAAAAGATCTAGCTGCTGGGTCGACCCAACTGATGGTAAAAATTGTGATATTAATTATCATAATCCATATTATCACATAGGCTAATCAATGTACATGTTTTTGTTTTGTTTATACAGTACAACAATGCATACAAAACATACAATATAAAGGAGAATGGAGAATGGAGTGTCTTCCACTCCATTCTCCGTTCTCCGTTTTTTATATATTGTCTTGCAGACCTACAATGCAGACTTTTTTCAGATTCTTTCTCTCTCTCTATCACACTCTCTTTCTCACCAACCTTTTTATTTAGCTATATGGATATTTCCAGAGTATTACATACTCACATAATATAAATTCATGTTTATTATGAGCCGTGAATCAGGCTGGTAATGAGACTCCCATGCAGTCAATATGTAAAAGTAAAAGAATTTAACTAACTATTGGTTTTCACATTTAATAGGCGAGTTAAACCTAAAGAGAAAATAAATTATGCAGTTACTGTATAATATATTCTACGTGTCAAGAAGAAATAAACCACAATTCTGTTGTGAAATGAGGTGATGTTATGTCATTCTCGAATTTAAAAAATGAAGAATCTATAAAACTCAGCAATATAGGAGTGTTATTAAATATTTTTATACCATCTCAACCTTTGTTGCACCCATTGAACTTAAACATTAAAACCAATCCAGCTGTGTTGTTCTCAGAAAAGACTACAAGAGAAGAGATCTACAGGCAGTGTACCACCTTTTCATGTGGTAGAATGCTGCATTGGTAATGTGCTAAAAGATAGAGCTTCAACAAGCACATTAAACATTCAAATCATGGCTGTTAACCTGTTTGAATTCATCTCCAACAACCATTTTGCTTCATGTGGTTAATCTTTCATGTGTGTAGCCAAGCACAAGAGCAGTCTATTTGTTAAAGAGATAATTTGTCCTATTGGTCAGATATCCAGTATCTGTGGCAACAAAACGGCATCATAGATGGTTTTATGTTGATGTTAATTTGTAAATGAATTCCCTCATAAGAGAGGTGGGTCTTATTTTTATGTTTTCTGAATGTTCCTGTCTGCTTTTGCCACAGTACCAAAGATGAGGTGCTTTTATGGAGGCGTAGGTTAATGTTTAATGGCATTGTAATAGTTACACATTGAGAGCTATTGCCTACATGGTGCTATGTACTGCTCAAACTTGCTCAGAGGACTGTGAGAAACCCACTGGCAACCAGTCTGTTCCAGAGGCCTGAGAGACACCAAGGTAAGAGAAGGATCTGATATTTTACTATTTGGGTGATGGACGGCTCAATCGTGGCAACAACAACAACAAAAATGCTATAAAGAGTGAGGACAGGGAATAACTCAGTCTGATTGGTTTGTGTATTTTCATCAACTGCACCTGTGCTACATAAGCTAAAGGAAGTGTCCAGAGATGTTACACGCGTTGAACGCTGTTGCTTTGAAGGCTGAGGAATTTGCATGGCAGTAAATACATAGCACTGAAGGGAGGTATTATCTGGCTGAGAAATTCCAGTCTTTTGTGTTGCTGGTTTAATTTTGTTGGCTGCAGGCAGCACAAGCTTCACAGAGAGGGATGTGCTGC
This sequence comes from Oncorhynchus mykiss, assembly GCF_057628025.1. Lineage (NCBI taxonomy): Eukaryota > Metazoa > Chordata > Actinopteri > Salmoniformes > Salmonidae > Oncorhynchus > Oncorhynchus mykiss. Next base: position 37,197,521 of record NC_143026.1, on the reverse strand, counting down.
ATTACAGTGTGCTCACATATATTGTAGCTACAGTTCTGCAGTGAGGTAGGGTTTGATGCAGGCAACACATCCGCGCTTTTCTAACAATTAACAGGTCTCTCTGTTACTGGGAAACAGTCAAGTCAATAAATGATTCAGTGTCTATATATTTACCAAATGTCCTTAACTAAATAGCTAATAGTGTCAGTCAGTCCTTGGAAAAAGTCTGCATCTCAGTGGAAATATTCTTCCTTAACAATGATGGGTAATTGGTAGCTTATGATATGACATTTGTCAAATAAAAAGTGTTTGAAAACATAATGTGTTTCTATGTTATTTAAAGCATTGCAGATGACAGTATGTAACGATGGGGGTTGTGTATGTCAGTTGTGATCATGTGCAATGGTGAGAGAGTTATGGTCAGCTAGAACGGGTCATATCTTTTGGCAACACTAAATGGGCAGTTTGGTGCGTGGGTGACTGTTCACTGTTGCCCACTGAAGCTGAGATGTGTCTGTATGTGAATTTATCATCCTACATTCAACAGTAACTCACCTACACCTGGTGCTAGTATCTACCGATGAATGTGACACAGCGATAAAGAGCATATCATTTTCATCGACTGTTGTTGTTAAAGTATCAAATCTGCTCTGTATTCAACACAGACACAGACATTCCCCATAAATGTTGTTTATTACATGTTGCTTAAAAATGTAAAAATAAAGAAAAATGCTTATCACATGTTGCTTATCATATGCTGCTAATTCAAATAATAGAAATCAATAAAACATTTTTTATTTGAAATTCAAAAGTGCTTCTTCAAACACAAAGAGAAACACAATAAACCACACCCAAAAAATAGATGTGTTACTGAATGGGCACAGAACAAAGTTTTTCTTATATATTTATTTTAAAAAAAATCTCTTGTTGGTCAGTCTTGTATAGTGTGGGTTATGACTGGTTGATTTGAAATAGTCACACTTGAAGAGTGCCTGTTTTTTCCCCATTTTACTTCGGCCTACTTATTCGCTCTGCTGTTATTACTTACACAAAGTGTACAAAACACCTTCCTCAATTTGTCTGGGCATGAACTCTCAAGGTGTCAAAAGCGTTCCACAGGGATGCTGGCCTATGTTGACTCCAATACTTCCCACAGTTGTGTCAAGTTGCCTGGATGTCCTTTGGACGGTGGACCATTCTAGATGCACATGGGAAACTGTTGAGATTGAAAACCCCAGAAGCGTTGCAGTTCTTGACACAATCAAACCGGTATGCCTGGCACCTACTACCTACCATACCTTGTTCAAAGGTGCTTACATCTTTTTCCCCCTCTGAATGACACACATACACAATCCATGTCTCAACTGTCTCAAGGCTTGAAAATACTTATTTAATCTGTCTCGTCCCCTTCATCTGCAGTGTTTTGAAGTGGATTTAACAAGCGACATCAATAAGGGATCATAGCTTTCACCTGGTCAGTCTTCGTCATGGAAAGAGCATCAAAGGGGGACTATAAGATTTTGACTTATGGAACACCAGGAAATTCATTTGGAGATGGTTTCGGATACTAAAGTAAAGATTCCTAAAATCAAGAAGTCGCTGCCGTCAAGAAATTGTTGCAGCTCTATGCAGTACTGTACAGTGCATTCCAAAATTATTCAGACCCCTTGACTTTTTCCACATTTTGTTACGTTACAGCCTTATTCTGAAATTGATTAAATCGTATCCCCCCCTCAATCTACACAATAACCCATAATGACAAATGAAAACACAGGTTTTAAGCAATGGTGGCAAATGTAAAAAAATATATATAAAAAAAAATGAAATATTACATTTACATTAGTATTCAGACCCTTTACTCTGTACTTTGTTGAAGCACCTTGGCAGCGATTACAGCCTAGAGTCTTCTTGGGTATGATGCTACAAGATTGGCACACCTATATTTGGGGAGGTTCTCCCATTCTTATTTGCAGATCCTCTCAAGGTCTGTCAGGTTGCATCGGGAGCGTTCGGGTTCAAGTCCGGGCTCTGGCTGGGTCCCTCAAAGACATTCAGAGACTTGTTCTGAAGCCACTCCTGCATTGTCTTGTCTGTGTGCTTAGTGTTGTTGTCCTGTTGGAAGGTGAACCTTTGCCCCAGTCTGAGGTCCTGAGTGCTATAGAGCAGGTTTTAGTCAAGGATCTCTCTGCTTTGCTTCGTTTATCTTTACCTCGATCCTGACTAGACTCCTAGTCCCTTCCTCTGAAAAACATCACCACATCATAATTCTACCACCACCAAGCTTCACCTTAGGGATGGTGCCAGGTTTTCAATCTTGGTGTCATCAGACTTGAGAATCTTGTTTCTCATGGTCTGAGAGTCCTTTTGGCAAACTCCAAGCAGGCTGTCATGTGCCTTTTACTGAGGAGTGGCTTCTGTCTGGACACTGTACCATAAAGGCCTGATTGGTGGAGTGCTGCAGTGATGGTTGTCCTCCTGGAAGGTTCTCCCATATCCACAGAGGAACTCTGGAGCCCTGTCAGAGTAACCATCGGGTTCTTGGTCACCTCCCTGACGAAGGCTCTTCTCAACTGTTTGCTCAGTTTGGCCAGACGGCCAGATATAGGAAGAGTCTTGGTGGTTCCAAACTTCTTCCATTTAAGAATGATTGAGGCCACTGTGTTCTTGGGGACCTTTCAATGCTTCAGACATTTTTTGGTACCCTTCTCCAGATCTGTGCCTCGACACAATCCTGTCTCGGAGCTCTACGGACAATTCCTTCAACCTCATAACTTGTTTTTTTGCTCTGGCGTGCACTGTCAACTGTGGGACCTTCTAAAGACAGGTGTGTGCCTTTCCAAATCATGTCCAATCAATTGAATTTACCACAGGTGGACTCCAATTAAGTTGTAGAAACATCTCAAGGATGACCAATGGAAACAGGATGCACATGAGCTCAATTTCAAGTCTCATAGCACAGTGTCTGAATATTTGTGTAATTACTGTATAAAAAATAAATAATAACATTTTTGCTTTGTGATTATGGGGTATTGTGTGTAGATTGATGAGGGAAAAAAATATTTAATCCATTTTAGAATTAGGCTGTAACGTAACAAAATATGGATTAAGGGAAGGGTCTGAATACTTTCTGAATGCACTATTTCTCCAATATCTATACAGTACAGTGCAAGCTGTGGTGGCAGGTAGCCTAGTGGCTAGAGTGTTGGGCCAGTAACTGAAAGGTTGCTAGATCGAATCCCTGAGCTGACAAGGTAAAAATCAGTTGTTCTGCCCCGGAACAAGGAAATTAACCCACTGTTCCTAGGCCGCCGTTGTAAATAAGAATTTGTTCTTAACTGACTTACTTAGTTCAACTCTTTTGGGATAGGGGGCAGCATTTCCACTTTTGGATGAATAGCGAGCCCAGAGTGAACTGCCTCCTACTCTGTCCCAGATGCTAATATATGCATAGTATTATTAGTATTGGATAGAAAACACTCTGAAGTTTCTAAAACTGTTTGAATGATGTCTGTGAGTATAACAGAACTCATATGGCAGGCAAAAACCTGAGAAAAATCCAACCAGGAGGTGGGACATCTGAGGTTTGTAGTTTTTCAAAGCTTGGCCTACCAAATACACATTGAGATATGGACAAAATTGCACTTCCTACGGCTTCCACTAGATGTCAACCGTCTTTAGAAACTTGAATGAGGATTCTACTATAAAGGAGGGGCTCATGACCTCTTTGAGTCAGTGGTCTGGCCTTGGCCTTGGTCTCATGACGCGCACTCCCGACAGAGTTACCTCTCTTTCCAGTGCTTTTCTTCAGACAAAGGAATTCTCCGGTTGTAACATTATTGATGTTTTATGTTAAAAACATCCTAAAGATTGATTCCATACATAGTTTGATATGTTTCTAAAGGACTGTAACGGAACTTTTCGAGTTTTTGTCTGGACGAAGTGCCTGCGAAGAATCATGAAGACGGATTACTGGGCTGAACATGCTAACAACAAGTGGCTATTTGGACATAAATGATGGACTTTATGGAACTTTATGGAACAAATCAGTCATTTATTGTCAAACTGGGATTCCTGGGAGTGTCTTCTGATGAAGATCATCAAAGGTAAGTGAATATTTATGGTGTTGTTTCTAACTTCTGTTGACTCCAAAATGGCGGATATTCCTCTGGTTGTTTTGGGTTCTGAGCGCCGTTCTCAGATTATGCTTTTTCCGTAAAGTATTTTTGAAATCTGACACAGCGGTTGCATTAAGAAGAAGTCTATCTTTAATTCTGTGAATAACAGTTGTATCTTTTAACAATGTTTATTATGAGTATTTCTGCAAAATCACCGGATGTTTTGGAATCAAAACATTACTGCACGTAAGGCGCCAATGTAAACTGAGGTTTTGGATATAAATATGCACATTATCGAACAAAACATACATGTATTGGGTAACATGATGTCCTATGAGTGTCATCTGATGAAGATCATCAAAGGTTAGTGACTAATTTGATCTATATTTCTGCTTTTTGTGACTCCTCTCTTTGGCTGGAAAAATGGCTGTGTGTTTTTTTGACTTGGCTATAACCTAACATAATCATATGTTGTGCTTTCGCTGTAAAGCATTTTTTAAATCAGACACAATGGGTAGATAAACAAGATGTTTATTTTTCATTTGCTGTACTGGACTTGTTAATGTGTGAAAGTTACATATTTTTTAAAATTATTTTTGAATTTCGCATGCTGCCTTTTCAGCAGAATGTTGTGGAGGGGCTCCGCTAGCAGAACGCCTGCCCTAGAGAGGTTAAATAAAAATACATTTAAAAAAGCTTTGGAAAATTCTCATTAAGTACATCAAAAGGCTCTTATCTGAATTTAAATTTCCAACCAGCTAGATTACATTTTTTTTTCTCCAAAAACAACCTTCCTTTTCAAAAGGTAGAGACTACCCTCTCACCAATGGCACATCTGTGTGACTGTTTGATATAAATATGTTTAACTTTCTTATCGCAACATGTCAAAGCTTGTGATTAGCATTGCCCCAAGGTCAGAATCAAATTTGATAAAATATTTATGCCTGTTTTTAAATAAATATGCCTCTTTTTATTACATTCTTTAGTCAAGTGAACCTTGCCCTCAGTAAGTGGACCTGGTTTACACAGGCTGACAAATTCAGATATTTTGCAATAATTGGTCTTCTGACCAATCAAATCAGATCTTTTGCAAATATTTAGGCAAAGAAATCAGAGTTGGGAAGCCTGTGTAAACCCAGTATCAGATTTCAACAAAATAAATTGTGCTGAACAAAATATAAACACATGAGTTCCACATAATTTATTAAAGAAGTGAAACTTTAGCAAAGACAAAACAATAAACAATAAACTAACAACCAACGAACCGTGACTACAACACTAACTCAAAACATAAACAATATCCCATAACCCAAAGGTGGAAAAAATGCTACTTAAGTATGATCCCCAATTAGAGACAATGATAGCCAGCTGCCTCTAATTGGGAATCAAGCCAAAACCCCAACATAGAAAAAACTACCTAGAACCCCGCATAGAAAATATAAACTAGACTAACCCCCCAGTCACGCCCTGACCTACTCCACCATAGAAAATAAAGGCTCTCTATGGTCAGGACGTGACAATGCACCATGCAACAATTTCAACGATTTTACTGTTACAGTTCAGTTAATGAAATCTGTCAATTTAAATAGTTTAAATAGGCCCTAATCTAGCGATTTTCATGAATGGACAGAGGCACATCCATGTGTGGGCCTGGGAGAGCATAAGCCCACCCACTTGGGGGCTAGGCTCACTCACTGTGAAACCAGGCTCGGCCAGTCAACAAAAGGGCTTTATTACAGACTGAAATACTCCTCTGGTTCATCAGCTGTCCGGGTGGCTGGTGTCAGACGATCCTGCAGCTGAAGAAGCCAGATGTGGAAGTTCTGGGGTGGCGTGGTTACAATTGGTCTGCGTTTTTGAGGCCAGTTGGACGTGCTGCTCTAAATTATGTTAGAGGCGGCTTATGGTAGAGAAATTAATATTACATTCTCTGGCAACAGATCTGGTGGACATTCCTGCAGTCAGCATGCCAATTACACACTCCCTCAAAACTTGAGACATCTGTGGCATTGTGTTGTGTTACAAAACTGCACATTTTAGAGTGGCCTTTTATTGTCCCTGGCACAAGGTGCACCTGTGTAATGATCATGCTGTTTAATAAGCTTCTTGATATACCACACCTGTCAGGTAGATGGATTATGTTGGTAAAGGAGAAATGCTCACTAACAGGGATGTAAATAAATTTGTGCATATTGAACATTTATAGCATCTTTTATTTCAGATCATGATACATGGGACCAACACTTTACAAGCTGCGTTTATATTTTTGTTCAGTGAAGTTAGGGGAAAACTGTATCTTGTTGGGTTGATATACTTAAAGGAGTACTATTGTGTTTACTCTCTAGATAAGGTTAGGACACTGTTGAGTAGTAGTAGTATTAGTATTTATTAGGATCTCCAATTAGCTGCTGCCGAGGCAAACAGAACTCAAAACAAAACAAATGAAATAGATGACTGTACATTACGCTACATTTACATCACAATTTAGTCATTTAGCAGATGCTCCCATCTCAAGATAGCCAGGTGAGACAACCAAGTATCACATATCATTATAATACATAATAGAATACAAAATACATAAAAGTATCTGTGTCTCTTCACAGTCCCCATCGTGCCGATGGGGAGTTATTTTATCTGGTTTTGAATCTGGTTTTAATGCTTGCTTGGGTTATCTCGGGTGGCAGAGAGTTTCATGTAGTCATGGCTTTATTTAATACTGTGCGTTTTCCAGCCTCTGTTCTGGACCTGGGGTCTTTGAAGAGACCTCTGGTTGCATGTTTTGTGTGGTACAGATGAGTGTCCGAACTGTGTGCCAACTACTTGAACAGACAGATCGGTGCCTTCAACATATCAATACGTCGCACAAAGAGCAAAAGTGATGCAGTCAATCTCTCCTCAACTTTGAGCCAGGAGAGATTGACATGCATGTTACTGACATTCGCTCTCATGTTACTATATCTAAGTGCAATACCTGCTGCTCTGTTCTGGATCAACTGCAGTTTGCCTATGTCCTTCTTTGCCACACCTGACCATACAACTGGGCAGTAGGCCAGGTAAGACAAAAATAGGTTGACTGAGATGTGAAGAAAGCAATGTGAAGAAAGCAAAGCAAGCCTTATGACCTCTTCTCATTTTAGCAACCATTGAGGCTATATGACAGCGTGTTATCTAGGGTTACACCCAGCAGTTTAGTCTCCTCAACTTGCTCAATCACCACATTATTCAATAATATATCTAGACATATATCTAGAGGTTTAGGATTGAGTGAGTGATTTGTTCCAAAAACGTTACTTTTTAAAATATATTTAGCACCAGCCTATTGCTAGTTACCCATTCTAAACTGACTGGAGCTCTATGTTAAGGGTGTCAGTTATTTATTTTAATGTCGTAGCCGACATGTATGCTGTTAAATTGTCAGTGTACATAGACACACTGGCTTTATTCAAGGTCAGCGGAAAGTCATTAGTAAAAACAGAAAAACAATAATGGCCCAAGCCTGCTGCCATGCGGTACACCACACTCAACTGTAATTGCATTAGAGAGGCTTCCATTAACGAAAACCCTATGTGCTCTGTTAGATAGTTAACTCTCAATCCATGATAAGGCAGAGGAGCTAAATCCATAACACTTAAGTGTTTTCAGCAATAGGTTATTATGAATAATATCAAAAACTGCACTGAAGTCCAACAAAAAAGCTACCACAATCGTATTATTATAAATGAATTTTAGCCAGTCATCAGTCACTTGTGTCAGTGAGGAGTGAGAGGAGTAGTAATGGCATGGTTTCATATCTGAACAGAATGTAAGAATTGACCAACAACTCACACTGTACAATTGTGATGCACTGTCTTTTGCCTTTGCTCATGTGTTTTGCAATTTTGAGAGTACTTTTGTGTGGGGGTGTTTCTATGTGTTTATATAACTCCCTTCATTTGAGATTGACTGTAATATGATGTCCTGTGTTTCCCTGACAGAAAGATGGTCCATAAGTCCATAGTGGTGGGTCTGGTTGTGCTGCTGGTGGCTGCCGTGAGCACCTTCGTGGGTGTGTTCTTTGGGCTGGGGAGCAGGTCGACCTCAAATGACCATTCCTACTCCAGGGCTGCTGTGGCAACTGATGCTGGCCCATGCTCAGAAATCGGCAGGTAAGAACTCTCACGCAAACACATACAGTATATACAGTACCAGTCTCATACATTTCCACACCAACAAATGACTAATTGAAATGTTTTTGTAGACATCCAGACACAAAGATACCGGTTTCAAAGCATGCTGTTCCAAGCAGGCCTACTAAGTTTTTCTTGGTCTGAACATATATTGGCTCCTGCTTCTGAGTCTATTTATGTTCATCCGTCATCTCAAATCCTTCCCATTTTGTCATGATAATTCATTTTGTCTGTGTAAACTGCCTGCTGTTTCTTTATGAACTAGTGCATTGTATGCAAATTAGGGCCACTGAATATAAACTTTTTTTCTGCGTGGGTGTGTCTGTAAATCTCAGAGACACATTGCAAAAAGGTGGCTCTGCAGTGGATGCATCTATTGCTGCCTTGCTGTGTGTTGGGCTGATGAACGCCCACAGCATGGGCATTGGTGGAGGACTCTTCTTCACTATCTATGATGCCAAAACTGGTACAGTCAGAGCCCTAATCCTTGACTTAAAACTACACCATATTTATCTTTATTGATGTCAACAATTCCAACAATGACGCCTGAACTAAAAACAGGAAATGTAAAACCTTGGTGTGATGTTCAAAAGATGATTTTGACTTCCTTCAAAGGAAAGGTAGAGACCATTGATTCCAGGGAGACGGCTCCCGCCACCGCGACAGAGGACATGTTTGGGAATAGCACTCAGTTAGCCAAGAAAGGTAATGTTTTACCAGTTACCTAACACCAGAAAATGGATGAAAGGCGTATCTTTACAATGAGTGATGGCCTTGCGATAAGAGTCAAAAGATACAGAGATAAGAGTTGTACAGGAACGTTTGGCAGTAATGTTTGGCAGTAACGTTTGGCAGGAGGGTTGTCCATCGCCATACCAGGGGAGATCCGTGGGTACGAGCTGGCACACGATCGCCATGGAAAATTGCCATGGAGAGAGCTGTTCCAGCCTGCAATCCAGTTGGCACGGAAGGGCTTTCCTTTGGGCAGGGCATTGGCCACTGCTATCTCCAAGAACAGAAAAACCATCACTAGTGACACAGCTTTATGGTAAGAATGCCTAGAAGGGAGACATAATATGGAGTGGTGATCTGAGTTACTGTACAGAGGGTCAAGTTTTCACATGAGGAGATAATCCCCTTTTAAGATGATTTTTGCCCTTATTCCCAAACATGAGAGCTCAGTGTCTCATATGTTGTCTCTGACATCTCTGTTTTTGGTCTCTCTTTAAGTGAGGTGTTTTGTGACAAAAATGGTGTCATCCTGAAGGAAAACGACACCATCACCTTTACTAAACTTGCTGACACCTATGAAACAATAGCAAATGAGGGGCCTAATGCTTTTTACGAAGGCCCACTGGCAGAGAACCTTGTGAGGGACATTCAGTCAGCAGGTTGGCTTCTCCCTTATATCTACCAAATATTAACAAACCGCAATTTTGATTGAATTTCATTCAGGGTCTGCTGGCTGATCATCTTAACAGAAACAGTGTCTTATTGTCTGTTTACCGGTATGTGTTTCAGATGGTATCATCACACTGGATGACCTAAAGAACTACAAGCCTTTTTTGGATGAGCGTCCTCTCAATTCTAATGTGGGGGAGTACATCATGTATGTGCCCAACGCCCCAGCCAGTGGCCCTGTCCTGTCCCTCATGCTCAACATCCTGGATGGCAAGTCTTCAACCTGATGACACAGAGTTGTAATTCAACATCAAACTGTGGCTGTTCTATTTAAGGAGGTTTGGAAAAATATTTGAGTCACATTTGGACAGCCTGTCACTCTCATGCTACAGTACAAATGTATTAGAGATGTGGCAGCTGCTCCAGATAGGAGTAATTAAGAACCAAAGATAATTGTTTTCTGAGCCATCACACCCGAGGCACTCTGCTCTGCAGGCCTGGTGCTCCGTCAGCACTGTTAACTGCGGAAAATGATGCTGAACTGTTCATTACCATTATAGCAGCCCTGGTCTATCTCATCCCGTTACTGTATGCTCCATGTCTCTCTCTTGACCATGCATATTCAGATAGATAACCACCTTCTGTTCGGTGGTGGTGCTGCTGACTGACCAGTAATTGGTGTGTAAAAATACATCTCCTCTTCTCATCCCCAGCTCTGTTTCAGCTTCACATTAATGCCCGGGGTCTATTGGATATCTAGTCAATAGAGTACTTCCTCCAGACTCCCTCTCTCTGCTGGTTCCCAGTACAGTAGCTATATAATATGACAGTGTCTGTCAAGGGATTAGATGGAAACTTTATTCCAGAGTATTTAAACTACCTAATTAAACTAAACCGTCTCTTCCTGTGGCTCCTCTGCCTGGCCGCCCCACTTACAGTGGCTCTCTGCCTCTACCGCAAACACTAATCTGACCAATTTACCTCTAATTGGACACAGACGAGTGGTGGGGGAATCACATAACACTGGCATGCCAGGGCCCGCTCAAGCCCTTCATCCTGACAGTTCTCCATGACTTCTGCTACTGCCTGTCAGCTGAAATTCATCAAACAATTCCATTTGGTTACAGTTCTCTTTTGTTTTTTCCCATCCTCTCCTCCTCTATGGCTGTGAGCTAAAACAGTTCTAACACTGAGAGTCTGGAATAGGGAAACAGAATGAACAGAACTTTTATATCGAGAGTAAAACCCTTTGAATGTCAACTTCACCTGATCAAATTGAACGTACTCTGTTATTGTTTAATAAATGTAAAGATGGTGCCTATGGTTGAACTGGTTACTGTTTTCAGGATACAACTTCACCTCAGACAGTGTCTCCAGCACTGAGAAGAAGATCCTCACGTACCACCGCATGGTTGAGGCCTTCCGATTTGCTTACGCCAAGCGAAGCATGCTGGGAGATCCAAACTTCCTCAGCATCTCTGATGTAAGTCTCACCCCCATCTTCCCCAGAGTTTATATTCAATAGTACTCTCAATCACTTACTGATCATATTCAATCAACGGCTCATAGTACTGTATGTGTTGGAATGTCATGGGTCAATAAGTTCATGTTCATTGGAGACAGTTAATATGGATATGATTTCAGGTAGGCCTCCGAGCTACAGCAAATAAATAAAGGTAAGAGGGATGCTTGGTAACAATGCCAAAAAATCCAACAAAAGGGCTTGCCAAGAAAAACTTACAGAAGGACTAATTCAAAGTTGAAAGGAGTTGGAGCACTCAACAAAAAAGGCAGTGATTTATTTTTCTCAGCTTTAATCCATTGGATGAGCAGTTACAGGTGACTGACCCAACAATTGCACTCAACTGCTATTTTTAGCCGAGTGGCCTATTGAGACACAACCATGTGAAATTAAACAATAACAGTGTCAATGGCTAATAATAACACAGAATAATAGTAACAAATATCAGGTGTCTCGTTGATTAATAGGCCCATATCAAAATAAACAAAGGTGATATTTGGGTGTCTGTGAAAACAACGGCAGAGAGACACAAACAATCATGGCGACATTATGGAAACGAGGACAATGAAAAATCATAGTTTAACCCCTATTCCTGCACCAAAGGAAATACAGATGAGCTTCGTGATTTACATAAATTCACCAAAAACCCACACATGGTTATATTAAAAGTATTGCACTTTTAATGTAGCCTACATTTGGCCAGCTAATAGCCTGATCATAGATGAAACAACATTGTAATCCTGTTTTCTTGGTAAGCCCTTTTATTAAATATGCTCACATAAGAGAGTTGATTGGATTATTGATTGAAATGAACTTCTGTCTACCAACAGACTATTTGTACAGGTGTTATGTTGGCATTTCTGTAAATGCAAACCAGTACAGCTTCATCATTCTAGACTGTTCTAAATGGTTAGTTTTGTTATTGGGCATTCATTTGAGACTCATTCTCTTGTCCCCTCGCCTGTTCAGCTCATCCGCAACATGACCTCAGATTACTTTGCCGATGCCCTCCGTCAGAAGATCACAGATGATACCACCCATCACATGAACTACTATGAGCCAGACTACTTTGTCCCCGAGAACCACGGGACAGCACATCTGTCTGTGGTGGCAGAGGACGGGAGTGCAGTGGCAGCCACCAGCACCATCAATCAATTGTAGGAATCATGTCTCAGTTAAACATTTGATTAGAAAAATGAACTGGAGCTAGTCCTCATTATCATTATTTTCTACTTCCTCCTTAGTTTTGGCTCCAAAGTCATGTCACAATCTACAGGAATCCTCCTCAACAATGAGATGGATGACTTCAGCTCCCCTCTCATCACCAATGGCTTTGGAGTGCCTCCTTCACCAAACAACTTCATCAGACCAGGTAAGGGCTACATCTGTACAGACGCCACACTTATCAGTTCACCACCCGGCTCTAATAGCAGAAATTGGTACTTGGTGGTGGGTAAGGATGGGCCTAACTGCCTTGTTATCTCTCCCCAGGTAAGAGGCCCTTGTCTTCTATGTGTCCAGCCATTCTCTTTGACAAGAGGAACAACAATGTCAAGATGGTGGTGGGGGGCTCAGGAGGAACAAAGATCACCACGGCAACTGCCACGGTACATCAGGCTACAATGCCCTGTCATTGCTGTGTGAAAGTACTCTAATACTTTCTTTGCATTCTACCAAGTTGTCGTCCGTGACTAAATTGTTGGCTGTTCATTCTGCAGGTGATTCTCAACACGCTGTTCTTTAACTACGACCTGAAGAAAGCTGTGGCAGATCCTAGAATCCACAACCAGCTGAGTCCTAACACTACACTGGGAGAGCCCGGGTTTGACGAGGTGGGTTAGAAGATTGACGACAGTGAATTCACATACTCCACAGTGCATAAAAAGGAGTGTCACAATGAGTAAGCTTTCTTTACAGATGGTGATGGCAGGTCTGGCTTTGAAGAACCATGAGACAGAGTTCCTGACAGCCACAGGGGCTGTGGTTCAGGCAGTGCTGCGCCAGGGAGACCAGCTCCAAGCTGAATCCGACCCCAGGAAATGGGGCTACGCTGCTGGGTACTGAGACCAACCACAGACCCCTGCTCCCACGAACTGAGGCAAACCACACACCTCTGCTCTCACAGACAGGCTGGCTGATTGGGCTTATGATTCAGATGAAAGCCACATCTACAATAAGGCTGTGACAATACCAGTATCGCAATATTTTTTCCATGGCAAAAATGAATACACGAAGCAGATCTCTCTTTGGTCCTTTAAAAACCTGCTGTACTGTATGTAAAATATTGTGTGCTGTAGATAGAAAACATATACATCGGACTCTGGATGACAACATAATGATATTTGTTTCCAACATTAGGGCTGTTTTCCTGATGAAGTTAATCCGCTTCGCGATATTGGTATCGTCCTGGCCCTACTCTATAGACTATATTACAAACCAAGAGAAAAACGTTCAGATTCCTGTCATCTCAGCAAAGACCTACGACCTACAGTATGACCTTAGTCCTCTCTGGTAAGCCAGGGTCACCTTTCTCCCCTCATTGGTGTCATTAGAAAGTGGAGAGAAGCTACCCTCCAACGTCTCCTATCCCTCCAGTGCCTCAGTCTGAGATCCAGATCCTGAGATAGAGCTATTCATTCTCCACAGTCCTCCTCCACTCTGCGGTACTATCTGTACCATCTCAATATTTCTTAGTAACTGTGCCAACACTATATCAATGTTTTTCTTTCACTGCAATCTTTCATGGATTTTCAGTCAGGATTTTCATTTTGAGATAATAGATGATTATAATCACGGTTTGCCTTAAACCAAATGTTATATTCTGTAAAATAAATATATATATATTATTTGTGTTGCTTTTGAGAAGACATGTTATTGGTTCAAGATTAATAATTCACAAGCCATACCCATATAACAGTTTTATGATGTAATGTTAACAAGACTGCAACAATCTTATAAGCATTGACCAACAATGAAAACACAGGAAGACAGAAACAAAGTTTAAAATAATAACAGAGGGCTTACTTCATGGTTCAATTGTTCTCATGATACGACTGCAAAGTGCAATGTTTGTTTACCATTTGTTAATTTATGTTGGTAAAATACACCATGTAGGCTATACTAATAAATAGATTCGCCCACAGCCTTATTCTAAAATTGATTATATATATATATATATTTTTTAAACAATAGAAATACCATATTTACATAAGTATTCAGACCCTTTGCTATGAGACTCGAAATTGAGTTCAGGTGCATCCTGTTTCCATTGATCATCCTTGAGATGTTTCTACAACTTGATTGAAGTCCATCTGTGGTAAATTCACACACCTGTCTATATAAAAGGTCCCACAGCTGACAGTGCATGTCAGAGCAAAAACAAAGCCATGAGGTTGAAGGAATTGTCCGTAGAGCTCCGAGACAGGATTGTGATGAGGCATAGATCTGGGGAAGGGTACCCAAAACATTTCTGCAGCATTGAAGGTCCCCAAGAACACAGTGGCCTCAATAATTCTTAAATGGAAGAAGTTTGGAACCACCAAGACTCTTCCTAGAGCTAAGCAATCAGGGGAGAAAGGCGTTGGTCAGGGAGATTACCAAGAACCCAATGGTCACTGACAGAGCTTCAGAGTACAGAGAGATCCTTGATGAAAACCTGCTCCAGAGCGTTCAGACTGGTGCGAATGTTCACCTTACAACTGGACAACGACACTAAGCACACAGCCAAGACAATGCGGTTTTGGAATAAGTCTCTGAATGTCCCTGAGTGGCCCAGCCAGAGCCTGGACTTGAACCCGATCGAACATCTCTGGAGAGACCTGACAATAGCTGCGCAGTGACACTCCCCATCCAACCTAACAGAGCTTGAGAGGATCTGCAAAGAGGAATGGGAGAAACTCCCCAAATACAGGTGTGCCAAGCTTGTACTGTAGCATCATACCCAAGAAGACTCAAGGCTGTAATCGCTGCCAAAGGAGCTTCAACAAAGTAGTGAGTAAAGGGACTGAATACTTATGCTAATGTGATATTTGAGTTTTTACATTTGCAAACATTTCTAAAAGCCTGTTTTTGCTTCGTCATTATTGGGGTATTGTGTGTAGATTGATGGGGGGGAAAAACAATTTAATACATTTTAAACAAGGCTGTTACGTTAAGAAATGTTGAAAAAGTCAAGGGGTCTGAATACTTTCCAAAAGCACTGTATAAGTTACCAGAAATCTATTTGCTAAACCACCAACGTTTCTGCATCACATTGCCTATACCATGACAACACATTTATTGATGATCATTTTTTATCTTGTAAGGCTAAGTGTTACATAACTTTTTCCCCACACGTTTTCAAAAAACTATATATTGCATGTGTTTACTTGATGCATGTTATTTGGACAGTAAACATGAAACCATTATGCCATAATAGCATAGAGGATAACAAGAAAACTAATGTAAACCAAACCGGAAACTATTCTCAGTGGCACCATATCAGGGATATAGTGAATGTGTAGCATAGACCATATACTCTATGACCAAATATAGCAAACAAAAAGGGACAAGGTCTGTCAGAAAATATTGAACCTGTGTCTATTGTCTTTAGCGTCATGTTCTGGACATAGTCTATGTGACGTACTATGGACAACGGGGCAAAGTGCTGCAGAGCTACAGTTTATGACTTTAACAATCATTTCCCACCAACAAGAGTTCAGTAAACGCTCATGACATGACCTCAACAATACTGTCTCTTCTGACAGGGTCATACCACATCTCTCACTGTATTAGTGGAGGGAAAGGACCATAAAGCACTTAAACCTTTGGAGAGCAGGATACAAAAGAGACAAAACCACGAGGCAAAGCTTTTAACAACTATTTTACAGCTTTGGCATGCCCTGGACAGAGAATATGCTGTATTGGAGAGTTGATTAAGGCTTTAGTCAAGCATTTCCACGAGTGTTCGAGATGGTCTGATTCACGAGAGCCTTACTGTCATTCAGCTAAACCTGATGAAACACTCTGCCACATACCAAAGACTGAGCTCCTTTACTCCAAATTATCCCACATGAACACCAGACACCAGCACCTAACACTGGGTAGCAGATTTGCATGTTTTCATAATTCACATCTAGCGCCTGGGAGGATCCACTTTGGAGATCATTACTCATTCATGAGCTCCACTATTGAAACACATCTCATTACTATTGCCTTTGTCTCTGTCGGGGGGGGGGGGGGGGGGGGGGCTGTTCTCACCTCTTTTAGGGCAAACAGAAAAAATATAACTAATTAGTATTCAACTCAGACACAACATGCTGAAAGTTAACACTAGTTGAAGTTTTAATAGACCTGGAGGGGACCTATATAAATCTGTACATTTGTGACAACAGGCCTTGGTGAGGTCAATTAAATACATAAAAAGCTAGCACAGTACTCTCACAGTATCAACATCAGTGCTCATTACTTTTCACATTTTGGTAATACGTGCCATTAAAGCTTTTGCAAGATTGCACACTATCACTATCGCACCAGAATTCATTCAGCCCCTCTAACCGATTTACTTGCTATTTCAGATGTTGATTCTATTACAATGTACTGTGAAAGGGGGCTGCAGAAAGCCTGTTTTATCTTAATGAAAGTGTGAGTCTCAGAGTATTGCTACTACACTCCAGAGAAGGACTAATAAATTCACTTGGAGGATTGTGTTGTTACATGTTCTGCCTGAATCTGACAGGTCCTTGTGGTCACAGCAAGAGCCCCATGATACCACAGGCTGACAGGCAGTACTGACCTTCTGTTCCCATGTCAGTTCCTTCAGGACCTCACTATACTCTATGTGTACTGTGCAGTAAGTCCTCAAGAACAAATATGTACTGTATGTACTTTGTAAAATGTGAAACTCCATCCATTTGAGTGCCAAAGTGAGAGGCCCCCCAAAAAAGCCCAAACTATTTTGTCAAGAGGCACATTTGATTCTTCTTAAGGCTCTTGGACTGTTGGTTTAGAATAAGGCTCTTGGACTGTTGGTTAAATATATAAAGATAAATGAACTATAAAAATACATCTCACTAAAATGATGATCCCCTTGGATCTACTGCAGTGTCCTGAGGCCCACTATTTGGCTGTAGACCTGAGTAAGGGAACACCTGGTCCCGGGAACCTCTTAATGTCCTGGTTTTCTATTGGTCAGTAGCCAGCAGCTTTGCCCTGCTTTCTGCCGTCTGACACAGCTGTGATGCATTTGTCCTCCTTGGCCACAGCATTGACCACGTTGAAGAAGTATGGGTAGTCTGTCACTCTGTGTCCAATTAACTTTAGGGCCTCTATCACAGACTGAAAGCACAGACAGACAGTTAGTTAGGGTAAAACAAGCACCACTCGCAATCCTTACCTATTCCACGTTATGGTTTGATTGCAATGAAGCAACACTTACACAGTGTACATTTAAAAAATAAAAATATACATTTTTTAGAGGTGGATCAGCTTAATATTGCGGAGAGAATGTTTCTTGAACTTGGTATCTGTTTTTATTTATCAAACTTTTCTTTAACCATTTATGTTCTTTAATGCAGGGCTGACATACAAGTTCCTTACTTTTCTCAAATGGTCACTGCTCTCAGGCAATCAATTGCAGTGACCTTGGCTGTCATTTTCATTGGTTTACTGAGAGGATACGAACATGGGAATTACCTTATCAAAGGCAGGCTCAAAGTTCACGTTGTTGTTGCCGTCAACAAACACTACAGGAGCAGCAATGGCCTCTTTCAAACTCATCCCCAACCAAAGGTGGTTCATGATTGACTGAAAGGAGAGAAAAAAGAAAGAGAGCGAGAGAGAGCGTGAGAGAGAGCGAGATGGATGGATTTGATGAGGCCCTATGGATCCCTTTCTCAGTTTTTCAGAAGGCAATGGGTGGAGAAGGAACAGTCAGACTTGTAAAACTGGTAGAAATGTAATCTAGACTCACCAGGGCCATGGCGGTGGTGATCATGCTGCCCCCAGATCCCCCAATTACAAGGGTATTCTTTCCAGAGCTGGAGCTCAGTATAGCTGGAGCCATTGAAGAGGGAGGTTGTTCACCTGTGAGAAATTAGATATAATCATATGCACAGATATCACCCATAGACTTATATAATAAGATATCACCCCATGAATACCAGTTAGAGGTTAGACAGGTAGGCCTACGTGATACATTCATTTAAAAACATTTAATCTACCTGCACTGACTCTCTCTGCTCTAAAACAGAAGTCCGCCAGCTCATTGTTAAGGATGATGCCTGTTCTAGGAGAGTAAATCGCTGCACCAAAACTGCGAGGAGAGAAAGAAAGACTGTTTTGTTAGCCAAGTGAAGAGTACACAACTCCAAAAGCTGCAGTGTTAGCTGGTTGGTTTGCCGTCAGGACTGTCCTCCTATTCATATTTAGAAGGAGATTGTG
The DNA here is from genome assembly GCF_057628025.1 of Oncorhynchus mykiss. Classification (NCBI taxonomy): domain Eukaryota; kingdom Metazoa; phylum Chordata; class Actinopteri; order Salmoniformes; family Salmonidae; genus Oncorhynchus; species Oncorhynchus mykiss. The sequence continues at coordinate 37,178,919 of NC_143026.1, read as the reverse complement.
TTCTAATACAGTAGACAGTGTTCTATTTAGAGGGATGTAGCTACTGTTCTGTAATGTTCTCTATCTCAGCGAGGGTAGAGGTTCACATTTGGTTGATGGTGCTTGTGACAGAGACTGCAGATCCATCTTCAGCCAGGACTGACACGTGTGTGGTCCCAAAGCGGTCAGGGGAAGGTGTGATGTTGTAGTAGGAGTTGTTATAGGTACGGTTTTTACTGATCAATAACCTGATCCGATCAGCAAAATCTGAGTCCACCATATACGATGCATCCTACATTAAAAAAAAAGATTTCACAAATTAGTGGGTGAAAAGTACAGAATACACTTAAAGAGAGGCCGTTCTTCTCAGATCCTTACTTTTTTAGGGTTGAAGACAGGATCGCGGACGCGTCTCCTCTGTCCGTTAGCAAATTTAGCTGCCTCAATGTAGCAGTGATAGGTTAGGACCTTCTGGTCCCCCTCCATGGACCTGGGGGTGAAATGAAACCCTGGGAAAGGTCACAAACAGCCATTCAAATCTCTACTACTCGATGAAGGGACATTTTGGAACTGTTCAATGATGAGCTACCACGATGATTTGAGTTGAAAGACTTGAGAAAGTATTTGATCATGCACCTTTAATGATGTTGAGAATAAAGGCAAGCATGGCTCCCCCTGCTGGAGGTGGAGGGATGTGCATCTGGTAATCTCCCAGAGGAACAGTCCAGGCATCTTCCACTCTGACTTGGAATGACTTCAGATCCTCCATGGTTAGGGTCCCACCTAAAATATAATGGGGAACAAAGTATGTCTATCCATGTGAGCAATCCAGACAAGAAAACATAACAAGCTGGAGTTTTCATATACATTTTTGGGGGATATAATTTGTTCCTTCCTTCTTTCTCCCTCTCGCTCTCTCTCATTTACACATACAAACCTCACCCACCTGCTGCTTTTACATCTTGGATCAAGTCAAGTCCAATTTGGCCAGTATAAAAGGCATCTGCTCCTTGTTCTGCAATGGTTTCCATGGTTTCCGCCAGCTTAGGGAACTTCAATATGTCCCCCATGCCCAGCACCGTTTTGTTCTTGTTGCAGAACACCTCACTGGGAGAGGGGAATGCATTCATTATACCATAGCAACCATAAACTGGGAAAAGACAATATAACAAACATAAACATGCACATGTAGCCAATGCCATAGCCTATTACTTGGATGTTAAGCGACTTCACTGGATTACAGAGATAGAACAGAGAAGTAGCTACCGCCAACAAACATTACATCTCTGTTTACCACCTAATTTCATAAATATCTCCCTTCCTAAGCAGCTTGTGGAAACTCATTAGCATCTCAAATTATCCCTGAGTATATGTGAATCCCCCTGTCCGTCTGCTGGGGTGCCAAGGGCACTTTCTCTATGCAGATCTTGTGCTACTGCTTAGACTTCTGTTCTGTAAGAGGAGGAGAGAGGGGAGGAGAGCGGGGAGCTGAGGGGATACAACCCCCTTTGATGTTAATCCCAGGGCTGGGCTTTAGGAAAGCCTCTGCAGTCTGTCTGTGTATAGTACCGCACAACCATACGGATGAGAACTTGGTCTGAGCCAACAGATAAAGACTACAGCAGAGCAAGTTTATTATTAGCTTCATTGCTAGGGTAATAGGACAGGATATCTGGCAGGATATCTGGACTTCTCTGACTGAGATACATGCACTTTGAAACAACTTGGTTGACTTTTAATTTGGGAGAATGCCTGTTTTAGGAAGGAGTACAGTTAGAATGAAAACAAATGGAACACATTTGAGTTCCTGTGTGTCAGTGTGATATGTTGTACTACCAGAGTGATGTTGCTTTCACCAGGTTTTCTATGATTGGGAAGTTAAGGAGGCGTCCCAGGAAGGGCGGCAGAGGGAATCCCTCTCTGGCCAGTCTAATGGTGGGCTCAAACAGCCTGGCCCAGGGCAGCTTCCCATACTGTCTGTGAACCACCTCATACCCACGCAACTCTCCAGGAACGCCAATCCATTGACTACCTACCAGGGGCCACAAAGTCAGAAGAGGCGTAAAGCACAAGCGAGAAGAGACATGTGATGCCACACTCCAGGACAGAGAGCAATATTAAAGGGTTACAGAAATGGGCTTGTGGTTTGTTCACATTTGATGTAAGAAAGACTAAAAGACATTTCTACTTTAGTGGTCTTGGAGTAATTTGAATCAGTTGTTGTCATGCAATGTTTACATATTCATTCTGAATACTGATCCTTCCATCAAGCCATTCATTCATTCCTCCACCGATTGGCAAGTCTACCTACCTGTGATAAATGTGACAGATGTGGGACAGCCCTTCAGCAGGTCAGCTTTGAATAACTGTGGGACAGTCTCTCTCGAACTGAAGGTTTTCACCTTACCTGAGAATAGATTGATAAAGAGATGTAGAGGTCACACAATTCCACCACAAACATTATTGTCTAAACCCTACACGGTACAGTAACACAGAAGCAAAGAACAGTAAAGAACAGACTCACCAAATGTATCCCTAACAGTAAATATAGAGCCTCCTCCCAGGCCCATGCTCTGAGGGTTGACCAGTGAGGTGCACAACAGAGCTGCAATGGCCCCATCTACTGCCGACCCTCCTTCTAGCAGTATGTCTCTGGAAACACAGCACATATTACAGCAGCTTTTCCCAAACTCGGTCCTCAGGACCCCAAGGGGTGCATGTTTTGGTTTTTGCCCTAACACTTGTAAGGGGAAAAATCCTGTATAACCTCTTTAAGCTTGTTTAGCAGAGACAATGTAATGAATTTAATATTTCTTAATGGTTAACTTTGTTATGCACATGCGCTGTAAATGTCCACTGTCTTGTAAGAAGGAGCAGGCATTTTTCCACTTTGACTCTGTGTGGAGAGATGAGGTGAACAGATGCTGGCTTGAACAGAGAGGAGCAACAGAACTAACGTTATCACTTGTTTGTGCGCTATGACCTCACACACCCGATACACACAGCCACAAGAAGAAAACAAGGTAGCTTACGATGCCCTGGTCTGCTGGGGAGGGGTGGAACGAGCCATGACTTAGCATTTTTAGGTCTAGTATATAACACATCAGCATTTCCTGTATCATCGGGCTCTCAACTAATCACCTACGGGGTGGTTCGTTGACCAGCTCCATTATTGCTATAATTAATCAATGTTGTAAGTATGATTGTTTGAAGAAATAACAAAGTCTCTCCTTATTGGTTAGAATTTCCACGATGCACTGCACAGTTGATTTAAATGATCAAAGCTTGATGATTAGTTGATTAGCTGTGTAGTGTTAGGGCAAAAACCAAAACATGCACCGCTTGGGGTCAAGAGGACAGAGTTTGGGATACCCTGCATTACAGTATAACTTCAATGCTCCACTATAAACAATACTTGACAGGGTAACACTGACTGTGTGAACATAGGCTACACGCACACACACGCACTTCACAGCTTCCTGTAGTTGAGTAATTTCACTGAAACTTAAGTTATGTTATGTTCAAGAGAAAGTCAGAATGACAAATCCCATGCCAAGAGGCAAGTTTGGGCCATGCACCATGTCTCAACCCCCAGAGCACAGCTAACAGAGGAAACCGACTATTTCTGAATACCACTCATCATATCTAACACGTTACTTTTATATGGGTCCTTGTTTTCACTTTGGTCGTTTGAGGAGTTTTTTTTATTTTTACATATGGATATTTTAAATCAGAGGTTTGATCAGGGTTACATTAAAGATGGTCATAATCACCGAGGATGACAAACATTTGCCAACTGATGAATTTGCCTGGGGGTCATTGAATGAAGAAAAAAAATATATTTCAGATAGAAAGCAAAGAGGACCCAGTAAAATAATTGAATATGCCTATATAACCTCTCTCTATGGTAGTAGAATTCAAAACTTTTGAAGACTTTTCTCCTCAGTCTAAGAACACAGGGTCAAGTGAAGCATTCACTGCAATTCTATCTGTTTCTACTGTTGTCTCGCCATTTCCTGTTAATGGAACATCATTTTTGGCATGGGCTCACTGGTGAAAAAGATCCTACATCTACAGTGAACATACAGAACAATAAGAACACTGGTTCTTTCCATGATAAAGACTGACCAAGTGAATCCAGATGAAAGCCAGGACCCCTTATTGATGTCTGGCGGGACTTTTCCGGGTCATTAAAATAGGGTCATAAAAATATTATGACTCAGGTATTAAAAGCCTTGTGTCCTTTCTCATTTCCTCTCTTTGTTAAACAACAATAAAGGGGACAGTAATGAGGATCTGAGGCCATGGTGTCATCACACAGCTTGTTTGGTTTATACATGTACATTCAGTGCAAATGTCCCACCAAACAGAAGTATGTCCAACTATAACAGTCCTTACATCCTCTCTCCTCCAGTCAGGTGGTGCATGTTGGGTAATCTGTACCCCTAGAGTGTCTTCATGTCTCATTGTTTGCGAAGGATAAAGATAGTTTCACACAACTGAAGAAGGAAATGGATTGCTGAAGAGCGACAACTTTTGCAGCTGATCGTAATAGTATCTAGCTGCAGCCCCGCAGCAACCTGTCACTAAAACTAGCCTGTCACTATAACCTATAATATCGCCATTTACTGGCTGTGGTTAATCCCTATCACATACATGAGAACTCATTTACATAATTTATCCAGAGCGTTTTAAAGCATGGAATCTAACTTTTTCAACTTCCCAGCCTCCCTTTCCTCTCCTCGTTCCCCAACTCTCTTTCCTTATCTCCTTTCTTTTCAAGCTTCCTTTTCCTCCCTTTCCTTATCTACTTTCCTGTCCTAGCTCCTTTCCACCTTTCCTAGCGCACTTTCCTCACTTAATTTTTCCTTTCCTAATTTTCTTTCCTGTAATTATTTGCTCGCTGGATGCATCTTGCCAATAGGGGACATATTATGACCTTCAACACAGAAAAGCATGGTGTGTGCTCTACCACTACCTGTTCAGCTAACAAAGCTGAATATTTTCTGTTGCTTGGGGAGCTGACTTCAAGCTTGATTTGATGCTACTTATTTAAGGTCATGGTAGCCCTCACATTAACAAAATGGTAATGCCAAGTTAGGGATTATATCGAAGGAATGTAAAGCTCAAGCCATTGAATACACAAAACATGTCTGTGTGCTTAAAATACATGGGAAAAGTCACAGATAAAAAAAACATAACAAATGTTTATTGTAGGACATTTTCTGAATTTACAGACATTGTCGTTGACTGGCACACTTGATTTGTTTTTTTGTAATACAAGTAAAGCTATAGATCTGATCAGTCACAGTTGAATCAAGTCACTTGGGTTCAATGCAATTCAATGAAATGTTCTTCAGCCCATAATCTCCATGACAGACTATCAAATCTCTTAATCCGTTTACAGTTCACTAGTCTACATCTTATATCTCACTGCACCTTGGCTCGGTTGAAAATAAATAGTCTACAAAGATTCTAATGCCTGCAGTAAAGATTGAGTATCCCTGCAATATTGACATTTCAATGTATGTTGTACAGTACAGGATAAGGCACATGGCTTGAACCTGTAGCCTAAAGAGACCAGTTGAGCCATTTTACAGAACCATCAAACACCTGTTCAGACCAAACACCTATTGATAACAGTGAAAACTTCAAATAAGATGTACCTCACAAGCTGTAACTTCTTAGAAAAAAAAGGTGCTTTCAGCTGTCCCCATAGGATAACCTTTTGAATGACTATTTTTGGTTCCAGGAAGAACCCTTTTCGGTTCCATGTAGTACTCTGTGGAAAGGGTTCTACATGGAACCCAAAAGAGTTTTACCTGGAACCAAAATGGGTTCTACTTGAAACCAAAAATGATTCTCCAATGGGGACAGCTGAAGAACCGTTTTGGAACCCTTTTTTTCTAAGAGTGTATCTAACTATGCAAAGCAACCGTACTCTACTTTACCTGCCAATCTCTGAGCAAAGTTGAGAGTCCGCAGAAACCGCCGCGTTCTTGAAGGTGTCCTCCGAGCATCCTCGGTGGATAAATACATCGAAGGCTATGCAGAGACAAATGGATATTATAGCACCCAATAAACCAATACAGAGACAGCAACCAAACTGCCAGGGCTTATATCTGGCCATACTTTCAGGAGTAAAACTTTTCCAAGAGCACTTTCTGCCCAGCGGAGAATGGTATTGTATAGTCCCGTCACAGGAGCGCGTGGTACAGTAGCCAATGAGCCCTCCAATTTATGCACCAAATCCCCCTCCCCCACGCGTAAAAAAAAAAGAAAAGAAATCAGTCCTCAAGAAGTTAGTAAATATGGTATTCTCTTGAGACGTCAGATATTAGATGACATCCTATGTGGCATATTATACATTTCATAGGCTTATCTTCATTCATGTTTTAAACCAGGGTGTTCAACCGGGGGTCCGCAGACGGAAGCACTGCAGGGGGTCCACGAAAAAAGAAATAAATACATATATTAGTGTAACGACCCTGGGTTTATAAGCGCGGAAATCGACTCTGCCGCACGAGCATGCTTTTGCGGCACAGTCGATAGCGCGCCGGACCTCGGGCTAGAAGGTCGAGGATTCGAGACAGAAGTGTCAGAAGTGATCGGACCTTGCATCCACGACAGTGCGTGTGTTTGGCCGGCGAGCGCGTTCCTGTAAGACGTAAAGTCGCAAGCTAGCGCGAGGACGCGCTCTTTGGAAGGAGGGAGTAGTGTAACGACCCTGGGTTTATAAGCGCGGAAACAACTTCAGTGCACCTTGGCATAGATTCTACAATTGTCTGGAACTCTATTGGAGGGATGCGACACCATTCTTCCATGAGAAATTCTATCATTTGGTGTTTTGTTGATGGTGGTAGAAAACGATATGTCTGGCGCAGCTCCAGAACTTCCCACAAGGGTTCAATCGGATTGAGAACTGCTGACTGAGTCGGCCTTGGGATATGATATTTTCGTGCTCATCAAACCATTCAGTGCCCACTCGTGCCCTGTGGATGGGTTCGTTGTCATCCTATGGGGGCACAGCCATGGTAGCCAAAGTATTGGCCTGCCCAGCATTTTTATACATGACCCTAAGCATGATGGGATGTTAATTGCTTAATTACCTCAGGAATCACACATGTGTCGAAGCACCTGCATTCAGTATACTTCGTAGCCCTCATTTCTGCAAGTGTTTCCATTATTTTGTCAGTTACCTGTACTGTATTTTTCTGTTGGACTACTCTTAAATGGGATCTTGACACCAGGGGGAGATGGTGTGTAGCTTTTTAATTGGGAACATGCACAAGATGGTGATCTGCACCTTACAATTTAAGGCTGACATTTTTACAGAGTGATTGTAGGATTTAGCTCAACAAAAATCTTTCAATTGAAGTAAATATTGTAATTAAGCCCCTATAATAGTATAATTACAAAGTTAATTGCCCCTGTGTTAACCTAGTATCATTAAAACGAGGGTATCTGCAAGCCCCATGCATTAATTACCATTCAAAAGAACACCCAGAGACGGGGTAGGAGTATGTGTTTTAGCAGAGAGACAAAGGTCTCTGTGATTCTATAAATAGCACTAGTTATTATTCTGCTCTCTTTGCGTCATTCTAAATCTCCACCAACCCCCCTTTCTTACCCACCTCTCCTTTAGTTGACAGTTTTCAATCCCCTTTCACTTCTTCCGTTAATCGTAAATAATATACCACGTTCTCCTCTCTTCAACACTTAAAAATGTTGTTTGCTCTTTTGTTTTTCTGGGAATTTGGGATATTTTTTAATGAGATGCCAACAAGCATTACTTTAGAGTGTACTTGGAAACAGATAAACAGCCAAACAGATGAGTGAGCAAAAATCAGCTTTCCGTCCATTGAGGCGGAAATATAGTTCCGAAATAATATTTGTCCAATTGAGTCACTCCTGGAGAGAGAGAGAGAGAGAGAGAGAGAGAGAGAGAGAGAGAGAGATGGAAAGATTAGAACCTGTGGCAGTGGAGAAACAGAATACACAAAACAGTGTGAAAGAAATAACAAGCTATTGGAGGACTGAACTAAAAAATGATTTTAAGTAGAAGTAAAAGTGAATGGTTCATTCAATTATAAATCATGATATAGTACAATATAAACTAAAACCCTCTAAACTAATCAGTAAATTATATTGCAGTAATCATTATTTGTGAGCACATGCAGGCACTTAGTAATAACGCCACTTTCAGTGACAGTGTCTTTTCAACCCATAGAGATTTGCTTCTACCTGAGAAGCAAAGTATCAGATAAGAGCGTTCATTCACATTCTGTCCTCATTGTATGTGCCATAAGCTTGTGTGTGGTTAATTAATAAAACAACGGATAAATGTTTCAGGGGTACCAAACTGTGCCAGGGGACTGGGTTAATGGGGGTGCAAAATGTGGTCAGAGATAAGAGACAGACAGCAGTCTATTGAGCAGTCAGTACTGTTACAGTTTTTTCCAACTGCTTACACAAGTTTTCAAAACTATCTCCTTTTTTTCAAAACTCTACACACAATTCCCAAAACTGCACACACAAAATGCAAAAGGCCTCACATCTCCTTCAAAATGTAACACTGCATTCAAAATGCCATAAACACATGTCAGAATGAAGCATTTGCATCAAATGGCAAACACTGCTTTCATAATAGTAAATTTTTGGATATACCATATAAACACAGTTGTTCTAAATCTAAAGCTCAATGGTCTTTCATAGGCTTATATCTATATTTCAATACAATGTTCTACAGTGAAAGTAATCTGCTGAGATGGGTAACAAGTACACTGTAAACACCAATGCAATGTTCTACAGTGAAAGTAATCTGCTGAGATGGGTAACAAGTACACTGTAAACACCAATGCAATGTAGAAACAGAAAATATTTATTAGGCCAAACATTACTGTTGTATACAGTAGCATACAACAAAACCATAAACATATGTAAACCAAAAGTATATTCTTTAGAATACAGTAAAGAACACAATTGTGTGTGTGGCGTCCCAAGGGGGCAGTACAGGAATTGGTAGGGGGGGCAGTCACCAGTGCTAAGCTACGCTTCATCTCTTCTCCGGCCTGAGTCTGGCCACGATACTTTGTCCACATCACAAGATAGGTTTTCTCTTGCCAAACATCGAGGGAAGAATCTCCTAGCATGGCGTATCCAACCTTGGACAGAGGCAACTTCTATGTCCCCACATAGACCATATTTGTAATTGCAGTCTCTTGTACATCTGTAAACAAGCGTCCTCGTCCTCCATGATGTCTTTGCCTTTCCACTCTGTACAGAATTCAAACACAGTATGTGTTCAGCATAGGAACTGTAAACAATGTACAAAAAAATGTAGTACAGCATGATAACCAACCTTATTCATTCAATGCAGTGCAGTAAATGGATGGCTTAGAGTTACAAATGTTTATGCAATACTATGAAGTCATACGTATTTTACAGTACATTACTGTAATGCTAAAATAGTCATTAGATAGTTGCATACCTGTTCTCATTTCTGAAGGTTCGAATTATGGACGCCACTGTAAATCGACTCAAATTGGGCTGGACTCTCAGTCCAGCCTCTCTCATGGTCAAACCGTGGATGATCACATGATCAACAAATTTTGCCCTAATCTCATTAGAGATGCCTCTCCTTCCTTCTCTTCTTTGCCCTCGTCCTCTTCCTCTCCCTCCTACTCCTCTTGCTCTCTGTCCATTGTTGGCAACCATTGTTCAAAACAGGTAATCTGACCTTTGACCTATTTATAGGCATATACTACAGTAAAGCAGTGATTGGTTAGTGATCAGTTAAGCTATTAGTGTTTGCACATGTGAGGAGTGTGTGTGTGACCTGGTGAATAAGTGTAGCATTTTGATTGGTTGTGTTTGGAAAAGGAAAGCAAGTCACTTCCTGTTAGATTTTTGTGTTTTAGGTAGAGAATTGTGTGTAGTGTTTTGAAAAAAGTGTTTTATGCAATTGACAACTGAGTCAAAGGCTGAGAAATAGCTTATGGTTTTGGATATTTGGTGTGTAGTTTTGCACTTTGAGTGAGAGGTTTCAAAAATCGTGTGACATGAAAAGATTTTGTGTGTAAGCAGTTGGAAAAAACTGTAATAAATGGAAAGCACAATGTTCAGGGCCATACAATTCATCCATTGTACAGTATACAGCCTACAATGCACTGTACTACAGTATCCATTCTCAGACTTTCTCCTTCCCACCTTCAACAACCTGTTTGCTCTCTGAACTGGCTTATATTGGTTGTGTTTCATCATTTGAAACAGGTTAAATCAATTTTTATTGGTTGTGTTCAATCAATGACATATGTTCTCTATTTGTATTTGATTGTGGCCACTTGTGTTTACCAGTATGGACGACATGTGCATTAGAGTGCAGAATGTGTTTTGAGAAAGAGAATGTGTTTAGAGTTTTGCTGAAAAGTCTAAGTGAGATCTGCAAATTGTGTTTTACCATGTGAAATGGTTTAAGGTATTGACAACAGACTACATAATTAGCTAAATGAGTCCAGGCAACTGAGAACTTTGTTCAGCCAATGGGTTTTAGTGTTTTAGCAATTGAGAAAAACTGTAAGAACAAATTCTTATTTACAATGACGGCCTACACTGGCCAAAACCTAACCCAGACGATGCTGGGCGAATTGTGCGCCGCCCTATGGGACTGCCAATCACGGCTGGTTGTGATACAGCCTGGAATCAAAACAAAGCCAAATCTACACTGGAGATGCTTACCAAGAAGACAGTGAATGTTCCTGAGTGGTAAAGTTACAGTTTTCACTTAAAGCTGCTTGAAAATCTATGGCAAGACTTGAAAATTGCTGTCTAGCCATGATCCTCAACACCTTTACAGAACTTGGGAAAATATTGCACAATATATGAAACTTACCCAAGAAGACACATCTGTAATCACTGCCAAAGGTGTTTCTAACATATTGACTCATGGGGGTGAATACTTATCTAATCAAGTTATATTAGTGTTTTGTATTTCATATTTTTTTTTACAAAATGTTAGAATTCTTCTGGCACTTTGACATTACAGAGCATTTTATGTAGATCATTGAAAAAAAAGACAATTAAATCAATTTTAATCCCACTTTGCAACACAATAAAGTATGAAGAACTCCAAGGGGGTTGTAGACTTTCTACAAAGAAAGAAGGACACATAGAAACAGGAAAGACAGGGAGGGTGAGAGGATGACAGAACTAGAAATAGCATGAACAAGAACAAGAAAAGAAGGCGAGGAAAACAGGGAATGGGAAAGAGACGAAAAGATAAGCGAGATATTCTGCTGCCTATCCCTGGAGCAGGGGAGACAGAGAAACAGATGTCAGAGAGACAGGGGGCAGAGGGAGGGAAGATGGGGGAGACAGAGTCCACTTACAGTTTACATTTACATTTTAGTCATTTAGCAGATACTCTTATCCAGATTTTATTCCTCTTAAAATAGCTAGGTGAGACAACCACATACTACAGTCATAGCAAGTACATTTCCAGTCAACAAAATAGTCAGCAAAGTCAGTGCCAGTAGGAAAATATATATATTTTTGTGTGTGTGTGTGTGGGGGGGGGATTTTCCAAACATGGGCAGGTACTCTGCTGTGCTAGCTTCAGGGGGAAGCTGGTTCCACCATTAGGGTGCCAGGACAGAGAAGAGCTTTGACTGGACTGGAACTGATCCGTAGGGGATGGACAGCCGAGAGACCAGAGGTGGCAAAACGGAGTGCTCGGGTTTAGGGTTTGAACATAGCCTAGGTAGGGAGGGGCAGTTCCCCTTGCTGCTCCATTGGCAAGAACCATGGGCTTGTCGTAGATGCAAGCTTCGACTGGAAGCCAGTGGAGTGTGCGGAGGCGCGGGTGACATGGGAGAACTTGGGAAGTTTGAACACCAGGCGAGCTGCAGCATTCTGGATAAGTTACAAGGGTTTGATGGCACAAGCTAACATAGAGTTGCAGTAGTCTAGAAAGGAGATGACTAGAGCCTGGATTAGGACTGCACACTCAAACACAGTTGGGAGGGAGAGGTTGTATGTCTAATTGGACTTCTTCACATATGGACTTCTGCCCTGAATCCCTGGGCATCTGCTCTGATTCAAGACCATGGGCATGCAGATGGGTTTGCAAGACTGTCAGGTTTTACTGCAACTATCTGGCTACACAACATAGTTTTTCTTTCATTATGTAATGATGCAATCATGAACAGAAATAGGTTATAAGTTTCTTATCTGAAGAACTGCTATTGATAAAGAGCTTCAGATCTACTGTCCCTCACCTGTTGTATCTTTATAAAGGCTTTGCAAAAGTTGCAAAGACAGTTAGTTTATATTGTATTGATTGAATTATAACAGCTACATATAACACCATTATTTTCAGCAAGCACAAATGATCACACAATTTCAACCACTGATAGCACTTCATCTTTTATGAAGGGTTTGTCTTAGTCATGTCACATTTTATTTTACCATTAAAAAAATGTATGCACTGTAAAAAAGGATATAAGGATTCAGTCAAAATGACTCGTTTAAACTAGCCAAGTCAACTAAATTAGTTGAGTTTACCTTTTTTTCAAAAATTGAGTTGACTTCAACTCACTCAAAATGTCAAAAGATATTCAATCAAGTTGAGATAGCAAAGTGAACTGTGTGTTTATTCCACTTAGAAATTCATAACCATGAAGTCAAATCAACTGAAGAAACATAACAGTTGTGCTGACAAAAAATGTCAAGTTTTAAGATAACTACAACACATCAAATAGTCTTAACTTATGAACTCAAGTTGAGTTAGCAAAAAACGATATGTTTACGCAACATATAAATTGAAAAGTAAGAAGTCAAATCAACTGAAGCAACATAACAAATTTTAAATTCAGATGACCAAAATGTACATTTTGGTAATTTAGCAGGCACTTTAATCCAGAGCAATGTCAACATTCAAGCGAGTAAAACATTTCTGTAACGGTTACTTAGCTTGTTGTAGTTAAAGTGGTGTTGGTTAGTCGACATTACTGAGTGCACTGCCAGTTTTGAAACTGGTGAAAATGCTCACACATGAGCAAGAGACAGATGGGAGCATAATGTTCCCTTCTGAAATCATTATTATATTATTTTAAAGATTTCAGCCCAGTTCAGAAATGTGTAATTTAATTGGAAGTTGACACAACTTAAAATTGTAAGGCATAATTGTGACAAACTTTGGTATGTTGAAACAACTAATAGTTTTGTTTTTCTGACTAGCAAATACTTGTCCTTTCCACCAAGTAATTTGCCAAAACAACTTAACTTCTTGGTGACAGGGGGGCAGTATTGAGTAGGTTGGATGAATGAGGTGCCCTGAGTAAACGGCCTGCTACTCTGTCCCACATGCTGATATATGCATATTATTAGTAGTAATGGATAGAAAACACTCTGAAGTTTCTAAAACTGTTTGAATGATGTCTGTGAGTATAACATAACTCATATGGCAGGTGAAAACCTGAGAAAAATCCAACCAGGAAGTGGGAAATCTGAGGCTTGTAGTTTTTTAACTCAGCCCCTATTGTAGATACAGTGGGATATTGGTTATGTTGTGTCTTCCACTAGATGTCAACAGTTTTTAGAACTTTGTTTGAGGATTCTACTGTGAAGTGGGACCGAATGAGAGAGGAATGAGTCAGGTGTCTGGCAGATTGCCACAGGCTCTGAGGTGCGTTCACAAGAGAGTTAGCTCTCGTTCCATTGCTTTTCTACAGACATAGGAATTCTCCGGTTGGAACAATATTGAAGATCTATGATAAAAACATCCAAAAGATTGATTCTATACTTAGTTTGACAAGTTTCTAAGGACTGTAACGGAACTTTTTGAACTTTTCTTCCGACGTTCGGCTGGACCTGAACGCGCTTTTGGATTTGTTTTTCAAACGCCCTAACAAAAGAAGGTATTTGGACATAAATGATGGACATTATTGAACAAAACAAACATTTATTGTGGAACTGCAATTCCTGGAAGTGCATTCTGATGAAGATCATCAAAGGTAAGTGAAAATGTATAATGCTATTTCTGACTAATGTCGACCACCCAATATGGCGGATATCTTTTTGGCTGCTTTGTTGTCTGAACGCTAGACTCAGATTATTGCATGGTTTGCTTTATCCGTAAAGTGTTTTTGAAATTTGACACAGTGGTTGCATTAAGGAGAAGTATATCTCTAATTCCATGTGTAACATTATAACTTTAGACCGTACCCTCGCCCATACCCGGGCACGAACCAGGAACCCCCTGCACACATCAACAACAGTCACCCACAAAGCATCGTTACCCATCGCTCCACAAAAGCCGCGGCCCTTGCAGAGCAAGGGGAACTACTACTTCAAGGTCTCAGAGCAAGTGACGTCACCGATTGACGTCACCGATATTTAGCGCGCACCACTGCTAACTAAGCTAGCCGTTTCACATCCGTTACACATGTATAACAGTTGTATTTTCATCAACATTTATAATGAGTATTTCTGTAAATAGATGTGGCTCTCTGCACAATCACCAAATGTTTTAGAACTACTGAATGTAACGCGCCAATGTAAAATGAGATTTTTATATAAATATGCACTTTATCGAACAAAACATACATGTATTGTGTAACATGAAGTCCTATGAATGTCATCTGATGAAGATCATCAAAGGTTAGTGATTAATTTTACCTCTATTTATGCTTTTTGTGACTCCTTTCTCTGGCTGGAAAAATGGCTGCATTTTTCTGTGAGTTAGTGGTGACCTAACATAATCGTTTGTGGTGCTTTCGCTGTAAAGCATTTTTGAAATCAGACACTGTGGCTGGATTAACGAGAATTGTATCTTTAAAATGGTGTAAAATAATTGTATGTTTGAGGAATTTTAATTATGAGATGTTTGTTATTTTGAATTTGGCGCCCTGCACTTTCACTGGCTGTTGGCGAGGTGGGACGCTACCGCCCCACATAATCCCAGAGAGGTTTTAAATAAATTTGTTAGCACAACTATAACAAACAGTTGAAGCACATTGATTTGACTACAAGTATCATGGTCACTCAACAAGCTATTAAATCCAAATGTGTCAGTTCCACTTACTCTACTAGGTTGAAGTAACTTTAGATTAAGCTAACTCAACATGAAATCCTGATTGGACTTGTAACAAACTTTTGTAAATTGAGTCAACAAATATGTTTTTACAGTGTGGTAATTGGGTTGAAAGGTGAATGTACAATGTTACATAAGACTTTCAGCTTGAGAGCATCTGTTTACCCTAGAGAGAAAGGGGGCTCACACAGGGGGAGAGGCCAGAGAATGACTGAGGTCACTGGAAAAAGAGCAATCTGCCAACAGGAGTGGTAATATCCTATTTAGACATTGTGGATGAAAATTAATATATAGAGATTTCTTTTGAGGCCATTGAGCCTCTAGGGTTTCATCAGCTCGATCATTTGAAAATGTTTAATGTAGGCTAGGTTATACAAGATGTATGGAAAGCTGGGACATTAGATAGGACTGGGGAGGGGGAGTTTGGCTCGGAATTCCATGCAGGCTGTCAACTTTCTACTGTGGTAGGCTACAATGGCCTATTCCCAATGGTCCTCGGAAAGATACTAGACAAAAGATGTAGAGGAGAGAAGAGACAATTCCTTCCCTGCAGTATGACTCATTATGAAATGTGATGATATTAATGTATACAAACCAAAATATAAACGCAATATGCAACAATTTCAAAGATTTTACTGAGTTACAGTTCACATAAGGAAATCATTCAATTTTTGTTTTTATAAATTAGGCCTTAATCTATGGATTTCATATGACTGGACAGGGGTGCAGCCATGGGTGGGCCTGGGAGGGTATACGCCCACCCACTTGGAAGCCAGGCCACCCACTAGGGAGCCAGGCCCAGACAATCAGAATTAGTTTTTCTCCACGAAAGAGCTTTATTACAGACAGAAATACTGGTTACACGGGGTCTGCGGTTGTGACCCCAGTTGGATGTGCTGCCAAATTCTCTAAAACGACATTGAAGGCAGCTTATGGTAGAGGAATGAACATTACATTCTCTAGCAACAGCTCTGGTGGACATTCCTGCAGTCGGCATGCCAACTGCACCCCCCTCAAAACTGTGTTGTGTGATAAAACTGCACATTTTAGAGTGGTCTTTTATTGTCCCCCGTACAAGGTGCACCTGTGTAATGATCATGCTGTTTAATCAACTTTTTGATATGCCACACCTGTCAGGTGGATGGAATATCTTGACAAAGGAGAAATGCTCACTAAATGGGATGTGCACAAATGTGTGCACAAAATTTGAGAGAAATAAGCTTTTTGTGCATATGGAAAATGTCTGGGATTTTTTTTTTCAGCTCATGAAGCACTGGACCAACACTTTATATGTTGTGTTCATATTTTTGTTCAGTATATTTCCGTTTGACATGAATAGGCCTTATGTATTTGTCCAAGAGATGCAGTCCCACTTAGGTTGCCAATAATCAATAACTGACCAAAATACTTGCACAGTGATTGGTCAGTGTTCTGCCACTGACCAATCACTGTCAACCCAAAACTTTCCCTGACTGTCACTGTTCTTGCTGAACAAAAAATGTGCTTTGTGTCATCACAACTTTTTGAGATATTTCAACAACATTATTTTGTGTTAAGTTGATTAAAAAAATGCAATTTGAGAAAGTTTTAGATATAAATATTCCAATGAAGTTAGATCTATATATATATACAGTGCCTTGCGAAAGTATTCGGCCCCCTTGAACTTTGCGACCTTTTGCCACATTTCAGGCTTCAAACATAAAGATAGAAAACTGTATTTTTTTGTGAAGAATCAACAACAAGTGGGACACAATCATGAAGTGGAACGACATTTATTGGATATTTCAAACTTTTTTAACAAATCAAAAACTGAAAAATTGGGCGTGCAAAATTATTCAGCCCCCTTAAGTTAATATTTTGTAGCGCCACCTTTTGCTGCGATTACAGCTGTAAGTCGCTTGGGGTATGTCTCTATCAGTTTTGCACATCCTCCTTGCAAAACAGCTCAAGCTCAGTGAGGTTGGATGGAGAGCATTTGTGAACAGCAGTTTTCAGTTCTTTCCACAGATTCTCGATTGGATTCAGGTCTGGACTTTGACTTGGCCATTCTAACACCTGGATATGTTTATTTTTGAACCATTCCATTGTAGATTTTGCTTTATGTTTTGGATCATTGTCTTGTTGGAAGACAAATCTCCGTCCCAGTCTCAGGTCTTTTGCAGACTCCATCAGGTTTTCTTCCAGAATGGTCCTGTATTTGGCTCCATCCATTTCCCATCAATTTTAACCATCTTCCCTGTCCCTGCTGAAGAAAAGCAGGCCCAAACCATGATGCTGCCACCACCATGTTTGACAGTGGGGATGGTGTGTTCAGCTGTGTTGCTTTTACGCCAAACATAACGTTTTGCATTGTTGCCAAAAAGTTCAATTTTGGTTTCATCTGACCAGAACACCTTCTTCCACATGTTTGGTGTGTCTCCCAGGTGGCTTGTGGCAAACTTTAAACGACACTTTTTATGGATATCTTTAAGAAATTGCTTTCTTCTTGCCACTCTTCCATAAAGGCCAGATTTGTGCAATATACGACTGATTGTTGTCCTATGGACAGAGTCTCCCACCTCAGCTGTAGATCTCTGCAGTTCATCCAGAGTGATCATGGGCCTCTTGGCTGCATCTCTGATCAGTCTTCTCCTTGTATGAGCTGAAAGTTTAGAGGGACGGCCAGGTCTTGGTAGATTTGCAGTGGTCTGATACTCCTTCCATTTCAATATTATCGCTTGCACAGTGCTCCTTGGGATGTTTAAAGCTTGGGAACTCTTTTTGTATCCAAATCCGGCTTTAAACTTCTTCACAACAGTATCTCGAACCTGCCTGGTGTGTTCTTTGTTCTTCATGATGCTCTCTGAGCTTTTAACGGACCTCTGAGACTATCACAGTGCAGGTGCATTTATACTGAGACTTGATTACACACAGGTGGATTGTATTTATCATCATTAGTAATTTAGGTCAACATTGGATCATTCAGAGATCCTCACTGAACTTCTGGAGAGAGTTTGCTGCACTGAAAGTAAAGGGGCTGAATAATTTTGCACGCCCAATTTTTCAGTTTTTGATTTGTTAAAAAAGTTTGAAATATCCAATAAATGTCGTTCCACTTCATGATTGTGTCTCACTTGTTGTTGATTCTTCACAAAAAAAAGACAGTTTTCTATCTTTATGTTTGAAGCCTGAAATGTGGCAAAAGGTCTCAAAGTTCAAGGGGGCCGAATACTTTCGCAAGGCACTGTATATATATATATATTTTTTTTTAATATATATTATTTTTAAATATACAAGTAAAAAAAGCCTTAAGATAAATAATCGACTTGTTAAGAGAGAAACATTTTTTATTTTTTTTTGTAAAGTAGTAATATGTTGGATGAGTGTGTTGGGGACCAGTTACCCCCTTAAGGTTATGAATGTGTTTCTACCTGTCATTTAGACAATGACTAGCCCAGTTAGTGCTTGTTTATGCTAACTTGCTAGCTAGCAACTTCAACAGAAGTAAAAAGCTAGCCAGCTAGCTAGTTAGCATTACCTGCTAGGAGCACTAGCTAGCAATCGTCTGAGGTAAAATACATAAAAAAAGATAAAGTAACTTCATTTCAGTTGCAAACGATTCCACTAGTGACTGATAGCTTTACAGTTAATGCAAATGTATAGCCATTTAGCTATTTTCCACAGCATGTTATATCATATAGCTAGATAGCTATCTACATTTTTAAGAGAGAGCTTTTCAATTGGTATCTCACCCCCTGTTTTCAGTCACAGGTGGGGACTGGATTAGGTGTGAGCAATGCAGGAGGTGGGCTCATGAGCTCCAATTTTACTGGGGATAGCTTTAATTGTGACCTACAGGTCAAATCAAATCAAATGTTATTTGTCACATGTGCTGAATAAAACAGGTGTAGACCTTACAGTGAAATGCTTACTTACAAGCTAACCAACAATGCAGTTTTAAGAAAAAAAGTGTTAAGTATAAATTTGATAAGTAAAATATAAAAAATAAAAGTAACAAATAATTAAAGAGCAGCAGTAAAATAACAATAGCGAGGCTATATACAGGGGGTACCAATACAGAGTCAATGTGCGGGGGCACTGGTTAGTCGAGGTAATTGAGGTAATAGTTAAAGTGACTATGCACAGATAATAAACAGAGAGTAGCAGCAGCGTAAAAGGGGCGGGCAATGCAAATAGTCTGGGTAGCCATTTGATTAGCTGTTCAGGAGTCTTATGGCTTGGGGGTAGAAGCTGTTAAGAAGCCTTTTGGACCTAGACTTGGTGCTCCGATACCGCTTGCCGTGTGGTACCAGAGACAAGAGTCTATGTCTAGGGTGGCTGGAGTCTTTGACAATTTTTAGGGCCTTCTTCTGACACCGCCTGGTATAGAGGTCCTGGATGGCAGGAAGCTTGGCCACAGTGATGTACTGGGCCATACGCACTACCCTCTGTGGTGCCTTGTGGTCAGAGGGCGAGCAGTTTCCATACCATGCAGTGATGCAACCAGTCATGCTCTCGATGGTGCAGCTGTAGAACTTTTTGAGGATCTGAGGACCCATGCCTTTGTCGTGCCCTCTTCATGATTGTCTTGGTATGTTTGGACCATGATAGTTTGTTGGTGATGTGGATACCAAAGCAGCTCTCAACCTACTCCACTACAGCCCCGTTGATGAGAATTGGGGCGTGCTCGTTCCTCCTTTTCCTGTAGTCCACAATCATCTCCTATGTCTTGATCACGTTGAGTGAGAGGTTGTTGTCCTGGCACCACATGGCCAAGTCTCTGTTCTCCTCCCTATAGGCTGTCTCATGCAGTCATGAGTGAACCTGGAGTACAGAAGGGAACTGAGCACACACCCCTAAGGGGCCCCCGTGCTTAGGATCAGCGCTAGAGCGCTATCAGTTACTAGAGGTCAACCGATTAATCGGAATGGCCGATTAATTAGGGCCGATTTCAAGTTTTCATAACAATTGGTAATCAGCATTTTTGGACACTGATTGTGGCTGCTGATGTTAACCTTTTATTTAACTAGGCAAGTCAGTTAAGAACACATTCTTATTTTCAATGACGGCCAAGGAATGTTGGGTTAACTGCCTTGTTCAGGGGCAGAACGACAGATTTTTAAAACCTTGTCAGCTCGGGGATTCGTTCTTGCAACCTTCCGGTTACTAGTCCAATGCTCTAACCACCTGCCTTACATTGCACTCCACGAGGAGCCTGCGTGGCAGGCTGACTACCTGTTACGCGAGTGCAGCAAGAAGCCAAGATAAATTGCTAGCTAGCATTAAACTTATCTTATAAAAAAACAATCAATCTTAACATAATGACTAGTTAACTACATACACATGGTTGATGATATTACTAGTTTATCTAGCGTGTCCTGCGTTGCATATAATCGATGCGGTGCCTGTTAATTTCTCATCAAATCACAGCCTACTTCGCCAAACGGGTGATGATTTAACAAGCACATTCAGTCGTTGCACCAATGTACCGAACCATAAACATCAATGCCTTTCTTTAAAATCAATACACATGTATATATTTTTAAACCTGCATATTTAGTTAATATTGCCTGCTAACATGAATTTCTTTTAACTAGGGAAATTGTGTCACTTCTCAAGCTGTCAGGGTATATGCAGCAGTTTGGGTCGCCTGGCTCGTTGCGAACTGTGTGAAGACCATTTATTCCTAACAAAGACCGTAATTAATTTGCCAAAATTGTACATAATTATGACATAACACTGAAGGTTGTACAATGTAACAGCAATATTTAGACTTAGGGATGCCACCCATTTGATAACATACAGAACAGTTCCCTATTTCACTGAAAGAATAAACGTTTTGTTTTCAAAATGATTGTTTCTGGATTCGACCATATTAATGACCTAAGGCTCATATTTCATATTATTATGTTATAATTAAGTCTATGATTTGATATTTGATAGAGCAGTCTGACTGAGCAGTGGTAGGCAGCAGCAGGCTCGTAAGCATTCATTCAAACAGCACTTTTGTGCGTTTGCCAGCAGCACTTCGCCGTGCTTCAAGCATTGAGCTGTTTATGACTTCAAGCCTATCAACTCCCGAGATTAGGATGGTGTAACCGATGTGAAATGGCTTGCTAGTTAGCGGGGTGCGCGCTAATAGCGTTTCAATCGGTGACGTCACTCGCTCTGAGACCTTGAAGTTGTTGTTCCCCTTGCTCTGCAAGGGCTGCGGATTTTGTGGAGCGATGGGTAACGATGCTTCGAGGGTGGCTGTTGTCGATGTGTTCCTGGTTCGAGCCCAGGTAGGAACGAGGAGAGGGACGGAATCTATACTGTTACACTGGAAATACTCAATAGTGCCTATAAGAACATCCAATATATGAAATACAAATGGTATAGAGAGAAATAGTCCTATAATTCCTATAACAACTACAACCTAAAACTTACCTGGGAATATTGAAGACTCATGTTAAAAGGAACCACCAGCTTTCATATGTTCTCATGTTCTGAGCAAGGAACTTAAACATGAGCTTTTTTACATGGGACATATTGCACTTTTACTTTCTTCTCCAACACTTTGTTTTTGCATTATTTAAACCAAATTGAAGATGTTTCATTATTTACAGTGGGGCAAAAAAGTATTTAGTCAGCCACCAATTGTGCAAGTTCTCTCACTTAAAAAGATGAGAGAGGCCTGTAATTTTCATCATAGGTACACTTCAACTATGACAGACAAAATGAGAAAAAAATCCAGAAAATCACATTGTAGGATTTTTAATGAATTTATTTGCAAATGATGGTGGAAAATAAGTATTTGGTCACCTACAAACAAGCAAGATTTCTGGCTCTCACAGACCTGTAACTTCTTCTTTAAGAGGCTCCTCTGTCCTCCACTCGTTACCTGTATTAATGGCACCTGTTTGAACTTGTTATCAGTATAAAAGACACCTGTCCACAACCTCAAACAGTCACACTCCAAACTCCACTATGGCCAAGACCAAAGAGCTGTCAAAGGACACCAGAAACAAAATTGTAGAACTGCACCAGGCTTGGAAGACTGAATCTGCAATAGGTAAGCAGCTTGGTTTGAAGAAATCAACTGTGGGAGAAAATATTAGGAAATGGAAGACATACAAGACCACTGATAATCTCCCTCGATCTGGGGCTCCACGCAAGATCTCACCCCGTGGGGTCAAAATTATCACAAGAACTGTGAGCAAAAATCCCAGAACCACACGGGGGGACCTAGTGAATGACCTGCAGAGAGCTGGGACCAAAGTAACAAAGCCTACCATCAGTAACACACTACGGCGCAAGGGACTCAAATCCTGCAGTGCCAGATGTGTCCCCCTGCTTAAGCCAGTACATGTCCAGGCCCGTCTGAAGTTTGCTAGAGAGCATTTGGATGATCCAGAAGAAGATTGGGAGAATGTCATATGGTCAGATTAAACCAAAATATAACTTTTTGGTAAAAACTCAACTCGTCGCGTTTGGAGGACAAAGAATGCTGAGTTGCATCCAAAGAACACCATACCTACTGTGAAGCATGGGGATGGAAACATCATGTTTTGGGGCTGTTGTTCTGCAAAGGGACCAGGGCGACTGATCCGTGTAAAGGAAAGAATGAATGGGGCCATGTATTGTGAGATTTTGAGTGAAAACCTTCTTCCATCAGCAAGGGCATTGAAGATGAAACGTGGCTGGGTCTTTCAGCATGACAATGATCCCAAACACCGCCCCTTGCAACGAAGGAGTGGCTTTGTAAGAAGCATGTCAAGGTCCTGGAGTGGCCTAGCCAGTCTCCAGATCTCAACCCCATAGAAAATCTTTGGAGGGAGTTGAAAGTCCGTGTTGCCCAGCAACAGCCCCAAAACATCACTGCTCTAGAGGAGATCTGCATGGAGGAATGGGCCAAAATACCAGCAACAGTGTGTGAAAACCTTGTGAAGACTTACAGAAAACGTTTGACCTCTGTCATTGCCAACAAAGGGTATATAACAAAGTATTGAGATAAACTTTTGTTATTGACCAAATACTTATTTTCCACCATAATTTGCAAATAAATTCATTATAAATCACACAATGTGATTTTCTGGATTTTTTTTCTCATTTTGTCTGTCATAGTTGAAGTGTACCTATGATGAAAATTACAGGCCTCTCTCATCTTTTTAAGTGGGAGAACTTGCACAATTGGTGGCTGACTAAATACCTTTTTTGCCCCACTGTATTTGAGGTTAAATTGATTTTATTGATGTATTATATTAAGTTAAAATAAGTGTTAATTCAATATTGTTGTAATTGTCATTATTACAAATAAATAAATAAAATTGGCTGGTTAATCGGTATCCACTTTTTTTGGGGTCCTCCAATAATCAGTATCGGCATTGAAAAATCATAATCGGTCGATCTCAAGTTGTCACCTACCCTTACCACCTGTCTTTAAAATTAGAATCGTGCAATAGCATAGCATAAGAGTTTCCACATCAATGTTACACGGAGTAAATTAGTTATTGTAATTAAATGTTATATTACAGCGTTATTATTTTCATTCCATTCCAATATTATATATTTTATATTAATTAAAAACAACTATTCAAAACCTTTTGCTCCTGAATGTAATTTTAAAGACTGCTGGAATTTAAAATCTTGCATTATTCAAATCATATTTAGTGCAATTGGACATAATGGATTGTATGGAAAAGGAACAACAAAGAAAGAACAAAGAAAATGAATGTGCAGGTGAGTTAAAAAGAGGGACTTTACATCAAATATCCTCAGAGTGAGGATATTAATGGTGACGTGCAACACCATTAACCCCCTCCCCATATTTTATGGAAATCATTCAAATAAGACAACTAGACAGCTTTTCAGTATTACTTACCAAACCATTTCTAAATAAAACTGTTCAAATGTATTTTAACACACTTGTGTGAAACTCTATGCCATATTCTTCTACCAGGGTAACGCTCCTTTTCTTAAAAACAACATTTCATGAAATAACCAAAAAAAGTGTAAACACTGGCCATTTAGTTCCCTTTATATTGCATTCGCCTAAGCATGATCTTCATCCACCTACCAATTTTTTTCAAAACTTGCTTTTTTTGTGTCAGCAATTAGACATTGTTCTTAGGGAGGGGAGGGGGGGGGGCTAGTTACCCCCTAGTACCCTACTATAGAAGCGACTGTTTCCTCACTTCGCCTGACACGTAAGGACATCTTTACAATTGCGCGAGCAGGTAGCATTCAGAACTTTATCATTTCACAAGTGAGAGTGTAGGTGTGTGTTCCTAGTTTGCATTGTAGCCTAGGCTAGAGACGCGCGAATAGGTGATCCAACAGGCTGCCCAGATACACATTGGCTAAATGCTCAGCACGACCACACAGGTGCATCTGTCTTAACGACCTCCTGTCCTGGTATCTGCACACAGTAATACATTAAGGGAACGGCATAGGACAATGAGCGCCTCTCTTCCCAAAAGCGAATCTACCACCTCTCTGCTGAGAGCTCCGGCCGTGCCGGTGAGTCGGAGGTCCGAACATTCTGAGCATCATGGGTCGCGCAGCCACTGTAGTCACATACGTCAACCCGACGGAGGTAAAGATGTGCCTGACGAGCCGTGTTGGACCGATGAGCGCGAGGCAAGCGCGCGCAGACCCCTTTGTCAACCGAGGCATGCTGGTGGCAGGACAGACAGGAATGGATGTGATAAACGGGGACATTCCCACCAACAAAGCAGCCACTACAATGACGGCTACAGCCAGGAAGAAGTTAGAGAGCGGGTGGATCGGAGCGGGAAAGACCGCAGTAAGTCGTCTAGACACCCACACCACCACCACCACACCTCAAGAGGTGACCTGCCGCCAGCTCATCACCACGGCAACGCACGTCCGGGGCGGAGGTCCTCGCCAACTCCATCCTATACTAAACAATCCGACGATACTGCGTACTTTTTTGAATCGAAGGACAGAATAAATACTGGGTCGTCCACGAGTTTAAACTCTGTCCCACCCGCAACGTCCACACCAGTTACCGGCCCCGCTACCAGCCGCACCTCCAAAAGACTCAGCACAGCTCCATCTGAACATGACTCCAATCTGCACCCGATAGTGAAATCAGTCTTCGGACAGGTACGTAGTAGTCCCGTGTCTAGACAGAACTACAACACATGATTACTATCGAACAAACATTCAAAGTCAGCACAAGGATTCAACAAGTAAATTAGACTGGGGATTAATAGTCATTATCAATACATACGCCCATTGCCAAAAAACGGCGCGTGACAGAAGTTTCCTTTTTATTCAATAGGAATTTATGTATTGTTTTAATTCAAGGGTAATTTCTAATTGTCATTTTAGACAACCCTCATAGGCTACACCATCACTATACTGTAAAACTGATTGTCTCTAACACAATGCAAAAAGATTCAACTTAATTTACACCGTTGTCCCGTTAATGCATTGGTTTAAACCGCACTCTTACGAATAAACACGTAGGTGTTTGTTGTGTAACAAAGAGATGGGGAAGAAAAACACGTTTAAAGGTCCTGTTGTTGTTTTTTTTATCTCAATATCAAATCATTTATGGGTAACAAATACGTACCTTACTGTGATTGTGTTAAATTAAAATGGTCAAATAAACAAAAATAGCTTCTTAGCAAAGAGCAATTTTCAAGCAAGAGTTCTGCTAGGACTGTCTGGGAGTGTTCTGAGTTGGGAGGGGAAAACGGAAAACTAGCTGTTATTGGCAGAAAGGTTTGGAACTATCTTTCTTATTGGTCTATTGACACATTTACCGTGATGTCATTAGGCAAGCCAAAACTGCATCCCAACTAAACAGGATGAAATTTCACGTGGTATTTTCTCTTACACCTAAAATGATTTATCATAATGTTCACAATTTCACAGTATTGTTTCAACGTCATAGGGTGGAAATATATATATAATCACAGCAAATCATGTTTTTGAAGATTTTTTAACAGTAATTCATGATACAGAAATGTAGAACGCATGACAACAGAGAAGCTATTATGGATTTTTCCAACTGCACAGTGCACTAC
This sequence comes from Oncorhynchus mykiss, assembly GCF_057628025.1. Taxonomy (NCBI): domain Eukaryota; kingdom Metazoa; phylum Chordata; class Actinopteri; order Salmoniformes; family Salmonidae; genus Oncorhynchus; species Oncorhynchus mykiss. The sequence continues at coordinate 37,152,831 of NC_143026.1, read as the reverse complement.
ACAATGTCTCGAACTTGCCCCCAAGATTCCAATGCCTTACTATATTTGAAACAAGACAGTTTGAGACATATGAATAGTAGCCTATAAGTTAGATGATATGGCTCAGACAGCTCAGACATGCGTGATATACACACCTAGAGAAAAATGTAATGCTTCACAGTGTCAGGTTGGTCTGGTAGGGTCAAAGGTGAGGGACAGGTAGAGCAGCAACCCAAGCCAAAATGTGACCGGAGACCCATTCACCCCTGCTGACCATATTAAAAATGTATGCACATTTTGAGTCCAAATTGAACTTCCGTGTAATTAGTTTGATGGAGGGGTTGGCAGACCACCATGCGTAGCGGTATGAATACGGATACTCTCATCATGTCTGTCAGGTGGATAAACTTTCCAATCCTGTGGAAATTGTAGCTGTGCTGAACACCCGACTGCGCACACGCACACGCACGCACGCACGCACGCACACACACACACACACACACACACACACACACACACACACACACACACACACACACACACACACACACACACAGCTATTTGTGGTAAGTCACACTCACATCAAGTGTTTAAAAAAGAAAGTGACATTGAACAGTGCTAACACTGTGAGAAATTGGGGAAGGTAAAGGTATAATCTACGCTATACTTTGGGGATGTACACCTGCAGATGGAGAGGTGAGGGTGGATGGTAAAAGAAGGGTGCTTCTCCATCTCTTCATTCCTGCATCCCATCTCCTCTACCATCTACAAATACGAGAGCCCTCCTCAAAGTCCTCATACAATAGTCTCATTCCTACTGTGCCTCTGTTGCTCTTCATGTAGGATATCCAGTTTTTCTTTCTGTGCTTTGAAATATTTTTCTCAGTGCTGAAGAAGATATAAAGCTCAGGAGGCAATACTTTCCCCATGTGTTAATTTGTGCCAGAAATAACCACTCAATCTAGGCCAGAGCTCTAATCAGTCACAGGAGTTCCAGGCAGCAAACCCCAATATATGCAGCACCGCTGTGCTCTATACTGCCTATCTCAATCTGCTCCGTAGTGAGACAGTAGCCCTCTATCACTCTATCCAATCATTATGCCTTGAAATGGGAATACAGAAGGACCTCTAATGACAATATCTGTTAACACTCGCATGTCTGTGAAGTTGCTCAGCTGGAGGAGTTTTCAAGTAGAAAAAGTGTGCAAGGTGACTGTGTCACTTGATGCTAGTGACTGAAAATCAGAGACTTGTCACAAGGCTCTCAGACTCTTTCAGTGGTATCACACCTATAACTGGAAATGCAGTATGGTTGAGTCCAATTAAGTTGTTGCAAAGTTTCAATGCACCTGAGAGTTGGGTGCCTAGATATTGCAAGATGTTCTGTTTGTCTGATACAAAGGTTGTCTGTGTGCGTGCGTGTGTGTGCGCGCGTGGGTTTGTACTTCTCTGTGTGTGTTTGCACAAATGTGCATGTTTGGGTCTTTGGTTGTGATACTCAATTAGAGGACACTGCCTTCCACATTTAAATGTCACATCTGATGGTGTTTTTTTTATTGGCACTGGCACAAGTAGACTTTGAATACATGTTTTGATACGGAGTGAGAATATACCCACTGAGATTCTACATTTCACATTTCCATTAAGGTCTGCATACAATCCCTACAGAACTTATTTTCTGCCAGTGGAAGCTAAATATAGCATTCCCAAGACCTGATTATAAGAGAGTAGAGGAGAGCAGCCTTTTATGGTGGTAGTAAAAATATTAAAATCATTTGGCTAATACGCTACCTGACAAAGCCAGTTTGCAAGTTGGCGACTTAAGCAGGGATTCCTGCATAAGCAAACGTAGTATCTCAAGCATCCGTATAAATAGCAGGTTTTCGTTTTCATCAGAAGGAATGACTGAAATAGGGGGGCGATGAGGTCATGAGACTAATGAGTGTTTAATGAGGAATGATTCCAATCAGTAGAGGAACATCTTGATCTAAGAACAACATCGCGGTCTAGACGCATGAATAAATAAAACAGCACACATTTTGGTCAGTCATGATAACGTCACACTCTCAGTTCATGGGGAACATAATTATCACACACATAACTGTTTTCATATTTTCAATTCATTCATGTTGTACCTAGCAAGACTGTATGTCGATGTCGTCACACATTAATTACAGTATATAGGCTACATTTTCCGTCGCTATTCATTTATAGACCAATCCAGGTAGCAGCAGCACCTTGGACATGGACAGAACAGCAGTGGGCCTGTGTCCCACCTGGAATTAACACCAATGACCTTCGGCCTCGCTTCTTAGCCACGATTGGGCCAAACTCTTCTTTCAGTCTATTCGCAGCTTTCACTGCTGTATTGAGTACTTTATTTGACCTAAAGAGACCTGTTCTGAGGAAAGGAAAATATTCATTGGAAGTCTTCGAAAATAAGTAAATAGAGCTAAATGAGAAACAATGAGAAAACAATGAGAAAACACCTCTGAGATGACACCACCAGATGGAGGTGACTGCTTACAATTTGTCAAACAGAGAGTGTGCGTTTGTTTGTAAGATATGTGTTACTATAAACCGTGGATACAAACACAAAGCATTTTCAATGTATTCAAAGTGGTGTATTTGTGTGTACATCCGTGTTTGATAACAGGCTGTGTGTTGGTTCTGCAGTTTATCCAGCTTGAGCTAATAAGTTACTCATTATTAAACTGTGTTGTGTGTTAGCGATTTTGACAATCACACATGAGCAAATCCACAGTTGTCAAACCAAGTCATATAAGCAGGTATTTAAGGAATTGGATAAATAGGAGGAGGGATCCGAGCTAGGTGGACGGGCATGCTAATAGACCTGTGTTATGTAAGGAAAACACAGGACTCTATTTTTCCTCTTCAGCTCCCTGTTGTCACAGCATCTGACAGCTCTCTGGTAAAATCACAGCTGAGGCTTCCTTTTCCCTTGCTCCCTTTTCCTGCTGTTGCTCTCTCTCCCTCCTGCCTACCTTCCCTTGTCACTCTTCCACTGAATCAACATCTTTCTCTCTCTCTCTCTCTCTCTCTCTCTCTCTCTCTCTCTCTCTCTCTCTCTCTCTCTCTCTCTCTCTGTCTCTCTTTCTTTGTATCTCTCTCTCTCTCTCTCTCTCTCTCTCTCCTTTGTCAGTCTCCTTCCTTTCCCTTTTTTATTGGTTCTCTGACCATCTTTCCATCCCTCCCTTTTTACCTCCCTCCCCCCTTCCCTCTCTCCCACCAGGGTCATACTGACCTTGATGAGATCTGAAAGGGAAAGAGAATAGAGGGGGGCAGAGAAAATGGAGAGAGATCATGGATGACAGAAAATAGAGAGAAAGGGGGAAGGGAAAGGAGGTGAGGATAAGCTGCTATGATGTAGGTATTGTCGTATGAACCATGTCATTTCAGTTTTCAATATGTTTATAGCCCAAAGACTATTTATAGCCACGGATGGGTATTTATACAGTCCATTAACGGATGGTTGTGAAGGAGCTAGATGTTTTCACTATTCAGTTAAATCCTCATTGAAATGGGAAGGATTAGACCGTGAAATTCAAGAGACTGTGTAATGACGTCTGTGTCCGTGCGCATGTGCGTGCACGCGTGTGTTTGTGTGTGAATATGAATTATTAATATTCATCGTAACCTGATGCTGTCTGTAGCCAGTGAAAGAGGAAAACAGAGAGAGAGAGAGAGAAAGGGGACACAGAGGTTAAAGCAGATGAGATGCAGAAGAAAAAGAGAAGTGTAATATTGGCTGGGGTTGTATAAAATACAATGTGCTTTGCTATTTGAAACGTTGACAGCAAACTACTCCCCCTCCATTCTCCTTTTTTCATGAGCTTCTCTCTTCACTATCCCTAGCACGGAATGAATTAGTCTCAAATGAAAGATGATCGTTTCCTTGCCGTAAAATAACAACCAATTCAACCTAATCAATTATTCACACTTGAATCAAAACGACTGTTATATTTTACCTCAGGAGATGACCTGTCACCATGAAGGTCACCATAGCCTCTCTCTGCCTGGGGTGCTTTTATAGGTCACTGAATGAATGCTCCTCTGGTGATCTTCACATACAGAGCTGTGAGGCTGCGAACATGCTACAAGGTCATCGTCCCAATTCAACAGTTTTTTTTCAGGCTCAGCTCTCCTCCATAAAGAGACAGAGATAAGGGTTATCCATTCTTCAGTATTTACCCCCAGATGAAACAAAAATACAAAGAATAAAGCACATTATGAATCTATTTTCTCAGAAGAACATCTGTATGTGAATAGTTATGTGAGGCAATGTAGCGTTATAATATACAGTAATAATTATAGGTCATTGGAGGAGGTACAACTTTTTTACTGTGAGACTAATATGTTGATTGTTGTATAGGGGCTACAGAATGAGCCCACACTCACAGACAGTACCAAAGTATAGTACATGGGGTATAGTACAAACATGGAATGAGAAAAGGCATACCATGACGGCATCATGAGAGATGACGCTATCAGCCCTCCCAGTTCCAGACCCCTCTCCCTTCTCTCCCAGCTCAAATCTTCCTTAAACTGCGAATGCAATTATTAACATGACATTTCCTATTGGAATTAGCTGCCTGTCTCTCCCGTGACAAACTGTATGCGTGTGTGCAAGTGTGCCTGCATGTGTGCAGCTTCTTGAAATACTAATGCATGCTTTCCTTTGTGTGATGACTGTGGGTGTTCATGTGACTTGTTATTAGCACACATTATAGAGGGATTTTTGTATGGATGAGTCTATATCAGGAGGTGTGTGAATGCAGTGAGCATTATTGTTTATGTGAATTGTCACCATTATGTAGGTTTAATAAGCTGTGTGTGTGCTGTGTCTTTGCACTGACATTATGAGAGCCGACGGCTCCTGAGTCTGATTTCTAATGTGTTCTGATGTTCACAATGAGCCTCCGTGGGGGCTCATTGTGAGAGGAGAGGCAGAGTGAGAATAAATGAATGGAAGAGAGAGGATAGACGAGAGATAGGACCTTGGTGTGTGTAACTATGGGAAACAATTGACAAAGTCAAACAGGAAATGATGTTGTTGATTATGTGACCAGTGGCAGCCACTGCAGGGGATTGCAGGGATTGCTATCAGCATCAGCATCCCTGTGGAGCTTGCTGTCTAAAAGCTGAGACCCCTGTAGCTGTCTAGCAAGTATATGCAGTGATTTGTGGTGTGTTTGCGCGTGTGTGTAGTACATGTACGTGCGTGTGTGTGTGTGTGTGTGTGTGTGTGTGTGTGTGTGTGTGTGTGTGTGGTCGGTCCATCATTCACATGCCTTTTATGTTCATTTCATGCATATTTTGTAGAGCTTTGACTTTGATCTCAATACTGTCCCTTCTAGTTTAGCATGCCTTTGTGATGAGCGCACTCTTCTGTGTGTGTACATGTGTGTGTACGAGAGAGGGGGAGGTAGCCTATTGGTTAAGAACGTTGGGCCAGTAACCCGAAAGGTCGCTGCTTAGAATTCCCAAGCTAACTAGGTGAAAAATCAGTCAATGTGCCCTTGAGCAAGGCACTTAACCTTATTGCTCCTGTAAATTGCACTGGAAAAGAGCATTTGACAAATGACTAAAATGTACATGAAGAGAGAAAGGGGAGGGAGAGAGCGAGGAGAGAGAGGGAGGAGAAAAAGAGAGGGGGAAGAGAGAGCGTGTGTTGTATTTTTAGCTCCATAGCCCCACATCTGTGTGGGTTTAATCCAGTATATGCATGTGTGTGTTTAATCCAGTGTATGCATGTGTGGGTTTAATCCAGTATATGCATGTGTGTGTTTAATAAAGTATATGCATGTGTGGGTTTAATCCAGTATATGCATGTGTGGGTTTAATCCAGTATATGCATGTGTGGGTTTAATCCGGTGTATGCATGTGTGGGTTTAATCCAGTATATGCATGTGTGTGTTTAATCCAGTGTATGCATGTGTGGGTTTAATCCAGTATATGCATGTGTGGGTTTAATCCAGTGTATGCATGTGTGGGTTTAATCCAGTGTATGCATGTGTGGGTTTAATCCAGTATATGCATGTGTGTGTTTAATCCAGTGTATGCGTGTGTGGGTTTAATCCAGTATATGCATGTGTGGGTTTAATCCAGTGTATGCATGTGTGGGTTGAATCCAGTGTATGCATGTGTGGGTTTAATCCAGTATATGCATGTGTGGGTTTAATCCAGTGTATGCATGTGTGGGTTTAATCCAGTGTATGCATGTGTGTGTTTAATCCAGTATATGCATGTGTGTGTATTTGTATTAGTGTCTCCAGTGTGTTGTTCGGGGGAAGGTAATATGTTAATGAGCTTTTTTACCACTTTCTCTTTGCAGAGATGGTTTGAAACAGTGCAACAGAGTGAGGGAGAGACAGACGGGAGAGGGAGGGGGGGAAAGAGGGAGAGACTGAGGGAGAGAGAGAGACGGGAGAGGGAGGGGGGAAAGAGGGAGAGACTGAGGGAGAGAGAGAGAGAGAGGACGGTCAGCCAATGAATAAAGCAATCTTGCATTTTCTGCTTTGAGCGCATGCATCTCGCTAAGACATGCCTGCCTCCTCTCCCTCTCATGTCTTTGTCACTTTGATCTTTCATTCTTTGTAGTATTTCTTTGCTTTCCTCCATTTAGGTTTACCTCCCCTCTTCCCTCTCTTCCAGTGACTCCCAGTGTCCTTCCCTCTAGGTCCTATGTTGATCTTGTGCAACCTCACTCTCCCACTCTTTCTCTGTGCGTCTCTTTCCCCCCCTAAATTCCCTCGTCTTGGTTTCTGACCCACTGGACCCCCTTTCTCTTTATCCCATGCATAGAAACACATGCACATGCAAACGCACATGCAAACACATGCACACACACCACACAGGCATACTAACACAGACACGTTTAGAGACGCACCACACACTGAGAGGGACTTCACCATGGGGAACTCTGTCAAATCTCACTTCTCCAAGAAGGTAAGGTTTTGTGTACTGTGTTCTGGCTGTGGTCCACCTGAACCCCTGACTGTCTGTGGTGCATGTCTCACTATGTGTCCTTAACTTGACTGGAGGTTATTGGACCACACTGGACCTTTTTGACCCTGGGATTGTGTCACGGGAGGTTGGTGGCACTTTCACTGGGGAGAACGGGCTCGTGGTAATGACTGGAGCGGAATCGGTTGAATGGTATGTAATACGTCAAACACATGGTTTCTAGGTGTTTGATGCCATTCCATTAGCTTCGTTCCAGCCATTATTATGAGCCATTCTCCCCTCAGCAGACTCTACTGGAATGTTTACAGTAGTGTTGGACTGTGTGAGACTCGGTTTTAGAGCACACTGCTGTATTGACTGTGAGAGACTCCGTTTCAGAGCACACTGCTGTGTTGACTGTGAGAGACTCGGTTTTAGAGCACACTGCTGTGTTGACTGTGAGAGACTCGGTTTTAGAGCACACTGCTGTGTTGACTGTGAGAGACTCGGTTTTAGAGCACACTGCTGTGTTGACTGTGGGAGACTCGGTTTTAGAGCACACTGCTGTGTTGACTGTGGGAGACTCGGTTTTAGAGCACACTGCTGTATTGACTGTGAGAGACTCGGTTTTAGAGCAAACTGCTGTGTTGACTGTAAGAGACTCGGTTTTAGAGCACACTGCTGTGTTGACTGTGAGAGACTCAGTTTTAGAGCACACTGCTGCGTTGACTGTGGGAGACTCGGTTTTAGAGCACACTGCTGCGTTGACTGTGGGAGACTCGGTTTTAGAGCACACTGCTGCGTTGACTGTGGGAGACTCGGTTTTAGAGCACACTGCTGTGTTGACTGTGAGAGACTCGGTTTTAGAGCACACTGCTGTGTTGACTGTGGGAGACTCGGTTTTAGAGCACACTGCTGCGTTGACTGTGGGAGACTCGGTTTTAGAGCACACTGCTGCGTTGACTGTGGGAGACTCGGTTTTAGAGCACACTGCTGCGTTGACTGTGGGAGACTCGGTTTTAGAGCACACTGCTGCGTTGACTGTGGGCGACTCGGTTTTAGAGCACACTGCTGCGTTGACTGTGGGAGACTCGGTTTTAGAGCACACTGCTGCGTTGACTGTGGGAGACTCGGTTTTAGAGCACACTGCTGCGTTGACTGTGGGAGACTCGGTTTTAGAGCACACTGCTGCGTTGACTGTGGGAGACTCGGTTTTAGAGCACACTGCTGCGTTGACTGTGGGAGACTCGGTTTTAGAGCACACTGCTGCGTTGACTGTGGGAGACTCGGTTTTAGAGCACACTGCTGCGTTGACTGTGGGAGACTCGGTTTTAGAGCACACTGCTGCGTTGACTGTGGGAGACTCGGTTTTAGAGCACACTGCTGCGTTGACTGTGGGAGACTCGGTTTTAGAGCACACTGCTGCGTTGACTGTAGGAGACTCGGTTTTAGAGCACACTGCTGCGTTGACTGTGGGAGATCTCAGTCAGACTTCTGGTCTGAGGAGCAGTGTTCCCGCTCTTATAGGCTAGTTGTGAATATTAGAGGAGACAGGACAACCTAGTGTGTCATGCTGTTGTCTCATCCAACCCACTGAACCACTGTAACTAAAATAGTCCGCTGACCAGAATAGAATACCGACTGTGATGCTTGAAATCATTTGTGGACTGGATGACGACAGTACCACTCTACCACACATTAGGACTGTATTGTGTCTGTTTTTCCATATTTCTTTGTCATAGATATATACCAGATGGACATATAACTGTTTTTCCCTACTGAATGTCAGTTGAGCTGGAGTGACTGTGTTGGAGTCCTCAGTGTAGCCAAAGAGGCTTAACCGTCACTCAACTGTAGTCGACAGTGTCCAGTGGTGTCCTGGAACCCGCTCGCTGGGATGAGTGGTGTCAATGAGCAGGTTCATGTCAAGATCAACCACATGAGTCAAAGGACTTGGCCCCAAACCAGCGTCACCACTTCACCCCTTCAGAGGGGATACAGTGGCGCGGACAAACCAACAGGTGGCGCTATCCTGTTTAACCCTGCCTACAGGAGCGCCACGAACCATAACCTGATCTTAGCAGAAACCTTGTTGACGCAGGTTGTTTTTGCAACCGGCTGATGTTCATTGTTCCATACGTGGACTACAAACTGGATTTGACTGAGCGGCATGTATCTATAGAATGGATACATTTGACTTAGTTCTACAGTATCTGCCAGCGCGACATGCTTAGTCTGTGTACAACAATGACAGCCACAGTTCTTTAGCTATCTAGTACAATGATAACTGCACAATAAAGACAGGATTCCATGTTCAGTGGGAGCGCCGGGACACCATGCATCAGGGATTTAAATCCCCTTCAGCAGCTGTACATCCTTGAGCGTGTACAGTACAATATGACAAGCAACAGTTGAAGCCATCTGGTAAATAGGAAGTTACTTCTCGACTGCTTCTCACATTTCAATATTGTTCTAGCTGCCATTTCAACGTCATCATTTTTAACATACGTCTCCGCGTTAGTAGTGGTTTTGGTGACACACTGGACCTTCAGAAAATCTGCACTGCTTCATGCATCACTTGCTCAGATTACCCAGTGGACAGTGCGATGGGGTGCACTGTAGCAGGGCAGGAGCTGGCACTAGAAATTCCACAGCAACAGATGGAGTATGAAGGTCACCCAAAATATCCCACCAAGCTAATTAAAATCCCACCAAGGGAGGGATGGAAGGATAGTGGGGCAGGGATAGAGAGAGAGCTGTCTCGCTGCTGAGAAAGGCTATTTTGGGGGGAAACAGACAATGGAGGGAAATAGAAGCATGTCCTTCTTAAGTTGCCAGCTCAGTGTTCCTTGTATAGTGTCACTTTTGTCATAAGCCTGTCAGCGTTCCGGTCTCTAAACACAGCTCAGCTCTGTCCACTGATGCCACTTTTCTGTTGGTCTGTCATTCGACTGCAGAAAGGTTGGCCCTTATTTACCTTGGTGCAGATTAATATTTGTAAAGGTTTCAATGGTGGCTGATGTTCCCCTCTTTAATTAACCCGAGGCTCTGTCTGTAATTGGGGCTGGGCATTGTGTGGCCTGCCGCTGCCCCGTGGTCCACAGACTAATTGGTCATTATAATGTAATGGCTGGATGGATTTGATTCCTTCCATTGGGACAATGGCAAATTGGAATGAGCACAAATAAGCCACCCATCACTTTCATATGCAAGTGGCTTTCCTATCAAGAACTAAACCCTGTATTTAAAGGTTAAATGGAGATTAGACTAAATTATCTATTGACAACCCTACATCTTTAACCAGTAATGAGTGTGACCATTTTTGGGGTCGCTGTCACACGGAACACTAAACTGTGTCTATCAAAAGCAGAATGGCTTGCAGATATTTGTTTGCGTCTTCCTGCGTGTTCTCTCGTGGATTGGTCTGATTGTCTTAGTTAGCTGTTGTGTCTCTTTGATTGTATGTGCTGAGTGCTGAGTCAAATAAGTGTCCCCAGCTGCACAGAGAGCATCTTTGGGATGGATGGATGGGTGGCATTCAGTGCCCCGTTCACTGAACCCAGCCCCTGACTGTGTTCTTTTCACATGAATGACACCCCGACAAGCCCCATTACCATCCTGACCTTTGACCTCACAGGGACTAGCAGACCTCAGCCTCTCTACCTCCACCTCCATCCACCCACCCTCATGCCAGCTAGCCTCTTGTTGTAGTCTGACTCCATGTTGTCCATCCACAAGCTGAGTCACAGTCTGTGTCCCTGTCTCTGCCCCTGCACCTCTATGTCCTGGCCCCACAACCTGGATGTCTGTGGCCCCAGGACCAGAAGAAGAACTACAGAGCAGTGCAGTCCTGTGAGGAGGGGACTGGGGGGGCCTATCTTGAGCCACTAGTGGCTATGGCTCAGAATGGAGGCAACATGCACAACGTACTGGGGCCTGCCTGCATCTTTCTACGCAAGGGCTTCGCTGAGAGCCGGCAGGCTGTACGTAAGTCCAGACACAAACAGACACATGCCCATAATGCATGCAGAGACACATTTACAGTATATAGCTGCACCTGATAAAACAGTGTTCACAAAAGCTTGCACACAATCATACAGACATTCTGTCTTTGTCTGCTTCTTTTTCACCCACGTTGACCAATACACTCCTTATGGACTCAAAGAAGAAGGTAATGGACTAAAAATATTTGCAGTAACTACATATAGAATGCCTGCCAGTTGGTGTGAAGATAAGTGTATGCGTATGCGACTGTGTGTGGGTGTGTGTGTGATGGCACTCATTGCCATTTGTGTCACGCTGATAGATTGTAAGTCCTTGTGGTACACCTAGTATTAACCTGACAGACTGCTATCCCAAGTACTAAAGTCTGCGTGGAGCAGCGGCAGATGTCTTCATCTGTCTCACTTTCACTGTGATCAGTGGCAAGTCCTTGTCGTTAAGGGAAGATGTGCACTGACCTCTCCTTGGTAGACTGGCACCGTCCATATAAGCTAGCCGTTTCACATCCGTTACACATAGCCTGTCCTGACGATGTACTCTGTTCTGGGGATGCAGGGATGGATGCGGGGTAGAGCTACTTCAAAGGCTAGACTTTAAACTTGAGAGAGAACAAAAGGAACTCCTTCAGTCCTTGTTCCCCCACCAACCTTCAAAGGTGGCATGTACCTCTCTCTCACCTAAGTAGATAGGCTCCTCAGACAAGCGTCAGACAAATTCTCTAGACTAAGTTGCATTTGGGTAGCCTGCCGACTCGCACTAAATTCTTCCCCTGTTTTGTCGTTCACTACATACTTTAGTCTGAGACTGCTAACATTGAAGTCATTTGTCGTGACAAAGGGCACGAGGGGCGTTGTATAAAACAAAAACATCAACGATTGGATCGTCTCTAACCAATCAGAGTATCAAAGCCAATGACTCTCTACCCACGTGTGTCCTGGCCCAATCCATCGGTTTCTGGACCAATCAGACGGCTCCAAATGTGTTCGCATTCGGTGAAGGGTTGGGGAGCTACTCAGATCCAGACTTATTACGGAGAATTTGGCCGGAACAAGGAGTCTGGGTAGCCAGGCAAGCATTTGGGTTCATCATTACATGATTTAACATAAGAAAGGGGTTGCACACATGACAAAGGTACTCTATGATATATTATACTGAACAAAAATATAAAGGCAACATGTAAAGAGCTGGTCCCATGTTTCATGAGCTGAAATAAAAGATACGAGACATGTTCCATACGCACAAAAATAATATTTCTCTCAAATTTTGTGCACAAATTTGTTTACATCCCTGTTAGTGAGCATTTCTCCTTTACCAAGATAATCCATATCCCTGACAAGTGTGGCATATCAAGAAGCTGATTGAACAGCATTATCATTACATACAGTATGTGCATCTTGTGCTGGGGACAATAAAAGGCCACTCTAAAATGTTCAGTTTTGTCCCTCAACACAATGCAACAGATGTCTCAAGTCTTGAGGGAGTGTGCAATTGGCATGCTGACTGCAGGAATGTCCACCAGAGCTGTTGCCAGAGAATTGAATGTTAATTTCTCTACCATAAGCCGCCTCCAACGTCGTTTCAGTGAATTTGGCTGTACGTCCAACTGGCCTCACAACCGCAGATCACGTTTAACCACGCCAGCCCAGGACCACCACATCCGGCTTCTTCACCCGTGGGATCGTCTGAGACCAGCCACCTGAACAGCTGATGACACTGAGGAGTATTTCTGTCTGTAATAAAGCCCTTTTGTGTGGAAAACAAATTCTGATTGTCTGGGCCTGGCTCTTCGGTGGGTCTATGCCCTACCAGGCCCACCCATGGCTGCGCTCCTGCCTATTCATATGAAATCCATAGACAAAGGCCTAATTTATTTATTTCAATTGACTGATTTCCTTATATGAACTGTAACTCAGTAAAATCGTTGAAATTGTTGCATGTTGCGTTTATATTTTTGTTCATTATACTATTGTTGAATTGATCATATCTGACAAGAGTTTTGTAGCATCATGAGTCATCACCTGAAGAATGCCACACACTGGGTCCTAACCCTGTCTTCTTTACAGGATAGAGAGCTGAGGCCGGAGGAAATGGATGGTAAGTATCGTTATACAGGAGCATACAGTTTAAATGACAAAGAGCCTTCATATTGCATGGTATTGCATAGTCCAGATCGGGCTGTAGCAGTCCTCACTGGTTTAGATGCAGACAAACAAAGGGTCTGACCGTGGTAAACTTTCATTGTCATGTTGTGTGCCTTTAAGTGCCTTTCTGTGAACTTTTCTGCCCAAAATCATTGCGGACTGTTCCAAGCTTACACAAGCTTACCTCTCACCCTCATGTTCATTATACCACTACACTCATTGTAGTAGTAACAATAAACTAACAATGATTTTGATAATGTGGTTGAAAAACCCTATTTATATTTGTCCATGTGTTCCTCTGTCTCGCAGAGTTGCGTGAGGCTTTTAAAGAGTTTGACAAAGACCATGACGGCTTCATCGGCTGTAAAGACCTGGGCAACTGCATGAGGACCATGGGCTACATGCCTACTGAGATGGAGCTGATTGAACTGAGCCAGCAGATCAATATGAACTGTGAGTAACTCTGTGTGTGTGTGTGTGTGTGTGTGTGTGTGTGTGTGTGTGTGTGTGTGTGTGTGTGTGTGTGTGTGTGTGTGTGTGTGTGTGTGTGTGTGTGTGTGTGTGTGTGTGTGTGTGTGTGTGTGTGTGTGTGTGTGTGTGTGTGTCTGTGTGTGTGGATAGGGAGAATGTTGTGAGTGTAAAGGTCCACCAGTGTTCCTTTTTCTATGATATTTCCTCTCTCTCTCCATCATTCTCTCTCTCTCTCTCTCTGTCTTCCTCTCTCTCCCTCTCTCTCTCTCTCTCTCTCTCTCGCACTTTCCTTTTTAACTCTCTTATTATTACCCCCCCTCTCTCACTCTCTCTCTCTCACACTTTCCTTTTTAACTCTCTTATTATTACCCCCCCCCCCCCGCTCTCTAGACTTTTCCTTTTTTAACTCTCTTTTACAGTTTTTCTCAATTGCTAAAACACAATTTCTGAAACCTTGCTCCATTTACTGAAAACATTAAACACAAAACCTCATCTTCTAGCACTATTTACATAACCTCTGACTCCTTTTGCAAAATTAAACATTCGCCTCAAAACAGTTTTACCTGTGTTCAAAATCAAACACTGCTCTCAAATCATAAACAAAGTGATCAAAATGATATACACTCTCAAGCAGTCAGTAAACAATACACCGAAAAATAGAAAACACATTGTTCAAAACATACAATTCTCAGGGAGAAGTACATTTTTAATCTAAAAAAATATTCATATTTTTCCGTCATTGTCTTTTGATGAACGAAAACATGTTCTATCATAGTAGCTCAAAATGTATCAGAAACTACTACTCTGCTTTGCTCTTTGCAATTTTGTTTTTTGTTCTTCCTCCTCCTTGTACCCCTATTTTTACAGTACTGTACCCTGCATCTCACAAACTTGTCCTTTGTCTCTATGATACTGTGATACTAATTCTTGTTCTTTGTTGATATGAACCTACAACCAGTCAAAATCTATTGACCAGTCAGTACTGTTAATAAATAGAAAGCACAATGTTCAGGGCCATACAATTCATCCATTGTACAGTATACAGCCTACAATGCACTGTACTACAGTATCCATTCTCAGACTTTCTCCTTCCCACCTTCAACAACCTGTTTGCTCTCTGAACTGGCTTATATTGGTTGTTTCATCATTTGAAACAGGTTAAATCAATTTTGAGTGGTTGTGTTCAATCAATGACATATGTTCTCTATTTGTATTTGATTGTTGAAACTTGTGTTTACCAGTATGGATGACATGTGCATTAGAGTGCAGAATGTATTTTGAGAATTAGAATGTGTTTAGAGTTTTGCTGAAAAGTCTAAGTGAGATCTGCAAATTGTGTTTTACCATGTGAAATGGTTTAAGGTATTGACAACAGACTGCATAATTAGCTAAATGAGTCCAGGCAACTGAGAACTTTGTTCAGCCAATGGGCTTTAGTGTTTTAGCAATTGAGAAAAAACTGCACTATTTCCTCACCATTACACACAGGCCTCTGAACATTCAAGGTCCAGTACCTCTGACGTAGATCCCTTTAAAAATTTCCCCTGAAAGGAACATAAAATCACATCCGTCCTGTAAATACTCTGTGGGCTTTGGGAACATTGATGGCTGAATATGACGCTGTAGATAAGTCTTGCCAGCCTTGTCTTTCTGTCCTTTTTCAAGGTTGCATGTTTCTGTCATTGTGCAAATGTCCCTGACGATGTATTCTGTAGAAATGAATGTTTCCTCTATCCTCTATCTCACACAGTGGGAGGACATGTTGACTTTGA